>NC_141149.1:123500093-124150450 GCF_053477565.2 Lygodium microphyllum
ATAAAAAAGGAAAAATGTCCGGCGGGGCAGAAGACAAGTGGCAGCGGTGAAATGTAGCTTAGCGGGGTGGAGAACCAGTGGGCAATGACGACGGCTGTATGGTGAAAACATGACGAGTAGCGGGAGGGCGGCGAGCGGGTGGGTAGGGGGGTAGCAAATAGTGGGGTGGTAGGGGGTGGCGGACGGGGGGTGGGTAGGGGGAATGAGAAGAAGAAGATGAAAGAAGAGGGGGAGGAGGAGGAGGAGGAGAGAGAAGAAGGAGAGGAGATGGAAGGAGGAGGAGGAGGAGTAGGAAGAAGAGGTGGGAGGAGGAGAAGAGGGGGAGAAGGAGACGCAGGTGAGGGAGAGAGGGAGGGGCCAGGGAGAGAGAAGAAGAAAGAAAGAGAGAGAAAGAAGAGGAGAGAGAAGAGGAAGGAGAGGGGGGAGGAGGGAACCATCAGGGAGGGGGATTTAAAAATTTTAATTAATTTTTTAAAAATTAAGATAAATAATAATAATAATGAGAAAAAGAAAAACAAGGGAACCTCCCGCGCGGGTAAAAAAATTTGCAGTGGCGAGACCCATAGACGATCGGGACATCGGCACAGGAGCGAACAATGAGACCGACGCAGCAAAGGACGGTTAAATTTAAAAACATGGATGTTCACATGCAACACGGGAGATGCATACACACTTAAAAACATGAAAAAAGTAATAAAACCCAAACCATGCATTGGCATGAAATGCCGTAAAAATAAAAAATGTGCCGAAAGATAGGAGGAAGACAATGGAAAAATGCAATAGGAGGTCTAGGGAGAATGCTGGGCATTCACATGGGAAAAAGATAAAAATCGAGCCCGAAAATATATACGAGGATTAATATCGGAGAATTAATTCATCATAACGCATGGAAAAAAGAAGGAAAAATGTGCAAAATAACATGCCCAACAAACCTATCATGTCAAAACATGGTTGTGACTGAGATAGGATACATTCGCATGGGAAAAACACAAAAAATAAACTCAAAAATTAATACAAAAAGAACCAAGTACTGAAATGAAGGGCAACAAAAAGGAAAAATGTCCATGGGAAGGGTATACATAGGGTAGTCACATCAAAACGCATGTTCGGGGAATGAGGAGGGGTTTACATGCGGAAAACACAAAAAAGATGCACGAAAACACATTAAAATTTGAATAACTAAAAATCCAGTGGACAAAATAGGGTGGAGAAAAAAGGAAAAATACAGGGAAAGGTTGATTGGACACAGATGTCAAAGCGGACGAGAATTCTGGTGAAAATAGGGCATGTTCACATGGAAAAAAGTAAAAAAATACTCATGAAAATATCCTGAAAATCCCTAAAAATCAATAACCGATGAACCGTGCATCGGAATGACAAGGTATGAAAAGAAAAAATGTCATATGAAAGGTGTAGGGTAGGGTTGTCATATCAAATTGTTGTTCCGAAGCAAAAAGGATGTGTTCACATGAAAACACGGCCAATTGATAGAAAATGGTTCAAAAATTAATAACTCAAGAACCGTATGGCGGAACAGGGGTTGGTAAAAAGGAAAAATTGTCAGTTCAAAGGGATGAACAAGGGTGGAAGGTTGGATTTGGGTTTTGATGAACATAGGGTGCGTTCTCATAAAAGAATTCAAAACAAGGGATAAAGGAAAATAGAGAAGAAACGGCCCCAGGAGTGGAGTAAAAGTGAACATATGGGTGAGGGAGGGACCCCATCAAGGTAAAAGCAGGTCATGGCATAGATACATGATCAAATTGAGGGGTGCAGGATATGCATCATAGATGCGCAGGGACGCGTCCCCACACTTAAAACCTTAACGGACAGGGTTGGATGCATCAACACCGCCTAAGACTCGTCAACCAACTGGACTCTGACATCGCCACACTTAACACATAACATACACTTGCAATCAGAAGGATAGGGTTAGAAAAACTTGGCTCATTTCATGTATGGTCAAAGGAACCGTCACTACTACAAAAGGGTTGGAGTCGGTTGCAGGAGGTACCACGGCTCACTCCAATGTTCAACGAGCATGGCAAGGACCATGCAGTAACACCCAAGGAGGTAGCTGTTGATAAAGCCCGTCAGGGTAGTTGTCGTTGATGAAGGATAGTCACTCAGCTCACGGGCTCCTAGATGGGATGAGAGAACAATCACTCTCCCCATAACGTACATCACTCGAGGTAATATTGATGAAAACCCAGATCTCACACCTAGTTTAGGAATTGACAAGGGGGATAGTGCATAGGGAGTATGCCAGGGTGCACAATTGATGGTGCATTAGTGCGTCCAACCCTGTCTAGTATAGGTGTAAGTAGGAAGGCTAGGGAGCCTTATGGTGTAGTGTACAGAATAGGGTGATGTGTTTGGTGATGACGGTAGAGACCCATCCCGTACCGGACTCCAATTGTCATAACGTCCCTCAATCTTCACCTCTCGATAATTGATTTAGAAAATACCAGTCACACTCAACCCCCCTCTATCTTACACTCTATTGATAGATATAAGAGGGCAATCCATTCCTAAAACCCATTGATGTTATCCTTACAATCAGTTGTGTGAAAGTTGTCTGCCTTGTGTGCATTTGATGGTACAACTGTACATCTCGTCCTGTGCCAGCATACGGTGCGAGAAGGAAGGCCAGGGAGCCTTATAGTGCAGTGCACAGGAACAGATCATGCTTTGTGCATTGAGAGGCCCAGCTTGTGTGTGCAACACTCCATTCACACATCACACCTCTCTGTTACATGTAAAGGGCAAGGAGTGGTTACTCATCCCACCCTCTGTCTCACACTCTGCTGATAAATACAGAGGGTAGCCCATACTCACAGCCCATCCTGTTAGGATGAAAGCTCGCATCACTTAATTATTTGTCGATGAAGATCACTTCGTCTATTATTGTCATCAGGGTGTTGAAGATGAGGCGTACCTAGGGAGGTAGCCCATATATATGGTAATGTAGATTTTCTGGAGATCATGTCGTCTATGTAAGGGAATCGCGTGTTCTGCGGGAGTATAGAGACATCACACTAAGGGAGGTGGCTTTGGAATTTCTTCTAGAAAAGTGTTTGTTGATAATTCGGCTATCCTAGACTGCCGGGTGTTACCACCTTTTCCACAGCTAGCTTCCCGCCCAAGGGTGTTTACCGCCTTTTCTCAGAACGAGGCCTACTATGACAGGGAATTGCTTCCTTTTCTCCCATAGCAGTTTGGTTGTTTGTTTTTTTTTCTTTTTTTTTTCTTTTCTTGATTTTTTTTCTTTCTTCCTGTCCTACTTCCGAGGGTGTTTCCACCTTTTCTCAAAGAATAGGTCGGCATGACAGGGACCTAAGTCCTTTTCTCCCATTATCTTCTTTTTTTCTTTAATAAAGAGAATGATAAAAATACCATGTGTCAGGACCATCCTCGCCACCACTGCTAGATCAGACGAGAGGAGAACAGAGTAAGGATGGGAGGTGTCTAGAAGGGGTTGGCAGAAGGATGCCACCTCATAAAGAAGAGCATAATGGTTATAAGTAGCACAAGGAGAAGGGTAGTGTGACTCCTAAAAGGGAAAGGGTGGGTTGACTGTGATTGTCAAGATCCCCAGGGAGGGAAGTACTTCTTCAAGTGATAGTCATTGATTAGAAAGGGATCATTAGATGCATCAACTGTCTGGACTTGGATTGAGCCATTCGGATTGACAGCAAGTACCTTATAAGGACCCATCCATTGTTGTTGACACTTGCCTGGAAACTTGCCAAATCAAAAATCACAAGCGAGAACTAAGTCACCTTCCTTGAACTCCTTCTGCTTGATGAAGCTATCATGATAGACATTTTCGCGAGCTTGTGTGGCTTCCATGCATTGTAGGGCAATCGTGTGAATCTCATCAAGCCACTCCAAGTGCAAGAGACGGCATTGCAGGGACTTAGCATCTCCCAAGTATTCATTGATGGCCATGTGCAAAGAGGGTAGCTCGAGTTCAACAGGAAAGACGGCTTTTATTCCATACACCAACTGGAAAGGAGTTTGTCCTATAGCTACCTTATGGGAGGTTTTGTACGCCCAGAGGGCCTCGGTAAATCGATCATCCCAATCCGTGCGATGTGCGGCAATTGTCCTTGTCAGGATCGTGCAGAGGATGAGATTGGTGACTTCAGCTTGGCCGTTGGCTCTGGGATAATAGGGGGTGGACTTGCGATGGTGGATCTTATACAGTTCTATCAACTCTTCCATAATCTTGTTAAGGAAGTGCATACCTCAGCACTGACAAGCTCTAAGGGACTGCCAAAATGGGTGATGATGTTCTCGTATAGGAACAAGGCCATGCTATTACCATCGTCTCGCTTCAGAGCTTTAGCTTCACACCACTTTTTTATGTAGTCTATACAGACCAAGATGTATCTATTTTGCTTCTGTCTAGTTGGTGGATTAATGGGGCCCACGAAATCAATCCCCCACTTCTCGAACAGCTTTAGGGGAAGAATGGGTTGCAAGGACATGGCACTAGATTTGGTAGGCTTTCCCATTCATCACTGACAAGCATCACACTGTTTGCAGTAATCATAAGCATCCTTATGGAGGGTTGGCCACCAATATCCTACAAGTAAGGCCTTTCTGGTTGTCACTTGTCCTGCGAAGTGTCCATCACATGGCTCATCATGCATGCTTTCAATACTATGCCGATTTCTTCTCTTGGAACACATCTTCGCAAGACTTCATCCTTGCCTTTCTTGTACAGAGCGCCACCTAAGAGGGTGTAGGGGGATGATTCCAACAGAAGCTTCTTGCTCTCACGACTCGAGATGCCAAGGGGATACTATTGGGTTGCCGGGAGGTTAGCTCATGGGGTAATTGTGTCGACTAGAAACAAGGAAACATCGTGAAGGTTTGGATCATCTTGCTTGTCTTCATCATCTCTTTGAGGGATTCACGAAAGGTGATCAGCCAGGACATGAGAGCGACCGAGTTTGGTAACCACTTCAAAGTCAAACTCTTGAAATAGAAGGAGCCATCTCATCATTCTTTCCTTCATGTCGATCTTGTTCATCAGGAAGGAAAGGGCTTCATGGTCCACGTAGAATTTGAAATGTGTCGACATCAGATAATGTCGGAACTTCTCCAAAGCAAACACCATTGCTAGACACTCAAGCTCTTTCCCACTGTGTAGTTCCGCTCTTTGTTGGTTAGTTTTCGACTTTCATAATAGATTAGTTGATCTAACTTAGAGGGGCTCTTTTGGCATAAGACTGCATCTAGGCCTTCAACTGATGCATCAATGTGAACATGGAACTCCTTCGTCCAATCAAGAGGCTGCAAAATGGGTGCTTCAATCAAACATTGCTTTAGGGTATTAAATGCCTCGTTACAATCAATAGTCCATATAAATTTGGTATCTTTTCGTAGGAGTTTATGCAAAGGGACTGCCTTCGTCGCAAAGTGTGCAATGAATCTTATGTAATAGCCCACATGGCCAAGAAATCCCCTCAATTACTTAAGGTTAGTTGGGAATGTCAAGGCGGCAATCTTCTCAATCTTAGCAGGATATGTTGCTATTCCTTATGCAGAGACAATGTGGCCTAGAAGAACTCTTGATGAGACGCCAAAAACACATTTTTCAAGGTTGAGAGAAATCCCATACTCTCGGCATTTGCCAAAACATTGCTCTAAGTGTCCCCAATGCTCACGGAGTAGGCTATAGACACAAAAGTCATCGAGATATACCTCAATGAAATCATACAGATGGTTTTGGAAGGCAGCCATCATCACTCGTTGGAAGGTAGCAGAAACATTACATAGCCCAAACGACATTACTCTGTAAGCATAGGTTCCCCATTCTATTGTGAAGGTTGTTTTGGATTGGTCCTCTTCTGCAATTTGGACTTGGTTGTATCTGCTGAATTCATCCAAGAGGAAATAGAGCTTATGACCTGCCACTATGTCAAACAGTTGGTCTATGAAAGGGATAGGGAAATGATCCTTCTTTGTCTTGGAGTTCAGCTTTTCGAAAGTCCACACATATTCGAAGTTTCCCATTCTTCTTGGGTACGACCACAATGGGTGAAACCCGTTCACTGTTAGTCACAGGATAAATGAACTCAGCTTCAAGGAGCTTCAATAATTCAACCTTCACTAGAGCAGAATAATTGGGATTCATGCGCCTCTGTCTTTGCCTCACAGGTTTGGCATCAGGCTCTAGATTGATGTGATGTTGGCATATTGTGGGATCAATCCCCTTTAGATCTTTATATGTACATGCAAACACGTCTAAGTTCTTGTCAGCATCCGGGAACATCAATTACCTTTCACCTTCCACTTCATGGATAAATGTCCCATGGACTACTTGTGGGTAGAGATCCAACTCCTTCAAGGGAGTGGTGTCATCTTCTGATGATGCACTAGAACTACTGTTGTCTTTTAATGGAGGCTTGGCTCACTCTTTAGGAGGCTAAAAGAGTATCATTGAGGTTTCGAGTTTGGGTTGGGGATGAGCTACTTTTTAGCTCAAGAATTTGTCTTCTGAAGATGCACCCAAGAATATTGCATAACATGAACTTCCTGCATTCTGTTTGAGTTGTAGGGCCGGGGGTTGTTGGCAAGATGCATCGTCATCATCTTCTTTAAGGAAGGGTAACTTTGGACGACAAGAGCCACTACTGAAGGAATGCCTATTCTTCTTAATCCATTTCTTATAGAGGCTTTGCATATGGCATGATTCATGGATCAATCCAAAGGGTATCACAATCATTTTGTCAAACAGAAAGGAATCTTCTGCTTCTGAGGCTTCAGGAACATCAAGAACGTCTTCCTCATCTTTGCCTTCTATGAGTAGGATAGATCCCTCTAGCTCGATTTCATAATCTTTGTCTGCATTATCACTTTCTTCCTCTTTAGGTTCTAGTTCTACATCCGTGGGTGTTCTGTAAGAGAAGAACAAGCTCTCTGTTATGTCCTCTGCTTCTGCTTCTGCTTTTGTCTCTATCTTTGCCTCTGACTTTGTCTCTGACTCTGTCTCTGCCTCTGCGATTGTGACTACCATGTAACATGGAGAACAGTACATCCATTCTTCTATTTCGTTGCTAGAGGTGATTTCAGAAGTCAATTCGGGTTTAGGCAGGAGGTACCCTCCCATGGACAAAAAATTTGCTTCCTTCGGTAGTTAGCTTATAGTGCCCACTGTTAGGGAATGTGCCTTTGTTTTCTTGGGAAAGATCTGTTTGATAGTCTCTTCGTCTCCTGAGGTACCATTTGTTACTTCATTGGAGTCTATTATGACTTCGATGGACGTATATCCATTGCCTTTTTGCGATCCATACAACTTCAACACCACTTTATTGGGTCCTCTGTCAAGTGTTAGGGTTCCTTTGAACCGGTTAGTCCTTGCTCTTACTTCGAAAAGCCAAGGTATTTCCAACAGTAGAGGATATGAGGTCCCATAAGAATTTGGTTTGACTACCAAATTTGTTAGCCAATAGTCTCTTCCCGCAAGGGTTGTTTTTTCATATGGGAGGATGCCCAACGATTTGATTCTGCTTTGGTCTGCCAATTTGATAAGCCATTGTGTAGGTTGCATTTCTTGCAAGCCTAGATCCTTCATTGTCACATCTGTCATTATGTTTATTGATGATCCTCCATCAATCAGTGCATCTGAGAGCGGAATTTAGGTGCCGGGAATTGCTTAAAAATAGCTAAAAATTATGAATATGAAGGGAAAAATATTCACCGTCAAAGGCGGCGGCTCTGATTTTAAGCACCAAAGTGCTTTAAAGGTGCCCAAGCGACACTTGTTGATTTTTCATAATTTTTCAGACAGTCGTGCGGGTTGACACGAGCTATTGGCCAATGCGGGATGCCAAGCCGGGCGCCCAGGATTTTTCAGAGCTCAATTCCGAGTCCGAACGGGGAAATGGCCACAAAATGGTCAAGATATGAAAAGGTGGATACTTGGGGGCCAAATTTGAGCATGCCTTTTGAGTTTGGACCCCCCCCCCCCCCCCCCCCCCCCACCCCAAAAAAAAAAAAAATTTATGCACCTTATGAAGCAAAAAACGTGGAGAGAGAATGAAGAGGGATGAAAATACGTGGAGGAAGATGGCGCCCGAAAAATGCGCCATGGAGGATGGAGAGGCAACTTGCCTGTTGCAAACAACCCCCCCAATGGATTATGGGGCTTCATTCCCTCTTGAATGCTGACTCTATCGCCGCCCTTCACTCGTCAATTGATGGCCTGAATGCTAAGATGGAAATCTAGTCTTTCTCTCTCCTCCCTCTCTCTCTTCTAAAGGCAAGTTCATGTGGGAAGAAGAAGGAAGAAGAAAGAATGATGGAGGCTTGTCCGGCATTGATCGGATTGCTCCACAGGCTGGAGATGGTGATTTGTGATCGTGCTGAGCATGGAGTGCTGCTGATTTTCAGATTTGCAGCCATGGACATGAAACCCGAAACACGCAAATAAGCGGTAATTCAAAATTTTCAAAGAAAATTTGAGATTTCATGGCTTTTGATTGATAAAATGTTGTTCATGTGGGCTAAAAATTGTTTATGTTGCTGTTTTCCATGAGTACTTGCTGTTCATAATCATAAAATTAGAAAAATATGCATCTTGTGACTCAAAATAATACACTAAAACACGTAAAATATGGAAAATCAAGGGAAAATGATGTTTTTGGGCATAAAAATGGAAGAATCAATAGGAACACCAACTAAATTTTCATTTTGTTTGCAAGAAGGAACTAAGGACCACAGCCCATAACCTATTTTGAATTTTCAGTAATTAAATAATGCAAAAAATAAGGGAAAATAGAGGAAAATCACTAAAAATAGGGAAAAATGCATTTTGGGTGCGGAAAATTAATGAAAATTAAGAACAATGTTTGTAAATGTTTGTGGGGATTGAAGCATGAGGATTTGCCTCAGTTCAACCCCACCTTCTTGTTCTAGTGCGTCTTTTTCCGCTCTTTACACAAAATGATGGCAAAATGCCGTATAAATCTATACCACAATGCAACATTTGATCAATGGGAGGGTAGAGTGGTCAAAATGTGTCTAAATGCGGAGTAAAATGATGAAAAGATTGCTGGTTTTTTGTTTGCATGCCATATAGGTCGGTGAATAATTATAAAATAAGAGCCTAGTAGCACGAGGGTTTCCTCGGTGCTAGGTTCGTGCAACGCCGCATAAGAACGGTAGTTGAAAATCATTGAAAAGATATTTTCCACATGTGCACAATATTGATTTCATAACTGTTTGAGCACTTGGCATCCACAATATGCATAAGTCATGGAAATATTTAAAGGTATCAGAAATCTTGGATGCACAGCAATTGTTTTCATTAGGATCTTGACCTACGTTGAGTGAGAGACAGGACACCCTAAGCCATAGGCTAGTCGTGGGGTCTAAGGGAAAGAGAAGTGAGGACAATGGTACATTCGTGTATACGATTAAATGGTACCTTGAGTGGATTTTGTGCGAAATGTTTATATGTTGAGCGACGCACCGAGGGGCCAATCCCCAAGGTGTAGGAGAGTCGCAGAGGGGTGGCGGCACTCAGCCGTTGGAGGACCCCCTATATCTGTGCTTCGTGCCATTATGCAATGTGTAAGGGACTCCCTCTGAGGAGTAGTGGGTGAGAGAAGAGTGGACTACAAACGACGTAATATAAACGCAAGACATTTAGGAAGGCAATGTGTGTGTTATCAACGCTCCTGGCCGCGAGGCCGTGGGGTTGTTGAGCGCGTGAGATAGAGGTCCGGCTAGTGCACGAGCCAGTGCCGTCCTGTTCTAGGTTCCATCAGTGGTGCGTCTACCGGGAGCCGCTTAAAAGTGGCGGTTCTCGAATCCTGGTTGTCTTGGGACCAACTAGCAGTTTATGCCAAAGGATACTGTGATTGATCCGTTATTTAGCGATAAGCATCGTCTAGTAGAAATCCAAAAGCAAGAGAGAGATGAAAGAGCTAGGCGACGTGCTGAAATTTTTAGGAGATATTCCCCTAAGCGTAGTGGTGCTGAACTCTTATGAGGGAGTGGATCTAGTGGTCTTGGGGCCACAAGCAGTAAGTTAGGAGAAGGTGGAAGCTCTAGTGCTCCCCTTTCTTCCATAAGCCAGTCTACATCAAGTGCGGGAGGTGTAACCCCACCGTCCCTTATTCCTAGTGCAAAACCAATCTTCGTCATGGCGCAACCTATTGCAATTCCTGCAGGAACGACGGATTTGCCAGCTCTAGGTTACCCGCTACCCATTTTTAATGGGTTAGTTGAGGAAGATGCGGAACTCCACATTAGGGAGTTTCAAAAGCTGATGTTTAACTGTCGCATCCAAGAAGAAGGACATTTAATGATGTTCTTCAACATGACTCTCAAAGGAAGAGCCGCTATATGGTATCATGGTTTAGAAGCCGGAACCATATTGAATATTGATTCATTTTATGGAGCTTTTCGAAGGGAGTTTGCCCCTGAAAGGGGTGGGCAATATTGGTTGCGTGTACTCAATGTGACCCGCCAAGAACCATAAGAGGATATTCGTGCTTATGTGAAGAAAATAAAAGAGGTTTTCCGTAAGTTGGACACCTCTATTCCTATCCCCGCAGCTGCCCAATTGCAATATTTCCTACATGGTTTGGACTTTAACATCCAATTGCAGTTGAGTAGTGTCCCCTTGGGGGATATAGATACTACCATTACACGAGCACAAGAGGTGGAATCCCGACTACAAGCAACCTATGCTTCTCGAGGCAATTCGAATATGGGTTTAGTATTGGGAAACAATGTGGCGATGGCCAATGGCAGTAGTAGCCAAGGGATAGCGATGGCTAACCCTAACGGGAGAGGGAACATGATGCAGAATGTCCCTTTATTACCAGCTCCCCCTAGCATGTCGATGCCTACGGGCAGTCAAGTGGCTCCAAATGGTGGAGGCCAGGCGGTCAATTCTAATACCATGCATGTGGCTTAACAACCAGTGCCTAATCGAATAGTTAGGCCAATGGAACGACATGGTAATGACCAAGGCTATGAGTCGAGCGCTTCCAATGTTCTTGGCGAAGTTAAGGACATGATGAAGCATTATACTGACATGATTACGGAGCAGTATCGACAAATAGCCGTTGATATCAACTTCCTTAAAAAACAACAAAATTTGATAGGAAGTAGATACCCAGATGAGGGTGCACCTTCGAGGTTTAGTTGCAAAGGGTGTGGTGGGCGGCACTATCCAAGAAATTGCCCAAATGTTAAGTGCGACATCTATGGAAAATCCGGCCATTTAGCAGCTACTTGCTGGAGTAAGATAAGTTCCCTCCAGCGAGGTAGTCGGCAACAACCAGGGCCTGTTAATCATCATGCCCAAGGAAATGATTCCCAGCAAGAAGACGTGCCTAAACAAATACTTCAACGACCAAAGACTACAGTGAAGGAGCTACCAAGTGGTAGTGGGGTTAGTTTGATTGAGGCTGTATGCGTTAATGATGCTGAAACCTCTAATCTGTGAGCTGTTCTTACAAGAGGTCAAAAGGGTAGAGAAGCCGACAAGGATAAGCCTGTCGACAGAAACCCTAAACAAGGCGACAAAGGAACACAAGTTTTGGATCCTGCCATGGAAGGGGGACCTTTGAAGCCCATGGAGAGTAAAGCCGATAAGCAACCACCAAAGAAGAAGGTGAAAGTTAAGAAAGAGGCAATAAAGCCGGTTCAGCGACCTAAAGAGCGGATGGTTTGGCGTGAAAAGCGAGCTCTATCGAACTATCATGAATTCGATTTGGCGAGCTCTCTTTGTGAAGTCAAGCCAGATGTGAATCTTTTACAGGTCATTAAGCTTTCCCCAGGAGTACGCAAGGAATTTAGAAAGATCCTACATATCGGGTATATCGTAGAACCTTTGGGTATTGCGCGAGTTGGTGATGACTGGTTCGAGCATGCTGAGAAGCATTGCCCAAGGGTTGCAGCCTATGTCAATGGGATATTAGTAGATTATGCCATTGTCGACACGGGATCATCTGTTAACATTATGAGTTCTGAACTGATGGAAAGGTTGGGCCTTGTGATCCAGAAAGATACCTCCACAATTCTCAGAATGGCAGATGATAGTTTGAGACAGCCGGAAGGCTGTATTACTAAGGTCCATGTCACTGTTGCAAATGTAGAATGCCTGTTGGACTTTAGGGTGATTCGTTTTGCAGGCCGTCCAAGTTACCAAGTATTACTTGGACGACCTTGGATCTTGCAAGCGGACTGCCAAGTAGATATACCCGCCGGTCGACTAATATTCGGCAGAGGTGCTCAGCGTGTGGTAGTTGATGCTTATCCTGAGTCCCCGCAAAGTGAGAGAGCTCCTCTATCTTCTACAGAATTGGAGACATTAGAAGATTTATCTGCCAGTGAGACATCATTGAGTGATGAGTCCAAAGAGGGATCCATCACGGAAGACATCTATCAGATTACTTTGAACGAGCCGATAGAGGGCCAAGATCGTATAAGAGATGCAGATGTTATCAAGCTAGACCTTGGTACGCTTGATGATTCGCGGCCAATCAAATTAGGTTCTATGCTCAGCACAGTAGAAAGGGAGGACTATGTGGCCTTGATTCAGGAATTCCGTGATATCTTTGCCTGGAGTTATGATGAGTTGAGAGGCATTCCTCCTAGTCTTGCTGTTCATACAATTCCGTTGAAAGAGGGCAGTCATCCTGTACGGCAGAAAGTAAGGCGTATGCCTTTTGAACTGAGAGACGGGCTGTTTGAAGAGTTATAGAAGCTTCAAAAAGCAGGTTTGATTTTTCCTGTGCAACACACGAAATGGTGTTCGCCGGTTGTGATAAGAAAGAAGAAGAATAATCAGATCCGATTGTGTGTAGACTTTAGAGAGCTGAATAAGCAGACTTTTAAGGACTACTACCCGTTGTCATTTATTGACCAAATTTTGGATCAATTAGTGGGTAGGGAGATATATTCGTTCATGGATTGCTTTGCAGGATACAACCAAATGGCAATTGCAGAAGAGGACAAGTTGAAAACAACTTTTATCACTGTATTTGGTACTTTTGCGTACCATGTGATGGCCTTTGGTTTATGCAATGCGCCTGGTTCGTGGCAACGAACATCAGATAAGACATTCGGTGACATATCCCCTGAAGAGTTGAAGGTGTTTATTGATGACTTAGGGGCTGCCATCGTGAGAGAAAGGCAGTTGATCATTTTAAGAAAATGCTTTGAGCACTGTAGACAGTTTTGTATCGCCCTAAACCCACGGAAGTGTGTTTTTGGAGTATCTTATGGGCTATTGCTGGGTCATGTAGTCAGTTCGGTAGGAATTGCAACAGACCCCGAGAAGGTCAAAGTTATAGTTGCCATGGGTCCACCACGCATTCCGAAAGAAGTTCATAGCTTTCTATCTTCGGTTGGTTATTACCGTAGATTCATAAACGCCTTGGCAGAAAGAACGTTGCCGCTTACGAATTTATTGTCCTTTAGCTGTTCGTTTGTATGGGGTGACCCTTGTAAGGTAGCATTTGAGGATGTGAAACAGGAGCTAGCAAGAGTGCCCGTTTTAAAAGTACCTAAAAGAGGTGAGGTGTTCTATATATTTTCGGCAGCCACCATGTATAGTATCAGCTGCTGTTTAGCCCAAATTTGGGAAGAGAAGTGGTACCACCCGATTGCTTTTGCTAGCCGGAAGCTGGGGGTATCCGAAATCAATTATACCTACATGGAGAAGTTGTGTCTAGCGATGGTCTTTGGGACCAAGAAATTCAGGCATTATATTCTCTATGAGAAAGTCGTGCTTTATACGAAGGCGGAGGGGCTTTGATTATTGATGAATAAGTTACAGCCGCCTGATCGTCTAGCGAAGTGGTTGATCACTTTGCAAGAATTTGATTATGAAATCAGGAGTAAGCCACCAAGGTTGCAAGGCATCGTGGAATGTCTTGTGGACTTTGGGGAGCCGACAGAATCTGTGGCTAAAGGTAGTGACATGGAGTTGTTATTTAAAATAGATACGGCATCTATTCCCTCATGTTATGCTGCAATAACACATTATTTATCAACGGGAGAGGCGGGATCCGAATTATCTAAAGCTGAGAGAAGGAAAATTAAGCAGCAAGTGTTAAAGTTTGCTTTGATGGCAGATACATTATATCGGCAAGGGGTTGATGACATCTATCGCCGGTGTGTGATGCCTGACGAGGTGCCATTCATTTTGGAAGAGTGCCATGATTCTGCTTGCGGCGGCCATTTTGCTGGATGGCTTATAGCACAAAAGGCTTTAAGAGCAGGTTATTGGTGGCCTGCCATCTTCCAGGATGCGTTTGCGTATGTTAAAAGATGTGATATTTGTCAACGACATGATAGTCGAGAGAATAGGAAACGACCACTTACCCCTATTATGGCGATACTTCCATTTGAGAAGTGGGAAATAGACTTTGTGGGTCCTATTACTCCGCCGTCGACTACGCAAAAGAGGTACATCATTGTAGCAAATCTGACTACTTCACAAAGTGGTCAGAAGCACGTGCAACAAGGAAAGATAATGCTAAAGAAATTGCTAGTTTCCTTTTAGAGCAGATAATATGCCGTTTTGGTCCGCCGAAAGAATTAGTGTCGGACCGCGGAACCCATTTCCTGAATAAGGTGATCAAAATCTTGACAGAGACTTGGCAAATCAAGCATAACAAGACAACCCCATATAACCCGCAAGCCAATGGGCAAGTTGAGAGCACCAACAAGCAGCTTGTGGGCATCCTGTCCAAAATTGTATCGGAAAAGAAATGGGATTGGGATAAAAAGTTATACATGGCAGTGTGGGCCTATAATACGACCTTCAAACGAGCCACTGGCCATACCCCATTCAAGTTAGTATATGGGGAGGAGTGTGTTTTGCCTTTAGAGATTGAGCTGCCGACTATTCGGTTTGCCATCAATCATTCTTTGAGTGATGAAGACGCACTTTTTGAGCGCTTGACGACATTGGCACATTTAGATAAGCTTAAGCTACAGAGCTTATTGCACCAAGAAGTGGCGAAGCGCCGAATGAAGCAGCTACACGACCTTAAAGCTAAGAAATACACCTTCAAGAAAGGACAGCTTGTTCTGTATTATGACACACGACGTGAATTATTTCTAGGCAAGCTAGAGCCCAAATGGGACGGGCCCTATAGGATCGTTAGAATAGGAAAGAATAAGTCCACAGTCTTGTTAGCTGACCTTGAGGGGATATAATTTAAAAATAAGGTTAATCTTAATAAGATTAAACCTTATTATTTCTGATTGCACTGATACTATGACTGCCTTGCAGGTCTAGGCGAGATCAATCAAATATCTGCAAGGAAATCGTGAGACAGAGGTTGATGGGTTGTCTGATCCCTTATTTAGAACACCCATATTTAGAACAGAGGTATCATCAGGGAAAGCTCATTTGGTGGAGCAAAGGATATAAGGTGATTGAGCAAGAAGGCGGGACATTTATTTGGGAGATCAAGGTCTTCTGCCATCACTGCCTACAAATTTTGACGAGCATCCCTGTTGAATTCAATGATGATGGAGGGATGGAGCCTACAGTCCACCCATTGAATATGCTGAATTTTGATTACCATAATTACGAGTAGAGTTCAGGATGGCGGGATATGTAAACCCTTTATGGACGTACACCTTGTACTTTGATGGGGCGTCCAGGGGTGCATGCAAAAAAGGAAGTGTAGGAGTTGTCATCCGAGACCCTCGACGACGCATTGTCATGAAGTTAGCTACTTATCTCGGGGCGAATTTTACCAATAATATGGCAGAATACAAAGCCCTGATTATGGGTTTGAATATTGCAAAGAAGGGTGGTATCCGCCAGTTATTGGTGAAAGGGGACTCTCAGTTGGTTTTAAATCAACTCAATGGGACATACATGGTACGAAACCCCATCCTTTGCATGTACCATCATACTGCCATAGCCCTGCTTGACGAATTTGATAGAGTGTCTTTTCAGCTGATTCCACGAAACTGGAACCAGTTTGCCGATTCATTGGCTAATTTTGCGTATGAAGAAGACCTCTTCTTTAATTGTGGCCCTTGTCCCGATATATCTATTGAGGATGAGACAGGACCTGGTCGTTTGTGGGGCATGCTTTCTGAACATGCCCTCTTTGGCATACGATGGTTGATCTGGGTGATGCAGAGGGTAGGCGAGACTCATCTGCCTTTATTATCTTGGACCCACAGACTGATTAGACGACATGTGATGCGAACACCTCTTGCAATATACGCAGGAGGGATGGGTCATAATTTAATGCACCTAGTTTAGGGCTACGAGTCTCTGTTCCCCTGGGAATGGTATGCTTTGATATCTATCATAGTTGTTTCCAGGAGGATGTTATGAGTAGAAGTGTTTGATTTCATTAGGCCAAGAGGGCCATTTCCTTGTCTAGTGCAGGTGCATTTAATCGGATTTTTTAAGTGTTGTGCTGTGGACAGGTTTTGTGATTCGTGGAATTTAGTGGAGCCCGGAGGAGCCTTTGCAGCGATGGAAGCTTCTTGTGGCCACTCCAGGTGATACCTCTCCTTTACGAGTACCTTTCTTTCCTGTTATATGTATATCTGTACTTGTTGAGGGGATACATTTTTGTTGGGGACCGGTAACTAAGGCATGAAGTCCCAAGATTAGGCTAAGTATGTTTGAGGGAGGTCAGAGTAGTCATTGCCTCCTGTAAAGACATTGTCAGGCATCGAAAGACCTGTTTTAGAAGGAAGTCCTAGTGGCCCTGTTCTACTGGCCTGCTAGGCGGCCGTTCTAGGAGTTATCGTTAGTAGTGAGGCAATTAGAGAAGCCTGCCAGAAGATAATAATGATGATGCCAAAAAACCCTGGACATCCTAAAAGATGAATATAAATATGAAGGTGTGTAAAAAGGGGGTCTAACCCCTATCAAAAGAAAAGAAAAGAAATGAAAATGTGTAGGCAGTTATTCATCGCCTTGCAAAGGCCTGGTAGGTTCCTGGGGACGAGTCAGACTTGGGGCCGATACCTTGTCTTCCTAGGGGTGGCTTTTTGCTGAAGAATGAATGACAAAACAAGGAAGGTTGGAGCGAAAATAAAAGTGAGCGTTAGAAAAGGATTAAGTGTCGCCTTGCGAGGGCTTGGTAGGTTCTTGGGTGCTGAGATAGGTCCTGAGACCGATGCCCTGTTCTCCTTGGGTCACTACGCTCAGCTCCCTCCTTTTTACATGCCCAAGTATGTTCATCAAATAAAAATCTTCAAAGAAGAAATGTATTAGAAGAAAATACTCCTTGATCAGGCTATAGGAGTCCTCGCCTTGTAGGAGCTCCTAGTTGTGTTGTCTTTAGTTGGTAAGTAGTTCAGACTACCACTTAGGGCAACCTCTTTGGTAGGTTTTTTAGTTTGGCTGTGTTGGAGCAGTTGGTCAGTCACTCGCTTCAGATCTTCTATTAGATGATGCTAGGCCTACTCCTTGTGGATGTCATGCCTTGGTTCTGTCCAGGGGTAGGGAGAGCATTGTGCTGAGTTTTATTGTATATTTGTTTTGTATCAGTTTGATGCTTCTTCGGTTGTTTGTGTGCAGATATGTTCGTGGATTCGACGGGCTGAGTCACCCTATCCCGTGGTCGCCAATGAGAGCGGAATTTAGGTACCGAAAATTGCTTAAAAATAGCTAAAAATTATGAATATCAAGGGAAAAATATTCACCGTCAAAGGCGGCGGCTCGACCTAGGATGATTTTAAGCACCAAAGTGCTTTAAAGGTGCCCGAGCGACACTTGTTGATTTTTCATAAATTTTCAGATAGTTGTACGGGTTGACACAAGCTACTGGCCAATGTGCGATGCCAAGCCGGACGCCTAGGATTTTTCAGAGCTCAATTCGGAGTTCGGACGGGGAAATGGCCACAAAATGGTCAAGATATGAAAAGGTGGACACTTGGGAGGCCAAATTTGAGCATGCCTTTTGAGTTTGGACCCCCCCCCCCCCCCCCAAAAAAAAATAAATTTATGCACCTTATGAAGCAAAAAACGTGGAGAGAGAATGAAGAGGGATGAAAATACGTGGAGGAAGATGGCGCCCGAAAAATGCGCCATGGAGGATGGAGAGGCAACTTGCCTGTTGCAAACAACCCCCCCAATGGATTATGGGGCTTCATTCCCTCTTGAATGCTGACTCTATCGCCGCCCTTCGCTCGTCAATTGATGGCCTGAATGCTAAGATGGAAATCTAGTCTTTCTCTCTCCTCCCTCTCTCTCTTCTAAAGGCAAGTTCATGTGGGAAGAAGAAGGAAGAAGAAAGAATGATGGAGGCTTGTCCGGCATTGATCGGATTGCTCCACAGGCTGGAGATGGTGATTTGTGATCGTGCTGAGCATGGAGTGCTGCTGATTTTCAGATTTGCAGCCATGGACATGAAACCCGAAACATGCAAATAAGCGGTAATTCAAAATTTTCAAAGAAAATTTGAGATTTCATGGCTTTTGATTGATAAAATGTTGTTCATGTGGGCTAAAAATTGTTTATGTTGCTGTTTTCCATGAGTACTTGCTGTTCATAATCAGAAAATTAGAAAAATATGCATCTTGTGACTCAAAATAATACACTAAAACACGTAAAATATGGAAAATCAAGGGAAAATGATGTTTTTGGGCATAAAAATGGAAGAATCAATAGGAACACCAACTAAATTTTCATTTTGTTTGCAAGAAGGAACTAAGGGCCACAACCCATAACCTATTTTGAATTTTCAGTAATTAAATAATGCAAAAAATAAGGAAAAATAGAGAAATATCACTAAAAATAGGGAAAAAATGCATTTTGGGTGCGAAAAATTAATGAAAATTAAGAACAATGTTTGTGAATGTTTGTGAGGATTGAAGCATGAGGATTTGCCTCAGTTCAACCCCACCTTCTTGTTCTAGTGCGTCTTTTTCCGCTCTTTACACATAAAATGATGGCCAAATGCCGTATAAATCTATACCACAATGCAACATTTGATCGATGGGAGGGTAGAGTGGTCAAAATGTGTCTAAATGCGGAGTAAAATGATGAAAAGATTGCTGGTTTTTTGTTTGCATGCCATATAGGTCGGTGAATAATTATAAAATAAGAGCCTAGTAGCACGAGGGTTTCCTCGGTGCTAGGTTCATGCAACGGCGCATAAGAACGGTAGTTGAAAATCATTGAAAGGATGTTTTCCACATGTGCACAATATTGATTTCATAACTGTTTGAGCACTTGGCATCCACAATATGCATAAGTCATGGAAATATTTAAAAGTATCAGAAATCCTGGATGCACAACAATTGTTTTCATTAGGATCTTGACCTACGTTGAGTGAGAGACAGGACACCCTAAGCCATAGGCTAGTCGTGGGGTCTAAGGGAAAGAGAAGTGAGGACAATGGTACATTCCTATATACGATTAAATGGTACCTTGAGTGGATTTTGTGCGAAATGTTTATATGTTGAGCGACGCACCGAGGGGCCAATCCCCAAGGTGTAGGAGAGTCGCAGAGGGGTGGCGGCACTCAGCCATTGGAGGACCCCCTATGTCTGTGCTTCGTGCCATTATGCAATGTGTAAGGGACTCCCTCCGAGGAGTAGTGGGTGAGAGAAGAGCGGACTACAAACAACGTAATACAAACACAAGACATTTAGGAAGGCAATGTGTGTGTTATCAACGCTCCTGGACGCGAGGCCGTGGGGTTGTTGAGCGCGTGAGATTGAGATCCGGCTAGTGCACGAGCCAGTGCCGGCCCGTTCTAGGTTCCATCAGCATCTGCAATAAAGCACCCTTCAATCCATATGCCAATCTCTGGGGTTCCAGGATCCAGGAAGGCGTTACCACATCTACTTCCTTTACGGGTTTTGAGGCTTTGTTGGACTTGGTCACCACGAAGGGAACAATTCTTAGGCATCTTATTCTTGTCAGTATGCTTTTGAATCTTTTTCGACAACTGGGAGACAACATCAATAACTATTAGAAGGTTAAGTTTGGTTTAAAAGTGTCTAGGTCTTTGACCAAATCATACTCTTTGATAGGATCCACATGCTTTTCCAATTGGTTGGGAAATGGGGGACACGCCCACTTTTATCTTTCCTTTTTCTTCTAGGAATGGCAACATCTGCGCTTTTTCTTCATGAGGAGGTATTGTTGCATCCTCTATTTCCTATACCTCTGGTCCTGTCTATGTAGCTCTTTGTGGCTCTGTAGTGCTATGTACTACATTGTTCTTGACTGCATTGTTCTGCTTTTCCTGAGGAAGATTTAACTTCACAGTCTTGGAAAAAGGAACATTCTCTTTTGGAACTATGGATTCTCTTTTCTTTGCCCGCGTTATTGCAGCCACTTCCAATTCCACCAAATTGGAAGCAGGTTCTTAGGTCTTCTATGAGGTATCAAAAGTAGATTTCACAAGGGCTGGGACTTGGACAATCTTTTGCAGTGTGGCCTTCTCCTTTGCATCGACTACATAAGAGCTTGTAATCCACAAATCTTCTAGAGTTTGGACAATTCGGTGAGATATGACCCATTTTCTCCACATGTGTAACATTCCACCTTCGATCTCTGACCACCACCATAGTAGACTGTCGTCCTCTGTAACTTTGAGAGGGAAACCTCCTTGGACCAAAATTAGGACCAAACTCCCTAGGCTTTGGTCCAATGTCTTGCGTTGTCATTTTGGATTCCAATAAGTTGAATCTTTCGTCTTCATCTTTCTTTCTTTGTTTATGCATCTCTTTTAGAGAGCAAATATCCTCTGTATAGTTTTTCCTCAAACAGTATGAACAGAAGGCTCCAGGAATGGTTGGTTTTCACGTACATTCAATGGCTAAATGTCTCGCTTGATGGCACTTTCCGCACCATGTATTAGAATGCATCACATCTCTCCCACCTCCCGCAGGAGTGGATATATTGGAGGTATTCACTTCAACATCTGTAGCTACTCTGTAATCATATCCATAAGCTGTTTCTTGATACTTGCAACTGAGTTGGATAGGTAGTCCTTCAGATTTTCACCTCTTAGAGTACTTGTAGTAGGGTTTTGGGAAGCTTTTGTTATTACTGCATACACTAGTTGGGTTGATCCAAGAGGTCTTCTATTCTGGTTCTGATTCAGAGCTCCTATTGAGACTTGGGGTTGTTGATTCTAGTGGGTAGGATTCCACTATTGTTGAGTCCGCATTGGAGGAACTGTTTGAGGCCACTGTTGTTGTGGTTGAACCATCATTTGAGGCATTGTCATCTTTCTCACCACACTGTGGATTAGGTGCATTGTATTGTGGCATTGTTTGCATCTAGGGGTAGGGGTAGGGAACTGTCCATGGGACTGCACTTGGTGGGTATACCATTCCTGGTATGGGAGGAGGTAAGACTCCTATTCCCAAGGTCATTAACAACCTTGCTTCAACTTTGTCATACAGTCTTGCACCTTCCACTACAGCTTGTAGATTGACTAATCTTCTCAATTCCATGAACTTGCAAACTTCTGGTTGTAGGCCTCTGAGGAACACTCCTTTCTGGACTCCGTCATCCAAATGATGATTGGTCCATCTCTTCAGAATGGATTCCATTCGCGAGACATAAGCTTCTACTCTTTCTCCAGAGGACTGACTTAGGTTAATGAACTCCTCTCGCATCCTCTCTTCAAAACCTTCATGTCTGAATTTAGTGAGGAAGGCCTCATCCCATGTGCCAAAAAAGTTACTGCTGCTTGTCTCTCATACCACTGAAATGCTGCGCCCTTGAAAGTGGCGGGGAATATTGCTAACCAATGCTTGGGGGTTTTGGCATTGTTAACTACACATGCTACCATAAACTTTGCTATATGAATGTAGAGGGAGCTCATGCTCAACCGCCAAGACCCACAGACCGCTTATTGTTTCAAGCATTCAAGCGAGCTCTAATGACTATCTCTCACCTAGCCAATGTGCCGTTGATCCTACGAGTGTAGTGAGCTTACCTTGATGTCGAAATGAGTTGCCTCCTCTCTCGCACATGTCGATAGCTCCACGATCCTAGATGCTAGCTTAAGCATCCTCAAGCCTCTCCATCTCCAAGCTCCATCCACCATAGTCACGTGTACAAGAAAAGAGAAGAGAAGAAGAGAAGAGGAGATGGTGAAGAGCTTCACCCTCTTGATCCCTCACTCCCACATACTCACTCTATCACACTCTCACACTCCCTCTCTCAAGAGCACACACAAGCAAGGAGAAGAGAAGAAGAAGTGAACCCTTGTTAGCCACACACCAAAAGAATGAGCTCTCATTCATTTTTTGAACTTTATATACAAAATCCTAAATTCCCATGGATGCCCATCCCTTTTTACATGACCGGCCATTGTGGCAAGGTCCCTTTTTCTAATTCCCTCTTCTTGCTTCATGGCCTCAACCTATACCCATCTATTATTTTACAAATGGCACAGGAGGGAGGTTGGCGCTCTTTTACAAGAGTTTTAGAGCTTTTTAAGGCGCCTTTCATTTAAAATTGCGCTTTTTTCCCCAGCTTAGCTTTAGAGGCCGCTTGCATGTCTTTACTCTTTTTTCATATTTTTTCCACTTTTTCTTTCATTTCTTTGCTATCTCGAATTGGGGTTAACATCACCCCCCTCCAAGATGGGTGCCAGTCCCATGGCACTTCTGGTTGTTGTTGGGGAATGGTAGGCAGTTGGCAAATTGTTCGGGTGAGGGTAGGGCCACATGTAGACTTGAGTGCTTGTGAAAGCTTGGTAATGATGTTTGTTGGAGAAGCCAATTGGATGCCAAGTGGATGATGGGGGCCTCCGAAGTTGGTGGTTTGTCGCCTTTTGTAATGTCTGAAAGGAGAAGGTGCAATGCGCTACCTAAGGGGAGTGTCTACTTTATTGTGTGGTGCATCGTGCTCGTGCTAGTGGAATGGGGAGGTGGATCTAACCACAGGAAAGCCTGGGTGACGTCCCATACTTGAGGACCCCATTCGTGCAAAGGGAGGTGCGGTGCAAGTAGCTTAGGGTGACAGGTCTAACCATAGGCGAGTGTTACCTCCCTAGGTATGTCCTGCCCTTGATAGGCCCTAAGCGTGAAGTGGGGGATCAAAAGGGCTAGGGGGTTAGGAGCGGAGCTAGCCGACCAAAGCCACCAAGGATGCCTAACTTGAGGACCCCTAGGTGCAATGATCATGTTTTATGTGGTGCTAAGTGCTTCTTCAAGTGAGTCGTTTTGTCCTTGTGTGATGTTCCTCTTGCTTTTCCTTTCATGCTTTTCTTTTCCTTCTTTTGCTTTAAAAAAAAAAAGTATTACACTAGTAGGATGACAACCAGTGCCTAATTCTCATCGTCTGAATTAAGTGGAGAAGGGGGTCAGATGGATTTGCTCAAAAATTGCCAGCTCTGCATGTATCCTTTAAGATTCATGAGAACGTGGAGTGAAGTGGTGGAGAGGAAGGGATGATTACATTTGGTGAACTAATTGTCGTTCATGTCTTCTAGGAGAGCTAGGCAAAAAGAAGGGAGGAGGCTAGCCCTCATCATTAGGCGTGCCATGGCACAGCTGTTGATGGCGTTAGGATCAAAGAAGAGGGGAGGCAGGCCATGTTCTTGCGGAGTTGGATCCTACTTAAGTAATAATTTAAGAAGCCTAAGATAATTACATGTAGTTATGAAAGCTGGATTAGGGCAAGAGGAGAAGTCGGCGAGGAAGTGAGTCATGGAGTCATCCAAGCTTTCCGAGTTGAAGATGAGGGCATGTTCAAAAGAGACAACATTAGAGTTGTAGATAATGGGAAAATCATATTGCTCGTGGAGGGTGGCATCAAGCTCCACTCCTACCCTATGAGGGTACGCCATAAATGTGGGGTTGTTCCTCTCGTAGGGCAGGGTGTTGCAAAAAGCCATCCAGGCGAGCATGCTGATGTCGCACACGCGCCTCCTCCATAGGGGCTGGCAATTATAACCTTGCACGGAATGTGGCACTTCAAACACTTTATTTCACCAGAATTCGGCTTCTTCAGTTCCCGAAAGAGTGGGGTTCTTCTCTCTTTCTTCTAGCCACTTCTGTCCTAGTCGGCAACCAATCCCAATCCCAATTACCTCCTCCATCACCTTGAGTGGTAAGACCCTCCGTAGGCTATTGGGCATGAGAAAGCTGAAAGTGAATGGCTCTTTTTCTCTTTCCTGTTGCTCCCAAGCTACCAGTTTTGCGTGGAATCCTGCGAGAATGTCATCAGGGCATGGTGGGAGGGGCACGAACAGATGCACGACTGACTTGGCCCTTAGCTGCTTTCTGGTTTCTTCTACTAATTTTTTCCTTCTTTCCCTGAGTGCGGCTTGTCTTTCTGCAGATGTGTCGACTGGTTTTTGCTCTTGGGAATGCAGCGAGGGGGGCTGTAGATCACCTCTTCTCTAACCTTTCCATATTTAATTGAAGTTCAGCTTCATCCCCCTGCCGGTCTCCTTATTGTGTGTTCCCTCTTCAAACCCTATCGCATCAATTTCCTAGGGCGTTAGGCCAGCTAGTAACATGTACTTTTGTTGATCATCCAGGCTCAGCTTAACCTCCACAAGTTGGGGTGGCATCTGCAGCCCTGCATGCACAGCTTTGCGTGCGCACTAAGTTTTTTCTTAACCACCTCCAATGGCTCTCCTTCTTTTGGGCAAGTGGTGTCTATCAGTGTATCTAGGAAGGCCTTTTGTTGGGTATTAAAGGCTACCTAGGTGGCTTCTGCTTTGCTCTCTGCAAGGATCTTCTCTTTCTTTACCAGAGCCAGGCACCGCGCCAGTATCTTCACCCTTCTTTCATTTTTCCCTGCCCATTCCTCGGCTCTCTTCTTCATCTCTTCCATGCTCTCACCCTGCCTCTGGACCAGGGACATGAGTTTTTGCTCTTGGTCCTTTAGCTCTTTGCTCATGGTTTCTTGTTCTTTCTTTCCTTGGTCTAGCTTTCGATCTCTTTCTGCTACTACTCTAGCTCCTGCTTTCTTTCCTCATCCGTGGTGGTAAACTCAGCCCCATAAGCTTTTCGATCTGAACGGTTTTTGCAGTCAAATCTTCATGTTGCACGATTAGGAGCTTGTATTCTCTTTACATCTTCATGTTGTATTCTCTTTGCATCAATTTCCTAGGAAGAGCACCGATACCACAGCCTCCAGCCCTCTTCCCTGTCATCCTTAGCCTTTAGCTCCTATTTGAGATCAGAGATCTCCCTTTGCTGCATGGCTATTACTCGAGTCATTTTGAGCTGAAATGCAACCACGGACTCTTTTTCTGCTGCCAACTCCGCCACAGCTATCTTCCTTTCCTCCTTAGCCTTCTCCAATTGAGAGAGCAGCTCAGCGATGTACTCGTCGTAATTAGCTGGTGGCATCATTGTTGTGTGGATGGGAGTGGTCGAGGCCTTCACTTTTTGGCGCTTCGGATCCTGCCTTGACTTGGCATCCATGGCCAGCCTTTTCTGCCCTATGGCTGTGGTTTCGGTGCTCTTCCCTTGGGCCAGTTCTTGGTTAATAAAGTACTGCATCCACACCACAAAGTTTGAGACATCTGCGCTGGTGGGGATGCTTGGGGTGAGGGTTGTTGCTTCGGTGGGAGACACCAGGAGGGTTGGAATAGGGTGGATGGGAGCCTTGCATTTGCCCTTAGTGACGGTCGGCGGTATGATTTCAAGCACCTGCGTGGAATCAGGCCCCTCCTCTCTGGGCAGACTTATAGCCCCTAGGTCATCTGCCGTGCTTTGTTGTTCGATTGACTGGCATGTAGCGCTTAGCCAAGACTTCCTCCTCCTTCCTTCTTAGCTCCTCCTCTTCTTCAACAGCTCTTCTCTCCCTCTCTTTCTCTGTTTTCCTAGACTCTTCTTCCAATCTATTTGCTTCCTGTTTTTTCTTCTTCTCCCTCTCTTCAACTTGCTTGAGGGATTCCCTCTTTTCCCTCTCTAAATCCTCTTTCTCTTTTTTTGGGCCTTCTTCCTGCTTCTTCTTTTGTGTTGTCTTTTTAACAGGTTTCTTTACTGTCTTCTTGCTCATCTATTCCTTCTGTTCTTCCCCTTCTTCTTCACTCTCAGTTCTGTTTGGATACCTCTTTGTCTTGGTGAGGGGGTGATCTCTTGGGTGTTTCTCCTTCTCCTTCCTTTGCATCCTGAGCCTGTTTTACCGCCTCCTGAATTAGGACAGTCAAAATGCTTCCATAGCCAATGGATGAGGCTTTGGATGAGACCTTCTTTCTTTTTGTGGTCTTGGATGCTGGGGAATCCCCCACCTACTGGTTTATTTCCCAAAGCTAGCGCTTTTGTCGCATGGTCAATGGTCTTACGTACATAGCCATTCCAGTCAACTTCGTCCAAGGTGCGAGCTGCCACATTCTCTAGCACATGCACGCCGATTCGATGCATCAAGGAGTTGTAGCGCTGGTTGGAGAAGAGCGTATGCACTAGCTTTGCTTGTAGACAGGCTTTCGCATCAGGGATGTCTTGGATGCTAATGCCATCATTGGTTAGCACTTCTTCTCTCTTCATCTTAAGCATGGCATAAACATCTCTCTTATGCTTTTTCTCTACCTTTAGCTCCAACCCCAACTCCTTCTCCACCAAGGCTGGGTTTAGGTGTACATGCACCTGCTTGGCCTTTTCTCCCCTTCCCACCGTCACGGTGCCGCACTCTTGGTCTGGGTTGTACGTCTTGAGGAACTCCACACACTTTGTGTGGTCAGGCTCTTGTGCAAACTTCTCAAGGTACTTTGTGAGGTTGCACTACTTGACAACTCTCTTGGCTATTTTCTCCTTGGCCACCACACCCTCTATGTTATGGATGGTTCGAAATTTGAGCTGGTTGTAGGCGCAGTTTTCTAGGGTGATGTGATATTGCGTCATTTCCTCCTCTGTAACAGGAGTCAGTGGGCACGGTCTTGCTGTGACATTTTTCATTCCTGTCATGGACCCAAGTTTTCATTAGTGCTTTCAAAATAATAATTTGTTGGAAAAGAAAGACTCTATGTGTTTATTGAATGAAAGCATTAAAATCCAATGTAGATTCTTCCCTTCAGATTTGACTTTTTTTTTCACTTTTATTTCAAAGTTCTCGTGCCATTTTCCCTACCTCACTCGTTTTTTACATGTTTATGCGTTTGCTTGATTTTCCTTGGTTTTGGTTTGATTCACCTTACCCCCCTCCCCTTCCAGCTTGAGAAGAATCCTTCCTACGATTGAAAGTTAGGAGGTCAAGGGCATTCTGCAATGTGGTCTAGGATTTACCTGCGTAGGAGCCAAGTATAGAAATTGGGATTGTACTCTAATTGA
Organism: Lygodium microphyllum; assembly: GCF_053477565.2. NCBI lineage: Eukaryota > Viridiplantae > Streptophyta > Polypodiopsida > Schizaeales > Lygodiaceae > Lygodium > Lygodium microphyllum. The sequence continues at coordinate 123,527,322 of NC_141149.1, forward strand.
GCTTCGCGGTCTAGATCAAAGGGTCGAATGCCTATGCGTGTGATGTATGTGAGAACATCTGTTAGGAAGTCACTGGAATCAACACGGCTAGCAATATGTAACTCTTCCTCAGTCAGTAGACGATCGAGGTAGGGGTGTCCTTTGATGTGATCTTCCAAGGGTCAGCCAAACGAAGAGTGGTTAACACTCTATACGAGGCTGGCGCAATGTAAGTGGGGTCATACTCCGCTGTTTTGATTGCGTGGCACTGCTCAGTGTTGGTCATTATTTGGCATCCTTCAACTTTCCATTGCAATCGAAGAGTGTACCAATGCCTTAAGAATGGGGATTCAGTATCAGTAAGTTTTGATAATTCTACGATTTCTTGGTCAGTAATGGCCGAAGTGGTTTGTTTATCATAGGACGTGATGAGGCGCTATTTGATGGCCTGCTCTTTGGATATCGCGCTGGTGAGCAATTCAGTAGCGGAGTTAGAGGCTTTTGCGAATGCAAATTGAAACGTCTCCCAAGAACAAGGCATCATTCGAACTTCATTTGCAAAGGGTTCTTGCAGTAGGCCTAAATCCAAGTGATCATAGCTCAGAGCTAACGACATGAAGCTGGCATCGAGTCGTCTGATGCAATCAACCACATCCTCCTCTGCGTCCTCAGCCAGATCAGCAGACAGTGTTAAGAATGATTTCCGCTCATAAGGGGGTCGAAGGCCTGTTGGCGGTTGGGGTTTGATTAAACTAGAGTCTTTGACAACAAATAGTTGTGGTTGCGAGTGTTCTTGAGATTGCAATTGGACCTCTTGAATTAGGGCTAGGGTAGTAGTAGTGACGTCTGACGGATTGCTGCCTTCGGTATGGATCAAGGAAGTAGGAGCAGCTCTATCGGGTGTTGATTCATGTGACAGTGTTTGTCATTTGGGCCGATAAGCTTGTTCGACTTTCTTGGGTGTATGTGTGAATGAGCTTGATGGATATGGGTCTTGAAAGCGCTGTGGCTTTTGGCTTTGAGGTTTTATGGGGCTTGGTGTGATTAAACTTGAGGGTAGCGTGCGAGTAGTGCCTCCGGCTGTGCAGGCCTTAGGGATCCATATCCAAGCATTTCCCTCATAGTAGCCTTGCACATGCAAGAGGGCTTTAGGGACCCATCTTGTCTTGATCATGTGTCGATTTCTATAACTGCGCCTTGGCCTCCTAGGTTTAGAGTTTTTGGTGTTATGAGGACGTGAGCGTCGACTCCTAGGTAGTGGTTGTGGTTGCTTGGGTCTCCATTGAAGCCTAGGTTGTTGGACCTTAGCCTTTGTTGCTGTGAGCGGTGATTCCAGAGATTTGGTGGGTGGTGGCCGAGCACTACCCCCCTCCTTAGACTTGGTTGCTAACATTTCTACTGGTGGTATTGGGGACTTTTACAAGGTTGCGCAGCCCTTGCTAAAGGCTATAACAATGCGAACGTTGCCTATGGCGAGGTGGATACGCTGCGATTCATAATCAACATTGTAGTGAGTTTTCTTCTTGAAGGTTTGCCCTAGCAACGATTCCGTGCATGCGTCTTCAATGTTTGGCACCATGTAGAATATCATTGGTATAGTCTTAGACTCGATATAAATGACGTGCCTGCACTTGCCAAGAAGTGCGTATGAGCGGCCCCATATGGGCTCAATTTGGCATTGGTGGGCTGTAGTGGTGATTTGCCCAGTTGGGTCCAATGATCGTGAGTTAAGACATTGAATTCTGTTCCCTCGTTGATCAAGGTATTGAAAGCGCATGTTTGCTCGGCAGTGATCATGATGTGTAGGTATTCAGGTTCTACGGCTTCCTCATCCCCATCATCCATTTCAGTGATTGTGGCTCCTCGTACTTCGATAGGGGGTTTTAACATTGGTGGCTCATGCGGAGGATGCGTGGGAGGGTAGTACTTCTTGACAGGACTGCCATTGAAGAAGCCTATGCCCTCGTCGTTTAGAGTCTCGAGCTCAACGTTGCCATTTTGGCTAATTGCATGAATTTTGAAAGGTCCAAGGCCTCTAAACTTCATTTTTTGCTTATGTCCCTTAACTGAGTATAGGAGTACTAAGTCTCCCTATTCAAAATTGTGCTACTTGACGTGCTTGTCAAACCAGCTCTTGCGTCGTGCCTTCTCACATATGAGTGCATGAGTGGCTAGAAGACAAGTTTTCGAGAGGCATTTGAGCTCAACCAAGAGTTATATCCATGCCTCCTTTCCTTCCCATCGTTCCTGAAGTGCTATTCTCAAGCTAGGAACGAAGAACTCTACAGGGAGAATTGCTTCAGTTCCATAGATCAACCTAAAGGGAGTCTAGCCGACAGCCGTTTTATAAGCTGTACGGTAAGCCCACAAGGCTGCCATCAGCTTGTTATCCCAATCATTGCACGAAGCAGAGACTACTTTGGTCAGGACGTTTACAAGAATCTTATTCGTGGATTTCACCTGGCCGTTTGCTTGAGGGTAGTATGGAGAGGATTTTCGATGGATAATTAGAAAGGTGGATAGAAGATGCTCTATCACTTCATTGATGAAGTGTGTGCCCTGGTCACTGAGTAGTTCGATGGGGCAGCCGAATCGTGAAATCACCTGCTCCCACAAGAACTTGGCAGTCATTCTAGAATCATTCTTTCGTGTTGCTCTCGCTTCTGCCCATTTCGTTAGGTAGTCTGTGGACACAATGATGTATTTGGCTTGTGAATACTATGCAGCTGGGCTGATGCGTCCTATGAAGTCAATTCCCCATTTTTCAAAGGGTTGTCATGCAATGATTGGGGTCAACTCCATTTGATCCTTGCGAATCGGGACCTTTGTCTGTTGACACTTGTCACAATGCTTAACGAATCATGCTACATCACGAAACAACGTTGGCCACCATAGTTGAGACTATAGCACCTTGCGGGCTGTCATGTCTCTGCTAAAGTTTCCACCAACGATTCCACTGTGCGCCTCTGAGAGCTCATCGTGCATCTCATACTCACACATGTATCTATGCAGCAGTCCATCTTGCCCTAGTCAATGTAGTTGGCCTGCTATCAATTAGTAGGGTTGGATCTTGAGGATGAGTTGCCTAAGTCTTGCCTTTTCTATCGATCGCTCAGGCAATCCGTGCTCAAGCAGTTGGACAATGTCATCTGCCCAATATGGCGTTAGATCAGCCTTAATAAATCTCTCTCACTGGAAAGATTAAAGAGATGGATGTCTGGCAATTCATTGGCAATGCCTTCTCCAGCGGCCTCTCCCGTGGGGATGCGTGACATATGGTCAGCCATGTAGTGTTGTTTTCCTTTCTGTACAACCACAGAGAAGTCGAACTCCAAAAGCAGAAGGAGCCACCGAGCTATGCGTCCTATATCGCAAGGTTTATTCACTAGATATAGCAAGGCTTGATGGTCCACAAAGAAGGTAAAGGGTGTAGCCAATAGATAATGCCGGAATTTCTTTACAGTAAACACCATGGCCAAGCCCTCTCTCTCTGTCATCAAGTAATTCATTTCCATCTCAGTGAGTTGTCTGCTAGCAAAGCTCACTGGGTAGTCCAGGTTGTGTTTGCCAGGTTGGCACAACATTGCCCCCACAGCAAATTTTGAGGCATCGATATGCACGTGGAAGGTAATGGTCCAATTTGGGGCTCATAGAATCGGTGCTATGGTTAAAGCCTTCTTCAACTCTTCATATGCTCGTTGGCATGCTTCAGTCCATTCAAAGACAATCAGCAACTTGTATAAAGGTCTGGCAATCAACATGTAATTCAACATAAATCGTCGATAGTATCTCGTATGGCCTAAGAAGCATTGAACTCCCTTATAGTTGATTGGGGGCGGAAGATCGACAATAACCTTGACTTTCGAGAAGTCAGTGGCAATGCCGTTCTTTGATACCATGTGCCCTAGGATGCATCCATGCTTCACCCAAACTGGCACTTTAAGGGGTGCAGCAAAGACAATATAGGCGACACCGCTCAAAGGCTACTCGGAGTTTGTCTAAGTGTTCCCTCCAAGTTGAATGAACACACCAGTCATCTACAAAGACTTCCAACTCTTTGCGAAGCATGTCGTTAAATATGGTGCACATGAGGCATTGGAAGGTGGCGGGGGCATTAGTCAACCCAAAGGGCATGACTATATAAGCAAAGACGCTCCACTCAGTGGTGAAGGAAATCTTATGCTTGTCGGCAGGATGCACTTGCACCTGATTGTATCCTGAGAAGCTGTCCAGAAAACTGTAGGCTTCCTTTCCAACCACTCTTTCAAGCATGTGCTCAGTGTACAGCAATGGATAGTTGTCCCTCTTAGTAGCATCGTTCACCTTCTTGTAATTGATGCACACTCTAATTTTTCCGTTCTTCTTCATGATAATGACTATGGGTGATACCCAATCCTTGTGCTCAATTTCATAAATGAATCCTGCTCTCATCAGCTTGTCAATCTCTTCCTTGACCACGTGAGCGTGTTTTGGATTCATAGGGTACAGTTGCTGCTTGACCGGTGTAGCATTTGGCGTCATGGGTATGTTATGAGTCACTACACTCGGATCTACCCCCTTAAGCTCTTCTAAGGACCAAGCAAATACATCTATGTACTCTCGCAAGAGAGCGATAAGATTGGTTTCCTCTTCCTTAGCCAAGGCATTGGCAATGAAGACTGGTCGGGGTGTCTCCCCTTCCTGGGCTAGGTTCACCTCCTTGACCTTGGCTGCTCGATCGGTTCACTCATTTGCCCTTGATGTTTGGCACCCAACAAGATCACTACCCTATTCCCTTTCTTGAATTTTGTAAATCTTTTAGGGAGGTCCTGCGGTTTTATCTGTTCTTCTATTCGTGTGTCCTTGGGTTGTTTTATCCTTTCCTCTTTCAACCGTCTGTGCCTCAAGTGGACGGGTAGGTCCCCCTTGGTGCGACTGTCTTGGCCGGCCTAGGTATCTCTAGGTCGCAATCTGAACTCCCCATCTTCGCTAGAAGATACCTTCAACTCAGATTCGAACTCCAACTTCGGCCGGGTACGTAACCCATCTGAGTTGGAGGTGACTCTGTCCTAAGCACTAGTATCGTACCGGATTGGGCTAGGCCTGCTTGATCAAAATCTATGGCTCCTACATGTTCCAACCAGGCACGATCACAATCGATGCGCATGACCCCTTGCTCTATCCTGAAGGCACTCTTTTTCTGCGGCTTGGAGTCTGCCCGTATTTGTTTTATTTCCCATCCCTCGGTGTCGTATTCTATGGTATCCATCTCACCCTCACTTTCGTCACTAAAAGATCGCCAGTCTTCGTATTCGTCGTTGGAGTCCTCTTCGTCAGACTACTTGTTGTCTCCTAGGTCTTGGTATATCTCTTGTCTTTGATTGGGGATTAGGGCCCAGTTGTACATGAGGTTCAAGTCATGCACCCTGGTCCATTGCCACTTGGATTCATCTAAGAGATCCTAGAGTGGCTTGAAGTTTGATGCTGGATTTCCAGCTAGCTTACCCGTTAAATATTCTAGAATCTCATGGAGTTCCCTTTTGTTATTTGGCACTTGGAAGGTGACAGGTTTAGGTCTCCCCTGAAGGGTTCCTGCCATCATGTAAACTGGTACAGAGGGTGCATCTTTAGACTTACCGATTGTCTTGATGGCTTGCTCGTATGCCTCATGATCTGAGAATGACAAATCGATTGTAGCAAGGACATGCATCCAATCTCGCTCGTCCTCTGGGCATGGAATATGCTTGGTCAAGGGTCCATAGGACTTCTTGACTTGAGGTTCCCTTTAAGCATCGCGGACATGGCATCCAAGTGTCTGTTCTATTGCCAAGGAAGATTAAGCCGTTACCCCAATCTTCGATGACTCTGGCATTGCGCATCTAGGGTCAGCCTAATAGGATACCATAGTCCACACCCTTCATGACTTTAAAGTCAATTGAGAAATGGACACTTGCGATTTTCACTGGCCAGTTTTTTAGCACCCCGAATGGTTTCACTCTCATACCATTTGCTAGTGTGACATTGAACTTAGCAGTCTCAACAGGTGGGTTTCCCCAAGTCTGGAGCACTGCGTGGCTAAGCACACTAACCCTAGCTCCCATGTCTATGATCCCCTTTCTCGTTGTGTTGCCTAGGGCTAGGACCGATAAGACTGCATGTATCTTGGTGCCCTCCCGGAAGGCATTAACGTGTAAGGACTTTGGCATAGAGTGCAGTGTCAGAGTTAGTATTTGTGTCTCTGCATCATGGTCGTGCAGATCATCATCTTGCTCTCGTGATCGTTCAACCCACTGTTTCAGGTCTTGCCATAGGATGGGATGCTACTTAAGCAAGTCTCCCAGACTTAGCGTCACATGGGTGGTCACCAGCGTGGTAAGGAGGTCGTTGGTTGCTCATCTCTCTCCTAATCCAGATTGTCTTGGCCAATGGCCATGACTGATTTGCAGGCATGCAGCAGCATCAAGACTTGGCCCAAGAGGTACTGCTTGTGGTACGGTGGCATCCCCCGACTTTTGTCGAGGGGGTGAGATTGGCATGCTTATGCTGGAGAGATCATCGATCTCGTCCTCTAGGATGGGCTCAACATCCTTTAGGTGCTCTTGGGCCTCTTTCACCCATTCCTTCACTTTCTCTATGGCCTCTAGTTGGCGCTTCGGATGTGGGTATTCCCCTATCTTAGCACTTCCCTTTTTGGCCATCTTAGGGGCTAAAGTTTGTGCCTCTGCATCAATGACCTTCTTTCCAGCAGGCAAAGTAGTAGCACTCTCAGTTTTGAGTGTAACCTTAGCTTCAGGCCTCTTCTTTCTCCGCCTACAGCTCTTCTTCCCTATCGATGCTGCATCGAGGTTGCTAGGCCTTGGCAGTGATATGCCAGCCTGCTTCATCGGGGCATGAGTCATGACCCACAATGGGATAGGTGTGGCCTCCCCATTGAGGTTCTCGACACCAAATAGCCCCAATGGGACAGATGGCACATTGGCTGAACTCGAAGATGGTTTTCTCTTTGGGCAGTCGACGAAGAGATTAGTGATCCCGCACTCAATGTACCTTAGGTCAACTTTGTCTCTGTTCTATTGCTCCCTCTCAGGGCAGCATGATGAGACATGCCCTGGGTGACCACAAGTCCAACATATGATTCGATCCTGCGTCTGCCCTCCTAGGCCTCTACTTCATCCTCTTCCTGATGCCATCACCGGTACTGGTCGATAGTCCATAAGGACTACGTTGCCCTCGTCGTCGCGTGAGACATAAGGGTATACGTAAGTCTCTTCCTCATTTGTCTCTTCCACATAGTGGACTAGAGCATCACTTGGTGGATGGGTCATGTAGGGACCAAGCGGTCTAGATATGCCTATAGGGTTTATGTCCATCCTAGGAATAGTCGGCTTAATATCATTAGGCACAAGAAGGGCCAATGAGGCTCCCCTTCTGAAGAATGGATGTGGTCTGTTTGCTAGGTAGGCCTGGCCATATGGTTGCGAGTACGAAAGTCTTCTTGGTAATCTACAATGCACGACATCATGACCAAACCTACCGTAGTTAGTGCAAGGTCTTGACACTCGGCTGACAAGTGGTTTCCGCCACAGTACATGCATTGGACGTGTGGGCGCGTTGGTTGTCTCAACATGTCTTGCAGCTTGACTATCTCCATCTTTACATCAGCCAAGTCCTGGTTTGTCTTGGTGGCTTTCCCCTTATCTTGGGTGGTTGGGCCTGATCATTTGCTAGAGAACTCTGATGGCTTCCTCAAAAACCCTAGCTAGTGCATCTTAGTGCAAGCTTGAGTTGCATACCAAAGCCTTATATAGTTCCTCATTTCCAATTCCACTGATGAATATAGTTGATACTGCTCTTTCAGTTGGTCATTTGCCCATAGGGATTCTCTTGAAGAGACTCCTCACGTGGATCACGTAATCGCGAATGTCCTCCTTCTCCTTCTGCTTAACATTCATCAGTCGCACTAGCAGATTGTTAGAGTATCCATGCTCGACAAATCTCTTGATGAAGAGATTCTTGAGGCCGTTGAAGTTGGTTTGCTCTGCGACATCTAAACTCGTATACCAAGTCCTACCCTTGTCACCTAAGCAGAGCCCGAACGCTTGAGAGTGCTGAGTCAGGTTGGTGAGGCCGTTGGCTTCACAGACTTGCTCGAATTGCTCTAGAAACTGTATGGATCATCATGGAGCTGGTACTTATCGAGCTGCTTTGCAACAATTGGGATTTTGGACAAGCTCTTGGAGCCTTGGTTTGCTCCTAATCCTGCTAGCAATGATGTCGCTAGTGCTACGACACTTTTCTCTACTGCTGTGTTGTTTAGCAGTTGCTTCATGAGAAGCTCGCTCAATGTTAAGTAAGTTCGCTCAATGTATTCTCGTGCTCCACCAAGCTATCGATCATGTTAAGTAAGTTTATTAAATCCACCTCTTTGGCGCCGCTTGCTTGGTCCTACTCCGTGTGTTGATAGTCTGTCTATGTCTTTGGGTCTTCTCCTATTGGTGGATTCCTTGAGTTGTTTATCTGAGTGAGTTCCTTGACTTATTAAATACAATCCTCAATTTATCTCCTATCAGTGCGTGTGTTCCTTCCCGAGCACTTGTGCTCAATCAAGCTTTCAGTGATCCTTAAGTGTACTTCAAGTGCGGAAATTCAAGGTGAGTGCGGTAAACAATATCTAAGTGTCTTACGTACTCTCTCTTCGTTTTGGGCCTGATAGGCTTGTCGATCAATTCTCTGGTTGTCTTGATAGGGTTTAGGGTTTTCCTGCTACGTTGCCTTGCTTGTTCTTGGTCCGGTCAGGGTTTATGGCTCAACGGGTTGTCTCTAGGACTCTAGGTCTCGCGAGAGCCTACGCAAGTTGCTAAGCGGTTGCGCCTGACGAATTTTCCTATTCCTTGCATTAGAATCAAGTTCTGAGCGTCAAGAGGACTCGCGACAGGTTGTGCGTCTGAGCTCTAGTTGGGTCAGGTCAAATTTTTGGAAAATTTGGAAAATTCCACACTCGGTCCAACTTGTCCTAATTGTAGGGGCTGAGTGGGTGACTCAGACAGGGCTCGAGGCACACGGGCCGAGGGCCGAATTGATGACTCGAATAGGGTGGACTCAGACGGGCCTAAAAGGTCCACTCGGATGGGGTCACTCGGACGGGCCAAGGGAGTCTATTCAGACGGGCCAAAGCACACGGGGGCCGAGGGCCGAATCAGGTTTGTCCGAGGATCGAGTTTTGCGCAGGCCGAGGGCCCCGAATTAGGTCGCTCGGACGGCGGGCCAAGGGCCGAGCAGGATGGTTGGCCGAGGGCTGAGTTTGTAAGTGGGGCTGAGTGATGTCACTCGGAGGGGCCAAGTAGGGTTTTGGGCCGAGTCGACCGAAAGACAAAGGGCCGAGGGATGATTTTGGGACTCCGCCTAGAAACTAGCCGCTCGGACGAGCCGAGTTGCACATGACAAGGTAGCGCCAAGGTGATTTTGATTGAAATTGATGATTTAGCTAATCATTTCACACACAATCTTCCAGATCACAACTAGGATGCAAGGGGAAGTGATTGATATACCTAAAGCGATCGGTAGGCTCTCCGACGACAAGATCAAATCGATTCTCCATGGGCTCTCTCTCTCTCTCTCTCTCTCTCTCACTGCAAGGGTTGCAAATGAGCTCTCCCTTGGCCTCTTGGATCTTAAACCCCTTCTCGGGTAAGGTTTCGACACTCCCAATCACTCACTTGCCGACATTAAGCATCCCAAGCAATCTTTTTACCATTTTTTGCATGATTTGTGCCGTGTTTTGCCCTATTTTGCAACGATAAACCCTACCCTTTTCCGATTCGATTTCCTAATCCTAACCTATGCTAAATGCAACAAGAATCGAAAGCAAAAAACTGAAATGATTTCTCCATGTTTTTCAATAATCAAATAAACAGAATAACCCAAAATACTTACTTGCTTTGAAGATCAAAAGACCCAACTTTCTACCTATCTCAAGCTCCGGTTCGAGGATGAATCCCTTACTTCGATGCTTGATATAAGGCGCATAAGTGCTCAAGCTTGAATTCGTTGGTCCCAGCAATGGAACCAAAATGTAGAGGGAGCTCACGCTCAACCGCCAAGACCCACAGACCGCTTATTGTTTCAAGCGTTTCAAGCGAGCTCTAATGGCTATCTCTCACCTAGCCGACACGTCGTCGATGCTATGAGTGTAGTGAGCTTACCTTGATGTCGAAATGAGTTGCCTCCTCTCTTGCACATGCCCGTAGCTCCACGATCCTAGATGCTAGCTCAAACATCCTCAAGCCTCCTCCATCTCCAAGCTCCATCCACCATAGCCTCGCACAGGAGAAAATAGAAGAGAAGAGAAGAGAAGAAGAGAAGAGGAAATGGTGAAGAGCTTCACCCTCTTGATCCCTCACTCCCACACTCTCACACTCCCTCTCTCAAGAGCACACACAAGCAAGGAGAAGAGAAGAAGAGAAAAAGAAGAGAACTCTTGTTAGCCACACACCAAAAGAATGAGCTCTCATTCATTTTTTGAACTTTATATACAAAACCCTAAATTTCCATGGGCTTTCATCCCTTTTTACATGACCGACCATTGTGGCAAGGTCCCTTTTTCTAATTCCCTCTTCTTGCTTCATGGCCTCAACCTATACCTATCTATTCTTTTACAAATGGCACAGGAGGGAGCCTGGCGCTCTTTTACAAGAGTTTTTAGAGCTTTTTGAGGCACCTTTCATTTAAAATTGTGCTTTTTGCCCTTGCTTAGCTTTAGAGGCCACCGCCTTCATGTCTTTGCTCTTTTTCCATCTTTTTTTCGCTTTTTCCTTCATTTCTCCGCCATCTTGACTTAGGATTAACAATGAAGATTAGGGTCTTCATTGTATTCTCCCTTAAAAATTGACAATGGGACTACATTTGCTGGCCTATCATCAATATTTCCAGGACGGATTTTACTAGGAAGGGGACCTTGAGTCGCCATGGGGACTCCTGTAAAGAGTGTTTTTAAGGCATCAAAGGAAGCTTCTGCCTGCAAGCTCGTTCTCGGCCTTGATTTTTGCAGTCTCTCTTCTCACGTACCTTTGGGCTTGTTCTAGTGCTTTCCTCTTGATTGCATCATTCATCATAGGGTTGGCTCCAGCCAGTTGGTCTGTACTCAACAGAACATAATCAGAGGGGGCTTCAGTCTCTTGAGGACTCTCTGGCCAACATCTCTTCTACTTCTTCTCTATGTCTTTGAATTCAGCTTTCAAACCACTACAGAGGAGGAGATATTCCATTCTGAAGGTATCAAAATTCATTCTTCTAAGGATCGTTGTTGTGCCATCATCATAATAATGCCAGCTTCTGATGGTTTTAATAGTGTATGTTGTGAAGAATACTCTATCCACCAACTTCCAGTGGGTTGCTAATTGAACAAACAGGAGATTGTCAATGCACCAGGCATCCCACGTGTCCTACTGTTGAGCATCCATGAACAAATTCCAACTCTTTTCTTTCTTGTTTTCGTGAACCTCCACTTACCACGACTCTTGAAGCTTCTTCACGATCTCCCACTTGATGATGTTTGGAAACTTCTCAATGAATGCTAAATCTTCCATGGATGGTCATTCTCTTTGTTTTTGCACTTCAGTTTGTTCCCAAACAATTTGCCACCAAGATGCAAGTTTTTGATACTTCAACAGGAAGATGAAATAGTCCACCACATAGAGCCTACATCATGATGGTAATGTGTTTCCACCATTGTGAGATGAATTTCTTGTAGAAAGTGGCTTTGGCAATGAGAATCTCCAACTCTTCAGTGGAAGAAGAAACTTTGCAAACATCCCATTGAATTCTTCTCTTCTTGTTGATGCTTGTTGATGGAAAGTTTCCTCGATTGTGCACCAAAAACATGGAGCCCCAAGAGAGACACCAAGGAAAAGGGGTTTCTACTGCAAGAAAATCTATCTTGTAACATCAACAAGCTTTTGTTTCATTCTTTAGAGAACCACAACAAGGAAAAGAACACCACTAGTAAGAAATCTTCAAGCAGTATCATATAAACAATTCTCCCACGGCTTTATCTTCAACAAAATTGATCATTCTCTTTATATTATTCATATTTTTCATTGATAGAAAAAGAGAACACAAAAAAATACCACTTTGAATGGAAATAATCACATATGATTCATCTTCATTATCTTCATAGTTTTCTCTCACAATCTCTCATGGAAAGATACATTGTTTTGCATAGAATTGGCTATCTCTGACTCTCTCTTTCTCTCTCAATCAATAGTACATCATCTCCTCACTACAATACTCAATAATCACTCATAATAATCCTTCTTAGGTCGTGGATACCCCTTTCAAGAGGTGTCTCTGATATGAAAGGTCACTAGAGCGACTACAATGACTCTTCATAGCTCACTACTGTCACTTCACTCCAGTCTTCGCTTGAGTCTTCAACAGCTATTTCTTCCACTTCCTTGAGCTCTTTTGAACTTACATTCACCTCTTTACAAGGATAGAAAACTTTCCCAAAGTCACACATACATTCCATAGAACACTTACACAGGCATATAGAATAGAACATAATAGGAACAGAGCATGAACAAAGGCTCTACAAAAGCTCAACAGAAAACATCAGAACCTCATAACTCATACTAAAACCATTTCAAACTATCAAAAACTATTCAATGAGCTTTCAAAAGACCTCAACCTTCATCAATCATCAATCCATGCTTCATACAGAAGAAAATTAGAACAAAACAGAAGCTAAACATAAGGTATCAGAACCAATCAGAACATCATATTTCTACTAAGAATCATCATGAGCTTCCAAAACATAATCAATATCATCCAAAACACTTCCAAAACAACCAAAAATCACTCAAAATCCATAAAAAATCAACCATTTAGCCTTCAAAAATAACAAAAATCAACCAAAAAATCTAGTCATTTCAGCATTCAACACCCCTCCCAAGAGGTATGTCTGATATGAAGAGTCCCTAGAGCCACTATAGTGTCCCTTGAGAGCTCACTACTATCACTATCACTGTCACTTCAATGTTCAGTTTAAGTCTTCTTCAGCTAATTCTTTTGCTTCTAGCTATTTTGAGCTTGCATTCTTTCTCTTCCAAGATGACAAAACATTCTCAAGCTAAACATCCATCCCACAAAATATTCACAAAGCAAATAGAATAGAAACATAACAGAGAAAAAGGCTCTAGAAGCTCAATAGAGGATCAATAAAAAGCATAAAAATCATACAACTTCAACCAAAACCACTTCAAACCATCCAAAACCATTCAACACACTCTCAATCAATGCCCAAAAGACTTGTTCACCATCTTAATCTCACCAATAGAAAGAATACAAATTAAAACAGAGGCAAAATAGACCATAACAGAACCAAAAAGACTCCTCACAAAACCTATCAAAACATCAAATCTCAACCAAAAACCATCATGACTCTCCCCAACATAATCAAACTATCCTAAAACACTTCTAAAGTCATCAAAATCAATCAACACATCCTCATATCAACCAAAAACCATCCAAAAATAAATAAACAACAACTAAAAATACAGTCATTTTAGCACTCAACATATCCCCACACTTAATCGGGGAGCGTCCTCATGACCTTAGAAAAGGATAATAGAAGCTAGAAATACTAGCTCATCACTTTATCGTCATTATCAATCAATTAGCATTTAGGAACCAACCTCAATCCCATCAACCTTCAAAAGAACCTAGATCTAGCAAAACAATTTGATGAAAGGAAAACACCTTAAAGTGTAGATCAATTCTTAGTATGTTAACTAGGACCAAACAAATGAGTAAAGGATATAAGAGGTTTCTATATTGCAGCACATAATCATCCATACAATATTTAACTTCAACCTCCAACCAGCTTTGATTATGTTCAACTTCAATCTTCTTTGACAACAACTTCATCGTCTCCTCGTGACAAGGGTAATATACACATAACATGCACATCACAGAACATAAAACTCACAACATGCATTCTTTCTCTTCCAAGATTACAAAACATTCCCAAGCTAAACATCCATCCCACAAAATGAAGAGGTACATTTTGAAGTAATTGCAGATAATACATCCTTTCCAACAAGATAATGAATATTGTAGGAAACACATGTGCAAAGTAATAGAGCACATCCATCTGAGCAATAGTCACATTGTCCTTAGGATTTATTGTTAAAGTTGGAATTGTCTTCCAAGTGTTCAGATTGGATTTTTGATGCATGAAGGCAAGGTACCAATAGAAATGTGCACCAAGACGTACAAAAGTATCTTTAGATTGAGCATGTACATGAGCAAACTGAAGATAGGAGTTCAAACATGTTGAAGAAGCCTCCAAGGACCCATGAATAAGAGGCCAATTAAATATAGGTCCTATCATAGAATCATGTAAATTCCACTCCCGTCGACAGAGGATGTCATTATCAAATCCAAAAGTATCCAATACATATTGAGGTGGAAGATTGATAAATTTCATAGGAGGTGAAATAGGGATGAGGGTAGAACATTGAAGAGGTGGATATGATAGATCATAGAAAGAGAGAAAGTGTAAAGATAATGATGTTGGAAATGGAGGAAGTGATACTAAAAGGTTTTTAAGTGATTCAAAACAAAAGGTGGAAGGAATAGGAGGAATAACAAGAGAAGGATTTGTAGGAGGAGAAGAGATAGTAGGATCAACACAATAAAAGGGCAGGGAGTAAAAATTGAAATATGAGGGAATGAAGCAGGGGTAAAATATAAAAAAGGAATTGAATTAGGATTAGTGGTTAGAAGATGAATATAAGAAGGAAGGCGAGTAGCAATGAGGAAAGAGGAAATAAACAAGGGATTATCAACAATGTGTTGCAACACTTTAGCACGTAACTGCTGGATATTAGACTTATACAAAGTACTTTGTCGATGGCGTGGACCCATGATAGCATCATCCAAAGGAGAATGCCAATCAACTCCTCTACACCATGATATGCGCTGATGTAGACCATCCACAAGATGAAACTCCACAGAATGCACATACAATATAGCTTGCAAAACCACATCCCCACATAAATATTCAAATCCTCCTCATCTAGAATCTGCAAGTCCCCTTTAATATACATGAAAGAGAGCAATCTGACTTGATGATCAAACTGGTCATCCAAGGTTCTCTCACTAATTTAAGCAAATCACCTACCCAAAGATCCTGCTAACCACCCTCTGGAGGCTTTAAATCCACATTTCTCAAAAAGAAATATAAGGCCACCCTTTGTCGATGATGATATTTAGGCCAAAAATAGGGCGGAGGGGAAACAAGTTCACTATAATGAGCAACAGCTTACTACACACAATCCATACGGTGATGTAACATTTCCACCTTGGTAGCAAAGGTATCACACAGCCTAGCATGCTCCTATAAAGTTTCCAACTCCTTATGAGAAGGCACAATAACAGACATAATAGGAGCAAGATGGGGAACAGAGAGGGTAACTATTTTAGACTGCAACTCATCACCCCAACCTCGTAAGCACATGTTGTCAACCTAAGGTGCGATGTGATGTGGGTGAGTGAGAACTACACAGATTCCTTTTATGGGTAAAAATGTTACTTTTTAGTTTATTAGTAAATTATCCATTAATGCATGGTAAATCGGATTACGTAACCCAACCCCACTCAGACTTAGACTGAACTTTGGTCTCTATAATGCAATTCCTTGATGCAAATTATATGATGTTTGGCACAAAGAGTGTGCATGCATGACGATGGGGGTTCATTTCATTTACAAATTAAATGTGTTCGTAGCACGTGTGTGTGTGCACTGTGGACCATCATGGGTAAATTTTAATTTACAAAATTATGTGGGTTATTGTGCCATGTGCTCGTCCAATGGTTGGGGTTCCTTTTACAAGTTAACGATCAGTTGATTTTAATTCAAAATTTTATGGGGTGCAGTTTGTTAATTTTGTGGGTGCAACGATCGAGTTAATTTTAATTGCAAATTACATATGCGCACATGATCGTTCGTTGTAATTGCAATTAAAATTAGACTTTGCCACTGTTCCATTAGACTTTGTAAGTGCCATACAAAGTCTAATGGAACAGTGGGGCAAAGAACTAGTATGACTCCCACGTCCGAAAAAAATCCACAAACAAGAGTGCAATAGGTTGACCATAGAGAATCGACCACCTGGACAATGGTAAAAGACTTGAGGGCTAACACCCATCATTATAATAAGAAGAGGGTCTGGTTTAGTGCATGAGTTATGGGTTTTTCTTCTTTTTTCACTCTTTTAAAAAAATTAAATGGTATTTTTAATTTCTTGGTAACTGTGTTTTTTTTTGTTCTACTTTATTTTCATTTATGATTTTTATTTTATTTGTTTTTAAAAAATATAACTATACTATTAGTTACCTAGTTTGGATGGATTTATTTATGTAAATTGAATGTGAGTTAGGTTATGTTTTATTGGGTTTTTATATGTTGGTTTTTGTGGTTTTTTATTTTTAAAATAAATTTTATTTTTAAATTTGAGTGTTATGTTTGTGTCGATGTTTTTTTTAAATGATAATGTCATGCTGATAAAAAGAAATACAAAATGGGCAGAATTTGGATAAGGAAGTGTGTTGGAATTTTTAAGAATTTCGTTAGCTCTTTTTTATAAAATTTTACGGATTTTTCCATGAATAAGATTAATTTTGCTGACTTTTTAAATTTTTGTTGAATTTTTAATTGAAATTTCCCATGTTGAATGAGTTGTCTCAATTTTTATTTATTTTCACTTTTTTGTGTACATTTTCAATATATTTTTTCATTTAATTTGAATTTTAATGAAATTTGTATGGATTTGTGGGTTTTTTGAAGTAATTAATTAAATAATGATGCGAGTAAAAGGTAGGTATCGGTGACACAGTGAAGAGTAGCAAATCACGCATACGAAGTAGAAAATCCACATGTGAACAACCACGAAAGAACAAACATGCACGATCCACACGTACAAGGCACGCACGATCACGAAGAAAAACCACAGAAGGCACACAACACAAGCCCAAACATGAACATGTGGGGAGGATTTTGGGGGGGGGGGGGTGGGGGTGGGGGGATTAGGATGGGTGGGCGGTCGGGCAGGTGTGAGGTTGGGGGTGGGGCGTGGGTGGGGTAGGGGTAGGGGTAGGGGTGGGAGGGTAGGCGAGGGGGGGGGGGGGGGGGATTAAGATGGGTGGGCTGTTGGGTGGGTGTGAGGTTGGGGGTGGGGCGTGGGTGGGGTAGGGGTAGGGGTAGGGGTGGGAGGGTAGTCGGGGGGTCGAGCTAGGCAGGAGGGATGGGAAAGGGCGGGAGTGGGGTAGTCGGGCTAGGCAGGGGGTGGAGAAGGGTGGGGGTAGGGTAGTCAAGCTAGGCAGGGGGTGGAGAAGGATGGGGGCGGGGTAATCCAGCTAGGCAGGCAGGGAGTGAAGGGTGAGGGTGAGGAGGGTAGCAGCTCCCAGCGGGCGAGTTAGGTTAGGTGAGGGGGAGGCTTGTTGGCGGCAGACGAGGTAGTTAGGCGAGCGGGAGGGTTGTTGGGGGAGGAAGATGCATGCAAGGTAGGGGAGAAAGGCACAGGCAAGGAGGAGGAGGAGGAGAAGGAGGAGGAGGAGGGAGGGAGGGAGGGAGGGAGGGAGGGAGCACAAGAGGAAGAGAGAAGAGGTAGAAGGAGGCTATGGGAGAGAGAGAGAGAGAGAGAGAGAGAGAGAGAGAGAGAGAGAGAGAGAGAGAGAGAGAGAGAGAGAGAGAGAGAGAGAGAGAGAGAGAGAGAGAGAGAGAAGAGAGGGGACGGTTGG
This sequence comes from Lygodium microphyllum, assembly GCF_053477565.2. NCBI lineage: Eukaryota > Viridiplantae > Streptophyta > Polypodiopsida > Schizaeales > Lygodiaceae > Lygodium > Lygodium microphyllum. The sequence goes on from NC_141149.1 coordinate 123,545,079, forward strand.
GAGGGGAGTTTTTAATTTTTAATTTTATTTTTTCTAAAGGTTGTGTGTCGTGTGGTTTTTTTGAAAAAAAATCATAAAAAAGCATGCCTCCCCATCCTATGCACCAACGCGGGGCGATGATAAAGAAATTTATCATAATGGGATCGGATTGGAGAGAGGGAAGTAGGAATGGATCGGATGCGACACAGTGGACGCCCCAACATGCAAAACGAGGCAAAAACTGGCATTCACACAAAATAAGGACAAAAACGTAGATGAAAATACATGGAAATTTTAATAATGTAATATTTGTCGATCAAAATGAAGTGTAAAAAAAAAGAAAAAATGACTAGACCAAGGTGCCACACATGCCTATCAAGTTAAAACACAATTCTAAAAAGAATAGGGCACATTCACATGGAAAAAACAAAAAAATAAAACCCAAAAACATAATAAAAAATTAATTAATTTTTTTTTCAAAAAGTCAAAATGGAATGCAATGAGAAGGAAAAATGTACAAATTGACAATATGGATAGGACTATTAAGTTGAAACATGGTTCCAATGACAAATGGGGTGGTTCACATGGAAAAAATGATAAAAACACAAACACAAATCCGAGAACGAAGATTAATTCTAGACAATCCGTGATGGTAAAACAAGGGGCAAAAAAATAAAAAATATCCAAGGAAGGGTGGGCAATAGCATTGTCAGGGCAGAACACAATTCAAGTGGAAAAGGGGTATGTTCACATGGAAAAAGGGACAAAATTACGTAGGAAAACACATGTAAAAATTAATAACAAAAAATTGGTAGGCCAGAATGAGGGGGAGATGAAAGGAAAAATATCAAGGGGAACTAGTAGCTTGAGGCTATCCAAATAGGATGACATTTTGACGATAAAAGAGCGTGTTCACATGAAAAAATAACAAAAATCACGTAAAAGTAAACCCACAAACACGCGAAAATAAATAATGACCAATCCGTGCATTGAAAAGATGGGCTATAAAAAGAAAAAGTATCCAAGAAAGAGAGAAATTGAGGGCTATCACATCAAATTGTAGTTTTAGTATGAAAAAGATGTATTTGCATGAAAACACGTTCGATTTGCAAAAAATTCTTCAAAAATTAATAACAGATAAATCGTTGCTCGGAACAAAAGGTGATAAAAAGGAAAAGTGTCTAATTTGAAGAGAGAAACAGGATTGTAGGGTCAAATTACAATTTCGGTAAAGATAGGATGCATTCATAGAGAGGATATGCCAAATAATGAAACAACCGAAAAGGGCAAGAGAAGACTGTGGGAATGGGTTAGAAGAGGGTGGGTGGATGAGGATGGGACCTCAACAAGGCATAAAGAAAATAGGAGATCATGTAAGGATCAATTAGCAGGGTGTTCATAAATGTATTCAAACGAGATGCGCATGGATGCATCCCCACACTTAAAACATGAATAGATCGGTTTGATTAATCAACAGGGACCTAACACTTGACCACTACCCATACCCGTACGTCCCCACACTTAAGACATGACATGCATATAGATGAATATAAGAGGTAGTGTTAGAAACACTTGGCCCATTCAATTGGTTGATGGAGATAGTTGTCGACACGTTGGGGAGTCAAAGTCATCCACATGAGGTATCACGATACACCACAACACACTTTCATCATGGCATGGACTAGGCAGCAACACCTAGGGAGGTAGCGTCATTGATGAAGCCTCGGTAAGCCATCATGGGGTGAAGAATATAACACTCGATCTCGACAGCCACTCATGTTGGAATGATAGATTAGTCGCTCACTCCATAACTCACATCACTTAGAGAGGAGTGGAATGGGACCCATATCTCGCACTGGTTGTAGAATTCAACAAGGGGAATGATACAGAGAAAGTATGCCAAGGTGCATAATTGATGATACATCTATGTGTCCCAACCCATCGTCTGGCATAAGTATAAGAACGAAGGCTAGGGAGCTTGATAGTGTAGTGCATAGAACAGAGTGATATGTCTTGTGATGATGACAGCGGCATGTCCCATGTGTGGATAGGAAAATGAAAACATACCTTATTGTTAGTATTGTAACATCTCTCGAATCTCACCTCTCAATTGATTGAAAGGAAAATCTATCATGCTCAATGCCCCCTCTTTGTCTCATGCTTTGTTGATGAATACAAGAGAACAACCGGACTCCTGACACTTGTTGATTTATTCCTTACTACCACATGTGCAAAGGTTGTATGCCTTGTGCACAATTAATGGTGTAACATTGCATCACGTATTGTATTGGCATACGTGTAAAAAGGAAGACTAGGGAGCCTTATAGTGCCGTGCACAAGAACAGATCGTGCTTTGTGCATTGAGAGGCCCAACCTATGTGTGCAACACTCCATTCACACATCTCACCTCTCATTTGGATTTAAAGGGCAAGGATGTTGAGAAATAGACAAATGATGTGTGCTCCAGGAAGAGATATCCTAAATCCGAATATATATGTATGTATGTAGTAATGTACACACACACACACACACACACACACACACACACACACACACACACACACACACACACACACACACACACACACACACATAATGTTTCCACCTTCCTCAAAGAGTAGGTCAGCATGGAAGGGACCGAAGTCCTTTTATCCCATTACCATTTTTTGTTTGTGTTTTTTTTCCTTCTTCTTTATTTTTTTTTCTTTTCATTCTTTTTGGCTCAAGGCTAGAACATTACTTATCAGAACCATCCACACCATTGTTGCGGGATCGGATAAGAAGGTAGCAGAGTAGGGGCGGGAGGTGGAATTGAGGGGATAGAAGGCATCAACCACCTCATCAAAAAAAGAAAAATGACGACTATCAGTAGCAATATTTAAAGCATTACACCAATCGACACACAAGGGATAAAGAGACTATCGGTGGTGATTGTCAGGATCTCGACGGATGGTAATACTTCTTTAGGCAATAGCCATTAATCATGAAGGGATCCTTAGAGGCGTTCATGGCTTGTATCTAGACAGAGCCATTAGGGTTGACTGCAAGTACCTTGTAGGGGCCTATCCAACACTATTGAAGCTTTTTGGGAATTTGCTAAAGTACCAATCATAGGTGAGGACTAGGTCACCTTCTTTGAATTCCTTATGCTTGATGAAACTGTCATGGTAAGCCTTTTATTGAGCTTGTGTGGGTTCCATACACACAAAGCCTTTTTTCGAGCTTGTGTGGCCATTTGACATATTTTGTCCAAACATTCCAAGTGTAAAAGACGGCCTTGTATAGTGAATCGGCATCTCCCAAGCGTTCGGTGATAGCCACTCACAAAGAGGGTAGCTCTAACTCAACAGGGAAGACAACTTCTGTGCCATACACCAACTGTAAATATATCTATCATGTAGCAACCTTATAAGAGGTTCTGTATGCCCAAAGGGCCTCTGTAAATCGATCGTCCCAATCACAATGATATGTAGTAATCGTCCTTGTCAGGATTAAATAGAGAATGCAATTTGGTAACTTCAACTTGGCCATTGGCTCTAGGGTAGTAGGGTGTGAACTTGCGATGGCGTATCTTGTAAAGCTCTGTCAATTCTTCCATAATCTTATTAAGAAAGTGAGTACCTCTATTACACTTACCAGCTCTAAAGAATTGCCAAAGCTAGTGATTATATTCTCATACATAAACAAAGCCATGCTATTATTGTCATCACATTTGAGAGCTTTGGCTTCACACCACTTTGTCAGTAGTCTATACAGACCAAAATGTATCTATTCTACTTCCTTCTGGTTGGCAGATCGATGGGGCCAACAAAGTCAACGCCCCACTTCTCGAACGACTTCAGGGAAAGGATGGACTATAGTGGTATAGCCTTGGTTTTGGTAGGCTTTCCCATCCAATTGACAAGCATCACAATATTTCCAATACTTGTAGGCATCTTTATGTAATGTAGGCCACCAATATCCTGCAAGGGCAAAGCCTTTCTAGCTATCGCTTCTCCTGCAAAGTTTCCTCCATAGGGTTTGTCATGGTAGCATGCTTTTAGAACTATCCCAATCTTGTCTCTTGCAACACACCTCCGCAGTACTTCATCTTTGTATCTCTTGTACATAGTGCCACCTAATAGATTGTAGGGGGCTGATTCCAACAGAAGCTTCTTCTTCTCATGGCTAGAGATGCTAAGAGGATACGGTTGAGTAACCAGGATGTTGGCTATACGTTCATACTAGGGATTTATAGTCTCAACCAAGAAGAATGAAGCATTAGGAAGGTCTAGGTCATCCTTCTCCTCTTCGTTGCTTTGGGGGATTCACGATAGATGATCAGCCAGAACATGGGAGCGACCAGCTTTGGTAACCACTTCAAAGTGAATCTCTTGGAATAGAAGGAGCCACCTCATCATTTGGCCTTTCACATTTACCTTATTCATCAAGGATAGTGCCTCATGGTCCACATAAAATTTGAAATGCATCGATAGCAAGTAGTGTCAGAATTTCTTCAAAGAGAACACCATATAGAGAGGCACTTGTTGAGATATGGAGCTCCACTCGTGATATGCCAGGGTGACTATTGTGCATTTATGTCACCGACTTGTCAGTTGTAGATGCGGTTGGTACACCGCCCATGAATAATAGCTACATGACAGCTATCCTTATCTACTCTAGTTCGTGGCTCAGTTAGTATGCCACCTTAGTTAGTTGAGTTTGGTTTGAGACCCATATACAGGGTTCTTCTATTTCTTTGTATGTGAGTTCTTTTGGCTTACACAACTAAGAAGAGGAAAACTGTTTTCAGCCTCCACCTTTGTGTGTATTTCCCCTTTGTGCAAGCAAGAAAGCTACAAGTGAGACTCCTTCCTTCTCTCCCACAATCTTGACATGGTATCAGAGCCTTGTTCGTGGTAAGGAGCTCAAGAAAGCAAGTGAAGCTCGCGGTATTCTGGTAAGAGGAGCAGTGTTGCTTTCATTTTCTGTTTTGGGAGCAGATCTCTGCAGGCAGCACAGCCAGAAATTGCAAGAGTGCATTGTCTTAGGTTGAGACGCCCTTCGCAGTGAAGCAAGAGGACAGTATATGCTGCGGGAGAGGGCTTTAGGCCTTGGTGACCCTTTTTTTTGATTTGAGGCCATTTCGGGGCCTGTTTTGGAGGTGGAAGTTTTCTGCACGCACTCAGGAAAAGGCCCAGTTTTATACTATGCGACCACTGTTCTACAGGTCGGTGAAAAGTTACTGTAGAAATTGCATCGTATGCTTGTGTGCAGAGACATTGGGAGTTACAGAATCATCCTTGGTTCCTGTTTATGCAAAATCGTCACTAGGAAGTGACTGTGTGGTCAAATACCACTCTCGCCAGTTTTGCAGATTAGCCCTTGTGAGGCTGAAGCTGTGTTCTTTGCAGTGATAGAACTTTTTGCAGTGTTCTGTAATGGCGTCTGATTCTCTCTCACAGATTGTCACTGAAAAGCTTGACAAGAACAACTTCCAAGCATGGAAGTTTAGAATGACGAATTTCCTTATGGGAAAAGGATATTGGAAATTTGTTGCAGGAAATGAAGAAGAACCAGTTCTTCCTGATGTTCCCAATCAACAGCAAATGCATGCATTTAAAGCATGGCATGAGAGAGCCAGGAAAGTTATGTATTGGCTGTCTATTAGTATTTCACACTCTATGATTGTGCATATTCAGGATGCAAGTACGCCAAAGGAGGCATGGGATACTTTGTCAAAAATGTATAGCACAAATACTCAAGCCAGGAAAATGCAGCTCAAGCAAGAGTTGCACAATGTGCAAAGAGAAAGTATGAGCATCAATGACTACCACATGAAGGTGAAGAAGATTGTAGATGCACTTGCTTCCATTGGGTCGCTAGTGGAAGATGATGATTTAGTCTCAGTGACCTTGAATGGTCTAGGAAAGGATTATGCACAGTTCCGAACATCCATTTCCGTCCGTGAAAGATTTCTTGATTTTGAGGAGTTGATTGCTCTTCTAATTTCTGAGGAGCAAAGAAATGGTGGTGCATCTTCTTCAGGAGGAACTTCGAAAGAAGCTGTCTTCTACTCAAATGCTGGAAGAGGTAGAGGCAGAGGTAGAGGAGGCCGATTTGGAGGCCGTGGTAGAAATCAAAATATGCAGCAAACTCAAGAAAACCAGTCCTATGGAGGAGGACGTGGTAACTCTAGAGGCAGGGGGAGCCAAAGAGGTCGTGGTGGATGGCAAAGAGGCCAAAATGCAAACAGTAATGTTGAATGCTACTACTGTGGTAAAATGGGTCATATGGCTAAAGACTGCTATAAAAAGCAAAATGACATCATGAATGGAAAACTGCAACAAGGGAATTATGCATCTTCTAGTAGACAGGGTGATGACAGAAATGAGCATTTGTTTATGGTGTAGCACATGAACAATTCTGTGACAAGGGCAGAAGAAAGCAATGATGTATGGTATGTTGACTCAGGTGCATCAAACCACATGACAGGTCATGCAGAATGGATGGAGGATGCAAGGAAAATGGAAAAACCAGGATTTGTGGAGACTGGTGATGATACTGCACATCCTATTGTGCAGATTGGAAAAATTCCTTTGTCTATGCAGGATGGGAAAAAGAAATACCTGTCCGATGTATTTCATGTCCCGAATATCACCAAGAATCTGGTTTTTGTTGGTCAAATGGTTGAGCAGGGCTTGCAGGTCAGATTTAATCCTCATGAATGCTTTGTTGAGGATATGAAAAATAAAGGTCACTTGATAGCAAAAGGAAAGAAGAAGGGCAGAATGTTTACGTTGGATGCAGACATGCCTGAATTGAGTGCAGCAATGTTTGCACATGGGACCGGTGTAGTTGCAGATATTGATATCTGGCATAAACGCATTGGTCATGTTAATGTACATCGACTTAAATCAATGCAGGCCCAAAATATTGTTGCAGGATTGCCCAAATTCAAGGTTGCAGAAATGCATAAGGTATGTGAAGCCTGTCAGTTTGGAAAACAGGCAAGGAAACCATTTCCTAGACATGTTCAAGAGAGTGAGAAGCCATTGAAATTAATCCACTCTGATGTGTGGACTACTAAAGCTGCATCTCTTGGAGGCTGTCATTATTTTGTCACTTTTATTGATGACTATAGCAGAAAAGTTTGGGTGTATTTTATGAAAAAGAAAAGTGAAGTTTTTGGGCACTTCAAAACTCTTAAAGCTATGATTGAAAAAGAAACAGGCATGCAGATAAAATGCCTAAGGTCAGATGGAGGGGGAGAGTACCTCTCAAATGAGTTTGCAAGGTTCCTGCAAGAGCATGGCATAAAGCAGCAATATTCATGCAGTCATACCCCACAACAAAATGGAATTGCAGAAAGGAAAAACAGGCATATTGGAGAGGTATCTCGTGCCATGCTCAATGAAAAAGACTTGCCACTGAAGCAGTTGCTACAACAGTCTACATAATGAACAGGACTCCCACTGCAGCAATACATGGAATGGCTCCAGAGGAGAGGTATACTAGTAGGAAACCAGATATTTCTCATTTGAAAATTTTTGGTTGCATTGCCTATGTACATGTGCCAGATGAGTTGAGATCCAAGTTGGATCCAAAAGCTGAGAAGTGCATCTTTATTGGTTACTCTCTACAGCAAAAAGGGTATAGATGCTATAACCCTTCTACTCGTAAGTTTACAGTGAGCAGAGATGTTGTTTTTGATTAGATGAGTAGCTGGTATAAACCAGTAAATGTGATTGATGATGTAGATGCACAAAATAGTAATGCTGCACAGAATTCACAGCAGCAGTCACAAAATATTAATGGACCTGGAGCATCCTCTAGCACTGGGTCACATTCTTCGCCATGGACAGGCAGATTGAGATCGGGAGAATCTTCTCAAAGCAATGCAGATAGTGGTATGCAGGTATCACGAAAAGAAAAAGAGAAGGTTGATCAGCCCATGGTTGATGTGAATGCAAGTCACTCTTATGTGGATGGTGAATCCAGTGGCTCAGAACAGAGCATTGATGATGAGTTGGGTATTCCTTCTATTGTTACACCTGGAGTAAGGAAGACCAGGGATGTTTTGAGAGCACCTGGGAGTAAACCTACTTTGTGCAGGTCTACCAGAGCTAGGTATCCTGTGGATAGGCTGAAATATGATGGATTTACAGCCATTCACTATGCATATATGGTTAAAGTGATACAAGAACCAGAACCCACTTCTTTTGAGGAAGCCATGGGAAAAGAAAAATGGGAGAAAGCCATGGATGAAGAGATGGATGCCTTGGAAGCAAATGCTACATGGGAATCGGTACCTTTGCCTAAAGGTAAAAATGCAATTGGATGTAAGTGGGTTTATAAGGTGAAGCACAATGCAGATGGTTCTGTGAACAGATACAAGGCAAGATTAGTAGTCAAGGGGTATGCACAAACATATGGCATTGACTATGAAGGAACATTCAGTCCGGTTGCAAGGATGGCAACCGTAAGAGCAGTCATTGCTATGGCTGCATCAAAGGGATGGTCTTTACATCAGATGGATGTAAAGAATGCCTTCTTGCATGGTGATTTGCAAGAAGAGGTCTATATGGAGCAGCCACCAAGTTATGTGCATGTTGTTCATCCTGAGTTTGTTTGCAGGTTTAAGAAAGCCTTGTATGGCTTGAAGCAAGCACCTAGAGCATGGTCTGACAAGATAGGACAGTATCTTGTCACTATTGGCTTTCAGATTTCCAAGGCAGATTTCTCACTTTATGTGAGAAAAACAGAGAAAGGTATTATGCTACTTGTCATTTATGTTGATGATTTGATTATGACAGGTGACAGTGATGAAGATATCCTTCATGTGAAAATGCTATTGAAGCAGAAGTTTGAGATGAAGGATTTGGGAGAGCTGTGCTATTTCTTGGGCATTGAGGTGATTAGATCAGCAAGTGGGATATAGCTCTTGCAGAGGCAGTATGGATTGGACATGCTGTCCAAATATGGGATGACAGGCTGTAAGCCTATTTCAGTTCCTTCGGAGCAGAATGTGAAGCTGAGCGCAGATGCAGGTGAGCTTCTGGAAGACCCTACTATGTACAGACGCATAGTAGGAAGTTTGATTTATATGACTATTACCAGGCCAGATTTGAGCTATGCTGTTGGATTGGTAAGTCAGTTTATGGAGGCTCCAAGGAAATCACATTTGGATGCGGCTAGACGCATACTCAGGTATGTGAAGTCCACATTGCAGTATGGACTATTTTATGAGACTGGGGTTCAGATACAGCTGCATGGATACACTGATGCTGATTGGGCTGGTAGTATTTTTGATTGACGATCTACCAGTGGATATGTGTTCTCTTTTGGGAGTGCTGCAGTCACTTGGAGCAGCAAGAAACAGCCTACAGTTGCCTTGTCGAGCACAGAGGCCGAGTACAGGGGTGCAGCAATGGCTGCATGTGAGGTAGCTTGGTTGCATAAGCTACTTTATGATATGCATAAGCCTACAGATGGGCCAGTTGTCATTTATTGTGACAACATGAGCAGTATACACTTGGCAAATAACCCAGTCTATCATGCTACAACAAAGCACATTGAGGTGCATTATCAGTATGTGCGGGAGAGGGTTTTACTAGGTCTTATTGATCTAGTTTATGTCAGCACAGAGGATCAGGTAGCTGACATATTTACGAAGGCATTGGGCGCAGAGAAGCTGTGCAAGTTCAGAGACCTGCTTGGTGTGCAGGAATTGGGATTGAGCTCGAGGGGGAGTGTTGAGACATCGAGCTCCACTCGTGATATGCCAGGGTGACCGTTGTGCATTTATGTCACCGACTTGTCAGTTGTAGATGCGGTTGTTACACCGCCCATGAATAATAGCTACATGGCAGCTATCCTTATCTACTCTAGTTCGTGGCTCAGTTAGTATGCCACCTTAGTTAGTTGAGTTTGGTTTGAGACCCATATATAGGGTTCTTCTATTTCTTTGTATGTGAGTTCTTTTGGCTTACACAACTAAGAAGAGGAAAACTGTTTTCAGCCTCCACCTTTGTGTGTATTCCCCCTTTGTGCAAGCAAGAAAGCTACAAGTGAGATCCTTCCTTCTCTCCCACAATCTTGACAGCACTCTAACTCCATCATTGTGTAGTTCCTTTCTTGATCAATGACCTTATGGCTTGTGTAGTAGATAGGTTGGTCTAACTTCAGGAGCCTTTCTAACATAAGACTACACCTAATCCTTCGACAAATGCATCAATGTGCATATGGAATTCCTTCGTCCAATCAGGAGGTTGTAGGATGGGTGCTTCAATCAGACACTGCTTCTTTAGAGTGTTAGACAATTCATCAGAATCAACGGTCTATATAAACTTTGCATCTTTCCTCAAAATCTTATGTAAGGGGACTGCCTTTGTTGCAAATTATACAATGAACCGTCTATAATAGGCCACATGGCCCGAGAAATCCCCTCAACTGTTTTAGGCTAGTTGGCATTGTTAAAGCTGCAATCTTCTCAATGTTGGCAAGGACTATTCCTATCCCTTGTGCAGAGACAATGTGGCCCAAAAGAACTCCTAAAGAGACTTCAAAGACACATTTTTTAGGGAGGTTGAGAGAGATCCCATGCTCTTGACTTGTCAAAGCACTGTTGCAGATGTCCGCAGATTAGGCTATAAACACAGAAGTTATCCAGGTATACCTCAATAAAATCATGCATATTATTTTGGAATGTAGCCATCATCACTCTTTGAAATGTAGCAGGGGCATTACAAATCTCAAACGACATCATTATGTAAGCATAGGTTCCCCATTTTGTTATGAAGGTTGTTTTGGATCAATCTTCTTCTACAAATTGGACTTGGTTGTATCCATTGAATCTATCCAAGAGAGAATAGACCTTATGTCGAGCCACTGTGTCTAACAGTTGGTTTGTAAAAGGAATAGGGAAATGATCCTTCTTTGTCTTGGAGTTCAGCTTTCAGAAGTCCATACATATTTGCAGCTTTCCATTCTTATTGGGTACTACCATGATGGGTGAAACCCATTCGCTATTGGCCACTAGATAGATAAAATTTGCTTCAAGGAGCTTCAACAATTTGGCTTTCACAAGGGCTAAATAGTTTGGATTTATGTGCCTCTATCTTTGCCTTCATAGACTTGGCATCAAATTCGAGGTTGATGTGATGCTAACATACCATGGGATCAATCCCCTTTGGATCTTTATACAACCATCCAAAAACGTCCAAGTTCTCCTTCAATAGGTCATGCAAGACCAACAGCTCCTCTTCTAGAAGACTGATACCCACCTTTAGGTGACATTCAGTACCATATGTATCCACAAAAGTCAATTGCTTTTCACCTTCCACTTCGTAGATGAAGATCCCATGGATTGCTTTTGGGTATAGATCTGACTCCTTCAAGGGAGTGGCCTCCTCGTCTGATGCTAAATTGGAAGTGACTTTTTCTTTCCATGAGGATTCTACCGACCCTTTGTGGGATACTGAAATGGTATCATGGTTGTTTCAGATCTTATGGGAGGTTTACTTAACTCTTGACTCAAGGACTCATCTTCTGAGGATGCTCTCCAGGAATGTCACACAATAAGAAGCATCTGAGTTTTGTCTAGGTTACCGAGCTAGATTTTGTTGGAAAGGTGCATCATCATCGTCCTTTCTTGAGAAGGGTAAATTCGGGTAACAAAAGCCACTACTCAAGGAACGCTTATTTTGCTTAATCCATTTCTTATGGATATTTTGACTATGATGAGATTCATTTACTAATCCAAAGGATACCAAAGTGATTTGTCCAATAGCTCCTCGAGATCTTCAGCTTCAACTGCTTCTAAAACTTCATCATCATTATTATTCTCCTCTAGTTATATAGCTTCTTCCATATCGCTTTCATTGTCTTCATCCTGACTTTCAACCTCATATTTGATAAACTCTGTCTTGGCCTCTGTACAAGAAAAAAGACTCCTCATTGCATCCTCTGCTCTTCTGCCTTTGCCTCTCTCGCTCCTCTGCTCCTGTGTTTGTCTTTGTCTATGCTTCTATCTCTGACTCTACTATGGCCATGTAATAGGGAGAATAGTACATCCATGCCTCTATCTCACTATCAAAGGTGATTTTAGAAGTCATACTTGGTTCAGGCAGCAAGTATTTATCCATCAACAAGGACTTTGCTTCTTTTGAGAGTTAGCTTACAGTGCCTACTATTAGGGACTATGCCTCTATTTTATTGGAAAAGACAGATTCTTTGTCTGCTAATGTGCCATCTATTACTTCATTAGAGGAGTTTGTTAAGACTTTGATGGAAGTAGATCCATTACCTTTTTGCAAGCCATACAACTTGACTACGGCCTTATTGGGTCCTCTGCCTAGGGTTAGGGTTCCCTTTAACCAATCTGTTCATACTATCGCTTCAAAAAGCCACGATCTTCCCAAAAGCAAAGGGTATGAGGTCTCGTAGGAGTTTGGATTTACCACCAAATAGGTCAATCAATAGTCTCTTCCTGCTGGGATTGTCTTTACATATGGAGAATGCCCAAAGGCCTAATCAATAGTCTCTTCCTGCTGGGATTGTCTTTACATATTCACTAATGAGCCTCTATCAATTAATGCATCCACCATAAAACATCCTTCAATCCAAACGCCAATATCTAAGGTACTAGGATCCAACAAGGCATTAGCTACCTCCTCTTCTTTCATTGGCTCTAGGGCTTTATTAGACTTGGGAAAAATTGTAGGAGCAATCCTTAGGCCTCATCTTCTTGTTAATATGCTTTTAAATTTCTTTCAACAACTAGGGGACAACATCAACAACCAACTATTGGAATGTTAGGTTTGGTTTGAAGGTGTCTAGGTCTTTGACCAATTCATACTCTTTGATAGGATCCATGGGCTTCTCCAATCGGCTAGGAAATTGGGCAACACCCACTTTTATATTTTCATTTTCTTCTAATAACCATGGCAACATTTACACTTCCTCTATCACTGAGGGTACTTCTATGTCCTCTATCTCTTGGACCTCTGGTCCTATCTCTGTAACTGTCTCTATATCCTTTTGTGGTACTGGGTTGCTCTGTAATGTAATGTTCTGTCTTATATTGTTTTGTTTCTCTTTTGGAAGATTGAATTTCACCATTTTGGCAAAGGAAATGTTCTCTTTTGGAACCGTGGATTCTCTTTTCTTGGCATGCGTTATGGTGGCAACTTCCAATTCCACCAAGTTGGAGGTAGGTTCTTGGGTTTCTGTCGGTTATAAATGGTAGCTTTCACAAGAGCTGGACTAGGACAGTCTTTTGCAGTGTGGCCTTCTCCTTTGCATTGACTGCATAAGGATTTGTAGTCCATGGACCTTCTAGGGTTTGGATAATTTGGTGAGATATGTCCCTTTTCTTTGCATCCTATAACATTCAACTTCTAATCTCTAGCCATTGCTAGACTGTCGTCCTTTGTAACGTTGAGAGGGAAACCTCGTTTGGGTCAAAATTAGGACCGAAATCTTTCGGCTTTGATCTGATATCCTGGGTCATCTTCTTGGATTCCAACAATTTGAATCTTGCTTCCTCATCTTTCTAACTTCTTTCATGCATCTCCTTCAAAGAACAAATATCTTTTGTATGGTTCTTCCTTAAACAGTAAAAACTAAAGGCTCCAAGGATAGTTGGTTTTCATGTACATTCAATGGCTAAATGTCCTGCTTGATGGCACTTTTCACACCATGTATTAGATCACATTACATCTCTTCCACCTCCTGCAGAACTAGCTATGTTGGCAGTATTCACCTTCAGCATCTGCAGTTATTTTGTAATCACATCCATCAACTCTTTTTTTATGCTTGCAACTAAGTTGGACAAATAGTCTTTCAAAAATTTTCATCTTGGAGTACTTGCAATAGGATTTTGGAAAGCCTCCTTACCCACTACATAGTCTGATTGGGTTGTTCTCTGATTTTGATTTAGAGCTCCTATTGAGACTAGTGGTTGTTAGTTCCAATGGTTAGGTTTCCAGTGTTGTTCCAGTGTTCTCTAGTCTTCTCAGCTCTACAAACTTACGAACTTCTGGTTGTAGGCATCTAAGAAAAGCTCCTTCTTGGATACCTTCATCCAAGTGATGGTTGGTCCATCTCTTCAATATAGATTCCATTCTAGAGACATATGCTTCCACCTATTCACTGGAGGATTGACTTAAGTTCATGAACTCCTCTCACATCTGTTCTTCAAAACCTTCACGTTTGAATTTAGTGAGGAAGGCCAGCTCCCATATGCCCAAAAATCATGTTGCTTGTCTCTCATACCACTGAAATGCCATGCCTTTGAAAGTGGCAAGGAATATTGTCAACCAATGCTTAAGCATTCCGGCATTGTTGGCTATACACGTATCATAAACTTGGCTACATGAAGATTAGGGTCTTCATTGTACTCTCCCTTAAAGATGGGCAATGGGACTACATTCACTGGCCTATCATCAATATTTGCTGGACAGATTTGACTAAGAAGGGAACCTTGAGTCGCCATGAGGACTTCTGTAAAGAGCGCTGCAAGGGTTCAAAGGAGGCTTCTGCTACTAGCTTGTTCTCAGCTTTGTTTTTGCTTTCTCTCTTCTCACATACCTCTGGACTCATTCTAATGCTTGCCTCTTAATCACGTCATTCATCAAGGAGTTAGCTCCACCCAGTTTGTCTATATTCGACAAAATAAAATTAAAAGGGCTTCAGTCTCTGGAGGACTCTCTTGCCAACATTTCTTCTACTTCCTTCTTTTCAACTTCTATGAATTCATCTTTCGTTCCACTAGAGAGGGAAAGATATTCAGATCTGAAGGTATCAAATTCATTTTTCTGAGGATTACCATAGTGCCATTGTTTTGATAATACCAACTTTGGAGGGTTTCAATAGCATAGGGTGTGAAGAACACTCCGTTTACTAACTTCCAATGGGTTTCCAATTGGATAAACAAAAGGTTGTCAGTGCACTAAGCATCCCACGTATCTTGATGTTGAGCATCCATGAACAAATTCCAACTATTTTCCTTCTTGTTCTTGTGAACTTCAATTGACCATGACTCCTAAAGCTTCTTCACAATCTCCCACTTGACGATGTATGGAAATTCTTCAATGAAGACCAAATCTCCCATGGATGGTCATTCTCTTTGTTTCTGCTTCTCTTTTCAGTTTTGTGGGAAACAATTGCCTATTGTGATACAACTTTCTATAGCTTCACAAGACAGTGAAATTAGCCTGTCACATAGAGCCCACATCAAGATACTAACACACTTCTGCCATTGAGGGATACACTTCTTGTAGAAAGTGGTTTTAGCAATGAAGATCTCCAATTCTTCAATAGTTTCAAGGATTCTCCAATCTTCCATTGCTTTTCTTTCTTTTCAGTAGTGCCACTTCTTCCATTTTCAGCCTCTATTGGTGCTTATTGATGGTAGTTTTTCCCAGTTGTTGCACACCAAAAACATGGAGCTCTCAAGAGAACACCAAAGAAACAAGGATGTTACTACAATAAAATATATTTTGTATGCATCAACAAGCTCGTTTTCATTATTTATATAACCACAATAGAGAAAAGAACACAAAGCACAATAAATATTCACAATTCTTCATGCAGCATCATATAAAGAATCTCCCATTGCTTTATCTTCAACAAAATTGATCACATTCTTCATATTCTTCTTAGAATATATCAAAGAACCACAAAAATAAAAAATAATGCTCAGGTTTCACCGCTATTAGGAGAGACATCAATGGGTTCATTGGTGGATGGACTCGATGCTTTATTCCTAAACTCTCTAGCATTCTTGGTCTCAATGCTCTTGGGGTCCACAACCACTTGTAACTGCTGTTGTTTTCACTGTTTTCTCCTCTTTCTCTTGTTCAGTGAAGGTGCATAACTCAATGACTCAGGACCCTGAACTAGGTCAGTCGTTGATGTGCTTGGTTGTGCCTTAGCTTTCCCCTTCTCTGGTGTGTCCTCATGAAACATAGCTGCGACCTATTGGACAGCCTTGCTAGGTTGATTGGTCAGATGAACCATCTCCTTGGCCACATCTTTGAGAGGTTTCTCCTCAAGCCTAGGCTTTAGGTGCTTTGGAAGTGCTGGAGTTGTCAAGGACATTGGTTGCGGCACCTCCTCCCCAGGTGAACTACTAATGACACGTTCCGCACGGGGCATTGTCACGGCCAAGGGCTGTGATTGCTGTGATCCCTGATTGGAAGTAGTAGCTGCTAGTCCAGTGGGTTGGCTACTCTTGGTGGATTGCGGTGTCAAGTCCCTAGGGCGATCGGAAGTGGTCATGTCTTATGTTGCCCTTTGAGCATTCACCTGTGTAGATCGAGCATGAGTTGATCTAGTCACCTTAGGTTGCACAGGCATATCCTTGGGCCAAGAGCTACGGATGGTGTCATGTCCCACCTCTTGGACTTTTGGAAGCTTAGATGGAGATAGAGATTGGGATTGAGCAGCCGCCCTTGACGACTGATGTTGTGCTTCCTGTGTCCGTTTGGAAAAAGAGGGTGTAGGAGATCCAAGACTCTTAGGTGGACTTGGCATTGGTTGAATGATTTGCTCGAGGCTATTAGACAATTGTGCCATTTGCCTTGTTGAGCAATTAGCCTTCTCACAAGCAGCATTGTGCCTCTGGTGCTCATTATATTCTTGGGGAATCAAAGGCTCCTTGGGCATGAAAGGGAGCGATGGATCGAAGGTTGGACTCGAGAGCTATGGTAGGAGAGCAAGAGCAAGAAAGGGAGAGACTAGAAATGGGAACTCCAACAGTCACAATGTGTGACCGGGCCTTCCTTTATTCAAACTATCACAAAAAGAATAAACAATAAAGTGACGGTGACGGGCGCCTGCCACTTGCAGTGTGCAGTGGCAGTGACTGTCAGTGTAGTAATACACAGGCGGCTAGGCAAAGGCGCCTTGGTAGTACAACATGTACACATGTACAACAGGATGAGGAAAGACGTCATGTCATCCCACGCCCATCAACCTCCTGAGGAAGGCAAAGTGCTCTGTAGAGAGGCTTTTCGCGAGCAGATCTGCAGGATTCTGGTCAGTCGAGATCTTGACAAGATCAATCGACTTGTCCTCAACGACCCCACGTATGAAGTGATACCTCACCTCAATGTGTTTTGTCTTCGCATGGAAGACCGGATTCTTGGCTAACTGAATAGCACTCATAGAATCGGAATGTAGTGTAGGGATAGCATCAATACCAAGGTTAGCAACTAAACGACCCAACCAAATGGCCTCCTTGCAAGCCTTAGTGGTGGTTGCAACATACTCGAACTTTGTAGTAGAAAGGGC
This sequence comes from Lygodium microphyllum, assembly GCF_053477565.2. Taxonomy (NCBI): domain Eukaryota; kingdom Viridiplantae; phylum Streptophyta; class Polypodiopsida; order Schizaeales; family Lygodiaceae; genus Lygodium; species Lygodium microphyllum. The sequence continues at coordinate 123,562,335 of NC_141149.1, forward strand.
CGGGCATTTCTGCATCCTGGACATCCAAGAAACAACACCTCTAGCACAGGTGAATACATAGCCAGAAGTGGACTTCCTACTATCTGCATGTCTTGCATAATCAGAGTTAGTGTATCCCACGACTCTTGTATCCTGGCTACCATAGCATATGCACATATCTAGAGTGCCCTTCAGGTACCTCATGATACCCTTCACGGCATCCTAATGCTTCTTGCTAGGTGTAGCCATATAGCGTGCCACAACACCAACTGCAAAGGCAATATCTGGACGAGTGGCTATCATGGCATACATAAGACTGCCCACTACGGATGCATAGGGAATCTTGGCCATCTCGGCCCTTTGCTCATCTGCCTGCGGACAATTAGCCTGTGATACCTTCACATAAGAAGGAAATGGACAGCCAATAGGCTTTACGTCCTGCATGTAGAAGCGCTCAAGGACTTTATGAATGTACTCTATGACAAGTAGAGGAGTCCTTGATGCCTTTCACGTCTAATGCACATACAAGTATGTGAGCAGCCTATCCCAGATCTTTCATCTCAAAGCTCTTCTTGAGCTAAGCTTTAAGAGTATCTAGCTCATCACGAGCTTTCCCTGCTATCATCATATCATCCACATAGAGTACAAAAATCAATAAAGAACCATCACGGCCTTTCTTCTGTAAAGACACGGATCCATAGCACTCCGGCTGTAGCCCTGTGAGGACTGGATAAAGGCATCAAACTTATGATACCACTCCCTAGGTGCCTGTTTCAAGCCATAAAGTCTTTTCTTCAATTTGCACACTAGGTGCTCCCTGCCAGGTTATGCAAAGCCCTTAGGCTGCTCCTTCTTAAAACCCTTTGCTACAAATCTAGCCTTGTATGCCGGTTTGGGGTGTCCAGGGGTACTTTTTAGCTTGTACACCCACTTGCATGGAAAAGCCTTCTTGCCTGCAAGCAAGGAAACCAAATCCCAAGTGTCATTCTTATGCAGGGAGTCTATCTTAGACTGCATAGCCCTCTCCCAGGAGTGACTGTCATCCCTTCGCATAGCCTCATCATAAGTGAAAGGCTCTCCTGCATCTGTAACCAAGACATAATACATCGAGGGATGAAATCTATTTGGTGGACGTCTGTCTCTAGTAGATCGTCTCACAGTAGGCTCTACTGCCTGCCCAACTGCTTGTCCAACATCCTGACCATGAGCATCTGCTGCTGCAGCTGCAGGTTGTTCAACTGGCTGTGCGGGAGCTCTCCGCTCCTCCTGAAATATGACCCTGCGGATCTCAACAACTCTCTTAGGTTGCCTATGCATTTTGTCTTCATGGAAGACTACATCATGACTGCGGATGAGTTTCCGTGCCTGCGGATCCCAGAGAAGGTAACCCATCTCGCCTGCATCCCCATAACCAAGGAAAATGCATTTGACACTCTTGGGATCTAGCTTACTTCTCTTGTCCCTGGGCACATGGCAAAATGCCTCACATCCAAAGACACAGAGATGTGCATAAGAGGGGGGTTTTCCAGTCCATACCTCCTCTGCAACCTAGAAATCCAAACCACTAGAAGGTGATCTGTTTATGACATGCACAGCTGTACTAACTACCTCAACCCAAAAGCTCTGTGGTAGGCCTGCATGACTAAGAATAATGCGTACACGCTCCTGGATGGTTCTATTCATCCGCTTAGCCAAACCATTCTGGGGGGGGGTGGTAGGGGGCGGTCAACCAACGCTTAATACCCCTCTCATCACATAACTGTTCAAAAGCACGTGAGACATACTCACCCCCATTATCTGTCCTTAGGCATTTTAGCCTATACCCAGACTGGTTCTCAACCAATGCAAGCCATCTCTGAAACACAGCCAAGACATCGAATTTCAGCTTGATGGGATAAGATCAAACTTTCCGTGAAAAATCATCTATCATTAGGGCCAAAAACACTTCCAAAAATGCACTTTTGTTAATTACGGGATTAAGAAATAGGCCAAAGAGAGTTTGCCACATGTGCAAGAATATGGTATTATTGTCTCCTCTTTTTTAGAGATAGTGGAGTCCATTTCGTGATTCTCTCTTCTTTTTTAGCCAAAATCCCTAAAGTTTGACATGTTTTGGAGTCCCAAAGATTTTATTTACTCACAAATCTGACAAAATACGTGACAGAGATGTGATGAAATTAATAATGAGTTTTTTGAAAGTCGGGAGATCTTTCAATATTCTTTTTGGCGCCCAATACATACTCATTTGTGTTCTTGGCACTACTTTTTAGTTCATTCACCCCTCTTTGAGCTTCTTTCTCTACGCTTTCATTATTTTCATGGCTTCCTCTAGGCGCCCTTCTCGTTTAATACACTCTTGCACAGTCTATAGCCAGGGAGCAGATGGAAATTGGGAGCCCAAAACCTTTACTGTAAACGATTAGGTTACCATGTTGCCATCTTGCAAGGGCTCTCATAAGGTGAAAAGAAGAAAACAAGATGATATAAAACATCACTGGAAGGGGCGTATCATTGCCTTCAAAATTATGCCTGAAGGGTGGTTTGTCAGAGTACAACATGTTTACATGGCCAAGGATATGCACTTGCCTCCAAACGAACGTGTTCCCCAACAAACACATTGTAAGTTATTAGTTGAATAACATATGTAATTCTTTTCCATTTAGGCAAGTACTAATAACCGATTCGTCATTACAGATATCTTTCCGTCAACAAGTATTGAATGGCAACTTGTGGAAAGCCTAAGTGAGACTTTCCATGCCATTCATAAGGTATTGGCAGACATTATTTATGCCGATCAAAGTGTGTCTTTTTTTAGTGAATGTAAGGTTTTTATATATTATGCACAGTATGTGGTTCCCTCTAAAGTGGATAGGTATGGGAATATCGAAGATTTGCCATTGCCAAGCCTTTCATCTCTAAACTGGGAGATTCCTAACAAGGTAATGGTGCAAAGTTTCAAATTCAAAATATCTCAGAATATTTAAAAGTCCATGACAGCTAGAAGGATCTCAAGAAGAATACGCTTATCATGGTTTGTACCCCTCCATATATTCGTGGCTTGCTTCAAAACAACAAATTTACAAAGAATGAAGGTATCCTGGCTTAGTAGAAACTTTTCGGAAGAGGATTTGGACAACACTATAGGGACGCTTTGGAAATCTAGAGAGTGCGACCATAAGGGTGATATCTTGAGGTGCAGTGCATGCCCTCAATCCTTGGCTTTGGCTTACAGTATCCCTCACCAAACTCTTGCTTTGGGCTTTGATTACAGGAGATACAAACTAAGATTGGGTATTTGGGTTTCCTTGGATTCCGATACAGATTGCACACCATATAAACTTGCGGTGCACATTTTGCCGCATGAAGAAGTAAAGAAGGTGAATGTTACTTCCAATTGGAGTTTGAAAGATGTGAGGGATACCTTGGAATTGCTAGACAATACATCCCCTAGATATAAGTTCAAAGTCAATGGTGTAACAATTGGTAAAAGAGCCGAGCGCTCTTTCTCTTGTATGAGTTGTTTGTCTCCCACAATTGTGAGTTTTGAGCCTTGAGAATGAAAACTTTGCAGGAATTTATCTTAATTGATTGTCCTTAAGATATTTCTTAGTGGGAACTCATAAGCTATCATGAAGCAAGTTGCCTTTCGAATGTGTACAAAAATGTCATATAAATGTACAAAGCCAAAATAATAAGGCTTGTGTATGCTTATGTTTGCTCTTTTGATTCTTTATCTGCTGCCTTCTCCTTTGTTGGTTTTGTGGCTTCTTTATCGATTTCTTCAAAGATGTTTTTTCTCACAGGGCCTTTCTTTGATTGTTCAAAGAATTTCACCCTTACAGGTACTCTCTTTTCTTGGGGTTTAAGAGGGGATGGATCAAATTTCAGAGGAGAAAGCATTGGCATTCCTTTTTTTTAAGACTCTGCAGCAGTGGTGTTTGTGGCTGACTTACCATTGCCATTGCCATTGCCATTGCCATTGCCATTGCCATTGCCATTGCCATTGCCATTGCCATTGCCATTGCCATTGCCATTGCCATTGCCATTGCCATTGCCATTGCTATTGCCATTTCCCTTGACATTGCCATTGCCCTTATCATTTCCTTTACCCTTTCCCTTGCCCTTTCCCTTGCTTGTGCCCTTGGCCATTGAAGTTTTGGGAGGAAGAGGGGAGTCAGGATCATATGGTGTGATTGCCTTGTCCAAAATCAGCTCAGTGCATCTCTCCCTTCTCCACCAAACATAGGAATCAGGATAGTCTCTACACTGTAAGAATAAATGTTATAAGTGAGTGAAAAGACATCATGATAAGGGTTACATAAAAATAAAATGAAATTAACTTACATTCACTCCTATTTGTAACAACTGTGAATCCACTATTCTACAAATATTTGATATAACTCTCCATCCACAAGAATACACATCACTTTGCAATGGAACTTCTTGTAGAAGAAACATATAAGGCTTTTGAGGATCAGCAAGATCCTCGTATGTAGTATCCAAAAATGTAGAAACAAGTCTACCAGCACTACAAAAGGAAGCTTTGTAAGCTCAAAATATTTTTTGTAAATATAATCAAAGCAAGTAATTTTCTTTCAACATACATTCGTGCTTGGCCATGAACACCGCTAAGAGAGTTCATAAAGATAATTTCTCAGGTAAGATAGTTAATATAGATAAGACTTCAATGCCCTCTGCAAATTCAAAATAGAGGTGAGCAGAAGGGTGAAAGCAAATGAATATAAATTTTCCTTTACAGAAAAGAAAAATACATTTCTACATAAGGGAAAAAGATGTGGTAATTTGTCACACTATCAAAAGTACGAAAGAATGGTGCAATATTAGACCGAGATTTGCAAATAGTTCCATTAAGAGAAGTGGATCAACAACATATATGGCTCTACAGATATCGAGAGTGAGAGAGGAGATGAATGCCCTGCAGTCAATAGCAAAAGCTATTTGAATCGATTAAAATCAATACAAATTACATATAAAATATACTTGAACCTATAAGCCTTACCTTATGCAACAAAAAACAACGGAGTCAGATAGTTGGACATCCCTTTTCTCCAACATGGGCTTGTCCTCGGGAGATATACTAAGGTAATTCTCCTCAGGTTCCACAGAAACATTCACAACTATTTGCCCATACACTTTACCCATCCTCTCGTTGTTGACGGGAGCAAGTGATGCGGCTTTCCTCTTGTAAACTTCATCTTCAGTTTCCAATACCCCCTGAATTTTTTCACTCAAGATAGACTCCTGCTGGGTGGCACCCCTTGTAGAATAAAGGTGAGTTACATCCTCAACCTTTAGCTTTTTTCCTTTCCTAGACAATTTTGGGGGAATGTTAAGGACTTCAAGGGCTTTTTGATCATTGGAAGGCAAGGGCCTCAACACTTTATCGAACCTATACCTGATTCTACTGATCATGCTGAAATCTTTATTCATAAGGGTAATTCTATGAGCATGCGTAGCAGCAATGTAAGCATCGTTCATGAAATCAATAACAAAATCTTCTGCAGCCTCTTGTAGAGCAAGAATTGCTGAGAGTTTCCACTTCTTATTTAGACCAGAGACAGTTGCCACTCTAGACAATCTATCAGAGATCTCTTTAACAACTCTTATGAAAGCAACCTTTGGAATCACGTGCTCTGTAGCTCTTTGGGATTTTCTAATCTCAATGAAACACCTCTACATGTAGAAGGACCGGGACTTCCTCTTTCTCTTTTATGGCTTGGGAGGCTCACTGGCTTCAACAAAAGTAGGCTCAGGTGCAATTGGAGGGGATGAATCCTTCACAGGGAAAGTCTCACCCTTTGCTTCTTCAAATTTAGGAGAAGAAACATTCTATGCATTGAAATGCTTTAACTCCATGGAAGATGCTAGGCCAACACCTGGTGTAGGGGGGATCTCTGTGGCAAAATGCTCTGGGGCCTCTGATGGCCCAGCCTCAGCAATATTTGAAGAGGGTTCCTCCTCAGATTCATCAAATTGTAACTTCCTTCTACCCCCACTGTCCTTCCTATCCACATAAACTTTTCTTGCAGTTTGCTTTGTCCTTGCCATGCAGAGGAGAAAATAGAAGAGCCAGAAAGACAAAAATGATAAAGGAATTTTCTAAAAAATTTGACAAGAACACAGCAGGCATGATAGGGCGTGAGAAGGAACAAATGAACAAGACGGGTGGTCACGTTCGCGCCGTATTAGAGACGAGGACAGCGAGATAGAGAAGCCCGATATGATGCGAGATGGATATTGGGAAGACCACCGAAGGACACCCTCGCTCTGTATCGGGCCACCGGGGGAATACCATCGAAATGAGGAAATCAGGAAAGAGGCAAATGCACACTCGCTCTGAATTGAGGACGGGAACCGATACGATGCGAGAGGACAGTTACGCAGTAGACGCAACACTGGGATCGCTCTGTATTGGGCAAGCAAGGTGCGAGAGCTCGAGAAATGTAAAGTGTACACGTAAGGAAAATAATTCCTTATATACCCTCGTTAACCATGCCACGTGTCAGACACGTGCCTCGCATTGATTGTGCCACGTGTCTGCCTAACGTCCATATGCCACATGTCGACTACCGATCGGTCCACTTGTTTGTCGGCCACGTGTCAACCAACGGCTAGTGCCACGTGTCGAAGCCCAACGGCTAGTGCCACGTGGCATTATTGTGCACCCTACATAAGGGGGTGTCCCTCATCCGTATGGCTTTTTTTTCTTTCTTTGTGGACTTCTCATTCTTCTCCCGATATGGCACGAGAGCGAGTGTTCCTCTTTTGCGCTTTTGCCTGTTCGCGTCGTTTCGGGCTTATCTATTCTTGTCTTCCTTCAGCGTGGCTCCTAACTCGATACTGCGCGAGGGCGCGTGATCACTGATTCTGGTTCTGCCTTATCGCGTCATTTCGGTTGCGGCCCTTTGCTTTGAGTTGTTCTGGTTTGCATTACCAATATGGCGTGAGTACGAACATTCGTGTCTAGCGTTTGAGTCTCATCACGCTGTATCAAGCAAAAGTTGGAAACATGTCTGAACCTACAGATTTTCTGGGCTCCAAGGTTTTGCCAGGAACTGGAAAAAGGAGAAGGCTTTCAAAAGGCTCAAGGGCTTCAACATGTGATGAGCCTGTGCATTCTGTTTCTTCCCCATGCTCTGCCATCAGTGTTAGAATGCCAAGCACATCTCTAGGGAAGCGAAAGTCGGCAATGAGAGGTCTTGGAGTATCAGAGCACACTGATGTCTCTCCATCAGAGAGGCTTCTTGACTTTATCCTTCAGAATGGCATGGATCTCTCTTTCTATGGAGTTGTTAAGAATGTCTTTAATCCTGCTTGGGACCTTGACAGTGTTTTGAAATATTGTAAAAAATATTTTTAGAGGACTTTTTGGAGTTTGAAAATCTAGCAGGTCCTTCTATTGAAGTTGGTACAAAGGTATATGTCCATGTTCCCATTGGGTCAACAAGAAATGAAAAGTCAGTGTTTACTAAGAGGTGTGGTGCCCACTCTCTGGACAGGTTTTATGCAAGAGACATATTGTGCTCCACTCATTCCAAGAACTGCAAGATTATGTCAAAGTTTGCTGCTTTTATTGTTTTCACCCTTGTCAAATATCTTCTGAAAGCTGATGAGCAACAATTGGAAGGAGCAAAGTCTGCTAGCTTTTGTATGTTAGATGATCTGGCAGACGAAAAGGAAACAGAGGAGGTTGTAGATGCAGATTTTGAGGCTTCTATTGCTGAGAAGTTGGATGTTACTCACTTCAAAGCTGAGACCATCATTGAGGAGAGCAAAGGAGATGAAAACCCTGCAACTGATGAGAGTTCTCACCATACTGTTCCTTCTCTACCATCTATACCTTTCAAGGAGAAGGAGTACATTTTACTGTGAGATATTCAAAAACTTTTCAATCTTAGGGAAGATTATTGTCTAGCCATTATTGCAGAGGGTTCTGATGCTGCAAATGGGATAGTTGACACAGAGAATGAATCAAAGGAAGAGATACTCAAACTTGATAAAGAAACTGTAGACGATAAGTTTATTGATGCTGGTGAGGCCCTCTCTCTTTGTTTTGAAAAGGCAAAAGAAGCTGAGAAAGAGTTGAGTATTACTGATGAGGAGTTCGATTGCATGCAAAGCCAACTTGGGATTTCCAATTTTGGAAGAATTGATTAACACCAATGAGACATGAATACGTTAAAGAATTGATTAACACCAATGAGACATCATCATCAATAAATTTATGGAATCCAGTTAAATTGGAGTACGATGAAAACCAAGTGGTAAGATAATTTTGAATTTGCTTTCACACATTGGTAGGTTTGAGTTTCACGCTCATTCAGTATGGGTTTTATTTGCAGTTGGAGATTGTTGATTTAGATAACTTCTTGGGACGTGGCAAAGGATCGAGAGCTGGTGGTAGTACATTGAAAGACATTGCACTCGGCCACTACTTGGCTAGGATTGACCCTGATTCCTTTTTAGTACTTCATAGTAGTTTCTCAGAGGATGCAGCATGGCCCATACTTTGTATTAAAGCTCTTACAAGGCTTCTATGTTTCTCAGGATTACAAGATAATGCCCACAAAGTAATGTTTTTGGAAAATACTGCAGCAATTAGGATTTTTGGCTATGGTCCAGGTTACTCTGCTTCTAGAGCAGGATACTTCTTGGCGTTCACATCCTACGCCTTGGGTGCAAACCGAACTGATGTAAAATCTATAGCTGGCTACAAGAGAAGAAAATTTCTACGTTAAAGAGGAAAGATTCCTGAGGAGGAAGAGAATGTGAGAGTTTTGAAAAGCTAGCTTTGTATATATTCTTTCTTATATATAAAAGTGTGACTGCTCATGTGTCATTTCCGTCTTTTATTTGCATTCTTTGAAGTTGGCGTCAAAAAAACCAATTGAATAGCTCCTCCAAAGCATTGCTTTTTGTAACTCCTCCCCCATGCCTTGTGCTTCGAAAATAACTTGTGCGTGCTTGATAGTGGGATTTTTCCATGCCTTGCTTACTATAAGTTGCTAAGGGGCCATGCTCCTCCACAAAGTAAGGCCCATGAATATGAAGAATATGCTGCAATACAAAGTAACACTAATTTTATACCAATTGAAAAACTTGTCAAAATAAACCCATATTAAATAATTGTTACTTTACCAGATAAAAAGTGATATCTTTTTCTCCCCATGCCTCTTTTATCGCCGGAACAAGATTTGTGATTGATCTTTTAAACTCTTTCGCATATGTATATGTTGTCTTATGTTGCCTGAGGAGTTTCAGAAAAACATTCAGGTGTATCCAAACCTCCATTCTAAGTAATGCAAGCCTCGGCGTGCTTGCAACATTTGTTGTGATCTCACATAGCTCTCTCCAACACTCCCAAGCCACATTCACCTGCTTTCCTGAATGGTTTCCTAAGAATCGTCTAGCTTTTGAGCCTCCCATAGAGACATCATCCAAGATATCTCTTGTTTTTCTTGAAAGTATTGGATCCTTTCTCAAGTGAACTTGGCCTCCATGAAATCCCATTTTTGATAGTAATGCCTCGCATTTATCAATACACTCATCTGATAAAGATAATGGCTTAATGGAATATACGTAGTCAAGATGCAACCTGAGAAGCTTATCGATTATTCTAATCTTTGCATGCAAAGTACAAATATGAACCTTCTTAAGAGAGATTGAAAGAATGGGACCACAGATGTCTTCTATGTTTTTAAATTTACTCAAATCTATAGAGTCTCTATTTGGGGCTCTTCTTACTGGTCGCAAACTACTCCAATCTTTGGATCCAATACTTTCCATGCAATAAATGCAAGGATATTTTGCATTTGCACCATTACATATTCCAAGCATACATTTGATAGTTTTTAAATCAGCACTCATATGCAATTCCACATTAAAATTACCAACCCCATCAACTACCAACATTTCGCCTTCACTTTGAGACTTAATGATATTTGGAATACCTGTATGGTTGAACAACCATTTCAACATTTGATGATTTTCAATTGGTACCTCGGCTGCACCAATCCACCAAATCTCCATCTCGGATTGGATCTTATGCAATGGAGCTTGGCCCTCACCATTGCTATGGTCCAATGCGATGTTCATGAGGCAAATGCTAATTCTTTCCATCTTCTGTCCCTTTTGAATCTGTGCTTCATCCAACTAACAGTGGGCACTATAAGCCAATTACTGAAGGAAGTAAAGTCTTTGTCTATGGGTGAATACCTCCTACCTGAACTCACCATGCCTTTTAAGTCCTTCACTAACTCTTTGAGAGTTGGACCTCTCAAATCCGCATTTTTGGGTGACTTAAGAATCCTCAAAATATCTTTCTTATTCATGGTTTCCTTCAAAAGTTTAATTCTTTCCTCACTCTCTCGGATATTGATGCCTAATATGTTAGAGACATATTTCTTTGTAAGATTTAGTCTCCTTTTCTTTGCTCTCACACACAAGTTGGTTATATTTTTTAATGGTCTCTTCCTCTCTCTAAATCCTATTGGAGTTTCTCTCTAGCATGTTAGCTTATCCTGCAATGACTTGTTAACATTTTTCAAAACATCAATCTGACTTCTCAATTCTAAAATATTTGTTTGTGTAATTTCTAGTGATTTTTTCATTTTGTGCATTTGAGCTATATATGTGTAAGATGCAGAGTATAACCTCATACAGTAGCCAAGCATCCCATTGTAACCTTCTCCAACATATCTTATATAGTCATGGACATTGAAAAAAGGAGGTGGTTTACCTGTAGAAGGATCCCTGGGATAAATATTTCCGTCCAACCACAAATCTTTATGCTTCATTCCTTGTGTTCGCAACCTATTGGCTTCGATCTCATCTATCAATACTCGATGATGTATACTTCTCCAAGATGTGTAAATCGGATCTAGCTGAACAGTTAGCTTGTATTTATGTGTGCTTGCACCTGTGTTATTTGAAGAGGTATTGCTAGACATTTTAGCAAATGAACCGAGCAAGAATCTCACAGTGATAGGAAGCAAGTGCAACAAAAAGAATGGAAAAAGAGAATAGTGTGTAGAAAGAAAACGCGGGAGTAAACAAATGCGAATTTCATACAAAAATCTCGAAAATACAAAATCTCTCGAGTTCCAAGACAAAAACAGTTGAAAAGGTGACCCCTGACCTGGATTAAAAGATGAGGGCAATTAATGGCCGACCTCTTCAATGAACCAAATATTCTCTCATTAATCACATCTGGACAACCAAATTTAGAGGTTTTATTCTTCCTAAACCTCAATTAATTAGCAACTTAATCACTTTCTTACAAGTGCCATTTTTGAAGCATTTTTGGCCCTAAAACGTAACAAAATACTTTGCACCACCCATAGACTGACAAGGCATGGGCCCACAGACATCTGAATGTACCAATGTGAAGGGCTTACTCATGCGTGGCCTACTAGACTTCTTATGTGTAGACCTAGTCTGCCTGCCATAAAGACAATGCTCACATGAATCAAAACATGCATAATCAAGGGGCGGTAAGTACTGCAAACCAGAAAGCATTTTCATTCCCTTCAAAGACATATGGCCCAAACGGGCATGCCAAAGAGATACATGTGGGATAGAACCCACAGGCAAAACATGATCAAGGGAAAAAGCTGATACAAGCAAGGGGTAGAGACTACGAGCCTTAGCACCTCTCTCAATCACAAGTCTGCCACGAGTGATCTTCCATGCAGAGTCTCCAAAACATACATGATATCCTGTGTCATCAAGCTGTCCAGCTGACATGAGACTGCGTGTCAAAGCAGGTACATGACATACATCCTATATAACAAAACTACTGCCAGAAGGAAACTACAGCCTAACATCACCAATGCCCACAATATCAAGAGAGTTGTCATCACCCAAGCGCATAGTACCCAAAATAGTACGGTATGAATGAAACCACTCTCGGCAAGGTGTCACATGAAAGGACACACCTGAGTCCAAGAGCCAACACTGTGCATACATAGAGTGTATCTCTATCATTTGCAAAGCACTAGAAGAAGCTGCAAGGATATAATCATCATCATCAACATTCTCAGGTTGCATAACATTGATCTCTTCAATTTTAACACTGGACTTTGCAGGTACTATACTGCAATCAGAAGACTTATCCTGCACTTTGTCTTTCCCCTTATCTTTGTGCCTTTCATTGTGCAATTCATGGCATTGTAGCCTAATATGGTCCTTTTTCCCACAATGGTGACAAGTAACATCTGCATTCCTACCACGGGATTTGCTACGTGACTTCCCACGAGACTTGGACCGAGATTTTTGAGAATCCCGTCCATGGCCACTGCCACTGCCATGCTTTCCATATCCATCATTCCTACCTCTAACTTTCATAGCATGTGACACACGAGAGGCATCCAAATTCTTACGGTTAACCTCTTCTTGCAGAAGAGCACTCTCAACATCATATAATTTCAAGGTACTAGTAGAGGCACATAATGTAGTGCGGAATACATCCCATGACTCATTAAGAGTACCAAGCAAGAAAAGAGGAGTGACATCCTCTGCAATAGTGATGTCCTGTGAAGTCAAGTTCTTGAGTATAGCATGGAACTGGCTCAAGTGAGCAGACATAGTCACATTCTCCTTCATGCACAGATCCATAAGCTGCTTCAGCCAATACATTTGACTCGCTAGACTTTTCTTGTCATAGAGATTCTTGATTTTATCCCACAACTGCCATGCACTCTGTTCTTCCTCAAATACATTGTAGTGAACCTATTCTGTGAGAGACAATACAATGGTGGACTTGCATAACTCATCAAGTTTAAGCCATTCCTCATCTGGCATAGTTGCAGCAGGCGGATGCCCGCTTAACCTCAAAGGTTTGATCTGAGATTTCTGCACCAACACCTGCCAAATTTGGCGCTTCCAATAAGAGTAATTCATACCATCAAGCTTAGTGATGTTGAAAATAGCATGATCAGTGGGAAGAACTCGCCATAATGCAGACTGGAAGACTGTAGACAGTTCAAAACTGCTTGCTGTTTATTGCAGAAAATGACAAAAAAATCAACACTGAGGAAAAATGACAAAGAAAGTAGAACCAAAGCTGCCGCCCACCAAGTACTAGTGAAAGTACATCATTTTAGAGTGTTTCAGCATGAAAAATCCATGTCAGTCCATACATATATGCTTGCTGTAATAAATTTCAGATTTCAGTAAAAGAGAGCTAACAGTGCCAAAATCGGATCCCAAGGTAATCAGATACTGCCAAGACCAAAGCCAGCATCATGCGGGCATAGCATAAGCATATGACGGTTGATAAGCATGAATCCAACACCCAAGTATATCATACAAACATCTGCCAGTGAGTAGGCATACCCCCCAGTCAACAGGGCAAAGTGTTCCTGCCACTACCAAAACTTGACACGAGTAGGTGTCAGTTCACATGGATACGGATCCAAAACTGAGACGGCTCATAAGCATACAGTGAACCAAGACATATGATGTATCATCCCAAAAGGTAAGAAGTCCCAAAGTCTCAAGTGTCTGTACTACTCAATGACATATAACGGCTCAATGCATAAAAGTACCGCCTACTCAATGTCTGATAAGCATTCAAGAATGCTCCCATTGGCACAAAAGTCATATGTACGAGCTCAAGAGCTCAAGCCAAGGCAAGACACAGTGCCAATGACATAAGTCCAAGATAATACATCAATAGTACATCCCAAACATGTAGGCGGTAGAACATCCGTATGTAGCATCCATAAGTATGTAAGACATCAAATACATCCCAATCCAAACTCTGACAAGCCAAGTAACATCCAAGACTACTCCACATAATCCAAAATGCATCCAAGGTGGAGCTTCAATGAGCACTCAAGCTCAACGTAAGCATAGGGTAATCAATCATGACATGAGCATCAAGCCGTAGGCAACGGGTATGCATAAACGCAAGAAGCATCACTGTCAAAGCATATACCAATGTCAATAAGTGCGGGCTGAAATAAGCTCAATCTTCCAAAAGCATCCGGATTCAATGACAAGCTCAAAGTCGTCCCTCGATGATCAATAGATCATAGCATAATGACAAAAAGAGTGATTTTTGGGCCAGATTTTGAAACAGGCGCAAAAAAAACATGAGTTGGCTGGGGGGGTCTATTATCCCATGTGTCAACAATGGGCCTCAGCAAGCCTTGATAGGTTGGAAGCAAGATCCAGGTGAAGGAAGCTCCAAGAGGTGTGAGCTATGGCTGTCCACAACTTGTTTACAGCCTATGAGACCTGAGAACTGAAGTAAACCCTGAAGAAAATGATCAAATACCTCTGATGTAATGCCTTGAAGGTGCCCAACAATGTCGGGAAGGTGCTCGGGAAGCCAGGGAGTGACGGGAGCTCAAAGGAGTCAGATATGGCTGCTGGGAAGGAGATCCAATGCAAGTAGGGAGTCGATGGGATGTTGAGAATGCCATGAACCAAGCTCAAGAGTCAAAAAGCAAAGCTGTGATACCAGTTGAAAGGGAGTAATGGATCGAAGGTTGGACTCGAGAGCTATGGTGGGAGAGCAAGAGCAAGAAAGGGAGAGACTAGAAATGGGAACTCCAACGGTCACAATGTGTGACCGGGCCTTCCTTTATTCAAACTGTCACTAAAAGAATAAAGAATAAAGTGACGGTGTGACGGGCGCCCACCACCTGCAGTGCGTAGTGGCGGTGACTGTCAGTGTAGTAATACACGGGCAGCTAGGCAGAGGCACCTTTACCCCCAACAGGGCACTAGTGGCTTTTGTGTATCCTCAATGATTATATATGATATCTGCTTGTCAAGCATGCTAGGCTGAGGATCTACCCTCCGATTAGTCTCGTTTGGTTTCTTGATTTCGACCGTGAGGGGCTCAGTCACTCCAATGTTTTTGACTCAAGACTTGGTCTTTCGTTTAGATCTCTTCCTACGCTTCTTTGCTCTTGATACAAACTGGCCTTCAATCGACAGAGGAGGTTTAGCAGGGGGTTTTGGCACCCAAATCCATCGTTTACCTGCGTAATACCCTTGAGCATGTAGCAACGCTTTGGATATCCATCGCGGTGTTGTGCTGACCCTCCGTCGATGCCTTCGTCCATAAGGCTTGGGCTTCTTTTGGGGTCTTCTACGATATTTGTAAGTCCAAAGGCCGTCCTTGGCATTGTCTCTTGACCTTCTTATTTCAGGCATAGCCTCACTCCTCACTGGTTCTCGTTGTTCAACCTATGCTTGTATCAGCTCTTCCAACAAGTCCTTGCTCTCATTAGCAGGCTTGACTGTTATGTCAGCATCTTCCTTGCCTTTCCCTCGAGGTTCGATGAGGTCACCCTTGCTAAAGGTTGTGACTATTTTCACACCCGGTAGTGTCAGGTGTATCCTTTGTGCTACATAGTCGGCCTCACACTTGGTCGCCCTTTTGAAGGGAGGGTTTCCTTCTTGCAATTAGCACTATTTGGAGGAACATGAAACAGGATAGGCAAGCTTTCAGTTTCAATTGTCGCAAGGATTTTGCACTTCCCTATGAGTGCTTGTGGATGTCCCCCGTAAGGGCTAAGAGTTGCATTAGTTGGTGTGAGCTCTGGTCGGCCTAGTAGGGTCCATGCTTCATAGGTCAAGATATTAAAATCTGCTCCTTCATCAATCAGAGCATCGATAGTGTGCTCTCTTTTCATAGTGAGTTTGACCCTAATAAAAGCAGGCGGTACTATGTCTTCATCTTTTGGGTCTTGGCTTATAAATTTAAGCCTTCTAACAAATGCCCTTGGGTCCCCAACTACATGACCAGATGTGGATTCTCCACTAATGTCTTGGATCGTCTGTGCAGTGCTATTCAAGGTGCATCTATCGTCAAGACTGTCATATCTAGTCATCCTCACAGTTGTAGCTTGATGTTGTTGATTTTCACTTTGACTAGATGCAGTCCGAATGAACACGTACGTATTTTTGCAGTGTGGCATTTTTGCCCTTGTTGGCTAGATTGGCCCATTGAGGTTCTAGGGTCTCTATTTGTCTCTATTCGGGTATGGGCTTTTGGTTGCTCTTTTGCAAGTGAGAATCCATGCTCGTGTAGAGCCATTACTACACTAGGGTCTAACTTGAGGACCTATCACAGCGCGCATTTTCTCTCCAACCTACTTGGGGGAGGTGCGGAGGGGGCAGAGCCCCCTTTGCAGGGGTTTGGGGGGTAGTCTCCCCTGGCCCACAGGGCCGTTACGGTAAATGCCATATGTGATTTGAAAGACCGTTTATAGCCAAATTTTGAACTACTTGCTCTAAGTTTCAGCCCCGTGATCGATCTGTGATATGGTTTTGGCTCTATATGGTCTCTCGGTCAGTTTCACTGCCTTTAGGTTAAAATTTGAAAAAATCTAAATTTGGCCCAACAGATCTGAATTGTAGGGGCCGAGTGCCTGATTCAGCCCATCCGACGGCCGAGTAGAAAGGGCCGAATGTAGTTGGTTCGAATGTCAAATTCGGCCAGTCCGAGTCTGGTTGTTCGAGGGCCGAGTGGGCCGAGGCCGAATTTCAAAGTTGGTCCAAATGCTCAATTTGGATGGGCCAAGCGGTGGATGTCGGAGTTGAGTGGGCCGAGTCCCAGAATCGCCATTACTTGGACACGCCGAGCGCTGTGCGTTTTTTCGTCAGACTTCACAAAATTCGTCGCACCGAGGGTTGGAGGCCTTCCAAGTGGTGAAGTAGCTCCAAATCCAACCTACTCATGTAGGGGAAGGTGTAGAATTACCTGGGCTAGGCAAATAACTCCCGGATGGCCAGATCGAAGCGAATCCACTCAATGAAGCTTTCTTTCTCTCTCCTGCTCTCCTGAAACCTTGCAATGCACAATGTGGCCTTTCTTGCCACTCTTGGCTCCTTATCACCATGTCTAGGCTTACACTTATCTCAATCTTGCTTCCCTTACCAACATTTAACCCAAAATTTCATTTCTTGCCATTCTTTTCTATGTTTTAGCCTGTTATACAGCAACAGAAAACCCTACTGTTTGCTCCAACGTTTTTCTCCTATCCTTTCTAAATGCAAGAAAAATTATAAGGAAAATACCTACACTACTCCATCATGCTTTCCCAAGTCAAAAATAACAAAAACCTACTTGCTAAGGAGATCGAATATCTCTTCAAACTCCCTCGTTTCCTACCTATCTACCTCAAGTATCGGTTAAGGGAAAACCCTACTTCAATGCTCGATTCGAAGCGTGCAAGTGCTCAAGGCCTGCTTCAATGCTCAACCACCACTGGGAAGGCCTCCAACCCTCGGTGCGAGCACTAATGGCTACCTCTCACATAGCCGATGCGCCATCCATATCTATGGGTGTAGTGAGCTTACCTCCATGCCGATTGAGTTACCTCCTCTCTAGCGCACTCCGGCAGCTCCACGATCCAAGTGCAAGCTTCAAGCAAGCTCCATCCTCAAGCTCCATGCTCCAAGATCCATAGCCACGAGCAAGAGAAGAGAAGAGAAGAGAAAAGAAGAGAAGAAGAGAGGGGAAGATGGAGAGCTTCTCCTCCCCGGTCCCTCACCCTCACACACTCTCACAAGCTCAAGCAAGCAACCAAGAAGAAGAAGAAGAAGAAGAAGAAGAAGAAGAAGAAGAGGAGAGCCACTTTTGGCCACACACAAGAATGAGCTTCTCATTCACTTTTCAACTTTATATACAAAACCCTAAATCCCTTTTGGGCGATCATCCCTTATCCCCTTTTTTACATGGCCGATCGTGGCCTAGGCCCTTTTTCCCATTGTCCTCCTATCTTCCTAGCTTCCTTTCCACTGCCTGTCTACATTTACAAATTGCACGGGTGAGAGCCCGACGCTCCTTAAATTAAATCATGATGCACTTGTGCTCTTTTGCAAAAGTATTGACTTGCGCTTTTCCTTGTGCGTCTATTTCCCTTATTTATGACTTTTTTGTGCTTCTTGTGTTTCTAGATATTTCTTGGTGCACCTTTGTCTTCCATTTCACTTTGCCTTGACCTTTGTCTACTGCTTTAGCTTTTCCAGATTTTCCACCTTATTCGTTTGATGGTTAACACCAAGATATAAAAGTTGTGGGGTACACTAACTTTGATTATGCAAGACATGTAGACAATAGAAAGTCCACATCTGGTGATGACTTTATCTTTGTTGCTAGAGATATTATTTCTTGCATGTCTAGGATGCAGAAATGCATAGTCCCCTCCACCTTTATCTCTTGTGTGTCCTGTTCTTGATTTTAAAAATTTTATAGTGCTTCTTGGTCTTATTTTTTCATCAGGCTATCTTTTTATGTTCCTTCTTAAGTCTTCTTTGCATCTTCTTTGTGCCTTCTTTTCCATTAACATTACCCCCATCCTAGCTAAGTGCCAATCCCATGGCACTAGATGGTATGGATTGGAGAGGTTGAGGATGGTCTATGAAATGGTACCTAGGGCTTTTGGGAAATTGGTCATGTAGGATAAGCTGTGACATATTGAAGAGCGATGGTGTTGAAGATATGTTGACTAATTGAAGAGGACCTCCTGACTTGTTGGCTAGCTACACAGTTGTTACAGAATGTGCTTGTGTGTTGAATGCTGAAATGACTAGGTTTTTTGGTTGATTTTTGTTGTTTTTGAAGGCTGAATGGTTGATTTTTGATGGATTTTGAGTTATGACTAGTCGTTTTGGAAGTGTTTGAAAGTGTTTTGGATGAGCTTGATTATGTTTTGGAAGCTCATGATGATTCTCAGTAGAAATATGAGGCTATGTGATGTTCTGATAGGTCCTATTGAGGTTCTGATAGCTTCTGTTTAGCTTTTGTTTTGTTCTCTTTTTCTTCTGTATGAAGCATGAATTAATGATTGATGGAAGTTGAGAATGTTTGAAAGCTCATTTAGTGATTTTTGCTGGTTTGGAATCATTTTAGTATGAGTTATGCGATTTTGATACTTTCTGTTAACCTTTTGTAACCTTCTGTTGAGCCTCCGTTCCTATTCTGTTCTGTTCTGTATGCTTCTGTAAGTGTTTTGCGGAATGTATGTGTGACTTTGGAGAAGTTTTCTAGTTTTTGAAAGAGGTAAATATAAGTGCAAAAGAGCTTGAATAAGTCAAAGAAGTAGCTGCTGAAGACTCAAGAGAAGATTGGAGTGAAGTGATAGTGATGAGCTATGAAGAGTCACTGTGGTGGCTCTGGTGACCTTTCATATCAAATACACATTTCGGAAGGGGCATTCACGACCAAAGAATGATTATTATGAGTGGTTATTGAGTATTATAGTGAGGATATGATGTAATATTGATTGAGAGAGAAAGAGAGAGTCAGAGATAGCCAATTCCATGCCAAACAATGTATCTATCTATGAGAGATTGAGAGAGAAAACTAAGAAGACAATGAAGATGAATACTATGTGATTATTTCCATTCAAAGTGATGTTTCTCTTGTGTTCTTTTTGTCTATTAATGAAAAATATGAAGAATATGAAGAGAATGATGAATTTTATTGAAGCCGAATTGTTTCTATGATGATGCATCAAGATTTCTTACTGGTGGTGTTATTTTCCTTGTTATGGTTCTCTAAAGAATGAAACAAAGGCTTGTTGATGTTACAAGATAGATTTTATTGTAGTAAAAACCATTTTTCCTTGGTGTCTCTTTTGGGACTCCATGTTTTTGGTGCGCAGCTGAGGAAACACTATCATCAACAAGCATTAGAAGAGGCTGAAAATGAAGGAAATGGCATTGACAAGAAGAGAAGAATTCAATGGATGTTTGCAAAGTTCCTTCTTCCAGTGAAGAGTTGGAGATTCTTATTACCAAAGCTACTTTCCACAAGAAGTTCATTCCACAATGGCAAAAACATATTACCATCATGATGTAGGCTCTATGTGGTGGACTATTTTCTCTTTCAATTAGAGCAACAGAGACGTGCATCTTTGTGGCAAATTGTTTGGTAACAAACTAAAGTGCAGAAATAGAGAGAATGACCATCTATGGAAGATTTGACATTCATTGAGAAGTTTCTAGACATCATCAAGTGGGAGATAATTAAGAAGCTCGTTAAGAAGCTTTAGGAGTCGTGGTCATCAGTGGAGGTTCACGAAAACAAGAAGGAAAAGAGTTGGCATTTGTTCATAGATACTCAATAGCAGGACACGTGGGATGCGTGGTGCACTAACAATCTCCTGTTTGTTCAATCAGCAACCCATTGGATGGTGGTAGATAGAGTGTTCTTCACAACTTACACTATTGAAACCATCACAAGCTGGCATTATTATGATGATGGCACAACAACGATCCTTAGAAGAATGAGTTTTGATACCTTCAGAATGGAATATCTCCCCCTTTGTAGTGGTTTGAAGGCTGAATTCAGAGACGTAGAAAAGAAGGAAGTTGAAGAGATGTTGACTAGAGAGTCCTCTAAAGAATAAAGCCCCTTTGATTCTATTCACTTGAGTACAAAACAATTGGTTGGAGCCAACCCCCTAATGAACGACGCAATCAAGAGGCAAGCACTAGAACGAGTTCAGAGGTACGTGAGAAGAGAGAAGGCAAAAATCAAGGCCGAGAATGAGCTTGCAGTAGAAGTCTCTTTTGACGCCTTAAAAGCACTCTTAACAGAAGTCCCCATGGTGACTCAAGGTCCCCTTCCTAGTCAGATTTATCTTGGAAATATTGATGTCAAGCCAGCAAATGTAGTCCCACTGCCCATTTTTAAGGGAGAGTACAATGAAGACCCTGATCTTCATGTAGTAGAGTTTATGGTAGCATGTGTGTCTAACAATGCCGGAACCCTTGAGCATTGGTTAAGCAATATTTCCCACCACTTTCAAGGGCGCCGCGTTTCAGTGGTACAAGAGACAAGTAGCAGGAACTTTTGACACATGGGACCACTTGAAGTTGGCCTTCCTCACTAAATTCAAGCGTGAAGGTTTTGAAGAGTGGATGCGAGAGGAGTTCATGAACCTCCTTTGGAAAAAGAGTAGAAGCTTATGTCTCACGAATGGAATCCATCCTGAAGAGATGGACCAATCATCATTTGGATGAAGGCATCTAGAAAGGAGTGTTCCTTAGAGGCCTACAACCAGAAGTTTGCAAGTTCGTGGAATTGAGAAGACCAGTCAATCTGCAAGCTACAGTGGAAGGTGCACGATTGTATGATGAAGTTGAAGCAAGGTTTTCAATGACCTTAGGAAGAGGAGTCTTACCTCCTCCCATGCCAGGAATGGTATACCCACCAAATACAGTCCCAGGGATAGTTCTCTACCCCTACCCCAGATGCAAACAGCGCCGCAGTACAATGCACCTAATCCATAGTGGCTGCAGAAGACAATGTCTCAAATGATGGTTCAACCACAATAGCAGTGGTCTCAAACAATTCCTCCAATGGAGACTCAACAACAATGGAATCCTACCCACTGGAATCAACAACCCCAAGTCTCAAACAATTCCTCCAATGGCGACTCAACAACAGTGGAATCCTACCCATTGGAATCAACAACCCCAAATCTCAACAAGAGCTTTGAATCAGAACCAAAACAGAGGACCTCCTGGATCAACCTAACCAATGTATGCAGTAATTACATAAGCTTCCCAAAACCCTACTACAAGTACTTCAGGAGGTGAAAATTTGAAGTATTACCTGTCCCATTGAGTGGCAAGTATTAAGAAAGAGCTTATGGATGTGATTACAAAGCAGCTACAGACACTGAAGGTAAATACCGCCAATATGTCCACTCCTGCGGGAGGTGTGAGAGATGTGATGCATTCTAATACATGCTGCGGAAAGTGCCATCAAGTGGGACAATTAGCCATTGAATGTACCCAAAAACCAACCATTCACGCCTTTTGTTCATAGTTTTTGAGGAAAAACCATACAGAGGATTTCTACTATTTGAAAGAGATGCACGAATGAAGAAAGAAGGATGAAGACGCAAGATTCAACTTGCTGGAATCCAAAATGACAACACAGGACATTGGACCAAAGCCTAGGGAGTTTGGTCCTAATTTTGGTCCAAGGAGATTTCTCAGACAACAATCTGTGGTGCTCGCCAGAGATCAGAGGTGGAGTGTTATGGATGTGGAGAAAAGGGTCATATCTCACCAAATTGTCAAAACCCTAGAAGGTTTGTGGATTACAAGCCCTTATGTAGTCGATGCAAAAGAGAAGGCCACATTGCAAAATATTGTCCAAGTCCAGCCCCTGTGAAATCTACTTCTGATACCCAACAGAAGACCCAATAACCCACTTCCAATTTGGTGGAATTGGAAGTGGCCGCTATAACGCGTGCAAAGAAAGGAAAACTTGTAATTCCAAAAGAGAATGTTCCTTTTGCCAAGACTATGAAGTTCAATCTTCCTCGGGAAAAGCAGAATAGTGTAGTCCAGAACAATGAAGTACAGAGTACTACAGAGCCATAGAGAGCTACAGAGACAGTTGCAGAGACATGACAAGAGGTCCAGGAAATAGAGGATGCAGAAGTACCTCCTCATGAAGAAGAAGTGCAGATGTTGCTGCTCCTAGAAGAAAAAGGAAAGATAAAAGTGGACGTGGCCCCATTACCCAGTTGATTGGAAAAGCTTGTGGATCCTATCAAAGAATATGATATGGTCAAAGACCTAGACACCTTTAAACCAAACCTAACATTTTGACAATTACTGATGCTATCTCCCAATTGCCAGAAAAGCTTCAAAAGCATATTGACAAGAAGATGCGGTCTAAAGATTTCTCCCCCAATAACAACAAAGTCCAACAAAGCTTCAAAGCTTGTAAAGGAAGTGGATGTGACTAACGCCTTCCTGGATCCTGGTACCCCAGAGACCGGCATGTGGATTGAAGGCTACTTTATTGCAAATGTATTGATTGATGGAGGCTCATCAGTAAACATAATGATGGATGTGACAATGAAGGATCTAGGTTTGCAAGGAATGCAGCCTACACAGTGGCTTATCAAGTTGGTAGACCAAAGTAGAATCAAACCGTTGGGCATCCTCCCATACGTAAAGACAACCCTTGTAGGAAGAGATTATTGACTAACATATCTGGTGATCAAACCAAATTCCTATGGGACCTCATACCCTCTGCTATTGGGAAGACCTTGGCTTTTTGAAGCAAGAGCAAGGACGGAGTGGTTCAAAGGGACCCTAACCCTAGGTAGGGGACCCAATAAAGTGGTATTGAAGTTGTATGGATTGTAAAAAGGCAATGGATCCACATCCATCAAAGTCGTAACTGAATCCACTAATGAAGTAATAGATGGTACATTGGGAGATGAAGAGGCTGACAAACAGATCTTTCCCAAGAAAATAAAGTCACATTCCGACTTGACTTCTAAAATCACCTCTGACAGCGAAATAGAAGCATGGATGTACTATTCTCCCTGTTACATGACAGTCGTAGAGACATAGTCAGAGACAGGGACAGGTGCAGAGACAGACTCAGAGACAAAAGCAGAGGACATAACAGAGAGCTTGTTCTTCTCTTACAAAGCCCCATAGAGATAGAAACATACTCTAAAGAGGACAAATGTGATAATGTGGAAGAAAATTATGGATGTGAGCTAGAAAAATCTATCCTACTCATAGAAGGCAAGGATGAGGAAGAAGTTCTTGAAGTTCTTGAAGCCTCAGAAGTAGAAGATCCCTCTCTGATTGACATAATGATTATGGTACCTTTTGGACTGATTAATGAGTCACTCATGAGCAGAGCCTTTATAAGAAATGTATTAAGAAGAATAGGCCTTCCTTTGGCAGTGGCTCTTGTCATCCAAAATTACCCTTCCTTAAAGAAGATGATAAAGATGCACCTTACCAACAACCCCCAGCCTTGCAGCTCAAACAGAATGTATAAAGTTCATGTTATGTGACGTTCTTGGATATATCTTCAGAAGACGAATCCTTGAGCCAAGAAGTAACTCATCCCCAACCCAAACTGGAAACCTCAATGATACCCTTTCAGCCTCCCAAAGAGCGAGCTAAGCCTCCATTAAAAGACAACAGTAGTTCCAGTGCGTCATCAGAAGATGAGACCACTCCCCTGAAGGAGTCGGATCTTTATCTAGAAGTAGTCCATGGGATATTTATTCATGAAGTGGAAGGTAAAAGGAAATTGACATTCGTGGATGCTGACAGTACTGAACCTCACCTGAAGTTGGGTCTAAATCTTCCAGAAGAGGAACTAGTGGTCTTGTGAGACCTACTAAAGGAGAACTTAGACGTGTTTGCATGGTTGTACAAAGATCTAAATGGGATTGATCCCATAGTATGCCAACACCACATCAACCTAGAGCCTGATGCCAAACTTGTGAGGCAAAGACACAGGCTTATGAATCCTAATTATTCTACTTTAGTGAAGGCCAAATTACTGAAGCTCCTTGAAGCTGAGTTCATTTATTCAGTGGCTAATAGTGAATGGGTTTCACCCATTGTGGTAGTACCCAAGAAAAAAGGGAAACTTTGAATATGTGTGGACTTCCAAAGGCTGAATTCTAAGACGAAGAAGGATCATTTCCCTATCCCATTCACAGATGACACAGTGGAAGGCCATGAGCTCTATTTCCTCTTGGATGGATTAAGCGGGTACAAGCAGGTTGAAATTGCAGAAGAAGACCAATCTAAAACAACCTTCACAACTGAATGGGGAACCTATGCTTACAGAGTGATGCCATTTGGGCTCTGTAATGCTCCTGCTACTTCTAATGAGTGATGATGGTTGTCTTCCAGAACCATTTACATGATTTCATTGAGGTGTATTTCGATGACTTGTGTGTCTATAGCCTAATTTGTGAGCATTGGGGACACCTCGAGCAGTGTTTTGAAAGATGTTGAGAGTATGGGATTTCTCTCAACCCTGACAAATGTGTCTTTGGTGTCTCATCCGGAGTTATTTTGGGCCACATTGTCTCTGCACAAGGGATATCAATAGATCCTGCTAAGATTGAGAAGATTTCTGCCTCGACAATCCCAACTAACCTTAAGCAATTGAGGGGATTCCTTGACCATGTGGGCTATTACAGATGGTTCATTGCACACTTTGTGATGAAGGCAACCCCTTTTCATAAACTCTTGAGAGAAAAGATGTTGACTTTACATGGATCAATGATCGTGACGAGGCATTCAACACCCTGAAGCAGTGTTTGATTGAAGCACCTATCATGTGGCCTCCTGATTGGACGAAGGAGTTCCATGTATACACTAATGCATCAGTTGAAGGCCTAGGTGTAGTCTTATGCCAAAAGGGCCCCTCTAAGTTAGATCAACCAATCTATTATGCAAGCTGAAAGGTAATCGATAGAGAGCGGAAATACACAATGATGGAGCTTGAGTGTCTACCAATGGTGTTTGCTTGGAGAAGTTCTGACATTATCCGTTGTCGATGCATTTCAAATTCTATGTGGACCATGAAGCCCTATCCTTCCTAATGAACAAGGCCGATGTGAAGGGAAGAATGATGAGATGACTCCTTCTATTCCAGGAGTTTGAATTTGAGAATGCAGACAAGGAGCATGATGATCTAGACCTCCCTGATGCTTCCTTGTTTCTAGTCGAAACGGTCACCCCCTGGTATGTAGACATCTAGCAACCCAACAGTATCCCCATGGCATCTCTAGTCGGGAAAGGAAGAGGCTTCTATTAGAATCGGCCCCCTACACCTTGTTAGGCACTGCACTGTACAAGAAAGGCAAAGATGAAGTGCTCAGAAGATGTGTTGGAGGAGACGAGATTGGGATTGCTCTAAAGGCTTGCCATGACGAGCCATGTGGAGGCCACTTTGTAGGAGAAGAAACAGCCAGAAAGGCTCTGTTAGCAGGATACTGGTGGCCGATCCTCCATAAGGATGCCTATGACTACTGTTAGTGATGTGATGTATGTCAATGGATAGGGAAACCCACCAAGACCAATGCCATGCCACTGCAACCTATCCTTTCCTTGAAGCCAATCGAGAAGTGTAGCATTAGCTTTGTAGGTCCAATCGATCCCCCCACCAGACAGAAGTAGAACATATACATCCTGGTATGTACAGATTATGTCACCGTGGTGTGAAGCTAAAGCTATGAAGCAGGATGATGGAAATAGCGTGGCCTTATTCCTATGCGAGAATATCATCACCCATTTTGGCAGTCCCCGAGAGCTGGTAAGTGATAGAGGCACTCATTTCATTAAGAAGGTCATGGATGAACTCATAGGACTGTATAAGATTCACCATCGCAAGTCCACCCCCTATTATCCCAAAGCCAATGGCAAAGTTGAAGTCACCAGCTAACACCTCGCAGAGTCCAGGATAGCTGAATCATTAGCAGACACTTTTCCAGAAGAAATTCCAAAGCCACCTCCCTCGGTATGCTGTCTCTGCACTCCCCACAGAACATGTGATTCCCTAACACAGACGACATGATCTCCAGAAAATCTACAGTACCAGATATATGGGCTACCTCCCTAGGTATGCCTCGTCATAAACTCCCTAATGCTAGAAACAGATGAAGTGATCTTCATTGACAAACAATTGAGAGATGTGAGCTTTCATCCTAACAGGATGGGTTGTGAGTATGGGCTGCCCTCTGTATTTATCAACAAAGCGTGAGACAGAGGGTGGGGTGAGTGACCAATCCTTTCCCTTCAATTCAAATGAGAGGTGAACTATGTGGAATTGAGGGTTGCACATATGGGCTGGGCCTCTCAATGCACAACACATGATCTATTCCTGTGCACTGCACTATAAGGCTCCTTGGCCTTCCTTCTTGCACTGTATGCCAATACATGACAGGATACACTGCTGCACCATCAAATGCGCACACAGCAAACATACAACCTTTGCACAAGCGATTGTGAGGATAACAATAATGGGTGTAAGGATCGGGCTACCCTAATGTATTCTCAAACAGAGTGTCAGTCACATAGGGGAGTCGAGTGTGACTGGTGTGTCCTCAAAACAATCATCGAGAGGTGAGATTGAGAGATGTTACGACATTTATTAGCGCAAGCTATGTTTTTCTTTCCCTATGCACCCACGGGATGGGTCTCTGCTGTCATCATGGGACACGTCACCCTGTTCAGTATACTGCACCATAAGGCTCCCTAGCCTTCCTGCTTGCACCTATGCCAAACAGGGTTTGACACACTTATGCACCATCAACTGTGCACCCTGGCATACTCCTTCTATCCCATTTCCCTTGTCGATTTCTAAATCGGGTGTACATTATGGGGTTCTCTGCGAGATTCATTGAGTGATGTACGTTATGGGGCGAGTGACTGTTCTTTCCTCCCCATTTGAGTGACTGTGCACTGAGTGCAATATCCTTCGTCATCACCCAAATTTCTCCACCTTCGTTAGCAAAGCTACCTCCCTAGGTGTGCTAGTGCATGATCCCTACCGTGCTGGACGTATGCTATGAAGACATCTTGGTACCTCCTGTAGTCGATTGCAACACAGGACGCGACGTCAACAATCAATCACAATGCTCGGTAAACTAGGCCAAGTTTTTCTAACCCTACACCTTATTTTTGCAAGTGATGGTCATGTTTTAAGTGTGAGGACATTAACGTACAATCATGTGACACATCTTTTGTTCATGAGGAGTCATTTCACCCTACCTAGTAAGGTTTTAAGTGTGGGGATGCATCCCTGTGCATCAGCCAAGCATACATATTGCATATGTCATTCACGAAATTTGTGTATATCCCATGTCTTCAGTTTACCTTAATGGGTCCCTTGCCCACCCCCCAGCCCTCATCTCCCCTACCTACGAGGCTGTTCCTATTGTTTTTGTTTTTAACACGGTGTTTTGGTCGTTTTCCATGTGAACACACCCTCATTTTACAAAAACCTACATCCAACCTTACAAACATGTGTATCCCTTTAAATTGTACCTTTTTCCTTTTTACCACCCCTTGTTTTGAGCAACGAATTGAAAGTTATTAATTTTTAAAGCAATTCCCGCACATTGGACGTTTTTCCATGTGAACGCTCCCCTATTGTTTCAGAATGCTGATATGATGTGATAGTCTGACACCTTCCATATGAAATTTTTCCTTTATACATCATGTCATTTTGACGTATAGTTTGTACGCTATTAATTTTTACGGGTTTTCATGTCTTTTTCGTGTGTATTTTCATACTTTTTCCATGTGAACCTGCCCTTTTCTCCTCGAAATTCAAGTATGAGTGGATAGCCTTGACCGCCCCTCTTTCCTACCCACTTCTCCTTTTTCCACCGCCTTGTTTTGACTTATGAATCTTTTGTTATTAAATTTTATAGGTATTTTTGAGCTTTGTTTTATTGTTTTTCCCATGTGAACCCCTCCTAACCCCATTAGGACTGAGTTCTCATGTGTCATCCCTAAAGATCATCTGTGTCATGACATTTCTCCTATTGATTGCCCTCCATTCTAGTGGACGGATCATTAACTATTCATTTTTGAATCCCTTTTCGAGTACGATTTTTGGATTTTTTCCATGTGATTGCATCTTATCTTAATAGGAATTGCGTTATGATATGATAATATTGTCCCACATTCTTTGGCACATTTCTCATTCTTCTCACATTTTGTTCTGATGAATAGCTTCTCTAATATTAATTCATGTATGCATTTTCGAGCTCAATTTTTGTCATTTTTCCATGTGAATGCCCTGCATTCTCCCTAGACCCCTTGTTGTATTTTTCCACTGACTTCCCCCTACCTTTTGACACATTTTTCATTTTTACAGCATTTGATTCTAATGTATGGTTTGGGTTTTATTACTTTTTTCATGTTTTTACGTGTGTATGTGCCTCCTACGTTGCCCATGCATATCAACGTCTTTCAATTTACTCGTCTTCTGATGCGTTTGTCACTCCATTTGCCCCCGTGATGGTGTCCCGATCGTCTACGAGTGCTGCCATTGCAATTTTTTTTACCCTCGCCTCGCGCTTGTGCACGGGATGAGGGGGGCTACCTTTGATTTTTCATTTCATTTCATTTTATTATTTTATTTTATTAAATTACAAAAAAATTCCTACCCTCCCCCTTCCTTCCCTCCTCTCTCCTCTCTCTCCC
Organism: Lygodium microphyllum; assembly: GCF_053477565.2. NCBI lineage: Eukaryota > Viridiplantae > Streptophyta > Polypodiopsida > Schizaeales > Lygodiaceae > Lygodium > Lygodium microphyllum. The sequence continues at coordinate 123,591,312 of NC_141149.1, forward strand.
TTCTTTCTTCCTTCTTTTCTTTCTCTCATCTCCCCCCCCTCTTTGCGTACCCTCTTCTCTCCTTCTTCCTCCTCTCTCTCCTCCTCCTTCTTCCCCTTCTTCTTCCACTCCCCCTCCCCTTTGGCCCGCACCACCGCTGTGGCCCTCCCTCATCCTTGCCGAGCTGCCGTCGCTGCCTTTGCTGGCGCGCTCGCTCCTACAAACCCACCCCACCCCCCTTTACTACCCCCCTCCTATCCCTGTTCCCCCCTGTCCTACCCGCCACCCCACCCCACCCCACCCCCCTTTCCTTCCCCCCTTCTAAGCGCCTTTCCCCCCCTTTACACCCCTTCCCCCACCACCCCCTTTTCCCCCCCTTGACCCCCCATTCCCATCTCATTTCCCCCTTTTTTCCTCACCCCTCCCTTAGCCCCCTTTCCCCCCTCTTTTTGCTGGCCCCCTTTCCCACCCTTCCCCCAACCCACCACCCCCGTCATCGGGGGTTTCCCCCTTTGTCCCCTCCACTTACGCTTCCCCCTAATGTGATTGTGGGAGCTTACGAGTCTTCATGCCGCGTTCGTGGGTGTTCTTGCGTGCATGGGCATCCTGGATTGTGTCCGTGATTGGCTTGTGGACTATTTCTCAAGTTTCACGCACGAGGATGCGTGTCCGGTCTTGTTCATGTGGAGGTGCAGACGTTAGCAGCCATTCACACGCTGTAGCTGTTCCTACATAGTTCTACGTAGTTCATATGTGCTAGCAGCTGTTTACATGTACTTTTCCAACCCGAACCCATTAAAAAATCCAGAAAAAACACAAAAACCATAAAACAATAAAAAAAGAAAAGAGAGCATAAAAATCTATTTAAAAAATCATAGAAAAAAAACTAAAAAATTCTTAATCGATTGTTAATTTTTGGAATCAGTTTTCTTTATTGAACACACATGAATAAATGTAAGAAAATATTATAAAAATTTCAAAATCCTTTCACAATTCATAAAAAGAAAAAAAAATCTGAAAAATTTCCAAAAAATCCCCCAAAAAAATCCGCACACTCTTTCACATGTTTTTCAATATTTCATGAGCTTACATTGCCTGTATAAATGCCAAAGTCATTTAAAGAAAAAAACAAACCAACAAAACATCACACAAATAAACAAACCGAAATAAAAAACCCCAAATCCAATACCTAATTCATTCACCCTCATTTTGAACTTTCACACATCACTTGAAAAACAACACGATCCAAACACAAACCTCTAATGCCTTCACACATAAACTTTTTTTAAAAAAAGAACAAACAATAAACAAATGAACAATAACCACAAAGACACAACCTAAAAATCAATATTATCTACATTTTTGACCCTTCCACCAATCATCTCCATAATTAAAAAAGAAAAAATAAAACATAAACACCGAACTAAAACAAAACCAAACACACAACTTTAATGTTAAACAAAACACCCCACCCAAAATCCTATTAAATGGTCGATAAATCTTAAAATAGACCCATAAAAATTTTCCAATTCCCCTTTTGTAATGATGTGATCATCCACATTGCACAAGTTCCCCATCTTTTTCTTTGGTGCATCATGGTATTCGTCTTTTGGTTTGTATTTGATAGGAGGCAAACAGTTCCCTAGTCGCCTTGCTATTACCACTTGCAGATTTGTTTTCTCTTTTGTGTGGATTCTTTGGACGCGGAGTATGTTTTAGACCTTGAGGGTGTCCACCCACACTACTAGGTTCCTTTCCTTCTTTCCCTCTCCCATGTGCACCATAACACACCATTAATTATAATTTAAAATCTACCGAGTGTTGCACCCCCCAAATGAACACACTGCACATCATAAATTGTAATTAGAATGAACTTGACCGATAATTATAAAAGGAACCTTGTAGTTGCACGATGACATATGATTTTTGATGCTGAGAAGTGCCTAAAAATAGCCAAAAATTACGAATATCATGGAAAAATAGACTTCGTCGAAGGCAGCGGTGGCAATCACTACGATTTTAAGCGGCAAGTTCCTAAAGCGCTAGTGCTTATTTTCATGAAAATCAAACGGTGGCAGGTGGCTGAGCTGGAGTTTTCCTAGATGTAAAACGACGTCAGGAATCCAACGCATGTCTCGGATCTCCATTCTGAGGTTGTTTGATCCCCCATTTAATCCCCACAAGGTTTGGGGTTGTAAAACAGCTACTAGATTTGGAAGCCAGGAAGAGTGTGACGGGGCCCAGCTTTGTAGATTTCGATGCCACGGAGCCACCCGTCCAGACGGATCTCGAATCCGATGTCGTTTGCCCCCTCAAAACTGAAAAAGCCACTTGCCGGAAGTGTGAATGCAAAATGCATGAACTAGATATTTGGAGTGTTTAGCCTTAAAGCTCTAATTAAGAGCAAAAGTGCCCACGATATGAAACGTTGAGGGGGGGGGGGGTGTCAAGATTGTGGGAGAGAAGGAAGGAGTCTCACTTGTAGCTTTCTTGCTTGCACAATGGGGAAATACACACACAGGTGGAGGTTAAAAACAGTTTTCCTCTTCTTAGTTGTGTAAGCCAAAAGAAATCAAGTACAAAAGAAATAGAAGAACCCTATATGTGGGTCTCAAACCAAACTCAACTAACTAAGGTGGCATACTAACTGAGCCACGAACTAGAATAGATAAGGATAGCTGTCATCTAGCTATTATTCATGGGCGGTGTACCAACCGCATCTGCAGCTAACAAGTCGGTGACACAAATGCACAACGGTCACCCTGGCATATCACGAGTGGAGCTCGATATCTCAACACTCCCCCTCGAGCTGACCTTAGGTATTTTATTTGCAGGCCTGTTTCTTTTTCAACCATAGCTTTAAGAGTTTTGAAATGCCCAAACACTTCACTTTTCTTTTTCATAAAATACACCCAAACTTTTTAGCTATAGTCATCAATAAAAGTGACAAAATAATGGCAGCCTCCAATAGATGCAGCTTTAGTAGTCTACACATCAGAGGGGATTAATTCCAATGGCTTCTTACTCTCTTGAACATGTCTAGGAAATGGTTTCCTTGCCTGTTTTCCAAATTGACAGGCTTCACATATCTTATGCATTTCTGCAACCTTGAATTTAGGCAATCCTGCAACAATATTTTGGGCTTGCATTGATTTAAGTCGCTGTACATTAACATGACCAATGCGTTTATGCCAGATATCAATATTTGCAACTACACCGGTCCCATGTGCAAACATTATTGCACTCAATTCAGGCATGTCTGCATCCAATGTAAACATTCTGCCCTTCTTCTTTCCTTTTGCTATCAAGCGACCTTTATTTTTCATATCCTCAACAAAGCATCCATGAGAATTAAATCTGACCTGCAAGCCCTGCTCAACCATTTGACCAACAGAAACTAGGTTCTTGGTGATATTCGGGACATGAAATACATCCGACAGGTATTTCTTTTTCCCATCCTGCATAGACAAATGAATTTTTCCAATCTGCACAATAGGATGTGTAATATCATCACCAGTCTCCACAAATCCTGGTTTTTCCATTTTCCTTGCATCCTGCATCCATTATGCATGACTTGTCATGTAGTTTGATGCACCTGAGTCAACATACCACACATCGTTACTTTCTTCTGCACTTGTCACAGAATTGGTCATGTGCTGCACCATAAATAAATGCTCATTTCTGTCATCACCCTGTCTACTAGAAGATGCATAATTCCCTTGTTGCAATTTTCCATTCATGATGTCATTCTGCTTTTTATAGTAGTCTTTAGCCATATGACCCATTTTACCACAGTAGTAGCATTCAACATTGCTGTTTGCATTTTGGCCTCTTTGCCATCCACCACGACCTCTTTGGCTCCCCCTGCCTCTAGAGTTACCACGTCCTCCTCCATAGGACTGGTTTTCTTGAGTTTGCTGCATATTTTGATTTCTACCACGGCCTCCAGATCGGCCTCCTCTACCTCTGTCTCTACCTCTTTCAGCATTTGAGTAGAAGACAGCTTCTTTTGAAGTTCCTCCTGAAGAAGATGCACCACCATTTCTCTGCTCCTCAGAAATTAGAAGAGCAATCAACTCCTCAAAATCAAGAAATCTTTCACGGACGAAAATCGATGTTCGGAACTGTGCATAATCCTTTCCTAGACCATTCAAGGTCACAGAAACTAAATCATCATCTTCCACTGGTGACCCAATGGAAGCAAGTGCATCTACAATCTTCTTCACCTTCATGTGGTAGCCATTGATGCTCATACTTTCTCTTTGCACATTGTGCAACTCTTGCTTGAGCTGCATTTTCCTGGCTTGCGTATTTGTGCTATACATTTTTGACAAAGTATCCCATGCCTCCTTTGGCGTACTTGCATCCTGAATATGCACAATCATAGAGTCTGAAATGCTGATAGACAACCAATACATAACTTTCCTGGCTCTCTCATGCCATCCTTTAAATGCCTGCATTTGCTGTTGATTGGGAACATCAGGAAGAACTGGTTCTTCTTCATTTCCTGCAACGAATTCCCAATATCCTTTTTCCATAAGGAAATTTTTCATTCTAAACTTCCATGCTTGGAAGTTGTTCTTGTCAAGCTTTTCAGTGACAATCTGTGAGAGAGAATCAGACGCCATTACAGAACACTGCAAAAAATTCTGTCACTGCAAAAAACACAGCTTCAGCCTCACAAGGGCAAATCTGCAAAACTGACGAAAGTGATATTTGACCATACAGTCACTTGCTAGTGATGATTTTGCATCAACAGGCAACAAGCATGATTCTGTAACTCCCAATGTCTCTGCGCACAGGCATACGATGCAATTTCTATGGTAACTTTTCACCGGCTTGTAGAATAGTGGTCACACAGCAAAAAAAGGGCCTGTTCCTAAGTGCGTGTGGAAAACTTCCGCCTCCAAAGCAAGCACCGAAATGGCCTCGAATCAAAAAAATAGGGCAACTAGGGGCTAAAGCCCTTTCCTATAGCATATACTGCCCTATTGCTACACCGCGAAGGGCGTCTCAATCTGAGACAATGCACTCTTGCACTTTCTGGCTGTGCTACCTGCAGAGACTTGCTCCCGAACTCAAAAAATGAAAGCAACACTGGTCCTCTTACCAGAATGCCGTGAACTTGGTTTGCTTTCTTGAGCTCCTTACCACGAACCAGGCTCTGATACCATGCCAAGTTTGTGGGAGAGAAGGAAGGAGTCTCACTTGTAGCTTTCTTGCTTGCACAATGGGGGAATACACACACAGGTGGAGGCTGAAAACAGTTTTCCTCTTCTTAGTTGTGTAAGCCAAAAGAACTTAAGTACAAAAGAAATAGAAGAACCCTATATGTGGGTCTCAAACCAAACTCAACTAACTAAGGTGGCATACTAACTGAGCCACGAACTAGAGTAGATAAGGATAGCTGTCATCTAGCTATTATTCATGGGCGGTGTACCAACCGCATCTGCAGCTAACAAGTCGGTGACATAAATGCACAACGGTCACCCTGGCATATCACAGTGGAGCTCGATATCTCAACAGGGGGGGCGCCAGTTTTTTGCGCCCCATTTCCCCCCCCCCCTCATCATGATTTTCTGATCATGAGAATGGAGAGGAATGCTCCTGGGCCTGGAATGCTTCTATCCTTTGCCCTCCATCACCACAAATAGATCGAGGAATGATGCACTGAGTAAAGAGATAAAAAACCAGTCTTTCTCTCTTCTCCCTCTCTCTCCTGCATAGAGGCAATTCGTGTGCAAGAAATCAAGAAGGAGAGGGGCTAAAGAATGCTTGTCCGGCTACGATCAGATTGCTTCAAGATGAAGTGGAGCTGAGGAAAGAGGTTCAGCACTGAAGAATGGTTACTGGTTGGTCCTGGGCTGCTCAGAATAATTAAAAAAAACCCGCAACACGCAAGACACGCGGTATACTTCAATTTTACAAATAAATTTGATTGTTTTTGTTGTTTCATGGTCCAAATGTTGTTCATATGCAATGAAATTTTGTTTGAACCTTGTTTACATCATGATTGAGGGCTGTAACTACAGAAATATAGAACCCATAATGATTTAGAGCCGTTATTAATTCTTTAAAACCTGTAAAATGTCATTTTCAATGGAAATTAGTGGTTTTTTTTCGATTTTGAGTTGGAGAAAAGGGGTGAAAATGAGATAAAATAAGAGAAAATATTAAACTTCAGCCAAAATGATAATTCAATACAAATGAATCAGAAAAAACCTATTTTTGATGAATAATAAATAAAAAATAGCAAAAATGAAGAAAATTGGAGTTTTCACGCTAAAAAAAAATGGAAAAATAAGATTTATGCGTGTGAATGTTTAGCAAGGTTAAATCATGAGGTCAAGCCTTAGCTTGGCCTTATCCTTTGTGTTATAGTGCATGTTTATTATTTTTTACATACAAAAATGATACAAAACAACCATTTACACCTATGCACCGCAACAACACCTAATCGGTGAGGGGGAGAGGAAGTTTGTGCGACGATCTAATTGCTGAAAAGATACAAATTCTGATTTCTCTCTTTGTGCATAGCATTTAGGGATCGTTCCATAATTAAATATAGGTGACTAGTAGCACAGAAGTCTCGGTGCTAGTTCCTAAAGTAGCGCAGCACGTTGTAACGCTTAGTTTAAATTCATGAAAGGGTTGTTTTCCGCACCTCACATGGCTGGTTTTTTAATCATAAAATGATTGTGCGTAATTGTCATACACCTTGCATCAAGCATGCCACGTGGTATCTCCTGGAATGCATTGCACTTGTTTGATACTTTGACCAATGCTGAGAGGACAGGAAACCCAAGTTGTAGGGTTAGACGGGTGTTTTTGTTGGGAAAATTTTTTGTGAGGCAAATAAAATCTCCTGGAATGCTGAATTATGAAAGAGTGGAGTTTGTGCGAATGTCATATGTGTTAGCGACGCATCTTGGGGCTAATCCTTGAGGTGTAGGAGAGTCGCAGTGGAGCCATGGCAATTAGCCGAGAGGTGCTTTCCTATGTGTGTATTACGAGGCATTAATCAAGAAAATAAAAGAAGGTTGGAGTGAAAATAAAAGTGAGCGTTAGAAAAGGATTCAGTGTCACCTTGCAAGGGCTTGGTAGGTTCTTGGGTACCGAGATAGGACCTTAGGCTGATGCCCTATTTTCCTTGGGTCACTACGCTCAGCTCCCTCCTTTACATGCCTGAGTATGGAAAAATAAAAGCCTAAAATAAGAAAAATTATGCTAAAAGAAAATATTTCTTGATCAGGCTATAGGAGTCCTCGCCTAGTAGGAGCTCTTGGTTAAGTTGTCCTTAGTTAGGACGGTAGTTCATACCACCACTTAGGATGACCTCTTTGATAGTTCTTTTTAGCTTGGATGTGTTGGAGCAGTTGGTTAGTGACTAGCTTTAGACTTTTTGTTAGATTATGCTAGGCCTACTCCTCGTGGATTTCATGTCTTGGTTTTGTTAGGGGGTAGAGTGTGAGTAGTGATGTGTTGTGTTGTGTATTTTTTGTATCAGCTTGATGCTTCTTTTTGTTGTTTATATGTAGATCTATTAGTAGGATTCAATGGGTTGAGTTGCCCTATCCCATGGTTGCCAATGACAAATGATTTTTGATGTCGAGAAGTGCTTAAAAATAGCCAAAAATTACGAATATCAGGGGAAAAATAGACTTAGTCGAAGGCGGTGGTGGCAATCAGTACGATTTTAAGTGGCAAGTCCCTAAAGCGCTAGTGCTTATTTTCATGAAAATCAAACGGTGGCAGATGGCCAAGCTAGAGTTTTCCTAGATGTAAAACGACGTCAGGAATCCAATGCAAGTCTCAGATCTCCATTCCAAGGTTGTTTGATCCCCCATTTAATCCCCGCAAGGTTCGGGGTTGTGAAGGAGCTATTGGATCTAGAAGCCAGGAAGAGCGTGACGGGCCCTAGATTCATAGATTTCGATGCTACGGAGCCACCCGTCCAGACGGATCTCGAATCCGATGTTGTTTGCCCCCTCAAAACTGGAAAAGCCACTTGCCGGAAGTGTGAATGCAAAATGCATGAACTAGATATTTGGGGTGTTTATCCTTAAAGCTCTAATTAAGAGCAAAAATGCCCACGATATGAAATGTTGAGGGGGGGGGGGGGGGGGGGCGGGGCAGGGGAAGGGCCGTTAGTTTTTTGTGCCCTATTTTTCCCCCCCTCATCATGATTTTCTGATCAGGAGAATGGAGAGGAATGCTCCTGGGCTTGGAATGCTTCTATCCTTCGCTCTCCCATCGCCACAAACGGATCGAGGAATGATGCACTAAGTAAAGAGATCAAAAACCAATCTTTCTCTCTCCTCCCTCTCTCTCCTACATAGAGGCAATTCGTGTGCAAGAAATCAAGAAGGAGAGGGGCCGAAGAATGCTTGTCCGGCTGTGATCGGATTGCTTCAAGATGAAGTAGAGCTGAGGAAAGAGGTTCAGCACTAAAGAATGGTTGCTGGTCGGTCCTGGGCTGCTCAGAATAATTAAAAAAAACCCGCAACACGCAAGACACGCGGTATGCTTCAATTTTACAAAGAAATTTGATTGTTTTTGTTGTTTCATGGTCCAAATGTTGTTCATATGCAATGAAATTTTGTTTGAACCTTGTTTACATCATGATTGAGGGCTATAACTACAGAAATATAGAAACAGTAATGATTTAGAGCCGTTATTAATTCTTTAAAACCCGTAAAATATCATTTTCAATGGAAATTAGTGGTTTTTTTCGATTTTGAGTTGGAGAAAAGGGGTGAAGATGAGATAAAATCAGAGAAAATGTTAAGTTTCAGTCAGAATTATAAGACAATATCAATAAATCAGAAAATAACTATTTTTTATGAATAATAATTAGCAAAAATAGCAAAAAAATAAAGAAAATTGGTAATTTTGTGCTAAAAAAATATGGAAAAATAGGATTTATGTGTGTGAATGTTTGGCAAGGTTAAAGCATGAGGTCAAGCCTCAATTTGGCCTTGTCCTTTGTATTATAGTACGTGTTTACTATTTTTTGTTGAGATATCGAGCTCCACTCGTGATACGCCAGGGTGACCGTTGTGTATTTATGTCACCGACTTGTCAGTTGCAGATGCGGTTGGTACACCGCCCCTGAATAATAGCTACATGATAGCTATCCTTATCTACTCTATTTCGTGGCTCAGTTAGTATGCCACCTTAGTTAGTTGAGTTTGGTTTGAGACCCATATAGAGGGTTCTTCTATTTCTTTGTACTTGAGTTCTTTTGGCTTACACAACTAAGAAGAGGAAAACTGTTTTCAGCCTCCACCCTTGTGTGTCTTCCCCCATTGTGCAAGCAAGAAAGCTTCAAGCGAGACTCCTTCCTTCTCTCCCACAATCTTGACATGGTATCAGAGCCTTGTTCGTGGTAAGGAGCTCAAGAAAGCAAGCGAAGCTCGCGGTGTTCTGGTAAGAGGAGCAGTGTTGCTTTCATTTTCTGTTTTGGGAGCAGATCTCTGCAGGTAGCACAGCCGAAAATTGCAGGAGTGCATTGTCTCAGGTTGAGACGCCCTTCGCGGTGAAGCAAGAGGGCAGTATATGCTGCGGGTGAGAGCTTTAGCTCTCGGCGACCCTGTTTTTTTGATTTGAGGCCATTTCGGGGCCTGTTTTGGAGGCGGAAGTTTTCTGCACGCACTCAGGAAAAGGCTCAGTTTTATGCTGTTTAGCCACTGTTCTACAGGTCGGTGAAAAGTTACTGTAGAAATTGCATCGTATGCTTGTGCGCAGAGACATTGGGAGTTTTAGAATCATCCTTGGTTCCTGTTTATGCAAAATCGTCACTAGGAAGTGACTGTGTGGTCAAATACCACTTTCACCAGTTTTGCAGATTTGCCCTTGTGAGGGTGAAGCTGAGTTTTTGCAGTGACAGAATTTTTTGCAGTGTTCTGTAATGGCGTCTGATTCTCTTTCACAGATTGTCACTGAAAAGCTTGACAAGAACAACTTCCAAGCATGGAAGTTTAGAATGACGAATTTCCTTATGGGAAAAGGATATTGGGAATTTGTTGCAGGAAATGAAGAAGAACCAGTTCTTCCTGATGTTCCCAATCAACAGCAAATGTAGGCATTCAAAGCATGGCATGAGAGAGCCAGGAAAGTTATGTACTGGCTGTCTATCAGCATTTCAGACTCTATGATTGTGCATATTCAGGATGCAAGTACGCCAAAGGAGGCATGGGATACTCTGTCAAAGATGTATAGCACAAATACGCAAGCCAGGAAAATGCAGCTCAAGCAAGAGTTGCACAATGTGCAAAGAGAAAATATGAGCATCAATGACTACCACATGAAGGTGAAGAAGATTGCAGATGCACTTGCTTCCATTGGGTCGCCAGTGGAAGATGATGATTTAGTTTCTATGACCTTGAATGGTCTAGGAAAGGATTATGCACAGTTTCGGACATCCATTTCAGTTCGTGAAAGATTTCCTGATTTTGAGGAGTTGATTGCTCTTCTAATTTCTGAGGAGCAGAGAAATGGTGGTGCATCTTCTTCAGGAGGAACTTCAAAAGAAGCTGTCTTCTACTCAAATGCTGGAAGAGGTAGAGGCAGAGGTAGAGGAGGCCGATTTGGAGGCCGTGGCAGAAATCAGAATATGCAGCAAACTCAAGAAAACCAGTCCTATGGAGGAGGACGTGGTAACTCTAGAGGCAGGGGGAGCCAAAGAGGTCGTGGTGGATGGCAAAGAGGTCAAAATGCAAACAGTAATGTTGAATGCTACTACTGTGGTAAAATGGGTCATATGGCTAAAGACTGCTATAAAAAGCAGAATGACATCATGAATGGAAAACTGCAACAAGGGAATTATGCATCTTCTAGCAGACAGGGTGATGACAGAAATGAGCATTTGTTCATGGTGCAGCACATGAACAATTCTGTGACAAGTGCAGAAGAAAGCAATGATGTATGGTATGTTGACTCAGGTGCATCAAACCACATGACAGGTCATGCAGAATGGATGGAGGATGCAAGGAAAATGGAAAAACCAGGATTTGTAGAGACTAGTGATGATACTGCACATCCTATTGTGCAGATTGGAAAAATTTCCTTGTCTATGCAGGATGGGAAAAAGAAATACCTGTCCGATGTATTTCATGTCCCGAATATCACCAAGAATCTGGTTTCTGTTGGTCAAATGGTTGAACAGGGCTTGCAGGTCAGATTTAATCCTCATGGATGCTTTGTTGAGGATATGAAAAATAAAGGTCGCTTGATAGCAAAAGGAAAGAAGAAGGGCAGAATGTTTACATTGGATGCAGACATGTCTAAATTGAGTGCAGCAATGTTTGCACATGGGACCGGTGTAGTTACAGATGTTGATATCTGGCATAAACGCATTGGTCATGTTAATGTACAGCGACTTAAATCAATGCAGGCCCAAAATATTGTTGCAGGTTTGCCGAAATTCAAGGTTGCAGAAATGCATAAGGTATGTGAAGCCTGTCAGTTTGGAAAACAGGCAAGGAAACCATTTCCTAGACATGTTCAAGAGAGTGAGAAGCCATTGGAATTAATCCACTCTGATGTGTGGACAACTAAAGCTGCATCTGTTGGAGGCTGTCATTATTTTGTTAGTTTTATTGATGACTACAGCAGAAAAGTTTGGGTGTATTTTATGAAAAAGAAAAGTGAAGTTTTTGGGCATTTCAAAACTCTTAAAGCTATGGTTGAAAAAGAAACAGGCCTGCAAGTAAAATGCCTAAGGTCAGATGGAGGGGGAGAGTACCTCTCAAATGAGTTTGCAAGGTTCCTGCAGGAGCATATCATAAAGCAGCAATATTCATGCAGTCATACCCCACAGCAAAATGGAATTGCAGAAAGAAAAAACAGGCATATTGGAGAGGTATCTCGTGCCATGCTTAATGAAAAAGACCTGCCAGATTTTTATTGGGCTGAAGCAGTTGCTACAGCAGTCTACATAATGAACAGGACTCCCACTGCATCAATACATGGAATGACTCCAGAGGAGAGGTATACTGGTAGGAAACCAGATATTTCTCATTTGAAAATTTTTGGTTGCATTGCCTATGTACATGTGCCAGATGAGTTGAGATCTAAGTTGGATCCAAAAACTGAGAAGTGCATCTTTATTGGTTACTCTCTGCAGCAAAAAGGGTATAGTTGCTATAACCCTTCTACTCGTAAGTTTACAGTGAGCAGAGATGTTGTTTTTGATGAGATGAGTAGCTGGTATAAACCAGTAAATGTGATTGATGATGTAGATGCACAAAATGGTAATGCTGCACAGAATTCACAGCAGCAGTCACAAAATATTAGTGGACCTGGAGCGTCCTCTAGCAGTGGTTCACATTCTTCGCCATGGATAGGCAGATTGAGATCAGGAGAATCTTCTGAAGGCAGCGCAAATAGTGGTATGTAGGTATCACGAAAAGGAAAAGAGAAGGTAGATCAGCCCATGTTTGATGTGAATGCAGGTTACTCTTATGTGGATGGTGAATCCAGTGGCTCAGAACAGAGCATTGATGATGAGTTGGGTATTCCTTCTATTGTTACACCTGGAGTAAGGAAGACCAGGGATGTTTTGAGAGCACCTGGGAGTGAACCCACTTTGCGCAGGTCTACCAGAGTTAGGTATCCTGTGGATAGGCTGAAATATGATGGATTTACAGCCATTCACTATGCATATATGGTCAAAGTGATACAGGAACCAGAACCCACTTCTTTTGAGCAAGCCATGGGAAAATAAAAATGGGAGAAAGCCATGGATGAAGAAATGGATGCCTTGGAAGCAAATGCTACATGGGAATTGGTACCTTTGCCTAAAGGTAAGAATGCAATTGGCTGTAAGTGGGTTTATAAGGTGAAGCATAATGCAGATGGTTCTGTGAACAGATACAAGGCAAGATTAGTGGTCAAGGGGTATGCACAAACATATGGCATTGACTATGAAGAAACATTCAGTCCGGTTGCAAGGATGGCAACCGTAAGAGCAGTCATTGCTATGGCTGCATCAAAGGGATGGTCTTTACATCAGATGGATGTAAAGAATGCCTTCTTGCATGGTGATTTGCAAGAAGAGGTCTATATGGAGCAGCCACCAGGTTATGTGCATGCTGTTCATCTTGAGTTTGTTTGCAGGTTGAAAAAAGCCTTGTATGGCTTGAAGCAAGCACCTAGAGCATGGTCTGACAAGATAGGACAGTATCTTGTCACTATTGGCTTTCAGATTTCCAAGGCAGATTTCTCACTTTATGTGAGAAAAATAGAGAAATGTATTATGCTACTTGTCATTTATGTTGATGATTTGATTATGACAGGTGACAGTGATGAAGATATCCTTCATGTGAAAATGCTATTGAAGCAGAAGTTTGAGATGAAGGATTTGGGAGAGCTGCGTTATTTCTTGGGCATTGAGGTGATTAGATCACCAAGTGGGATACAGCTCTTGCAGAGGCAGTATGGATTGGACATGCTGTCCAAATATGGGATGACAGGCTGTAAGCCTATTTCAGTTCCTTTGGAGCAAAATGTGAAGCTGAGCACAGATGCAGGTGAGCTTCTAGAAGACCCTACTATGTACAGACGCATAGTAGGAAGTTTGATTTATATGACTATTACCAGGCCAGATTTGAGCTATGCTGTTGGATTGGTAAGTCAGTTTATGCAGGCTCCAAGGAAACCACATTTGGATGCGGCTAGACGCATACTCAGGTATGTGAAGTCCACATTGCAGTATGGACTATTTTATGAGACTGGGGTTCAGATACAGTTGCATGGATACACTGATGCTGATTGGGCTGGTAGTATTTATGATAGACGATCTACCAGTGGATATGTGTTCTCTTTTGGGAGTGCTGCAGTCACTTGGAGCAGCAAGAAACAGCCTACAGTTGCCTTGTCGAGCACAGAGGCTGAGGAGCATGCTGGTGGGTAGGTATTTCTCAAAGAGACAGACCATCTCCACTGCTCCCCGCCTCGTGGATTCAATAGAGGACGTCTTAATCTCCTTTTGTGAGATCCATTGCACCAAAAGTTGACAACCTGTAAATGGCCCCGCGTATTTTTAGAGTAAGACATCCTGCGATCACGATCGGTAGGACAAACTGCCACAAATGAGAAAGCATTATGAATAATGGCTACACTCCAAATAGCAAAATGTGCACGCTAATTAAAATCCATTCGTAGTATAAACCTGACATATCTTATGCCAATCATGGGATTTTAGCCCTGATAAGTGGTCGTCTTTAGAAAATGCAGACCTAAGAGAACACATCATACCCATCGGAGTGCGGATAGACTTGATTACTTGCTTCACAATGTGCTCTTATTTAGTAGACAAAACCCAAGGAGTGCGAGGAAGCTACACGCGACCATCAGCACTTGACTGTGGCCAAAGCGCCTTCATCTTACCTACCTCCTTCAAATCCATTCGTGCCCCTATAATATCTCTCTTTCCTGTGATGTGGTCCCATAGCAAGCTGCCCACATTTTTGAAAATATGCATGGGATCCAACAAGTGGTTGACCTGTAAGTGGGTCCAATATGGCAACTCGTAGAAAATTGAGAACCGCTGCATTCCGTTTGGATGTGATTCCACTTAGACCATTTTCAGCTCGTACCAGCTTGCGGCATTCTTACGTGTTGGAGGTCGTCCAAGGAAACCTTCCCTGAGTTCATGATCCTCTGGCAAGAATGCAGCGTGTCCTTGATATACCATCTTCTTCATGGTTCGTGACCTTCGGGAGTCTAACTATGGTCCGCACAATGGACATGCATGATATACTGAGGTAACCAGACCTGTTCCAACACCACAACCCAGTGAATACTTTCCTGAACGAGATAAAATATAGATATTACCAACGAAAATAGAGGCCTGCTCACCTGAGCACTCTCCGAATCCCGGAAAGTCATGCATTGTCCACATGAGAATGGCTCAAATATTGGCTGATCGTCGACCATCGTGCCTGCTCATATCTTGCACGGTGACCCTCTCCTCCCACAAAATCTTAAGCTCATTGACTAATGGACGAAGATACATGTCCATATTTTTGACTTTGTAGCGGCTGGGGATGAGTAAGCTAAGGATGAGATGTCCTTTCTTCATAGAAAGCCATGGAGGGATATTGTAGTTGACAAGGACTATAGGCCACACACTGTAAGAAGTTGAGCGTAGACCGAATGCGTTCACGCCATCCATTGCAAGACCGAGCCGAAGATTCCTTGGCTCTCGGGCAAAGTCTGGGAAGGTAGAGTCAATGTGGTTCCATGCACGTGAATCCGCTAATATTTGTTGAACTCCATCCGTGGACCTATTCTATACATGCCACATTGTCAAGCTTGCCATGCCGGACATACGAAACTTGTAGTTTATGCAGGGGATAAGCGAAAAGTGTCTGATAACTTTTTGAGGGATGGTTTGCCCTTGCAAGTCCTGTCGACATACTTGTGAGCACCACACTTTGGACATGTCTCCATAGTCTCGTATTCTCTGTTATTGTAGTCCATGCCAAGCTTTCGTAAAACATGTCGTGCATTATCACGAGACTCGGGCATGGTATTTATAGGTGGTAATATATGATATTTCAATAACCTGAAAAAAATCATAAACACCTTGAAAAAGCACAAATGTTTGTAATAATAGTACTGAAAAAAAAAATCAACGAAGCATATGTACAAGGTACCTGAAAAACTCGATCACACTCGTATCGCTCCACTCGTATTTTGCTTGCACACTTAAGAGTGCAAGCAGTGTCTTCAGCCGAAATACTCGGCACCCATCATATAATGGTATGGATGCTTCCTCTCTAAGCGGATCAGAAGTCTCGACATCCATGGGAATCAATGCATTGATCATTGCCTCCATCTCAGGCTCCAAGATTGTAGGTAGGTCTGGAAGGTTGCCTGTCTGGAAGGTTGTCTGTCTCCTCTAGCATTGCCTCCATCTCAGGCCCCAAGATTGTAGGTAGGTCTGGAAGGTTGCCTGTCTCCTCTAGCATTGACAGTATGGATTGGACTTACAAGTGGTGGATTGGCTCCTGCACTCCATCCATCGCACGCTCACGTACTCTTCTAATTGGCCGCAAAGGGTGCACTCCTCCTTGGGATGAGACATCACCTCCCTGGATAGAAAATTTACCAGCGAGACCCAATCTTATTATATATGGTATTCAATTAGCTCGCAAGTACAATGCATGATTGATATTAACTTCAAATTACCATTTGCTGAAAATCCGCAATCGCTTGATCAATGATCTCAAATTGAAACTCGCCAAATCGTCGTACGTGTTCTATAGACAATCAGGGTTTTCGTCTAATTGCCAGCTTGCATTGAGAGCAAGGACATGGGACACGCTGATTAAGATACGCCTTGCGATCTTGAAGAACATGACCTTCTTCGTTTTTCATTTTGTCTACGTTACAACAAACAATTTGTTTTTGTTATCATTCTTTTCTTTTCTTAGATTGTTATCCTCTCCCTCTATCTCTCTCTTTTTCTATGACCTAGCATATAGTATCATAGAACACTAGTATTTAGTACCTAGTACTCAGTACCTAGCACATAATATCATAGCATCTTAGTATCTAGCACCTAGAACTCTTGTATCATAGTGCCAAGTACCCAGTACTATGATACTATCTTATATTAGTGTAGTGATGGGACCCAAAACGGACCGGCACTGGCTCATGTACTAGCCGGACCTCTATCATGCACTCAACAACCCCACGGCCTCGCGGCCAGGAGCGTGGATGACACATACATCATCTTCCTAAACATCTTGCATTTGTATCACATCTTGTAGTCTAACTCTAACCCAATTAACACTCCTTAGAGGGAGTCCCAGCATATTTCCAAATAGCATGAAGCACAAACATAGGAGGTCCTCCAACGGCTGAATACCGCTACCTCACTGTGGCTCTCCTACACCTTGGGGATTGGCCCCTCGATGCATTGCTAAACATATATAACACACACAGACACAAATTCCTCTCTTTTATGATTCGCATATTTTTAGGAGATATACCATGCTTCCTTACTTTCTTTCCCTTAGACCCAATGCCTAGCCTATAGCTTGGACAACCTTACTCACTCAACGTTGGTCATATTCCTCTAAAAAACAATTGCTATACATCTAGGAGGTATTTTCTGATACTTTTTAAATTTCATGCTTCATGTAAATTGTGAATGTACACGTGCTCAAACAATTAAGAAAATCAGCTTTGGTGCTTAGTGCAAAAACATTCCTTCAATGGATTTCTCTATCACTCGTATGCAGCGTTGCATGAACCTAGCACCGAGAAACCCTCGTGCTACTAGGTTCTTAATCTTTAAATATCGTCCAATCTATATGGTATGCATTTAAAAAAACCAGTAAACTTTCTATCATTTCATTCAACATTTACACACTTTTCATACACTCCAACCCCCTCACCCGTTTAGGTTGTGCATATTGCATAGGTTTAGGGTTCATTTTCCACATTTTTATTGCATAAAAAGCCATAAAAACTCACTATAACATAAAGGTAGGGCTGAACTGAGGCTAAACCTCATACTTCAGACCCCCCATACATCCACAAACATGAATCTTATTTTTTCTTAATTTTCGGCACTCAAAACCCATTTTTCCCCTATTTTTCTTGTATTTTTTCCAATATTTAATGACTAAAAATTCAAAATGGGTTATGGGCTGTGGCCCTTAGGTTCATTTGTAGCAAAAAGACAAGTTTAGTTGGTGTGTCTTATGATATTTTTCATTGATATCTCAAAAACACCTAATTTTTCCATATTTTACATATTTACGGTTTTTTCACTACTAATTTCATCCACAACACTTATGATTCTCTGATTTTTTGATCATAAATAGTTGAAAGACATTGAAGACAACATTATAATGAATTATCATCTCATGGGAACAAGAATTCATAAAGCAAATTGCATAAAAATACAATTTTCCTTTGTAAAAATGAGATTACCGTTCTTTTGCGGGTTGCGGGTTTTTATTTGCCATATTTCGGGACTAATTTTCAGCCACCATTACTGCTCATGACAGTCCACATTCAGCAATCTTCAATCTTCTTACACCATGGAGCAACCCGGTCTTCATTGGACAAGCATCCATCATCCATTCTTATTCTTTCTCTTCACCACATGAATCTGCCTTTAGGGGAGAGAGAGGGAGGAGAGAGAAAAACTAAAATCAGAGATCTTCATAGAGACTGCCATTAGAGGAGCAAAGCACGGCGATAGAGTCCACAGATAGGGGGGATTCAAGCCCCATGATCAATTGGGGGGGTTGTTTGCCAACAGCCATGATGCCTCCTCCATCTAAGAAGTGCAAATTTCGAGCGCCATCTTCCTCCACGTTTTCTCCACGTTTTTTCACTCATATTTCATGCAACGATTTTATTTGGCATAAAATGCTTCCAAGACCCCAAGGGTCACTTGCTCATTTTGGCCAAATTTTGTCCACCTCTTCGCATCTTGACCGGTTTCTTGGCCATTTCCCCGTCCGAACTCGAAATTGAGCTCTGAAAAATCCTGGGCGTCCAACTCGGCATCCCGCATTGGCCAGTAACTCGTATATACCCTCACGACTGTCTGAAAAATTATGAAAAATCAACAAGTGTCGCTCGGGCGTCTCTAAAGTACTTTGGTGCTTAAAATCGTCCTAGATCGAGCCGCCGCCTTCGACATTGAATATTTTTCCCTTGATATTCATAAATTTTAGCTATTTTTAAGCACTTCTCGGCACCAAAATTCCGCTCTCATGCAGTGTGCTCATGCTAGTGGAATGGGGAGGTGGGTCTAACTGCAGGCAAGCCTGGGTGATGTACCACACTTGAGGACCCCATTTGTGTTAAGGGAGGTGCGGTGCAAGTGGCTTAGGGTGACAGGTCTAACCAAAGGCGAGTGTTAGCTCCCTAGGTATGTCCTGCCCTTGATGTGCTCTAAGCATGAAGTAGAGAAGCAAAAAGGGCTAGGGGGTTAGGAGCGGAGCCAGCCGACCAAAGCCACCGGGCACACCTAACTTGAGAACCCCTAGGTGCAGTGACAGTACTCTATGTGGTGTTTAAGTGCTTCTGCAAGTGAGTGCTTGTGTGCTTTTCATTTTATGTTATTCTTTTCTTTGCTTTGACTTTCCTTTTCTTTCTTTCTTTTTAAAAATTAAAAATTTTTAGTTGCAGTTGTGGAATGACAGCCAGGCCTAATTTTCTTCATCTGAATGAGGAAGGGAAGGGGGTCGGATGGATTTGCTCAAAAATTGGTAGCTTTGCATGTATCCTTTCAGATTCATGCGGACGTGGAGAGAAGTGGTGGAGAGGAAAGGGTGATTGCACCTACTGAATTGCCTGTCATTCATATCTTCTAGGAGGGCTAGGCAAAAAGAGGGGAGGAGACTAGCCCTCATCATAAGACGAGCCATGGCGCAGCTGTCAATAGAGTTAGGGTCAAAGAAGAGGGGAGGTAGGCCGCGCTCTTGTGGAGTTGGGTCCTGCTTAAGGAGTAGCTTAAGTAACCTACGGTAATTACAGGTTGTTACAAAGGCGGGGTCAGGGCATGAGGAGAAATCTGCAAGAAAGCATGTCATAGAATCACCTAGGCTTTCGGAGTTAAAGAGAAGGGCATGCTCGAAGGATACTACATTAGAGTTATAAATAATAGGGAAGTCGTACCGCCCGTGGAGGGTGGCATCAAAATCCACAGCTACCCTTCGAGGGTATGCCATGTAGGTGGGGTTGTTCTGCTCGAATGGCAAGGTGTTACAAAACGCCATCCAGGCGAGCATACTGATGCCGCATACTCGCCTCCTCCACAGGGGTTGGCTTTTGTAGCCCTGTACAGTGTGTGGAACTTCAAAAACCTTGTTTGTGCCAGTAATCAGTCGCTTCTGTTCCCCAAGAGGTTGAGATTTTTTCTCTCTCTTCTAGCCATCTTTGCCCCAATCGGCCACCAATCTCGCGATCACCTCATCCATCACCTTGAGAGGCAAGACCCTCCGCAGACTGTTGGGTAGGAGAAAACTAAAGGTGAATGGATCCTTTTCTTGTTCTTGTCTCTCCCACAGCACCAGTTCTGCATGGAATCCAGCGGGTATATCATCAGGCAAGGTGGGAGGGGTGCAGACGGCAGCACGACTGGTTTGGCTCTCAGCTGTTTCCTAGCTTCCTCTACTAGCTTTCTGCATCTTTCCCTAGATGTGGCTTATCTTTCCGCAGATGGGTCCTCCTATGGTGGCTCTTGAGACTGCGGCGAGGGGGGTTGTGGGACTGCATCCTCCCTGAATCGGTTCATGTCAATCTCAAGTTCTGCTTCCTCCCCCTGCCATTCTCCCTGTGGTGCTTCCTCTTCGAATCCGAGGGCGTCCATTTCCTGGGGGTTTAGGCCGGCTAGCAATAGGTATTTTCGTTGCTCGTCCAAGCTCAGCCTAACCTCCGCAGGTTGGGGTGGCATCTGCAATCCAGCATGTAAGGCTCTGTGTGTGATGCTGAGCTTTCTTTGTGTCACCTCCAACAACTCTCCTTGCTCTGAGCGGGTGGTGTCCATGATGGTGTCGAGGAAGGCATTTTCCGAAGGCCACTTGGGCGGCTTCCGCCTTGCTCTCTGCAATGATTTTCTCCTTCTCTACTAGAGCAAGGTGCCGTGCTAGTGTCTTCACCCTCTTTTCATTATGTACAGCCCACTCCTCTGCTCTCTTGTTCATTTCCTCCATGCTCTCTCCTTGCTTTAGGGTTAGTATCATGAGCCTTTGCTCTTGGTCCTCCAACTCCCTGACCAGTCTCTCTTGCTCTTCTTTTTCAGAGTTTAGTTGATTTGTCAGGCGCTCAATCTCTTCTTGCTGCTCCTCTATGTCTTGTTTTCTCTCCTCATCTCTGGCATTCATCTCAGCCACAAGCGCAT
This sequence comes from Lygodium microphyllum, assembly GCF_053477565.2. NCBI lineage: Eukaryota > Viridiplantae > Streptophyta > Polypodiopsida > Schizaeales > Lygodiaceae > Lygodium > Lygodium microphyllum. The sequence goes on from NC_141149.1 coordinate 123,612,169, forward strand.
CAACCTGAGCAAATTTTGTAATGAGCTCCTAGTATTGCACTATCAGGAGCTTGTGCGCTCTTTGCATCTTCACTAGCTCCTGTGTTTCGTTCTCGAGCTGCTGTCTCCAGTGCTCCTCCCTGTCATCCTTAGCCTTTATTTCTTGTTTGAGATCTACGATCTCCCTTTGTTGCATGGCTATCATCCTCATTTTATCCAGCTGGAAGGTGGCTACTGATTCCTTCTTAGCTGCCAACTCAGCCACGACTATCTTGTGTTCCTCCTTAGCTTTCTCCAATTGGGAGAGCAGCTTGGCGACGTACTCGTCATAGTTAGCCGATGGCGTCATTGTTGTGTGGATGGGTGAGGTTGAGGCTTCCACCTTCTGCCGTTTAGGATCTTGCCTGGATTCCGCATCAGTAGCTGGTCTCTTTTGTCTTGTGGCTGTGGTTTTGTGATCTGGGCCATCTCTTTGTTGATGAAGTATTACATCCATGCCACGAAATTTGACACGTCGGCACTGGTTGGGATGCTAGGGGTGATGGTGGTGGGTTCAGTGGAAGGCACCAGGAGGGTAGGAATTGGATGAATTGGGGCCTTGCCCTTGCCCTCAGTGACTGTAGGTGGCACGATCTCTGGAACTTGTGTGCTAGACCCTGGCCCTTCTTCTCTATGTGGGCTCAAGTTTCCCAATTCATCAGCTCGGCTTTGTTGCTCGATGGACCGGCGTATGGCTTCAGCCAAGTCCTCTTCCTCCTTCCTTCTTAGTTCTTCCTCTTCCTCCTTCCTTCTTAGTTCTTTCTCTTCCTCATCAGCCTTTCTTCTCCTTTCCTCCTCTGCTTTTCTCTGCTCTTCCTTCTTTTTCTCTTTTTCTTCTTTTTCCTTTCTTTTCTTCTCCTCTGCTTCCTATTTCGACGCCTTCTTTGCTTTCTGTAAATCTTCTTTCTCCTTCTCTTCCTCTTGTCTCTTCTTCCTCTCTCTCTCCTTGGCCTCTTTTAGGGACTCTTTCTTTGCCCTTTCCAAGTCTTCTCTCTCCTTCTTTTTGCCTTCGTCATCCTTCTTCTTTCTTTGCATTGTCTTCTTTTTGGGCCTCTTGGTTGTCTTTTTGCTTGTTTGTTCTTTCCCTTCTTCCTCTGTCTCAGTTCTATCGGTAGACCTATCCTTGTCCTAGTGAGGAGGCGACCTTTCTGGCATTTCTCCTTCTCCTTCTTCTACATCATGTGCTTCCTTCACTGCCTCCTGGATGAGCACAGTCAAGACACCTCCATACCCGATGAAGGAGGCTTTGGAGGAGGCTTTCTTTCTTTTTGTAGCTTTAGAGGCTGGAGATTCTCCTCCTGCTAGCACACTTCCTAGGGCCAATGCTTTGGCTGCCTGGTCGATCGTTTTTCGCACATACCCGTTCCAGTCCACTTCATCTAGGGTATGGGCTGCTACATTCTCCAGCACAGGTATGCTAATTCGATGCATCAATGAGTTGTAGCGCTGGATGGAGAAGAGCACATGTATCAGCTTTGCTTGCATCCTGGCTTCTGCGTCGGGGATATCTTGGATGTTTATGCCGTCATTTGTGAGCACATCTTTCCTCTTCATTTTAAGCAGGCATAAACATCCCTTTTCTATTTCCTCTTTGTCTTTGGCTCCAACCTCAAAGCCTTCTCCACCAAGGCTGGGTCTAAGCGGACATGTACCTAACGTTCTGAGGAACTCCACACACTTCACGTGGTTCGGCTCCTGTGAGAACTTTTCAAGATACTTTGTGAGGTTGCATTGTTCAACCACCCTCCTAGATACTTTCTCCTTGGCTACCACAACTTCTACGTTGTGGATGGTTCGAAACTTAAGCCGGCTGAAGGCGTGGTTCTCTAGGTAGATACGGTATTGCTCTCTTTCCTCGTCTGTGAACGGGAGTCGATGGGCGCGGTCTTGCTGCGACATTTTATGTTCCTGCCATAAATCGTAACTTTCATTAGTGTTTTCCACATATTAATTCATTGATTGCTGGAAAAGAAAAGCTCTATGCTTTTTGAATGAATTCATTAAGAAGCAATGTGGATTTTCCATTTCAGACTTGGACTTTTTGCCCTTTACTTCAAAGTTTTCATGCCCATTTTCCTATCCCATTTGTTTTTTCATAATATATGTTTATGTTTTTCACTGATTTTGCTTTGATTTATCCCCCTTGATTCATTTCACCTTACCCCCTCCCCTTCCATCTTGAGAAGAATCCTTCCTAGGATTGAGGGTCAAAAGGTCAAGGGCTTTCGGCATGTCGGTGTAGGAGTTACTTGTGAAGGAGCCAAGTATAGAAATTTGGATTGTATTCCAATTGAGCTTTGCGGTCCAAATCAAAGGGTCAAATTCCCACGTGCGTGATGTATGTGAGAACATATGTGAGGAAGTCACCAGAGTCGACACGGCTAGCAATGTGTAACTCTTCCTCAGTCAACAAGCGATTGAGGTAGGGGTGTCCTTTGATGTGTTCTTCCATGGGTCGGCCTCGAAGAGTGGTTAACACTCTATATGAGGTGGGTGCGACGTAAGTGGGATCATACTCTATTGTTTTGATGGTGCGGCATTGCTCAGGATTGGTCATTATGCGACATCCTTCAACTTCCCATTGCAATCTTAGAGCGTACCACTGCCTTAAGAAAGGTGATCCAATATCAGCAAGTTGTGATAACTCCGCGATTTCTTGGTCAGTGATAGCAAAAGTGGTTCATGGATCGTATGACGTGATAAGGTGCTATTTGATGGCTTGCTCCTTGGAGATTTCGCTGTTAAGCAACTCAACAGTGGAGCGAGAAGCTTTTGCGAATGCGAATTCAAAGGTTTCCCAAGAGCAATGCATATTTTGCACTTCAGTTGCAAAGGGTTCTTCTAATAGACCTAAGTCCAAGCGGTCGTAGCTTAGGGCGAGTGACACAAAACTGTCTTCTAGTCTTTTAATACAATCCACCACGTCATCCCTGGTGTCCTCAGCGAGGTCAATGGCTAGTGCTAAAAAGGATTTTTGTTCATAGGAGGGCGTAAGGCCGACAGATGGTTGAGGTTTGACAGAACAAGAGCTTTTGACAACGACGATGGGTGGTTGGGAGGGTTCGTGAGTTTGTGGTTGGGCCGCTTGGATGTTGAGTGGATTAGGAGCAGCCACGACGAATGGGCTGCTGCATTCAGGTTGGATTTGGGGAGGCGGATTGACTAAGGCAGGTGATGACTCTTGTGACGGAGCCTGTGCTTTGGGTCGGTAGGCTTATGGGACTCTCTTGGGCCTAGGCATGGACGAGGCGAATGGTTGTGGTTCAGGAGAGCACTGCGGCTTGTGGTTTTGAGGGTTTATGGAATGCGGTTTGATCAAGCTTGAGGGTGGTGTATGAATGGTGCCTTTGGCCGTGTGGGCCTTAGGGATCCACAGCCAGGTATTTCCCTCGTAGTAGCCTTGCGCACGTAAGAGGGCTTTAGGGACCTATCTTTGCTTGATATGCGGTGCTTTCTGTGACTGTGTCTTGGCCTCCTAGGTTTAGAGTTTTTGGTCTTATGAGGATAGGAGCGTCGACTCCTAGGCGGTGGTTGCTGCTTAGGCTTCCATTGAAATCTAGGTTGTTGAGCCTTATGTTTTGCTACTATGGGCTGTGATTCCTGAATTCTGGGAGATGGCGGCCGCGCACTACCCCCTCCTTAGATTTGGTTATGGAGAATTCTATCGGTGGCTTTGCGGATGGTGATGAAGTCGCGCAGCCCTTGCTGAAAGCTGTGACAATGCGAACGTTGCCTATTGCGAGGTGGATGCGCTGCGACTCATAATCAACATTGCAGTGAGTCTGCTTTTTGAAAGTGCGCCCTAGCAACGACTCCATGCCTGCGTCTTTAGCATTTGGCAACACGTAAAAAATCATTGCGACAGTCTTAGACTTGATAAAAACAGCTACTTTGCACTTGCCGAGGAGTGCGTAGGAATGGGCCCCATATGGGCTTAATTTAGCATTCATGGGCTGAAGTGGTGGTCTGCCCAGTTTGGTCCAATGATCGTGAGTTAGGACATTGAAGTTTGCTCCCTCATCGATCAAAGCGTTGAAAGCGCAGGTTTGTTTTGCAGTGACCGTTATATGGAGGTATGTGGGCTCTACAACTTCCTCATCCTCGTCATCAATCTCAGTGATTGTGGCCACTCGTACTTTGACAGGCGGTTCTAACATCGGGGGCTCGTGCAAAGGACGGGTGGGACGGTAGTACTTCTTGACACGACTGCCATTGAAGAAGCCTATTCCCTCACCGTCTAAGGTTTCGAGTTCGACATTGCCTCTGCGGTTGATCGTACGAACTTTGAAGGGTCCAAGGCCTCAAATTTTCATTTTTTGTTTATGTCCCTTAACGGAGTAGAGGAGCACTAAGTCGCCCTGTTCAAAGTTTCACTGCTTAACATGCTTGTCAAACCAACTCTTGCGACGGGCCTTCTCACATATAAGTGCATGGGTGGCTAGAAGATGGGTCTCTGATAGGCGTTCAAGCTCGACCAGGCGTTGCATCCATGCCTCCTTCCCTTCCCATCATTCTTGAAGGGCTATTCTCAGGCTAGGAACAAAGAATTATAAGGGTAGGATTGCTTATGTTCCATAGGTCAGCCTGAACGGGGTTTGACCGACATCCGTTTTATAAGCTGTATGGTAAGCCCACAAAGTTGCCATAAGATTGTTGTCCCAGTTGCTACGTGAGGCTGAGACTACTTTGGTCAGGACATTGACGAGAATCTTATTCGTGGATTTTGCCTGACCGTTCGCCTGAGGGTAGTATGGCGATGATTTGCAATGGATAATGAGAAAGATGGACAGGAGATGCGCTATCACTTCATTGATGAAGTGTGTGCCTTGGTCACTGACCAATTCGATGGGGTAGCCGAATCGCGAGATCACTTGCTCCCATAAGAACTTGGCAGTCGTCCTAGTGTCGTTTTTACGTGTGGCTCTTACCTCTGCCCATTTTGTGAGGTAATCCGTGGCCACAATGATGTACTTGGCTTGTGAGTACTGCACCGCAGGACTGATGGGTCCTATGAAGTAGATTCCCCATTTTTCGAAGGGTTGTCGAGCAATAATTGGGGTCAACTCCATCTGATCCTTGTGAATCGGGACTTTTGTCCATTGGCACTCGTCACAATGCTTGACGAATCATGTGGTATCGCGGAAAAGAGTGGGCCACAATGGTTGAGAGTGCAGCACCTTCCGTGATGTCGTGTCTCCGCTAAAGTGTCCTCCCGCAATGTCGCTATGTGCCTCCGAGAGCACATCATGCATCTCATGCTCACATACGCATCTACGCAGCAATCCGTCTTGCCCCAGCCTATAGAGTTGGCCTGCAATTAGCTGATAGGGATGGATCTTAAGGATTAAGCACTAAGTCGGGCTTTTTCTATTGGTCACTCAGGTAGTCCATGCTCAAGCACTTGGACTATGTCATCTGCCCAATATGGCATTAGATCAACCTTAAATAAATCTCTCTCGCTGGACAGGTGGAATAAATGGCCGTCGGGTAATTCATCAACGATGCCTTGTCCAACGGCTTCTCCCGTGGGAATGCGTGACATATGGTCAACCATGTAGTGATGTTTTCCTTTCCGCATAACCACGAAGAAATTGAATTCCAAGAGCAGAAGGAGCCATCGAGCTATGCGTCCTGTAGCACAAGGTTTGTTTACTAGATAGAGCACGGCTTGATGGTCCACGAAAAAGATGAAGGGTGTGGCCAATAGATAATGCTGGAATTTCTTCACAACGAACACCATGGATAATCCCTCTCTTTGTGTTGTCGAGTAGTTCATTTCCATCTCAGTGAGTTGTCTTCTAGCAAAGCTTATTGGATAATCTAAGTTGTGCTCACAGTTGGCACAACACTGCCCCCATGGCAAACTTAGAAGCATCAATGTGCACGTGGAAGGTAATGTTCCAATTTGGGTTCATAGAATTGGGGTTGTGGTTAGAGCCTTTTTCAACTCTTTGTACGCTCGTTGGCATGCCTCGGTCCACTCGAAGACAATCAGTAGCTTGTACAATGGTCTGGTGATCAACGCATAGTTTAGTACAAACCGCCGATAGTAACCTGTATGGCCTAAGAAGCATTGAACTCCCTTGTAATTAATTGGGGGTGGAAGGTCAACAATAACCTTGACTTTTGAGAAGTCAATGGCAATGCCGTTCTTCGATACCACGTGACCTAAGATGCATCCGTGCTTTACCCAAAACTGGCGCTTTAAGGGGTTCAAGGAGAGACGATATAAGCGACGCCATTCAAAGACTCCGCGGAGTTTGTCTAAGTGTTTGATCCAGGTCAAATGGACACACAGGTCGTCGACAAAGACTTCTAACTCCTTACGAAGCATGTTCTTAAAGATGGTGCACATGAGGCGTTGGAAAGTTTCAGGGGCATTAGTCAACCCAAAGGGCATGAATATGTAAACAAAGACGCCCCACTCAGTGGGGAAGGCGGTCTTGTGTGTCCGCAGGATGCACTTGCACCTGGTTGTACCCTGAGAAGCTGTTCAGAAAACTGTAGGCTTCCTTGCCTGCCACCCTCTCAAGCATGTGCTCGGTGTACAGCAATGGATAGTTGTCCCTCTTCGTAGCAGCGTTCACCTTCTTGTAATTGACACACACTCAGATTTTTCCATTCTTTTTCATCACGATGACTATGGGTGATACCCAATCTATGTGCTCAATTTCGTAAATGAATCCTGCTCTCATCAGCTTGTCAATTTCCTCTTTGACAGCATGAGCGTGGTTTGGATTCATAGGGTACGATCGCTGCTTGGCTGGCATTGCGTCTGGCGTCATGGGTATGTTGTGAGTCACGACACTTGGATCTACCCCCTTAAGCTCTTCCAAGGACCAGGCAAATACGTCTATGTACTCTCGCAAGAGAGCGACAAGATTAGTTTCTTCTTCCTCAGTCAAGTTGTCGGCAATGAAGATTGGTCAGGGTGTTTCCCCTTCCTGGGCCAGATTCACCTCCTTGACCTTGGCTGGTCCCTCAATTGGTGCGTTGGTTTGTCCTTGACATTTGGCACCTAACAGAACTACTACCCTATCCCCTTTTTTGAATTTCGTGAAGTGCTTAGGGAGGTCCTACAGTTTTCGCTGTTCTTTCGTTCGCGTATCCCTGGGTTGTTTTACCTTTCCCTGCCTTAACCGTCTGCGCCTCAGGTGGACGGGTAGGTCCCCCTTCGTGCGTCTAGTCGTGGGCGGCCTAGGGATTTCTGGATCACTGTCTGAACTAACCTCCGACTCAGATTCAAACTCCCCATCTTCGCTAGAAGAGGTAGTCTCCCCTGGTGGATGTAGTTCAGATGGTGATTCTGTCCTAAGGACTGGTGTCGTCCCTGACTGGGCTAAGCCTGCTTGTTCAAGGTCTATGGCTCCTACGTGTTCCAACCAGGCGCGGTCACATTCCATGCGCATGACCCCTCTCTCTATCCTAAAGATATTTCTTTTCTGCAGCTTGGAGTCTGCTCATATTTGCTCTATTTCTTATCCTTCAGTGTTGTATTCTACGGTATCTACTTCACCCTCAGTTCCATCACTGAAGGATTGATAGTCTTCGTATTCATCGTTAGAATCCCCTTCATTAGACTGCTCATCATCTCCTAGGGCTTGGTACACCTCTTGTTGTTGGTCAGGGAGTAGGGCCCAATTATATATGAGGTTTAAGTCATGCACTCTGGTCCATTGCCACTTGGATTCACCTAAGAGATCCTAGAGTGGTTTGAATTTTGCAGCTGAATTGCCAGCTAGCTTGTCTGTCAAGTATTCTAGCATCTCCTGGAGTTCCCTTTTGTTAGTTGGGACTTGGAAGTTTCCAGGCTTAGGCCTTCCCCGAAGGGTTTCCTGTCCTCATGCAGACTGGTACGGAGAGTGTTTCACTAGTCTTGCGGATCGTTTTGATGGTTTGCTCATATGCCTCATGATCTGAGAATGGCAAATCGATTGTAGCAAGAATGTGCATCCAATCCCACTCATCCTCTGGGCATGGGATATACTTGGTCAAGGGCCCATAGGACTCCTTGACCTGAGTGTTACCCTTGAGCATAGCAGAGATGGCATCTAGGTCGACTGGTGAGGTCTTCCAAGTATCCATCTCTAGCCTTATGGTATCCATTCTGTTGCCAAGGAAGATCAAGCTGTTACCCCAATCTTCGATTACTCTAGCGTTGCGCATCCAGGGTCGGCCTAATAGGATATCGTAGTCCACTCCCTTCATGACTATAAAGTCGACAGAGATCTGGACGCCTGCAATCTTCACTGGCCAATTCTTAAGTACCCCGAATGGCTTTACTCTCATACCATTTGCTAGTGTGACATTAAACCTAGCAGTTTCGACAGGCGGGTTTTCCTAAGTCTGAAGCACTGCATGGCTAAGCACACTAACCCCAGCTCCCGTGTCTACGATTCCCTTTGTTGTTGTGTCGCCTAGGGCTAGGATTGGTAAGACTACGTGCATCTCAGAACCTTCCCAGAAGGCATTGACGTGCAAGGAATAGCACAGAGTGCAGCGTCAAACTCGGTATTTGCGTTTCTGCGTCATGATCTTGAGGGTCTGCCATGACCTGCTCTCGTGACCCTTCGATCCACTACTTAAGATCTTGCCATATGGTAGGATGCAGCCTAAGCAGATCTCCCAAGCTAAGTGTTACAGGGGTAGTCACTAGCGTGGTCAGGAGATTGTTGGATACTCGTCTCTCCCCTAACCTAGATTGTCCTGGCCAATGGCCGTGACTGATTTGCGGCTCTGTAGCATCAAGGCTTGGTCTTAGTGGCATTGCTTGTGGTGCGGTTGCTTCTGCCGACTTAGGTTGAGGCGGTGATATTGGCATGCTTACACTGGAGAGATCATCGATCTCGTCCTCTATGATGGGCTCAGCGTCCTTGAGATGCTCTTGAGCCTCCTTCACCCATTCCTTCACCTTTTCTATGGCCTCTAACTATCGCTTTGAATGCGGGTATTCCCCTACCTTAGCACTTCCCTTTTCGACCGTCTTAGGGGTTGAAGTCTTTGCCTCTATGTCTGAAACCTTCTTTCCAGTAGGCAGAGTTGTAGCACTCTCGGTTTTTAGTGTGACTTTAGCTTCCGATATCTTCTTTTTCCACCTGCGGCTTTTCTTTCCTATCGAGCCTGCGTCAAGATTGCTAGGTCCTGGCAGAGAGATGCCGGCCTGCTTTGTTTGGGCTTTTCTTCCCTATCGAGGCTGCGTCAAGATTGCTAGGTCCTGGCAGAGATGCCGGCCTCCTTCGTTTGGGCTCGGATCATGAACCGCAATGGGATAGGTGTAGCCTCCCCATCGAGGTTTTCGACACCAAACAGCCCCAATGAGACAGATGGTACATTGGCTGAGCTAGAAGATGGCTTTCTCTTTGGGCAATCTATGAAGAGATGGGTGATTCCACACTCTGCGCACCTTTGGTCAGCCTTGTCTCTGTTTTGCTGCTCTCTTTCAGGGCAGCATGATGAGACATGACCGGGGTGACCACAAGTCTAACAGATGATTGGATCCTGCATCTGCCCTCCTAGGCCTCTATCCCGTCCTCTTCCTAACACCATCACCGGCACGGGCCGATAGTCCATGAGGGCAGTGTTACCCTCGTCGTCATGCAAGACGTAAGGGTATATGTAAGTTTCTTCCTCACTTGGCTCTTCCATGTAGTGGACTGGAAGCATCGCTCGGTGGATGGGTCACATAAGGACCAGGTGGTCTAGGGATGCCTGTAGGATTTATTTCCATCCTAGGAACAACTGGCTTCATATCGTTAGGCGTGGGAAGGGCCAATGGGGCTCCCCTTCCAAAGAATGAATGCGGCCTGTTTGCTAGGTAAGGCTGGCCGTAGGGTTGCAAGTACGGAAGTCTTCTTGGTAATCTACAATGTGCGACGTCATGGCCAAACCTACCGCAGTTAGCACAAGGTCTTGACCTAGGGTCTTGACACTTGGCCGGTGAGTGGTTTTTGCCATAGTACAAGCATTGGACATGCGGGCGCGTTGTTCGTCTCAACATGTCTTGCAATTTGGCTAATTTCATCTTGACATCAGCCAAGCCTTAGTCTATCTCGGCGGCCTTCCCCTTATCTTGGGATGATGGGATTGATCGCTCACTAGAGGTTGATGCTCTCTCTAAACCTCGCGAGTTGGTCTCCTCTACATTCAAGCTCTTGGAGCTCCGCTCTTTCAATTGATCATCGACTCTGATGGCTTCCTCAAACACTCTAGCTATCGCGTCTCACTGCAAGCTTGAATTGCCTACCAAAGCCTTATATAACTCCTCATCTCGAATTTCGCTGATGAATACAGTCGAAATTGCTCTTTCAGTCGGTCGCTCACCCAGAGGGATTCTCTTGAAGAGACTCCTCACATGGGTTATGTAGTCGCGAATGTCCTCCTTCTCTTTCTACTTGACGTTCATTAAGCATACTAGTAGGTTATCGAAGTATCCGAGCTCGGCGAATCTCTTAATGAAGAGATCCTTGAGGCCATTGAAATTGGCTCGCTCTACAGCATCTAGGCTTGTATACCACATCCTACCCTTGTCGCCTAGGCAAAGCCCGAACGCTTGCAAGCGTTGAGTTAGGTCGTTGAGGCCGTTGGCTTCGCAGACTTGCTCAAACTGCTCAACAAAGCTATATGGGTTGTCATGGGGTTGTTACTTGTCGAGTTGCTTGGCAATGATTGGTATTTTGGACTGGCTCTTTGAGCCTTGGTTGGCCCCTAGTCCTGCGAGCAGCGATGTCGCTAGTGCTGCGGCACTTTGCTCTGCAGTCGTGTTATCTCGCAGTCGCTTCATGAGAAGCTCTCTCAACGTCAAGTCCCCCTCTAGGGCTATCTCGTGATTTGTTCCGTTCCTACCTGCTAAGTTCAACACTCGCTGCACCTCGTGCAACTCCGTACTTTGCCTTTGGCTTCTAGCCTGCTGATCCCTATTGTATTCGGCTATGCTTTGCAATGCATTGTGGGCTAGCTTTCTCTCCTCTTCTAGATTTGCGATGATAGTGTCTGCTGTCCTACCATGGTGCTCATACCGGGGGTGTGCGTCATAACTGCTTACCAACTGCTGAATAGTATCTGGGAAGACGTTCAAATCGAGTTCCTCATTAGACCTGCGGTCTGAGCTTTCCTCTGCCATTGTCGAGTTGACTTGCTCCACCAAGCTGTCGATCAGGTTCAGTAGACTTGTTAAATCCACGTCGTTGGTACCCCTTGCTTGGTCCTAATCTACGCTTTGATGGTTTTTCTATGTCTTGGGTCCTCAATTTATGTGAGTTTCTTTAGTTATTGAATACAAACCTCAATTTATGATCACTCAGTGCGTGTGTCGTTTCTCGTGCACTTGTGCTCAATCAGGCTTTCAGCTTTCTTAAGTGTACTTCAAGTGCAGAAATTCAATGTGAGTGCAGCAAGCAATTCCTAAGCGTCTCATACACTCTCGCTTGTTTCAGGCCTGATAGGCTTGTAGATTAATTTTCTAGCCGTTTTGTCAGGGTTTAGGGTTTTTCTTGTATGTCATCTTGTTCGTTTTCGGTCAGTCAGGTTTTACAGCTCAGCCGTTTGCGTCTAAGTCCTTGGGTCTTGCAATTGCCTACTTCTAGCTGCTAAGCGGCTGCGCGCTACGATTTTTTCCTATTATGTGTGCTAGAATCAAGTTCTGAGCGCCCGAAGGGTTTCGACAGTTTGCGCTGCTGCATTTTCGCCATGTCAGGTCAAATTTTTGAAAATTTGATAAAAACTTGCACTCGGACCAACTGGTCTGAGTAGCTCACTCAAATGGGTCGAGGCACAGGGCTGAGGGCCGAATTTCAGGGTTTGACTCAGATGGTTTTGATTCGGACGGGCCGAATGGCAAATTCAGACAAGGTGATTCGGATGGGCCAAGGTACTTGGGCCGAGGGCTGAATTTTAGACTCGGATGGTTTTGATTTGGACAGGCCGAATGGCAAATTCAGACAAGGTGATTCGGACGGCCGAGGCACTTGGGCCAAGGGCCGAATGTGGGAAGTGGCCGGGGGCCAAATTTAAGACTCGGATGGGTCGTTCGGACGGGGCTGAGGCCGAATGTGCCACGTGGCCAAAAGTTTGACTCGGATGGACCAAATGGGTAGACTCGGATGGTTGCCTCAGTCGGCCGACTAGGGTTTGGGCCGAGTGTGCCGAGTGATAGGGGCCAAGGGCCGATTTTGGGACTCGGCCCAGAAAAGGCCACTCAGACGGGCCGAGTGCAGCGCACGTAAACAACGCGAACACAAATTTGATCAATTCACAAGTTTTAAGCAAACACAATGGCCATGCACTTCCAGATCCTATCTACGAGAGTAGAGGGAGAGATTCATATACCTGAACAGGCCGATAAGCGCATCGGTGATGCGATCGAATCGATGCGGTCTGGAGCTCTATCTCTCTCTTTCTCTCTCTTTCTCTCACTGAAATGGCACAAATGAGCTCTCCCTTGGCCTCTTGGCTCTTATACCCCTTACTGGGTGTGGTGTTGATGCCTCCAATCACTCACTTTCCGATCTTAGGCATCACTAACGAGCATTTTTCTAAAATTTTCACGATTTTTGCCCTGTTTTGAAACAGTAAACCCTACCCTTCTCCGGTTCGATTTCCTAATTCTAACCTATGCTAAATAAAACAAAAATCGAAGGCAAAAAATTGAAATAAATTCTCCATGTTTTCCAATCATCAAATAACCAAAACATCCCAAAATACTTACTTGTTTTGAAGATAAAAAACACACAAACTTCCTACCTATCTCAAGCTCCGTTTCGGGGATGAATCCCCTACTTCGATGCTCGATGTGAGGCGCGCAACTGCTCAATCTTGAATCCGTTGGTCTCGGCCAACGGAACCAAAATGTAGTGGGAGCTCACGCTCAACCGCCAAGACCCATGGACCGCTTATTGCTTCAAGCATTTCAAGCGAGCTCTAATGGCTATCTCTTACCTAGCCAACGCACCGTCGATCCTACGAGTGTAGTGAGCTTACCTTGATGCCGATGTTAGTAGCCTCCTCCCTCGCACACCTCGATAGCTCCAAAATTCTTGATGCTAGCTCAAGCATCCTCAAGCCTCCTCCATCTCCAAGCTCCATCCTCCATAGCCGTGCGCGCGAGAAAAGAGAAGAGAAGAGAAGAGAAGAAGAGAAGAGGAGATGGTGAAGAGCTTCACCCTCTTGATCCCTCACTCCCACACACTCACTCCCTCACACTCTCACACTCCCTCTCTCAAGAGCACACACAAGCAAGAAGAAGAGAAGAAGAGAAGAAGAAGAGAGCTCTTGTTAGCCACACACCAAAGAATGAGCTTCCATTCACTTTTTGAACTTTATATACAAGCCCTAAAATCCCATGGGCACCCATCCCCTTTTTTACATGACCGGCCATTGTGGTAAGGTCCTTTTTCCATTTCCCTCTTCTAGCCCTATGCCTCTAGCCTATGCCCGTCTAATATTTTACAATTGGCACAGGAGGGAGCCTGGCGCTCTTTTACAAGAGTTTTCCAAGTTTTTTGAGGCGTCTTTCATTTAAAATTACACCTTTGGTCTCGACTTAGCTTTTAGAGGTCGTATGCGTGTCTTTGCTCTTCTTCTATGCTTTTTCCGCTTTTTCCTTCATTTTTCGCCATTTTTCGCCATCTCGACTTGGGGTTAACATCTCTCCTCTCCCTCTCTCATTTCCTTTTCTCTCTTCCTCTCCCTCTCTCATTTCCTCTCCCTCCCTCGCCCTCACCCTCACCCACACCCTCTCTTTCTCTCTTTGCCTTTTATGTTTAACATCTTATCTCTTTTTCTCTCTCCTCTTATTCTCTCTTTTTTTCTCTCTGCTCTCCCTCTCTCATTTCCTTTTGCTCTCTTCCTCTCCTTATCTCATTTCCTCTCCCTCCCTCTCCCTCTCTCATTTCCTTATTATGTTTTCGTCTCCCCCCCTCTTCCTCTCCCTCTCTCATTCCCTCTCCCTCTCCCTCTCTCATTTCCTCTCTCATTTCCTCCCCCTCCCTCTCCCTCAGTTTCTCCCTCTCCCTCTCCCTTCTCCCTCTCCCTCATTTCTTCTCCTCTCTCATTATATACAAATTATACAAAAAATAAATAAAAAAGAGAGAGAATACACTCTCCCTCCCTCTCGTTCTCTCATTTCATCCCTCTTCCTCTCCCTCTCTCATTTCATCCCTCTCTTTCTCTCTCTCTCCCTCCCCCTCCCTCTCCCATTTCCTTCCTCTCCCTCTCCCTCTCTTTCTCTCTCATTTCCTCTCCTTCTCTCAATATATATACACAAATCATATAAGCAAAAGTAAAAGAGGGAGAGAATGCACTCTCCCTCCCTCTCCCTCTCTCATTTCCTCCCCATCCCTCTCCCTCTCCCTCTCTTTCTCTTTCTCTCCCTCTCTCATTTCCTCCCCCCTCCCTCTCCCTCTCCCTCTCTTTCTCTTTCTCTTTCTCTCCCCCTCTCTTTCTCTCTTATTTCCTCTCCTAAACAAGCAAAAGAAGGAGAGAATGGACTCACCGTAAAGATATGGCGAGGGTTTGGCGGCTCCTCTTCGCGACGAAGACTCCTCCTCTCCTTCGCGAACGGCGGCGGCGACGGCGACGGTAAGCCTTCTTCCTCTCTCTCTCTCACCCTCTATGCAAAACAGTCACTCACTCACTCTCACACACACTCTCTCTCTCGCTCTCCCTCTTGAAATGTCTCACGAAAATGCACGAAATGAAACGCGCTCGGGTTTCGGCCTTGTTTTTTTTCCTTGTGGAGCGACGCCGCTATTATTGCGTCGCTACCCTCCATCGCTATACAAGTCATTACAGGTACCATCTTCATTACTAAAGTACAACTGCAAGTACTACATGATGTCCACAGGTCATATCCAACTTTGTATAGGGTTTGGTAGCCGTTAGGCACTACCCTTTTGCTCTTACAGGTAGAAACAGGGTACTTATAGGTTAAAATAGGGTGCAAGACTAGACAATTCAAACTCAAAGATTGAATTGCAAATTTTTTTGTCCTAAACCTATTATGATGTGCTAAAGCTCATCTTGAAGAGGGCTTGAATCAAATAATTTTGGAATCGAAGTTTCCTAGCTCAAGTTATAGCCAATTTTCTAACAGGGGGTATTGCAAGACTGCACTACTATGATAGGACATAAAGAAAAGAATAAGGCCTATGATGAGTATGCATAGAAAATCAAAGATTCCATGGTGGATAATACACCTCAAGAGGGCCCTAAAGAGCCTCAAATATAAGGGAAAATTAGTGCACTCAATAATACCATATGTGGACATCTAATGGTTTAAGGGGTCAAAACCAAGTGTTGGTGGTGGTTCTAGACCAATGGTTGAAGCTAAACAAAACTTTACAAGGGCTGAAAATGCACAAAAGGGATCTCAAAATAGAACTTACAGCAAAGTCCTTTATAATAATCAAATTAGGGACATGTGGGCCAAAGGTTTATGCTTCAAGTGTGGAGAAAAGTGGACACAAGACCATATGCTAAAATGTAAATCCAAAAATAGGAAGCTCAATTTTGTCATTATCAATGAACTTGATGAAGATGAAGGTGAAGAGGGAAATGTATTTCATGTGGAAGCAAACCCTATGGTTGAAGACATGAATGATGAGGATGATGGAACTAATGATGAGTTTTATGATATTGTGGATAATTTTCCCTTTGATCTAGGTGGTTCTTTATGTGCAATTTCTCATGATGCATGGACCAGTTGCAACGGAAAAAATACCCTTAGACTTGAGGGACTAATCAATGGGAAAGTGGTTCATCTTTTGATAGACATGGGCAATACCCATAGCTTCATAAATACCAAATCTTTGCATGGATTGAAATTGCTTCCTCAACAAATGCAAGTGCCATTGAAGATCCAAGTTGCCAATGGAGCTTATGAATCAAGCAATGAAGTGTACCTATGTACTGCTATCACCTTATCTCCTTCATGTACCATTCCAGTGGACTTGATTACTTTGGGAATGGGACCTATAGATGTTGTCATTGGGTGTGATTGGTTAAGTCCATTAGAAAATTTTCATTAGACTTGAAAAACATGCAAATGGAGTTCAAATGGAATGGACATCATATAGAATTGAAGGGCCTTGATAAAAAACAGTTAGAACTCATATCCATGAAGAAGTCACAAAAAGAAATCAATGCAAGGTCATGTATCTTCACTCTTTTACTTGAGAAAGTAGATGAAGAGCACCCACCAAATCAGCCATCTTCTTCTTTAAAGAAAAGGGATCCAAGGTTGAAAGAGCTATTGGAGGAATACAAAGATTTATTTTAATCACCATCATCTTTGCCTCCAAAGAGAGAGATTGGCCACCCTATTGATTTGCTGCCTAATACAAAACCCATCAACAAACCTCCCTACCACTTGTCAAGGTTTGAAAGGGAAGAGGTGGAGTGACAATTCAAAGATTGCAAATGGGTTTAATTCAGCCAAGTCAATCGGTTCGCATCTCCCGTGCTCTTGGTTAAGGAGAAGGATGGATCTTTTTTCATGTGCATTGATTATAGGGAGTTAAATAAGTCCACAGTGAAGAATAGATACCCAATTCCATGCATTGATGACCTTTTGGATGAGCTCAAAGATGCAAAAGTTTTTACCAAGATTGATTTTTGTTCGGGCTATCACCAAATTAAAATGAAAGAAGGAGATGAGTATAAAATAGCCTTTAGGACTGAAAGAGGGTTATACCACTTCTTGGTCATGTCATTTGGGCTTTCAAATGTACCCAGTACTTTTCAAGATCTCATGAATAAAATATTGCATCATTTCTTGTTCAAAATAATCCTTGTATTCTTTGATGATATCCTCATTCATAGAAAATCCAAGGAGAAGCATTTGATGCATGTACGAGAGGTCTTTGACATATTAAGAAGACACACACTCTTTGCCAAAATGTTAAAGTGTTCTTTCATGGAAGATGAAGTGGAATACTTGGGTCACATTGTAGGAGAGCAAGGCATTCGAGTGGATCCCAACAAAGTGAAATGTGTCAAAGAGTGGCCTACTTCTACATATTCTACTTCTTTGAGGGGTTTCCTTGGATTGTCTTCCTTCCTATAGGAGGTTTATAAGAATTATACTCATGCAGGGGCTCCTTTCACTGATAGGTTAAAGAAAAATTCTTTCTTTTGGTACTCCATAGCCGACAAGAGTTTCAATGAGCTGAGATCTCTCTTAGTTTCAACACATATTCTTCTATACCCGGATTTCTCTAAGGAATTCATTATATATGCGGATGCTAGTGGGAGAGGAGTTGGGGATGTTTTATATCAAGACCATGGAGTTATAGCCTATGAAAGTCGTAAGCTCGATGATAAGGAGTGTCAACTACATGTCTATAAATAATAGATACTGGAAATTTTACATGTTATTAAAAAGTGGCATCACTATATATATGGCAACCATTTCAAGGTTAAAAGTGATCACTGTGTGCTGAAATATTTTTTTTTCCAACCAAATTTGTCTCCTAAACAAAGGAGATGGTTAGCTACTCTTCAAAGCTATGATTTTGAAATATCCTATATCATTGGAAAAGATAATATTGTGATGGATGCTTTATCAAGAATGTGGGCATGTTCCATCTCTACAATTTTAATTGTGCATAAGGATTGGATACATGATATCCAAGAAGAGTATTTACTTGATGAGCAAGCATCAAAGATGATGAAGGAATTTTAGTAAGGAAAAGGAGAAGAGTATCCCAATTTCAAATGGCACAACGGTCTTTTATGGTATCATGGTAGAGTCTACTTGACACCACAATCTTCTTTCAAAGACTGTATCTTGCATGAGATGCACTCTTTGCCTTTTAGCGAGACACCATGGATTGTTCAAAACATTTGAAAATATCCATACAAGCTTTTATTGGAAGGGCATTTGGAGGGATGTTAAAGATTATATCGCTTTATCATGTCAACAAAACAAGGATTCCACACTTCTACCTGGAGGTTTGCTTCATCCATTACTGATTCCTCAAGGGAAATGGACGGACATAAGCATGTATTTCATCACAGGATTATAAAAAACAAAGCATGGGTGGAATAATATCTATGTCATTGTGGATCCGTTGACTTAATCAGCATATTTCATCCCAACAATGGCTCAATTTATAGCAAAGCAAGTGGCTAATCACTTTATGGAAAGTGTTTTTAAACTCCATGGTATGCCATTAAAGATCATATTCGATCGTGATACTAAGTTCATGGGAAGTTTTTGGAGGAGCTTGTTCACTTCTATGGAAACAATTTTGACTCCTAGCACGACATATCATCCCCAAATGGATGGCCAAACGGAGCATATCAATAAATGGTTGGAAGTCTACCTTCAACATTTTTTGCCATGACACTCAAGCTTCGTGGGATCATTGGCTACATCTTGTTGAATTTTATTATAATAACACTCATCATATGATCATTGGCATGTCACCATTTGAAGCGCTTTATGAATATAAAGTGCAAATATCTTTAGCTCTCTTTCATGAAGATGTGAATCCACAAGCCAAGTCTGAAGTTGAGAAAATGGAAGTTCTTTTACATCAATGCTAAGAAAACATTAGAAAGGCACAAGATGTTATGAAGGCTTATGCTAATGAAAAGAGGAGGTCTTTGGAGTTTGAAGAAGGAGATTGGGTATTTCTCAAAGTGCCTAAATCTAGATATGCTTCTCTTAAAGGCCGTCATAATAAGTTGGCTCATCATTACTATGGGCCTTATCAAATCCACAAACGGTCTCATCATTTATGAGCCCAAAAATATTATTAGTAAAAGAGAGGTTTAAGGAATCGTTCATTGCTAGAATACCTTATTGAATGGCAAGGTTTACCCATGAAGGATTCTACTTGGAAACCATCATCATACCTTGATTCTTTTCCATTGCTTTTGCAAGAAACATAGTAAAATTTGAACATGACAGCTTGTTGTATAAAAATTCTATCATAAAAATAATTGCTCTATTATCATCAAAATTGGATTTTTATGGCATGGCTGGATACTAGGGATTGTCCTCTACATTTCTATAGCTCATACATGGTGATTGGGCATTTCTTCTTCAAGTTATGGCCATTCTTGTGCAATAGCTTGTTTTGGACAGTTTCTAACAGCATACTCAGATTTTATACTTGTACTTCATTAACATATGAGATCTTCTTCAACTTGGAGTTTCATTTCAGCATGGATCCATTACTTACAAAGCTATCCTTGTAATCTTTCCTCGTAGATTGTCCCAATTCCAGATTTGAGGACAAAGCTCTTTTAGGATAGGATGACTTGTAATAAAGCATAAATGCCTTAGCCTAGGGCTAGGTATAAAAGGTGGAGATGTAACATGTGAAGGATCTTTTACCATTTTGAAGAATACAAGATTTGAGGTTTCCTTCCTCCCACCATCTAAGAGGGTGCATACTCTTAGCCATCGAGATCATGGGGTGCATACCATGTCCCACCTTGGCATGAGGTGAGTATTCATGTTGCAGCATTCATCTATGATTCTCAGCCTTCCATGGCAATATAATTTCATGCCTAGCCACATTGGCTATGGTTTCTTGGCACATATGGTGTATTTTCTTGTATTTCCAATTACTTTGCTTATGCTTCAACTTTGGAAAAAAGTATACAACTGACTACGCCACAAAGTGTGTAAAAAAAAAATGCAAAAGTCAAGGTTCATAGTATGTTAGTCTTTGAGGATTCTGAAGATGACATTGATGAGGTCATACCTACTACTGAAAACGAAGATCTTGAGGAAGAAGTTGGGCAAGAACATTTTTATGACCCTGTTGACACTTTTCCTTTTGATCTGAGTGGTAGTATTCCTTTCGATTTGAGGACGGTGAGCCACTTGCCACTAGTTGTTCAATTTCCATGGATGCTTGGAGAGGTTCTAAGAGCCCTAATACACTTCGTATGAAGGGTTATATTCATGGGACATATGTTTTATCCTAATAGATAATGGTAGTACACACAGTTTTGTGAGTAAGTCCATTATGGATAAGTTGAATTGTCTTTCCACTGACTTACAACAACCCCATGAGAGTTCAGGTAGCCAATGGTGAAGAAGAAATCAACACTCAAATATGCCCACAGGTTTCTTTACAGTTGGCTGAAATTATGAAGAAAAAGTAAACCTAATAACCTTGAGATGGGACCCATAGATATTGTACTTGGTTGTGATTGGTTGATGATATTGAGTAAAATTACTATGGATTTCTCATAGTTATATATAGAGTTTATATTTGATGGATAGCTCATCCATTTACAAGGAATTCTTAGTAAATCATATTTTCAACTTATTACCATTCAACAACTCAAAAATGAGTATAAGAGACGCTCATAGATCATTGTTTTGCACATGAATAAAGAGGTTGAAGATGAGTCCACAAATTCAGCAAATCATCTAGCTTTGAAAGCTCTTCTTGAGAAATACATGGATTTGTTTGAAGTTTCTACTTCATTTTGCCTCCCAAGAGAGCATTAGATTACCCAATTGATTTGGAGCCCCCAACTCAAGGCCAATTCATAAGCCATCTTACAGATTGTCCAATGGTGAGTATGAAAAATTAGCCAATCAAATCGAGGAGCTTCTTGCAATGGGATTCATTGAATCTTGTTTTTCACCTTATGCATCTCTGGTCTTATTAGTTAAAAAGAAAGATGGATCTTTTAGGATGTGTATTGATTAAAATGATCTTAACAAGATCACTGTGAAGAACAAGTACCCAATAAAATTGATGATTTGTTGATGAACTCAAGGGGGCTAGATTCTTTACGAAGATTGACTTGAGGTTAGGGTATCATCAGATCCATATGTGAGAGGGTGATGAAATCAAGACTGCCTTTAGGATTGATCAAGGGCTCTATCATTATTTAGTGATGTCATTTGGGCTTACTAATGCTCCAGCTACCTTCTAGAGTCTAGTGAACAAGATTTTGTAGCCTTTCCTCTTTTAGTTTGTCCTAGTTTTCTTTTATGACATTTTGATTTATAGTAAGACCCTTCAAGACCATTTATCATGCATGAGGAAGGTTTTTGAGGTGTTGAGGCATCATAGACTCTTTGCTAAGGAGAAGAAATGCTCTTTCATGTAGACTGAAGTGGAGTACTTGGGACATATTGTCAGTGAAAAAGGGATCCATGCTGATCCCAAGAAGGTGTAGTGTGTTAAAGATTGGTCAACACCTACTACCTGTACTTTGCTTAAAGGGTTTCTTGGTATATCTTCATTTTATCACCAATTTATCAAGCATCATGCAGCTATTACAACTCCTTTGACTGATAGATTGAAGATGAAAGCTTTCTTTTGGGATACACTTGCAGATAGTAGCTTCAACTAATAAAAGAAGTCCTTACTTCTACTCCTATTCTAGTATCCCCAAATTTTTTGAAGAAGTTTACCATACGGTGTGATGCCAGTGGTGGCCAAGGCATAGGAGTGATTGCCTTTGAAAGTCAAAAGCTTATAGATAAGGAAATGGCTATGAATGTCTATGACCAAGAGATGTTGGCTATCTTACATGCAATAAAGAAATGGCACCATTATTTGTATGGCAGCTACTTTCGAGTTCAAAGTGATCACAGGGTCCTTAAGTATTTCCCCACTCAATCCAATCTTACTCCTAAGCAGCGTAGGTGGGTAGCTACACTACAAAATTATGATTTTGACATCACTCATAAGAGGGGCAAAAACAATGTAGTGGTTGATTCTCTTTCTTGTATGTGGGCCTATAAAGTTCCAGCTATGATTGAGCTACATAGTGACTGGATTGAAGAATTACAGGAAGCCTACCTATAAGACGAAGAGCTTAGTCATGCTTTTTAGAAATTATAGCAAGGTCTCATGGAAGATATCTGGTTAAATGGCAAGATTGTCATTTCCTCTACTTCTTCTTTTACATGGAAAATTATGGAGGAGTTGCATTCTTCACCTTTAGCTGGACACCTTGGAATTTTCAAAATCTATTATAGGATCAGTAAAAGCTTTTATTGGAAAGTACTATGGAAATATGTCAAAGATTTTGTCATGAAGTGCATGCTTTGTCATCAAAATAAGTGTTGACAGACACGGACCTAGAACTAGATCGGCTATGGTGGACGCAAATCAAACACATGATACATTATCATAATGAGGAATTGTAACTCAAGTGAATTAGGTTCCAAGATAGATTAGCTTGGACTCATAAACACAATCTTGAGTAACTCAAACTGATAGTTCCATTGCCCTGTATGAGTGTCAACCAAGTACATGCCTTTATAGCTTTTGGAAAGTACCACTCTCCTCACAGTGCATATGGGATTTTGAACATCTCTTCCTAGAGCTTCTAGAGCATACATATTTTCTCATATTTTCCATGCAAAGCCACTTATGGGAAAACATCTTCTAGGTGCACATCCAGCCTCTATGGGTATACACATCAAGAATCATTTGCTATTCTCAACACCCCTCCTCAAATGATAAGTTCCTAACCTACTGGCATTTGCCTCCCCTACATGCAGACATGGACGAGGAGAGTAGCTCTTTGGCAGCCTTAGTCAGGTCAAGCTTGAAACTTTACATTTTTGATAGGGTTTGTTACATCCACTATGGGAAGTAGATCCACTTAGAGAATTTGAGATTCACTAGGGGAAATTTTTTGCAAAACATTTTGTTTGTAGCAGCAAAAAGTACTTTATCTTCTTCATGCTTCTTTCACATCCTTTGGTGATGTCGTCGATCTTCTTAGTCTTCATATTGTTGTCTTTGATCTTCCTGGTCTTTCTTCATGCTTTTCATCTTTGACTTGTTCTTCATTATCTTGTGCTCTAGTCTTGTTTGTAAGGTCTTTTTTCTCAGTGAGTTTGAGATGGATAGAAATAGGTACATTGCTGTGACTTGACATGACTTGTTGAACCATTATATAAATCTTGGGATACATAGATTTTGGGATTTCATGGGGCTTTGCAAGACAAATACATTTCTCTTTGGATACTTTGGATGGACTCTCTCTACCCCTGTCTCTCTATTAGATGGGGTTGATTGAAATTAGAGTCACCTCCCTTTACTATCCTCTTCATCTAAATACATGTCAACTTCACATTCTGAATCAGAATCCTTGTTTGACTCAAAAACTTCATTGCTACTTCCCTCAGAGTCTAGTTGTTGTTGTGAACCTTGACCTTAGTATGCAATTGTGTTTCCACTTTTTAAAAGGGGTCCCAAGCTTGGAATGCCTTGCATGTGGACTCTGTGAACAAGGTGGACAGCTTGCAAATAGAAGCAAGAGGTGATATCATTTGTTCATCCAAGAGACACCATTACAGAAGACAAACTAGATTTGTGGACTTTGTTTTAAGTAGTTTTTTCTCTGCAATTGCTAGAAATCACCATCACAGGGTAGAGGGCAAGGGTAGAATTGCTTGACAGCCTAATAAATCTAAAATCACAAATTAGTATATTCCGACTTAGACATTTAGGAATGCAAACCAGCTTGAGCTACTAGCATAGTAGAATCTGATGTTGGAATTGAACCAGAACGAGGCAGTATAGGCACATCCCTCAAATGATGGATAGAGTAGAGCTTCCAACAATGTGAATGACAAGAAGATAGCTCGTATTAGTACAATTTGTGGCTCAGGCTCAATTCAATTGATCAAAATTTTCCCATTCTGTCTCAACCTTGATAGAGCTTAGCTTTTAGGAGATGACATGATGGTGCAAAACCCTGTAGAACAGGAAGGGGAGATGATCTCTGGAGTGGGGATCTGGAAGAAAGGCCAAAGGTTAGAAATGGAGAAGAGGTCAATCCTAAAGGGATGTAGTAATGGAGCTTCGGTAGTTTTTGGCATAAAAGCTTGGCTATGGGCTCCAAGGATAGCTCCTTGGATGCCATACAATAGAGTGATCGAGTAGATTAGGATGATCTAGAAGCAGCTACTGTAACCGCTAGTTGAGTCACTTCAGAGTTTGAATTCTCTCATCAATGATTTTAACCAAGTCAAGGAGGTTTCCTCTGCGTCAGAAACCAAGCTCCATCTCCAATGCTTTGAGGTTGAGGAGTTGAATCTTCAAAAGGAGAAGATTTAAAGAGGGATGAATAGTAGGGCTTGCAGAGAAGAAGAAGTCACACCACTAGCTACCTAGCTCAACCATGGTTCTGATACCATGTTGAGAAACACAGACCTAGAACTAGATTGGCTATGGTGGATGCAAATCAAACACACGATACATTATCATAATGAGGAATTGTAACTCAAGTGAATTAGGCTCCAATATAGATTAGCTTGGACTCATAAACACAATCTTGAGTAACTCAAACTGATATTTCCATTGCCATGTATGAGTGTCAACCAAGTACATGCCTTTATAGCTTTTGGAAAGTACCACTCTCCTCACTGTGCATATGGGATTCTAAACATCTCTTCCTAGAGCTTCTAGAGCATAGATCTTTTCTCATATTTTCCATACAAAGCCACTTATGGACAAACATCTTCTAGGCACACATCCAGCCTCTATGAGCATACACATCAAGCATCATTTTCTATTCTCAGCAATAAGAACAATAGCCATAAGTTGTTGCAACCATTACCTATTCCTATGGGAAAATGGATGCACATTACCATGGATTTCATTAGTAGCTTGCCTACTACCAAAAAGGAATGGAATAGTCTATACGTAGTGGTGGATAGACTCACTAAGGTAGCCCATTTCATTCGAACCAAGACCTAGTTTACTACTTCTCAAGTGGCTAGTCAATTTAAGGAGTAGATCTTTAGATTACATGGATTACTGCAGGTGATTGTTCATGATAGAGATTCATAGCTCATTAGTAAATTTTGACAGCCAGTATTCACATCCATGGGCACTAAATTGTCTCCCTCTACAGCCTATCATCCACAAACTAATGGACAGACAGAAAGGGTAAACAAGTGGTTGGAGGCTTGTCTTTGCCATTTTTGTTATGATGTCCAGAATTCATGGGATTTTTTGCTACACTTGGTTGAGTTTGCTTACAATAACTCCACTCATGCAAGCATTGGAGTTTTAGCCTTTGAGGCTATGTATGGTTATAAGGTGCCCTTACCCACAGTCATCTTCAATGAAAGAATCAATCCTCATGGGAAAGAAGAATTGGAAAGAATGCATACCCTTCTTCAACAGTGTAAGATGAATCTTAGGAAAGAACAAGACTAGATGAAGATGTATGTAGATGAGAAGAGGTGACCCTTAAAGTCCCAAGAAGGAGAATTATTTTTGTTGAAGGTGCCCAAGTCTCGTTATTCTACTTTGAAGAGTGGATCCACTAACAAGCTTGCTCACAGATTTTATGGACCCTACAGGACTTAGATGACTATTGATGAAGAAGATCTTATTCAATACATCCCAGAGGTTGTCATAGGTCAGCATGAGAAGAAGCTTCACTCTTGTTCTATCATTAAATATTTGATCAAATGGAGAGGTTTGCTACCTAAGGAAGCTTCTTGGAGACATGTTTCTATATTAGATGAGTTTCCTTACCTACGGGATACATTGGTGGTTGAAGCATATTGACTATGAAGCCAATTTTGATGCATACAAGGATCTGACAACAAATTGTTTTAGAATAGTTTTTATTCTCCCTAACTTTCAAAATTGTGCCACCTATATAGAGTCAAAGTACTCTTCAAGAGCTATGTTTTGGCATGCGGCACGCTTCGTTTGGATACGTCTACCAGAAGTTATGTGGCAGATTTGGTTCAATAGGGTTTGTTCTTATAGCAAGCTGTCTATTTCATTTTGAGTACATCATTTGAAGTCTTTAAGGCTCCAAGGACTTTTGAAGCATTCTTGATCATGTATATAGCTAACGCTTACTCTCATATCTTCATTTCAGTCCATATGTCTTTAATATTTTATTCATTTCCCTATTTGTATAGCTGAAAATAGAGTAGTACTTTGTTC
Organism: Lygodium microphyllum; assembly: GCF_053477565.2. Classification (NCBI taxonomy): domain Eukaryota; kingdom Viridiplantae; phylum Streptophyta; class Polypodiopsida; order Schizaeales; family Lygodiaceae; genus Lygodium; species Lygodium microphyllum. The sequence continues at coordinate 123,638,094 of NC_141149.1, forward strand.
CATCCATCCTTTTCCAACTTTTGTAAGTTTGTTTTTTAGGGCAAAAACCTTTGGGACGGGATGGATTGTAAGAAGCTGGGAAGAATAGTTGTTTAGTGTAAAAATAATAGTAATACCATGTCTCACTCTGACATAGGTATAAAAGGAAGAGATGTAATTTTTCTCATCTTTTGAAACATTAATACATTATTGTCTCTCTCCTCATTACCTTGCTCACAACTTCAATAACTTCTCACCTATTTCTATCTTTCTCTCTCTATTTCTAGTCATTCTCTCTCCTTGTCACTCTCTTTCTCTCTCTTTTGCACTTCTTCTTCTCTCTCTTCTCCAGTTTTCTCTCTCCTCTTTCTCTCTCTCCAATTCACTTCTTGACAACCCTGTCATGCCCCCTGCATTTTTCTTCTGTCCCCCTTTGTACTTGCCATACGCCTTCACATGGTGCATGCTTGTGGTTGTTGTTCCTTACGGTTTTTTCTTTATCATTCACGCACTTGATTTTTGCTTATACATTTCAACTGAAAATTGACAATGAAAAAATTAGTAAAATTCTTAAAATTTTATAAAAATAATTTTACATTTTTTGTATATATTTCAATTAAAATTTTCTAATGAAAAGTAGAAAAACTTAGAAAATATCATAAAAATCTTAAAATAACATTAAAAATTCATAAAAATCTTGAAAAATAGCTAAAATTTCCTAAAAATCTTTTAAAAATAAAAAAATCCATGCCTCATTTGTAACCTTTTGATTACCGTTTACACTCACCTAAAATCCAACAACCCCTTCAAAATCAAATAAAAATTAAAACATATCTCTAAAAAATCCAAAACACATCTATTTTTTTAAAAAAAATACATGTCATCTTTTGGTCTTTTTCCCTCATGCTGTATATTTTAGCCTAGTGGGATTATCTTTTGGATTTCTTTGAGGCTGGTTTTTTCTTCACTCGTACATTTTCGTGTGCCAATTCAGATTAGGATGCATTCACATACCCTACAAGTATTTAAATTTTATTTTCTTTTTACTACATCCCCACCACGTTTATTGGTTAAAAGGAACTCGTTGATCACTTCTTTCATTTGCATTTGTGCTCAACACACACCAACATAAATAAATAAACTCAACCAAACGTTTACATTGCATGCGCTTCATGTGCTAAACATGCACCATTTTTAATTGGTAATAAACTAAACTAGCCGTCACTCTTGCACGTGCTAGCAAAAAGACGCTATACACACAATAAATTGGACTAAAATGAATATGCATTTAGAGACCCATGGAGTTGGGATCAACGTCCGGGTTCGCTAGCACTGTTAAACATAATAATTTGTCTTAAAGGATAAAATGAACTCAGATTTTATTTCTAAGATTATTACCTAATAAAATTTCAACCATTGATAGTAATTGCTAAAATCCACCTTTTATTAAATTTCAATCCATCCACATTGCACATCTCTCATCTGTTGGGGGTAAAGGCGCCTCCGTCGTGCCGCCCCGTGTATTACTACACTGACAGTACTCGCCACTGCACACTGCAGGTGGCGGGCGCCCGTCACGTCACTTTATTCTTTATTCTTTTAGTGGCAGTTTGAATAAAGGAAGGCCCGGTCACACATTGTGACTGTTGGAGTTCCCATTTCTTGTCTCTCTCTTTCTTGCTCTTGCTCTCCCGCCATAGCTCGCATGCAAGCTTCAATCCTTCTCACCTTTCAACTGGTATCAGAGCTTGACATTCTCTTGCTTGAGCTCGACTCGGTGCTTCTCTACCTTCGCATCAACTCCCTTCACGCATTGGATCTCCATCCTGGCAGCCATATCCGATCTCCTCGAGCTCCCGTCACTCCCCGGCTTCCCGAGCACCTTCCCAGCCTATTGAGGCACCTTCAAGCCATTGATACTGAGGTATTTGATCATTCTTTTAGGGTTTTATTTCAGTCTACAGGTTGCAAACAGCAAGGGCAGCCATGGCTTCGAACCCTTGAAGCTTATTCCCCTCATATTGTGCCTTACACCTATCAAGGCTCAAAGAGGCTTGTCATAGGCTTTTGATAGGCCCTTCTTGAGCCCCACATTACCCCCTTTTCAGCCCATGTGGAGCAGCAGCAAGTTCAGCACCAACAGGGTAGATTGCATCATTTTTTTCCAGGCTGTGAGCACTCGTCTACTTCAGCTCCACACTTGGCCATTGCTTCTCGCTCTCTACCTTGATCAAGAGGGCTATAGACTTCATGTTTGATGTCATTCAAGCTTTGGGCATTGGTCTTGATTATTCGGGGCTGATTTCTTCAGATTTGGGACTGTCATAAACTATCATAACAGGCTGAAAACAGGGCAGCACCATTGGCATTAGCATTTGTTGCTTATACTCCATTCCGGTTGTGCTATTTGATGCCCGTATGCGGTCTACATGATGCCTAGTGCCTTGGGAATGTATGCACATGATTATGCCATGATTTTGGCTTGAAATATTGGCTGATTTGGGACTGTTATTTACTGTTATACAGTGCTGGAAACAGGGCAGCCACACTTGGCATTGGCATTTGATCCTTATACTCTACTTCGGTTACCTTATTTGATGCCCGTATGCGGTCTACTTCCTACCCGGATGTATTGGGGATATATGCATTTGGTTTGACCATGATTTTGGCTTGAATTCGGGGCTGAAATCTATTGTTTAGAACAGTAAATACATGCTGGAATAATAGTGGGCTGAAGGTACTTTACATGCTTTGGCACTTACCTACCGATACCGGATGTATGCTTTGAGCTTTGGCATGATGTCTCTGATATTTGGGGACGACTTGGAGCATATGTATGAGATTATGGGATGCTTTTGAGCTTCGCATTAGCTCCGTCTTCACTGGCATTTGGACCGACTTGGCATGCTCGTGGACCGCCTACGCCTCATGTCTCTGCTTGACAGTTAGGCTTTTGCATTACATGCTTTGGTTCGTGACATATGCTATTTGGTTTGTGTATGCCATAGCGACATTTGGAGCTTGGATTTGGATGTATTTGAGCATTCCCGGCTTACTTGATCACTGATCTTGGTTGCTATTTGGATGTCATTGAGTTGACCGAGAGCTTATTTGGGCTTATGTATTGCTTCATGGTTAATACGACCGGTGCTTCATGTATGTCATGCTCTCTTGGATGCGCTTGATGCATTGACAGGGTCACTTATCACTGGTGATTTCTCTTGGGTTGTTTGAGCTTCTGAGCTCGCTTTGTACGCCTTTTGTGCCAGTGGGAGTATTTTACATGCTTGCTTGACCTTTGACAGCTGCATGCTATTGGAGCACTTACATGTATTTGGAGCAGTTTATGTCTTGAGCAGCTACATACGCATTGAGACTTTGGGATCATACTCCGATCTTTATGGATATGCATTGATGTACTCTTGGTTCACATGATGCTTATGAGCCGAGTCTCATATTTGGATCTTTCTCTTTGAGTAGATACCTATTTGTGTCAGGTTTTGGCAGTTACAGGAACACTTTGCCTAGAGTGTCTGGGGGTGTGCCTTTCACTGGCAGATGTTATTTTGACATGCTTCGGTGTTGAGCTCATGTTCTTTTCACTGTCATTGGCCTTGCTTATGTCTGTTTCATGCCGGCTTTGGACCTAGCATTGTTTGCTTGACATTGGATCCTATTTTGGGACAGTTTGCTCTCTAGACTGCATACCTGCAATTTATTACAGCAAGCAGTTATTGGTGGACTGAGGTGTACTTTTTATGCTGAAATATCCTGATTTGGGGTACTACACCTAGTACTAAGTGGGCAGCAACTTTTGGCACACTTTGCTCACCCTTTGGACCCCGTTTTGGTCATTTTTGGGTAGTTTCTGTAGTAAAACAGCAAGCAGTTTTGGACTGTTTGGGCATTTCCAGCCTGCATAATGGCGTCATCTTCGCATGATAGTGCCATCTTTAACATTACAAAGTTGGATGGTACCAACTACTCTTATTGGAAGAGTCAAATTTGGCAGGTCTTGGTGCAGAAATCTCAGATTAAGCCACTTCGGTTGAGTGGGGAGCAGCCTGAAACTATGGACAATGACGATTGGCTTGAACTTGATGAGCTATGCAAGTCCACGATTGTATTGTCTCTCACTGAACAGGTACATTATAATGTATTTGAGGAAGCACAGAGTGCATGGGATCTATGGAATAAGATCAAGAATCTTTATGATAAGAAAAGTCCAGCGAGTCAGATATACTGGTTGAAGCAGCTTATGGATCTGCGCATGAAGGATAATGCGACTATGTCTGCTCACTTGAGCCAGTTCCATGCTATACTGAAGAACCTGACTTTGCAGGATATCACCTTTGGAGAGGAAGTAACTCCTCTTTTTTTGCTTGGGACTCTGAATGAGTCATGGGATGTTTTCCGTACTGCTCTTTGTGCCTCTAGTGCTACTCTAAAATTGGCAGATGTTGAGAGTGCTCTTCTTCAGGAAGAAGTGAATCGCAAAAACTTGGATGCCTCTCGTGGTAGTCATGCTTTGACATTTAGAGGCAGGAATGACAGGTATGACCATGGTAATGGCCGAGGCCGTGACTCGCAGAAGGGTCGGTCTAAATCTCGTGGCAAGTCGCGTAGTAAGTCGCGTGGGCGCAATGCAAATGTCACTTGTCATCATTGTGGAAAAAAGGGCCATATTAGACCACAGTGTCATGAGTTGCGCAATGAGAAGCGCAAGGATAAGGGGAAAGATAAAGTGCAGAAGAAGTCCTCTGATCGCAGCATAGTACCTACAAAGTCTAGCGTCAAGATTGAAGAAATTAATATCATGCAGACCAAGGATTCTGATCAGTGATGAGTTCATACTCGCAGCTAGTTCTTCTGATGCTTCACACTTGACTGAGACACCTAGTATGTATGCACAGTGCTGGTTATTGGATTCAGGTGCATCCTTCCATGTGACGCCTTACCATGAGTGGTTTCACTCTTACCGTACTGTATTTGGATCAGTCAGACTTGGAGATGACAGGTCTCTTGATATTGTGGGCTGTGGAGATATTCAGTTGCAGTTTTCCACTGGCAGTTCCTTTTTGCTTAGGGATGTACGTCATGTACCTGCTTTTACGCGCAGTCTTATGTCTGCAGGACAGTTGGATGATGCAGGGTTTCATGTCTGTTTTGGGGATTCTGCCTGGAAGATCACCAAAGGCAGACTTGTGCTTGCTAGAGGCACCAAGGCTGGCAGCCTCTATCCTCTTGTTGTATCTGGGTCTTCTATAGACCATGTTTTGGCAGTGGGCTCTATCCCACATGTATCACTTTGGCATGCCCGTTTGGGGCATATGTCTTTGAAGGGAATGAAAATGTTATCTGGTTTGCAGTATCTTCCGCCTCTGGACTATGCACGTTTTGACTCATGTGATCATTGTCTTTATGGTAAGCAGAATAGGTCTACGCATAAGAAATCGGGTAGGCCACGCATGAGTGAGCCCTTGGCATTGGTGCATTCTGATGTTTGTGGGCCTATGCCTTGCATGTCTATGGGTGGCGCGAAGTACTTTGTTACCTTCATTGATGATTTTTCTAGGAAAGTGTGGGCTTATCCCATAAAGCAAAAGTCCGATGTCTTGGTAGTCTTTCAGCTCTCTCTCACTTGGGTAGATTCGCCTTTAAGTGGGAGGTTGTTGGGGGTAAAGGCACCTCCATCGTGCCGCCCCGTGTATTACTACACTGATAGTACCCACCACTGCACACTGCAGGTGGCGGCCGCCCGTCACGTCACTTTATTCTTTATTCTTTTAGTGACAGTTTGAATAAAGGAAGGCCCGGTCACACATTGTGACTGTTGGAGTTCCCATTTCTTGTCTCTCTCTTTCTTGCTCTTGCTCTCCCACCATAGCTCGCATGCAAGCTTCGATCCTTCTCACCTTTCATCATCTAATCAATGAACGCAAGATACGTGGGATGAGAGAGATGCAATTTTTTTGTTAGTCCATGTTGATAGGTTTTGATCTAGTTTCGGTTTTGTTGTGTCCAAATTTGTTTAGGTCATGGTATTTCTTTTACTTCACTAGTCACAATGATGTGGTTTGGGATACGATATCAAGTGTTTTTTGAAAATTGAAAACCTCTAGTGCAAATGTAGTTAGGTTTGATTTTTGTTAGCTTCATTGTTTGCGTGACTATTTCTTTTGTCATGTCATAGTTGGATTTTCTATGCTTTTTTTGCTTAGGATTTGTTTTTATCATGTTGTTTGTTTTTTGAGTGTGGAAACTTGATAGCCTTGGTCGAGTTTGGTTTTTTTTTTTTTTTTTTGATAGGTTGGAGTTAGAATTTATTGATGGTTGCCAAACATTGTGGAATTGGTAAGTTTCCTTGCTAAGACTTTTGCACATCACAGGGATAATGGGTTCACGAGCACTTCACATTGCAGTTGTTTGATTGCATTGCACTCGGGGGTTGTCTCGTGATCTTTTCAAATACTTTCATGCCATGGGTTGGGTTTATGGACATTTTGCACCATCATTAAGCACTTGCATGGCATGAGGCCCACAGTAGCTATATGTAGTAAATCTTAGATGCACGTGCACTTGAGAGAGCACCTTTCATTGGGCACACATTGCTTTTTGCATGCACGAGAGTTGGGATGTTCATCATCGAGTTAGGAACCTCTAGTTGAGTGGGTAAGGCGGTTGGGAGAGTTTGAGGGTCGTGAAGGACACCGTCAATTGTGAGATGGATTATTTTCTGGTCAACATCTTCAGAACCATAATTTCTTGAGCGATTATGAGATTTTGGGTGGGTGGAGTGGAGTATGTTATTTCTTCTTAATGAATGATGAGAGGTGAGGATAAGGAACTTTATTTGCACTTGCATGACGCACGAGCACGTGTAGATAGGCCAGACACAACTTCTTTAGTGCATTCATTTCTTCTTGTGAGGCATTGCTTGTATGGTTGCAAATCATGGATCCGACATTGCATAAATCTCAAATCATGAATTATTGGGCACAAAGTTCTATTTCATAACATATTCTTGCTAGGGCACATTGCATGAAAATTAGGTTCATTTTGAAGACACCAAGGGTGTGTACTCCACAATGGACATTTTGGAAGAAGGCATACGAAGCATTATGAATAAGTGGGAATACACAAGGGATGGCTTGATGGCACAACATAGGGAAGTCTTATGATCGGATTAAAAAGATGTTAGGAAAAGCAAAGAAGAAAAGGAGAGAGTAATTGGAAATTCCACGAGTGGAGCTACTCAGAACGTTGGAATGCTATCCGGATCAGAAGCTTGAAGACATTGAAGAACTTGTGATTATACTGAATTGGACCTAGAATTATGTTTGACATCATCCTAGAAGCGTTAAACTAGAGAGCATTATTGGAGCTCTCATGCATTTTGGGAAGGGGTATTTTCCATCTTTGAACAAACACCAAGAAACAAAGAATGGGAGCATTAGCTCTCCATAGTCTGATGGAGTAGCTAAAACTGTGGAGGTTTCAAAAGTTGAATTTCATGTTGATTCAACAGGTGATTCAAATTTGACACTTAAGGTTGTGGAAAAACTAGATCACTTTATTATTGGACAAGCTGATGCAAAACATGCTATGGCAGTGGTTCTCTGAAATAGCTGGCATAGACATCATGTCCCACTTGAAGTGAGGGGGAAAATTGTTCCCAAACATATATTAATGTTTGGTCCTACAGGATGTGGAAATATGGAAAACTTGCTCATACTCCCTTTATTAAGGTCGATGCAAAAAAAATTACAAAGGTGGGGTTTCATGGTTGAGATGTTGATCAGATAATTTGTGATCTAGTTGACAATGCAATTCAACTACTACAACACCAAAAGTATGATGAAGATGTGGCAGAACAAAAGTTATTCAAGTTGACTGGATTGAATGGATCGAAAGAGCATGGAAATCTAACTCTAGAAAAACAAAAGGCTTGTCATGGCTATAGCGACTGTATTATAGTGGTGGGCTAGACATGAAATTAGTAACCTTAGAGTTACATGAGAGCCAGGGTGGCGTGTCATAGCAAGTCAACGACATTATAAAGGTATGCAAGACATTCTAGAATGCAAAAATTCAAGATGACGGCTATTTTGAAGATGTTGGCCAATGCAAAAAACTCAACAGCATCACAGAGGAAATAATGGTGATGGTGGTGGTAGGTTATTCTATGAACGCAGGGTAGCTGCATTTTCAGAATGTAGGGCGACATTTTGAAGCTAGATAGCCTTAAGGCTATTCAAAGCTTTTAAAGCTTTTGATTCTTACGTTTTAAAGTCTTTTAAAAAGTAATAAACAATGGAAAGCAATAAAGCCAAAAAAATCTAAACTCAACATGTAAGAAGGAAAAACCTATAGAAGAGGAGCGGAAGAGGTGCTAAGGGTTGGCCCTTCCCCATGTATGCTTATTGTATGAGGAGAATGGAGGGTCGGACATGTGCAAGCGGAGTCTTGACGTGCCAGTTTGGAAGATTTGGAACTTGGAAGTTGAAGTGCCAAGTGTCGGCTCAAGGTTCTTGTCAAGGTATGAGAATTTAATTCATTTGGATTTGTCTTCAAAGATTGTTTTGAACTTTGTGCAAAACATTACTGTTTTTGACTTTTGTGTTGGGTTTGTGTGATTGTTGTACCCAAAATTAAGTTTTTTGGTTGTTTTTGAGCTATGAGAGGCATTGTTTGTTGTTTGGTTTTGTGTGTGGTTCATGTGGTGTTTGCCGAAACATTTAAATTTTTTTGTGTTGTGTTGTGCATCCAACAAAGTCAATTATTCTCATTGGCACTCCTTAACGTCTTGTTATCGGTTTGTGAGTGAGGCTTTCTCTCGATCACCGCTCGTGTAACATCTCTTTTTTGGTGCCCCCGCTGAGGAGTGCCAAAATTGACTTTGTTTTCGTTGTTTGATTTGGATGTGAGTTCGTTTTTATTTCTTGTGATTGTTGAAAATGACTGATGATTTTCCCAAGTTCCATGGTAATCAAACTGAGGATCCCAAAAGATTTTTAGAAAAGATAGAGCTATGTTGTTTGATTCAAAGAGTAATAGACCCTGAGGATAAACTCCAAATTCTTAGGTTTCAATTGCAGGGAGAATCACAAAATTGGTTGCTTGACATTGAGAGAAGCTTGAAATTTAGGAGACAGAAATTGGACTATGAGACCATTAAAGATACATTTTTATCTAGGTTACAAAGTCAAAGTGAGATTTGGGAAAAAATAGAAACTTGTGTTCAAAAAGAGGATCAGTGTTGAGGACTTTGCTAGGGAGTTTGAAAGATTGTGGAAACGTTGGAGTTTAACATTGTTAGTAGGGTGAGATAGCCCTAGTTATGTTGAAGATAACATATTTTGTAAATGGGTTAAAATCAGAAGACTAGAGAGTGAAAATAGAGGTTAAGAACCATAATACTTTTGAGGAAGCTACGAAAATTCCTAAATATCAAGAAAGGAAGACCAAAATAAAAAAAGAATTAGGTTTAAATTTGCGGTTTGAAGAACTACGGAGAGGTTGAGTTCAATGCGAGTTGAGAGGAAAGTTTTTAAGGAGAAAAGAGTTAGTTATGCCTATCCTAAGAGAGGTATACTATATTCTCTATTTAGGAGATGAGTTGACTTGTGAGGAATCAATTAAAGTCTGTGAGGAGAAACTCCCTAGGGTGGTTGAAGAGAAAAATATTTGTTTGACCGATTGGAGTGAAGAATCTAGGAGTATGAGTTTGTATCCATTGACCCCACTGATATTTCTAGTCCAGTATTTAGTGATTTATCTAATGAGGAGGGATTGACTAATATTACTTTGGAGCTTGAGGACTATGAAGGTGAGCCGGAGATGGATTTGAGTTGTATGGAAGAAGAGGAGAGACCAGTTCTTTGGGGAGGATGAGAATCAAGAAAGTTTTGATATTTTTGATAAGGAAAGGAGTAATGATAATTTTGATCGTTTTGGAAGTGTTGAAGAGAGTAGAGACAATTTAGAGAGTGAGCTTGTTTACCTTGATAGTAGTGAGGATATAGATGGATCTGAGTGTTTGAGAGAAGAAGAGATAATTAAGGAGGATTTTTTGAGTCTTTTAGAAGATCATGAAGGGGGGGGGGCTTAGAAACTATAAGGTTTCAAGATGAAGTTAAGGGTTTGTATTTGTTTCTTGATGAGGTTGTTGAGATTTGTTGTTAGTTTGGTTGTGAGTTTGTTGATCAAGAGAGTTTTGAGGTTATGGGTTATGACTTTTGTTGTGATTTTGGTGTTGGTGTTGTTGGCTTTGATGAGTCTCGTGAGTTGTTTGTTGATGGTTTGAGTAGCCCTGGAGAGGCTTTTGTTTGAGGTGATGCTGATGTGGTTTTCAGTAGACCTAACCTCTTGCTTCTTGATAGTTGTGTGGATGATTTTTTTGGTTGATTTAGGCAACAATGTTGAAGAGGAAACTTCATCTAATAGTCTTGTGGTTTCTTTGATTTCTCCTAGAGTTTTTGATGATGTTTGTGATGATTTTGATTAGGGTTTTGAGGACCCTGAGAGTGACATTGAAGAGGATGTGAGAGATAATTTGAGTAAGGCTTGGAAAAGAATTGGAAATTTGAGGGAGGAGAGGTTTAAAACCAAGGAAATTGAATTGGAAGGTGTTTGTGAGGAGGTAGTAGGAGATTTGGTAGTTGAGGAGTCTTTGGTTAAGGTTATTGACCCAAAGTTGTTGCATTGTGAAAATGTTATTTGTGATGATGTAAACATGGAAGTTTCTTCAGTTTCTTGTGAAGTTCCTTGTGAGGTTTCTTGTAAGGATACTATGGAAGGTGTTTACCATTTTTTGCATGTAAAAGACTTGATGGAGTTGTGTATTATTGATGAGTTAGGTTATGTGGTTGGGTGTCTTGGAGTGACCCCATGTGTGGATGTATTTGGTTCTTGTAATATTGTGAGTCTAGAGCTCACTCATGTATCTGATTTGGAGATTGTGTTGGGAGATCCTTGCATTGTATCTTTTGGAGAAGTTGTTCATGATTGCATAGATAATTTAGTGGATGAATTTGAGTTCCGGCAACAAAGAAAGGGTCAAATTTTCATTTAGAGACTCTACAAGTAACATGTTTTCTCCTACGGAGGATGGATGGGATTTGAAAATTTTGGATTATGGATGGGATTTAAGGGATTTGAAGATATTGAAGGATGATGTATTTTCCTTGGATGATGAGGATTGCCTCAAAGATTTTAGATTAAATTTTTTTGATAATTTTAATGAGAATTTCATGGATGAATTCTGTTTACCTGTAAAGGAGTTGTTTGAGAGAAATGTGCCACTGGAGTTTGTAGAGAAGATTATGGGCAGATCATTGGATTCAATTTTTGATTAGCTCATAAATGTTGCATTGTTTTATGAAAACAACTGCTGCACATAAATGTTTGCAAACTAGGGGGGGGGCTAAATATGTCAAGCGTTTTTTTGAAAAATAAAAACCTCTAGTGAAAATGTAGCTAGGTTTGATTTTTGTTAGCTTTTTTGTTTGTGTGACTATATCTATTGTCATGTCATAGTTGGATTTTCTGTGATTATTTAGCTTAGGATTTGTTTTTCTCATTTTTTTTGTTTTTTGAGTGTGGAAACTTGATCACCTTGGTCGATTTTTGTATTTGCTTTTGGGCAGGTTGGAGTAAGAATTTATTGATGGTTGCCGAACATTGTGGAACTAGTACGCTTTCTTGCCAAGAATTTTGCACATCACGGGGATAAAGGGTTCATGAGCACTTCACATTGCACTTGTTTGATTGCACTGCACTCGAGGGCTGTCTCCTAATCTTTTCAAATACTTCCATGCCGTGGGTTGGGTTTATGGACATTTTGCACCATCGTTGAGCACTTGCACGATATGAAGCCCGCTACAACTACATGCAGTAAATCTTAGATGCACGCGCACTTGAGAGAGCACCTTTCATAGCACACATTGTTTTTTGCACGCACAAGAGTTGGGATGTTTGTCACCAAGTTAGGAACCTCTAGTTGAGTGGGTAAGGTGGTTGGGAGAGTTTGAGGGTTGTGAAGGACACGGTTAATTGTGAGATGGATTGTTTTCTAGGCAACATCTTCAGAACCATAATTTCTTGAGCGATTATGAGATTTTGGGTGGGTGGAGTGGAGTACATTATTTCTTCTTAATGAGTGATGAGAGGTGAGGATAAGGATCTTAAATAATTAAGGAACTTTGTTTGCATTTGCGTGACTCACGAGCACATGTAGATAGGCTAGACACAACTTGTTCAGTGCATTCATTTCTTCGTGTGAAGCATTGCTCGTATGGTTGCAAATCACGGATCCGACGTTGCATAGATCTCAAATCATGAATGATTGGGCACAAAGTTCTATTTCATAGCATATTCTTGCTAGGGCACATTGCATGAAAATTAGGTTCATTTTGAAGACACCAAGGGTGTGTACTCCACAATGAACATTTTGGAAGAAGGCATACGAAGCATTATGAATAAGTGGGAATACACAAGGGATGGCTGGATGGCACAACATAGGGGAGTCTTATGAGTAGATTAAAAAGATGTTAGGAAAAGCAAAGAAGAAAAGGAGAGAGTAATTGGAAATTCCATGAGTGGAGCTACTTAGAATGTCGGAATGCTATCCGGATCAAAAGCTTGAAGACGTTGAAGAACTTGTGATTGTACTGAATTGGACCTAGAATTATGTTTGACATCATCCTAGAAGCATTAAATTAGAGAGCATTGTTGGAGCTCTCATGCATTTTGGGAAGGGGTATTTTCTTGCTTTGAACAAACACCAAGAAACAAAGAATGGGAACAGTAGCTCTGCATAGTCTGATGGAGTAGCTGAAACTATGGAGGTTTCAAAAGTTGAATTTCATGTTGCTTCATCGGGTGATTCAAATTTGATAGTTGCAAAGGTTGTAGAAAAACTGGATCACTTTATTGTTGGACAAGCTGATGCAAAACGTGCTGTGGCGGTGGCTCTGTGAAATAGATGGTGTAAACATCATGTCCCACCTGAACTCAGGGGAAAATTTGTTCCCAAAAATATATTAATGTTTGGTCCTAGAGGATGCAGAAAGATGGAGATTGCTAGACAACTTGAAAAACTTGCTGATACACCCTTTATTAAGGCCGAGGCAACAAAATTTACAAAGGTGGGGTTTTCATGGTTGAGATGTTGATGAGATCATTTGTGATCTAGCTGACAATGCAATTCAATTAGAGTGCCAAAGGTATGAGGAAGCTGTGGCAGAACAAAAGTTATTGAAGCTGAATGGATTGGATGGATCGAAAGAGCATGGAAATCTAACTCAAGAGGAACGAGAGGCTTGTCATGGCTATCGCCAGATGTATTAGAGTGGTGGGTTGGACACGAAATTAGTAACCTTAGAGTTACATGAGAGCCAGGGTGGTGTGGCACAGGCAAGTCGACAAGGTACGCAGGACTTTCCGGAATGTACAAATTCAGGACGGCGACTATTTTGAAGATGACGGCCAATGCAAAAAAACTCGACGGCATCGTAGGCAATAATGGCGATGGTGGTGGCGATGCAGGGCGGCTGATTCTTAAGTTCTAAAGTCTTTTAAAAAGAAATAAAGCCAAAAAAGCAAAACTCAACGTGTAAGACCGAAAAACCTTTATAAGAGGAGGGGAGGAGGTGCTAAGGGTTGCCCCTACCCCATGTATGCTTATTGTATCTTGTGAGGAGAGTGGAGGGTCGCACGTATGCAAGTGGAGTCTTGACTTGCCAATTTGGAAGATTTGGAACTTGGAAGTTGAAGTGCCGAGTGTCGGCTCAAGATTCTTGTCAAGGTATGAGAATTTAATTCCATTGGATTTGTCTTCAAAGTTTGTTCTGAACTTTGTACGAAGCATTAGTGTTTTCGACTTTTGTGTTGGGTTTGTGTGATTGATGTACTTGGAATTAAGTTTTTTAGTTGTTTTTGAGCTATGAGAGGCATTGTGTGTTGTTTGGTTTAGTGAGTGATTCATGTGGTGTTTGTTGAAATATTTTTAAAAAAAATTGTGTTGTGTTGTGCATCCGAAAAAGTCAATTATTCTCACCAGCACTCAACTTCTCATTATCAAGTTGTGAGTGAGGCTTTCTCTGTGTTAGGACTTGAACTTCACCGTCTATTTCGTACTATTTCATACCTTAGTATTAGTATGCATGTAATCTTCTGGATCAACATATGTAAAGCAGCCCTTATACTTCATATGCTATGTCGCCTGAAAGTCAGGGCGCAAGTCAAAAACGTTAGGCAGTTGTATTCGAGCAGTTGGTTCTTGATCATGAATGAAATATGACTGTGTGCAGTTCCCAGAAATGGCTGTTGATGTTTGATCCCATTATCTTCTAATTGTTTCTTGAGTGTTAGTGTTATTCTCTTTCACGTTGTTTAATCAATACTGATTATGGTGATAGAAAACAGTGTTGCAATTGATGAACACCAATTCTATGTTGCTAAGTATGATATTTGCTTTGTGTTTGAATGTATTTCTTGAACATAATGTAGTGTTGATGGCTAGAAATACATTTAGGAAGTTCCTTTACAGCACTGTTATATATTCAGGTAGAATGATGTTTCGTGGGTGGCTGTTATGGCATGTTGAAAAGCCATAACACTTTGGCGATCCCTGCCAGGTTCAGGAAAATAATTTCTTGATTTAGGTGTAGTTCTTGAATTAGGTCCTAAGAGATTCAGGTGACAAGAATGCTGATGGCATTGGGATTGGGTAAGGTGCCTTCTATGGGCCGTATTTATGTCAGACAATTACCCTTATTTATCCAATCCTATCCTTACCAGGAGCATGTCCCAGGAAATCAGGGAGGCTTTGGCAAGACAACAACAACAGGTTGCAGGGCTAGATGATAGGGGTGGATTAGAAGGTCTGGATAGGCTGGATGAGGAGCAGTTTATTGATGCTGGGCAGACTTCTTTGGAAGGGGGTACCTCAATAGTCTATCATTCTCCTACCACTTCATCAGACTCTCCAAATTTGTCAGATGATGAGGGAATATTACCTCTTGACCAGCAGGATATTCCTCCTAGGCAGGCATTTGAGAGGCTACAGCATGCAGTGCTTAGGAGAACATTTTTGTTAAGAAGTGTTAGAATTCCACCTCAGAGGGTTCTAAATTTTAATCCATTACCACCAAGAAGCACAAGAAGAGACCCAAAATGAATCCGAATTAGTTAGCTAATCCAAAGGTTCGTGCATCTAAATTTTCAGGCAAGAAGAAAGAAGACCATGATTGCCATGTGGCACAATTTGAGACCAGATGGACAGCCAGTGGTTTCAATCACATGTACGGGGATCAGGTTAAAATGCAATAGTTTGTTGCCACCTTCCAAGGAAAGGCTATGGACTGGTTTGCCAGTCTTGGTATGGAAGCCTTTAATTCATATGATGCTTTAAAAACAACATTTTTGGGTAGGTTCTGTAAAGATAAAACTCCAGGAGACATTCTCATGAAGATCAATAAGATCAAGCAAAAGGCTATGTTGGTGGAGGACTATGCCCAGAAGTTCAGGAATTTGTTAAATAGGCTACATGTTGATGATATACCTTCAGTTGAAATGCAGATTACCTACTTTATGAAGGGCTCGAGAGGTAAGATTCGGAATCCCATTGCCAATGTTGAGATGGGCCAGAATGATGCATTGGACACAATGATCAGGGCAGCTATGAGAGTGGAAAAAAGACTTGGTACCTTTAGATCTAAGAACAGTAAAGATGAGGACTCTTCGGAGATTCATATTTTGATGCAAATTCAGGATTAGATTCATATACAGATAGTGATGATGAGGGCAGTGATTACAGTTCTGATTCTGATGATGATTCCAATGACTTTGATGAAGATAATTATTGCCGAAGGAGGCATAAGAAGAAGAAGAAGAAATCAGGATCAGCCAAGACCAAAAAGAAGAAAGCAAAGGACAAAGATAGGAAGAAGTCAGCGGGGACAACAAGTTAGATAAAATGATAAAATAGAAGTTAAAAGATTTGGGTATTTCTGAAAGCAAGAGGAAGGAAAAGCATTGTGAGATATGCTAGAGAAAGGGCCATGAAACTAGGACTTGCTGGTATAATCCTAATGTCAGGGTGGCACAACAGATGCCGGTGATGCAGGCTAGACCAAGACCTATTCAACCAGTTGCAGTAAATCAGATTACCCCGGGCGCCATACCACATAGACCCTTCAGAGGACCTAGAAGAATGCAGACTATATAGCCTTGGGAAAATTTTCAAGTACAGTGGAAAACTACACAAACGGGAGCATGCCACTATTGTGGAGGTCAAGGACACTTTGTTGGACCCCCAAACTGTGAGCTTTGGGCAAGGCATAGGACTGAGAGAGGAATGCCAGTAGCAAGGTCTCGCAATGATGGAAGACCTGCAGGAGAATCTCATCAATAGGATCCACTTTCCCTAGTTGCAACAGTCCTTATAGAGTTACGTGATCAAGATGAGAAAGGGCAGACTCCTGAAGGTACATGAACTGTTGGTTATATGGAAATTTAGCAAGAGAAGGTTCATGAAGAGGCAAAGGAGGTGTCACGTAACACTAATGCTGTAAGTATGCATGTTAATTGTGATTGTTCTAATTGTATTGAAGTAGAGGAATGTTAAGAGGAACCAATGGTATTAGCAGTAACTAGAAGCCAAGCTGGTAAGAAGCTTGATTTGGCAGGAACAAGAAAAGAAAAGAAAAAAGGCAACAAAACAGGTTAGAAAGTTGCAAAAACTTCCTGAAGAATTTGAATTTGATCAAGTTGATGATGTAGGGACTTCAGGCATACAAGAGCCTAAACTGCAAGACAAACTTCCTAAACATTAGGAGTATGTTCATGAACAACAGAATCAGTTTCTTGATAGTAGAATTGCTGGACAATTACAACAAGGAGGTTCATAAGAGCTTTTTCAAGCTTTGGCCAAGTGTTCTTTGGAGTTGACCTTGGAGTAAATTTTGGATTTGATACCAGGATTTAAGGAGAAGTTACTCCTGAAGATCAGGCAGAAGCAACATGAAGTCCTTGAAAGTACAACAGTTCAAGATCAAGCAATTCCTGATTGTCAAGTGGTCATACCAACTCAACATGAGGTTCTGGATTACCAAGTACCCACCATTCAAGTTGAGTATGTAGGAAGAAAACATGATGATGTCCTGTTGGATGGGTGTTCAGGAGTTAATATACTTCCTGAATATACATATTTGGCAACTAAGCAAGAGGAGTTTTTACCAGTCCCATTTCAGGTCCGGATGGCAGATCAAAGGAGATTACAACCTTTGGGTATCTTAATCAATCAACAAATTTTAGTGGCTGTTCTGAAGTTCAGGGTGAGCTTTGTTGTGCTAAGAATGTCAGAAATCGGAGACTCTTATGCAATGCTTTTGGGGAGACCGTGTTTTAGATTGGCCAAACTCAAGCAGGATTGGGGAAATGATTATTTGTGTATTCCAAGAGAACTCAAGGAAATCAGGTTATCCATAGTTAATAAGGTTATCTTGAAAAGTTCAACCTGTAGTAGCTCAGACTATTAACCTTGCAGATGAAGTAGAAGATGATGAGGAGGAATTATTTCTTCAGGAAAATCCTTATGTGGTTCCAGTTTTTGAGATAGATGTTGATGGTATTATACAAGGGTATCAAGAGTAGCCTAATGTGGCTAGAAATGCACTTTTGGAGCATCAACTTGTTGAAACTACATGTCAAAATCAGACTGGACAGCAATCAGAGGGTCTTCCTGAAGGTTAGGAGCATCCTGAATTTCAGGACAGATCAGGGAATGAACATGATAAATTATTTAAGGACCAAGGCACTACTCATCCTGAATTTTTGCAGCAAGAAGGACCTGAAAAACAACAAACTGATATGGACAGCTTCATAGACAGTTCAGGTGTACTGGATGATGAAGGGCAGAAAGCCATTGTGTAGGCTGAATTAAGGTATGAGCATACAATGAAAAGATCTGCAAGAGTTGTTGAAGATGAGGTTCATGCGCTTAACCTGAATATTGGAGGAGAGCCTAAACCCATCAAGGTCAGTATTTTTGTTGAGGACAATTTCAAGCAGGATCTAATTCAGTTGTGCAGAGAGTTTCAATATATTTTTGCCTAGGATTATATAGATATGAAAGGATTTGATCCAGCTGTGTGCCAGCACACGATAAACTTGAAGAAAGATGCTAAGCCTATTGTTGAGAAGAGGTATAGAATGAATCCTAAGTATGCCAAACACGTCAAGGAAGAAATTGACAAGCTCTTGAGAGTGGGGTTCATTAAACCAGTCAATGAGGTTACTTGGTTATCTCCTATTGTTGTAGTGCCAAAGAAGAATGGGAAGATCAGAGTTTGTGTGGATTACATGAAATTAAATGTAGCTATTATTACTGATCCTTTCCTGATTCCTTTTACTGGTTCTCTCCTAGATGATGTGGCAGGTCATGAGATATACAATTTTTTGGATGGGTTTTCAGGATACAATCAAATTAGGATGCATCCGAAAGACATGGATAAGACATCTTTTATCACAGAGTGAGGATCTTATGTTTGCACAATTATGAACTTTGGGTTGAAAAATGGACCACCTGAGTTTCAGGGAGCTTCTCATAAGGCATTTGAGACTTATCTAACAACTTTTATGAGGGTCTTTATTGATGATTTTTGTGTGTTTGGCAGCAAGAGAGAACATTTAAAACACCTTAGACTATGCTTTCAAAGATGCAGAATGTTTGGCATGTCTTTAAATCCTTTTAAGTCAATGTTTGCAGCCAAAAGGGGTGTGTTGTTAGGTCATATCTTGTCAGAATAAGGCATGAGTATTGATCCCATAAAGATTGTAGCTGTTCAGAAAGCTAAAGATCCAAGTAATGTGCAGGAAGTCATGTGGTTTGTGGGCCAAGTTAAGTGGTATAGCAGGTATTTAAGGTACATGTCACATATTTGTTCTCCTCTTACAACTCTCACTAAGAAAGGGATACAGTTTGTGTGGAGGGAAGATCAGGACAGAACCTTTCGTATTCTCAAGAAAATGTTAGTGGTGGCTCCAATCTTGCAACCTCCAGCATAGGATTTACCTTTCCATATTTTTGTTGATGCATTTGACTTGGCTATGGGAGCTGTTCTAATGCAGGATAAGGTATCTGGTTGGTATGGACCAATCTATTATGCAAGTAGGAGATTAAGCAGTGTTGAAAAGAACTATTTAGTAACTGAAAGAGAAGCACTTGGAATGGTTTTTCAGTGTAGAAATTTAGACATTATTTGCTGGAAAATCAAGTCATTTTTCATGTCGACCATCAAGCACTCTTGTTCTTGATAAATAAGCCTCAATTGACAGGTAGATTGGCAAGATGGATGTTGCTGTTACAGGAGTTCGGCTTCAAGGTTGTGCATACCCCTGGGAAAGAGCATGCTATAGCTAATTATTTAAGTAGATTGGAAAATGATGAGTCTAAAGTTGGAGTTTCTGATCAGTTACCTAATGCTAAACTTTTTGAGGTTTAGGTCCTTGATCCTGATTCCTATTATGACTAGATGTTGCATTTCCTGAAGTTAGGAATTATGCCTACACACCTTTCAGCAGATCAGAGAAGAAGGTTGGCACTAAAGAGCAAAATGTTTCAGGTTATTATGAACACACTGTACAGGAGGGGAGTTGATAATGTCTTGAGAAGGTGTGTTCTTGAGTTCGAGCAATCGGTAGTGTTACATGAAGCTCATGCCAGACTATCAAGAGGTCATTTTTCAGGAGAGATTACAGGAGGCAGGAAAATACTGCAATCAGGTTTATGGTGGCCTATGTGTTGAAAGATGCTCATCAGTATGCTAAAGAGTGTTTGCAGTGTCTCAAGGAAGTCAACCACTTGACAGGGATAGGATGCAAGATCATCCTATGTTGCCACTTGAGCCATTTCAAAAGTGGGCGATTGACTTTGTTGGTCCCATCAAACCAGTTGCAAAAAGGACATGTAACAAATACATTTTGGTTTGCACTGATTATGCTACTAAGTGGGTAGAAGCCCAGGCATTAAAGGATAATAAAGCAGCAAGTGTGGCAAAGTTTTTGTATTCTAATGTTATGACCAGATTTGGCTATCCTATTGAGCTGATTAGTGATTAGGGTAAGCATTTCATGAATCAAGTGATCAGAGAACTAACTATCAGGCATATGATTCTGCACAAGAAGTCTACTCCTTATCATCCTTAGTCTAATGGTCAAGCTGAAAGTTCCAACAAGATTTTACTTCGTATCTTGAAAAAATAGGAATATTGGGATACTAAATTTGATTCAACATTGTGGGCTTTCAGGACATCATATAAAGTTGCAACAAGGCTTACACCTTTTAGGTTGGTTTATGGTTTGGAAGCGGTAGTTCCTATGGAATTTGTAATTCCAAGTGTGAGAGTTGCTGTTATGAGCAAAATTAGTGCAGCATAGATTAGAACAAATTTTGAAATTGGAAAAGGGCCAGATATTAGTAGCTTATATTACGGGTGTCACACAATAGAAGAGACATGCCTGGTTTAATAGACATGTCAATAAGAAAAAATTTTAGGAGGGAAACTGGGTTGTAGTTTATAACTCTTGCCTTGGCAAGTTTCCTAGTAAGTTGAAACTCAGGTATGTAGGTCTCTTTGTCATTTTCAAAGACATGGGTCAGGGTACTTTTTTGATGCAAGACTTGCAAGGGAAGGTTTTACACCCTGTAGTGAATGGATTTAGGCTTAAGAGGTTAGTACAACCTTATTATTCAAATGTTCATGTTATCATTCAAAATGGGACAAAAGAATCAGTTATTGGTAGTTACATGTGTGAATGGTCTAAATACCATGATGTCGAGGTGACACTTAGCGCACAAATGGGTGGACTGAGAGAGGACTTGGACTTTGGCATGCAAATGGAAAAGGGCATGTATTCTTTTGGGGGTTTCTCTCCTTCTCCACTCTCGACTCATTCTTGGCCTGCAACTCTCATCGCCATGACGCATACTCATCGCTCTTCAGCTTGGAAGCTTCCCTTGACTAAGTGTGGCTGCTAGGAAGATGACGATGATGAGCTCTATGTGGCCAGCAATGACGACAGGTTGGTGCAGCAGGGAGACGACGAGGTAACACCACCAAATTCTTCATCTCTTTCTAGCCCTAAAGTTGTTGGTACTCCCTTCGTGAACTCCAACTTGTATTTGAATGTTGAGGCATAAGTTCATCGGTTATAGTTGCCATGGAATCGTTGGGCTATAGTTGCAAAAAATCGGGTTGTATGATTATGCTCATTTGCCATGGAATCGTTGGGCATCGAATGTGCATGCCTGCATACATATGGATATTTTGAGGAACTCAAATTTTAAAATTGTAGGTTGCCTTGAGTTAACTCCTGCCATTGTCAATCAAGTGTTTGCAGTCCCTATGAATGATAATCCTATTGCATATCGATGTACGGAAGACCAGATGCAATATGTTTTTGGTGAACCAGCTGGACCCAAGAATGTTTATGTGCTGAAGCGCATTGATGGTGTCAAGAAATTGCAGTTGTGTTGGTTCATGGAGTGCTTCATGATGTTCATTAAGATCGATAGTATTGCTCGAGATACTTATGGCATTCTTTACTATGTAGAGCATTTGGGGATGCCAAATTGGGCAGGCCTTATGTTTGATAGGCTAAAGGCTGAGATAAAGATCTCCAAAACTAAGAATATCTTTCAAAAATCTCGACGGGGTTGCTTTCTAGCAGGTTTATATGAGCATGCACGGGTCTTGTATCCAGAGCTTAAGGTTGAGTATTTGCTGAAAATGGATGTTACTTCTTTGGCCGAAGATGGAGTGGAAGCTGATCATAAGGTTGATGTTTCCCATGAGATTAAAAATGTCAATGATGCTCATGAAATGTTTGATGGTGATGCTGCAAAATAGGCTATTTATTGTGACTTGAAATAGGTTGGATATGATGAGGCATATGCTAAGTAGGTTGCTTCTGAATTTGTTAAGGGAGATCATAAAGATGCATGTATTAAAGATGTACTTCATGTTGGTAAGTAGGATGATGGGGATGCTTTTAAAGTGGATGGAAATCTTTAGGCAAAGAAAAAGTAGAAAATTGGGAAAATATGGTTGAGGAGTAGGTCTATATCATAGGAGAAGAAGCAATATGCTAATCTTGATGCTCGGAATCATCTTGACAATGTCTTTGGTGATCAGTAGTAGGTGAATGAAGGTTCAGCAGAAATACCTTCAGTTTTACCTAGTTCTAGGATGCATGATGATCAGTTTGATAGTCTTTCTGATGATGTTGGAGTTATGCAGAAACTCATGGCATACTTTCAGGATTATGATAAGCAAACTGCCCGAATTGTTGTTCGGATTACTGATATGCAGGTTCAGTTGGTTGCCAGGTAGAAGGCAATTGAGGACTTGAGTCAAAAAGCTGTAGCACAAGTAGTCAACGTATGATGCATTAGAATTGGATCTTAGGGGTAAAATTGCAGATATGCAACAAATGTTGGATTTAAAAAAAATGTCTACTGAACTTTTAAAAAAATGGACTAGTGAACTTAAGACTAAATGCTTGGAGGAGATACAGTCTTTTATGGGGAAACATGTTCAACTTCAGGTTGATTATCAAATGTTGTTGGAGAGATTTCATCCATTGAAGGAAGTTGAAAAGCAAATTTTGAGCAATGTTGAAGTTGAAGTGGATGCTTCAGTGATATTGAAATCTGACTTTGAGGATATTAGAAATGCATTGGTGAATGATGTCAAACTTACATGGAAAATGGTTGTAGATAGGTTTGAAGGCATGATTTCTCGGCCTTATCATATGCTTAAGAATGTCTTTGTGTCTGTAGATTATGAGGATGTCATGCATGAGAGAGATGCTTTGAAATTGAAAGTGGAGGAGTTGGAGACAAAATGCATGGATGTCAATGCAAAATTGGAGAGGGCTTTAAATGCAAAGAGAGCAAGTGAAGAGCATGTAGCTTCTTTGTTGCTGCATAGAGATTTTTGGTCTGATGAGCATGATTCTGTCATTCAGGAGGTGGTTCATACACTTTATCAGGATTTTTCTGTCATGGATCATGGGATAGTTTAGAATCATGATGTTGGTGCTGTGGCATGTCTGATATCTTCATGCATAGACATCATTCCCTATACTCCTAGATCTTTCTAGCTATTACTTTGGATGTAGTTTTGTTCATCCCACTGACTCTTAGAACAAATTATGCAACTACATAAGAGGATTATGAGTATCCTAGAGGGGCTCTACTCATGATAGCTCAGTGTGGCTTGTTAAGGGGTGCAAGGCCTCTGGCAAGGCATAATTGTGTTCTCTGAGTAGTTCTTCATCATATTTAGTTTCCATATGTTCAGTTAGCTATCTACATGCTTGTGGGTTTGAGTCATGACTGGCCCAGTTATCCACCGGGCTATGCCAGGTGTTAGGACTTAAATGTCACCATCTATTTAGTACTATTTCATACCTTAGTATTAGTATGCATGTATTCTTTTGGATCAGCATATGTAAAGCAGTCCTTATACTTCATATGAAGTGTTGCCTGAAAGTCAGGGCACAGGTCAAAAACTTGAAGCAGTTTCATTCGAGCAATTGGTTCTTGATCATGAATGGAATATGACTATGTGCAGCGCCCAGAAATGGCTTTGCTGATGTTTGATCCCATTATCTTATGATTGTCTCTTGAGTGTTGTGTTATTCTCTTTCGCGTTATTTAATCAATAATGATTATGGTGATAGAAAATAGTGTCGCAATTGATGAACACCAATTATATGTTGTTGAGTATGATGTATGATTTGTGTTTGAATGTATTTCTTGAACATAATGTAGTGTTGATGACTAGAAATACATTTAGGACGTTCCTTTACAACACTGTTATGTATTCAGGCAGAATGATGTTTCGTGGCTGTTATGGCATGTTGAAAGGCCATAACACTCTCAATCACCACTTGTGTAACAATGGTATGTCTATTTCTTGTTATTTTCTTACTTGATCCAAGGATCCAAGTTCATGTTTGTTGCATTTCATGAAGCTATTATAGCCGCACATGTGGGTAGGTCATGCCCAATTTTTCTAGAATGTGGTTTGCTTAGGGTGGTCTTATGTGTTGTGGAAAAATTAATCCTCTGTCAATATCTTATTGGGTCTTTGTTTCCTTATTTTGCATGACTCCTTTGTGTCTGTTTGTGGTGTGGATTTGGTTTTTCTATCTGAATGGCACCCCGCACTCCTCATCTAGTATGTTACATTGGTTAGTGGGGATTATTCTCAGCTAATGACATCGAACCTTGTTATTAAGGCCGGTGGGCTCTCCCTATTTGTGGCTCCCTCCTTGCCACTTGTTTGTGATTATCATACCCTATGTAATGAATTTTTAACCTCATACAGCAAGCAGTTTGGTTCTGCTCAAGGAAACACTGTTCTGATGACACCTTAATGATTAGGGGAGGCTTTGTCTCTTCCCTATCATGGGGAATCCTTTCGAGCAACCTGCATGCTCTTTTCCAATGCTGATTTTATGAAGCTCTTACACAAATAAACCAAAGAATTATTGGATGCCGAATGGGTTATCACCACGTCTAGGATTTATGTCTCCAAGATATATGATCCTTTTTTAAAACAGCTATGTCAATTCCTTCAGAGGACAAGTTTATGCCTACCAAGGCTCCATCCAATTATATATCTAAGGAACTATTCACTGCTTCCAAAATGGTGCTGAAGGGCATAACCATTGACTAGAGTTCCTATCTCTAAGCTAAGATGGATCAACATTTCATCAAGGTGAGTAGGGGTAATGTGAGTAATGTCACACATGGCTCTTGTTTGTATGTTTTCTTGACATACTCTACCCCTGCCAAAGAAATTCCAGTACTTCATGAAAACCTTCCAATGGTTCTCCCTCCTTCTGTTGAGGATTTTGAGCCTATTCTTGAATATCATGATTCCCCTCCTCTTGTGGTCATTCAAAGAAAGCGGTTTTAAAGTGAGTAGTAGAAATAGTTCCTACTTCTGTTCCTCTAGTGTTGATCCTTGCTACATCAAGTAGTACCTCTCCTCCATGCCTCAAAGCTGCAAATTTATTCAAGGCATATAGAGATGATAGTTTGGGCATCCCAACTCCTTCTTTGCATCACCCAATTTTAGGAGACACTATTCCCTTCCTCTGTGTAAGGATATTAAAATTTCTATAGATCTTAGTTATAGCTTGTGTTCAAAATATAGTAGCTTGTGTTATGTATTCTTCTTTTCATGAGGAGATGTAACCTCCAAAGAGGAGTTACATAAGTTTACCACTAAGCTTGCCTCACCCAAGGAAAATCTTTCCGATC
The DNA here is from genome assembly GCF_053477565.2 of Lygodium microphyllum. Classification (NCBI taxonomy): domain Eukaryota; kingdom Viridiplantae; phylum Streptophyta; class Polypodiopsida; order Schizaeales; family Lygodiaceae; genus Lygodium; species Lygodium microphyllum. The sequence goes on from NC_141149.1 coordinate 123,663,415, forward strand.
TTTTCAAGTAGATAGAGTCACAAACTAAGTTGGTAGAAGCCCAGAAAGTGAAAATCTCTTCTTTGCAAGCTCAATTGATTGAAGCGAAAGCTCAAGTAACTATTGAATGAGACTAAGGATAATTTTTTTGAGGAGACCCAAGAACTTAAAGCTTTAACTGCTACCCAAAGAGTGGAGTTACAATCAGCCAGTTGTACAGTTATGAGAAATAGAATACCAAGATTGAGGAATTAAAAGAACAGTTGGCTCAGCTACGCTCCATTTCTTCAAGTCCTAGTGTATCATTAGTACCATCTTTATCAGCTAATGGACTTGGCTGCTCTTCAACGTCAAGCTACTTTATGTCCTTTTTTCCAAGCCAAAGTGGAAAGATTTCAGTTCAGAATGGATATTCTATGGTCTTATTTTGACCAGTTTCTAGAATATATTATGGTAGATCACTCTTTCTTTGTACATTGTAGCAACAAAAGCTGGCTTTTTATATAAAGTTTTCCACTATGGATTTTTCTCCTCTTGAGGATGGCTAAGGTGGTGCTTAGTCTTTAGATCTTTTAGTAGAAGTTGCAAGAATGGTTTTTGTTGATTTTATCATACCAGACACTATGTTGATATCTTATATGTATCTTAGAGGTGATCTTTTGATTCTTGATGATGAGGATATGTCTTGGTATGTGGGGGATGTGATCTTGTTCTCTATGTTAGACACTTGGAGGTTGCAAATGGATGAAATTTTTCAAGCCTATACTTCTAAAGTGGATGCATTTCTTGAGGTGACTTGGCATTCCATGATTGAGTTTGTGGTACTAAATTAAAGGCAATTGAAAGCTCCTATAAGATTGCAAACTGCTAACCAACTAAGGGAGGATCTTTTAGTTCATATTTCTAATTAATTTCCTCTTGATACCTCTTTCTTTGATACTCGCCGATCTGTTTTAGGTCCATCAGTGCCTTCCCTTACATATTATCAACAAATTTCCCATAGATTGTATTCTTATCTATCTATACTTAAAACGACTTCTAATGTTATTTTCCCTTTTCTTTTCCAACCACAAGATGCTCCTCAAATTCCTATTTTTACTCATTGCCCATTTATTGTCAACTATGTTTTCTCTCCAACTCTTCCATGTCCTATCCCATCTATTATACTTCTTTCCACTTTTCTAGCCTATTTTTAAACCCCTTTCCAATATGATTTAGTAAAGTTACCCAAATCTTTCTCATTAACCCTTTCTTTGTTTTATGATTTTGCTTATCCATCACTTCACCCCTTGGTTCTTGTTCCACTTCCTCCATTTACTTCTTTTATTCCTAGCCCCTCTCAATTGGTTAGTAGCCCTCTAGTTTTGATATGCAGATCCAAAGACAAAGAGGGTGGAGCCAAATTAACTCATTGATAGGACCTCAAATTAACTGGCTGGTAATTCTAGGGGATTGGTAGACTCCTATCCAATCTTATCAGAATTATTTGTAATTAACTGGCTGGTAATTCTAGGGGATTGGTAGACTCCTATCCAATCTTATTAGAATTATTTGTAATTCACCTAGATTCATCATCAATCTATTGATCCTTTAGCTAGATTGATTGCTCACTTTGCTTGGTACCTAGTGTATATGCATTGCCACTCTCATAATGATCAAAAGCAAGTTCCAAAGTTGTGCATGAATGCAAATGTGGATATTGATTCCCGTCAATTAGATATCTTATACTTTCATGCTCTTTATCTTATAGGTAGATATATTGTCCTTGTGGAGAGGATGTGTTGTTTGCAATTCTTTCAAAATCCTTCCAAGATATTTGTAGATGAAACTCTTTCTATGGATAGGTTATGAAATCATCAAGCCTTTAAAAGGGAATATCTTCCTTGATGATTTCCTTTATGGATGTAATTGGTGGATTGAGCTTTAATAAAATCTCTCTTTTTCATTCTCCCTTGTTGGGGTGTCATCTAGATTTGTGTCGTGTGTGAGTGTTAAGCCTCAATCTATGTATAAACACACATATGTGTATGTATGTATAAGACACCCACCCACAAACAAGAGGCTATAAACTAAGATATGACTATACACATATATAAAAAAAAATGGCACCCTTCTTGTGTCACTGGTCAAATTGTTTTAAAAAAAGCTTACTCTCAACCCATATTCTCTCTCCATCTCTTTTCTCATGATATTGAAAGAAAATAAGTCCACTACTTTCTCTATCACCCAGTGTTAGGGCTCCTACATGATCCTTTTTGCACTCTAGAAAAGGAAATCCATGCAATGATGAACATTGTGCTTGAACGATCAATGTTTTGATGAAGACATGCAATAAAGATCAATATATTCTAGTCAAGCATTCAATGTTTACACAAGAAGATATTACTATATTGAAAATCTTGTGTTTACATTGTGATTTGTGCCTCATGAAAAATGCACATATAGTGCATTGATTATCTTTAGGTTCTTTATCACTCGAGAATATTACCCCTAAGTTGATGGATAAAGCTCCTCTCCACTCCATACTCTACACAACTCATGAAGGATGTGACCATCTAGAAAACTCCTAGCTTGTTAACCTTATCCAACCCTCAATTCACCAACCTCAATCTCACTCCATCCATACTTCCTAGCTTGTGACAAGTTGCCCAAAATGATGTGCCAAGAGGTGTGTGCTCAATCAATGGTGTAACCTCATGTGCATATGCATCTAGGTTTACTAAATATAGCCTCGATGGGTCTCATGCCATGCAGTGCATTGAAAAAGGTACAAACATGTGCATTATTACAATGATATGGTTGTACATTTAAAAGAAGGGGTATAAGGAGCCCTAGTGTAGTGCTTAGAGTAATGTGCACTATGGTTCTTATGTCTATTTTTTCCTATGATATGCATAAGTCTATGGTTTAAGAAAACAAAGATAATCCTTGTGTTGCCATAGCCTCTTATGTTTAACTCCTTGTTTCTCCTATACAATCACTCATACTCAAACAAAAGAAATTATACGCAATAGAAAATTAAAATCAAAAGGAGAGTTTAAACTCCTAGGTTGACAAGAGTCAAGTCTTGTTGATTTTCTAAGCAAAAAAGTAACAGTCTTGCTTTTGTATAAAGTTCCAAAACGTAGCTATTCACTTCAAAGGTAGGGGTATTTAGGGCTTTCCAAAAAAAAGCATCATACATTTAGCCCACCTCCTAGGCTATAGACATTTATGTGCAACAGTTTCCTTTATAGAAAGATGATTTATCAATCAACTAGTCATTTTTCAAATCCTTTGATCTTCTCCTTCATTGTTCAAATTTTTGGGCTTTGATAGGCATGGTCTCTATAATGGGTTGTTTTGTTTCATTTTCAATTTCATCATGGGGCTTCAAGAGATATGGTCTCTCAAGTGGGTTATTTGTTTCATTTTCAACTATCTCATAAGGTGCTACTCCAATCAAGATAATAATGTCTTCCTTAATTTTCATAGCATCAAAGTTTGTTCCATGCAAGGGATGGAAAATTCACATTTGTGGTGCATACCAAAGAAAAACTGAGCATGGTGGAGAGGTGAATGGTAGAAATCCAATGATCCGATTGCTATCTTTGTGGTATAAGATCATAGTTTTATATGAGGCTCAAATCTCATGAAAGAGAGAAAATGAAAGTGTTGGTGAATTGGTTGTAGATGTGATTGAATCACTTCATGTCACTAAAATAGCATGTTATATACCTCAAGTGCCAAAGAAAACCATATGGAGTGGTTAGAAACAAGGCTTCGATAAGGTAGTAAATGGGTTTGAAAAGAGCCAAGATATAATGAAAAATGCAATGTGAACGCAATTCATTATTTAAGAGAAAAAGAGAGAGTGCAACTATGTGAATAAGTCTTAGACTTTAAGCACTGTATAAGAGGTTTTGACTTTCTATCTTATTCATCGATATTTCAAATCTCTTGTTTTGTAGAAAAGATGGCTAAGTATAATGTAGCCATGAAGAAGTTTCCCCCCTCAAAGACCCATATTGTATCCACTACACGGAGTATCTACTATCTCAGAAACAATCTTGGACAACAGCACTTCATAGCCTTTGAATGGGCCACCCCCTTCTCAACATAACCTAGCTTCCTCAAGCCACCCTAAGAGGGGTTCCCCTTAGTATCCCCATAAGAAATGCAAGTAGAAGCCAAGTGCAGTGGCCTTGAGAGAAATCAAGAAGTATCAGCGCTCTTGATCTCATCATTCTAAATGTAAGTAACTCAAGACTTGTTCGCAAGATTGTGCAAGACCTCTACCACACAGAAAGCAAGAGGTGGTTTTTGGCATAAGGTTAAGATAAACCCAATCACTTCACAAAAAATAATATTCATGCTTTATAGTAATATATATATATATATTTCTCATGCGATATGTGCTCAATTCAATTAGTTTAAGTAAAGTTGTTTTGTTTTGTTTCTGGAAAAATATGACACTTATTTTTTATTTTAACATAGATACACATCAAAAGTGGTAATTAATACATATATGAATTGCTTGATTGTCTACGCACAATGTAAGTATATGTACTACATGATATTGGCACAATTAAATCAGATTATCTTAATGTATGTGAATGTGTCATTAACGTACCATACATTATCCTCATACTTAACAAAGCACACATTTATTCAATGAATATTTATTCATAAGAGACAACGAAAAATATATCATATTCATTAAGAAAAATATATGTAATGTCTAATAATAATGACAAATACAAAGAGTCGATAACCAACAAGAACTCTCTTTCATTCCTTGGATTTTTCATTGGCAACAGCAAAGAGGAGGGGCCATCTTTCGATGAAAATAGAAGTTCCTTCTTTTCTTCAAAAATGATACGCTTCTTCTTTATCTCTTCCTCCTAGAAAAGAAGATTTGGCACTTTTGTGAGCTCATCCTATTGTAATAAGCACATACATTCCTCCAACACCACATGCTTGGTCAAATCGACAAAGAAGCTTTGATCGCTTTAGTAGCATCACATTCTCTAACCTAGATGTTAGAGATATCACTCAAAAATGTCCAAACTTGGGTAAGGCCCACATTTGCGTGATTGTTTCCTCTCCTTGTGGTGATTACTTCTTGTGGAAGACCACCAAGTTGGTAACAAGGTTGCCAATGTACTCCTTTAGAGATGAATCCTTCTATTGATATGTATATCGAGATTCTCCTTGCCTTGATGCAAACTCATCTATATATAGTATATCTTGAATGACATGATCAAATCAAACAACATAATTAGAAACTGATCTAGAGTTATTGGAATGCGACAAAACTTGACCGTAGCATGCACCAGGTCTCCGAGAGTTCATTGTGAAAATCTAGGTAAAAATTGATGTGTTTGACAAGAAAGTGGCCCCAGACTCTAGACTTTAGACATTGTAGCTACATGCATCATTTTTTGCCAAATTTCATCGATGGACTCTAAGGGATCCGATGCACCCTATGATTAATTTTTTTTGCATAAAAATGTATGACATTGAGAAATCTCACTATTTTTAGATCATCTTGCATCTTTGTTTCCTTGTGTGTCAATGAGGCATCTCTATGGACAAAGGGATCCACGGACTTATTGGTAGGAAGTTGGGGCCTTGGTTCAAACAAATCATGCTGTAACACTTCAAACTTAGCATCTGACACAAAGTAATATGCTTCAACCACAATGCAATTTGCTCATGTGTTGCTATGATGGTACTCATTGTATCTAAGCTTGTGCCATCATGTCTTCTAGTCTTTGCCATTATTTGATGCACATTCACATAATTATAATCAGTGAGGTCTTCCATCAAATCCCTAACTAGGACAAATAACAACTCTTCTTCCTTCATTTCTAAGTATTGTAGTACATCTGATAGAAGCAAGTTTTATACGCTATCTACTTCAAGGAGGTAAGGTTGGGTTTTTTAACTCATGGATCTTCTAAAGAGGATGGCACAACGAGAGCCAACCCTTGCTCCTTCACCATGTGATGTTCCTCTTGAATATTTATTGGTTCTTCAATCATCTCTTCTTCCCTATATATGATAGCAACAACCAGTGAAATTCTATGTTCATCACTCTCCTCCTCTATGGGTATATCCAATCCAAGGAGGTAAATCACCAATACTTAATCACACTCCATGAGCTCCAAAGGTGCTATACTTAGTGCATTGGCCATGAGAACAATGCATACTCTATGCAAAGAATCCACATGGACCAAATACCTATTCATCACTTTTTGGTGGTTTTCCCCTACTTGAAATACCATGAGTTATTCCAAAGGCACCTTAGTCATGTTAGATCCCTTGATGGAGTATGCGCAGGTGGTGCCAATTACGGTCTTCTAAAATCTAAAGGGGGAAATCCAGTTGTGAGAGTACATTTTCAAGGTTGATGTTCTTTGAGAAGCCTCAAAGATCTTGTCACCCTTGACTGGCAAAGAGAGTCTCATGGATCCATACGTCAAAGTATACATGAGCATCCATCAGAGCAACTAGAAGGAGGGATGTGGTAGATGTAGAGAGATGAAGAGAGAATGTATCAAATGAAACAAAGAAACAAGGACTAAAGTAGTTCCGCCTTAAAATCCATAAGTTCCAAACTATTAAAGAAATGTTCACATACAATGTTTAGTTATGGCTTTACTTAATGTATTTGTAAAGTTCACATGCATATGTAAACGTGCTGATGTGGCAATTTCATGTTGTATTAGCTATGATCTAGAAGGCACTCCCCCTCCTCCTTATATAGGTGCACATGTGTATATTAGATGTCAATAAATAGTGTTACATATGTTCAAAAATTTCATTGTAAATTGTAAGAAAACACAGACTCTCTATCGATTAATGTGGAAAGGGAGATGGCTTCTTTTCATCCTAGGTGGATGCTTGGATGTATGTGTCTTATCTTGATTAATTTTTTTTAAATATTTGTTCACAAGAATCAAGGGTAGATGTTTCTCTCCCCCAATGTGCAGTTGGGCATACGTATCTTATCTCAAAATTTAATGTATGTATACACATACACATACACATGCTTGAACAATTTTTCATTAGTCAAAAAAATTTGAAAGTTTACAAATATTGGATATTACAACTTGTGAGTTGGAATTTTAAGGAGACTCTATAATTTCTAAAATGTATTGAGCTACACACTTTCCATTGAGAATAGTACCCTTAGCTCGGCTTCAAATCTTTCTATCATCTAATTTAAAAAAGAAGCTAGAAGGTGGATTCTCCATTAACATTATGATTTCCTCATGCATTATCATCAAGGGCCAATCATTCTCCATCCGCAACACTTGAGGCTCACGGCCCTCACATATATGACAATAATATCAACAGCTATACTTTCACATGTATCTTGTTTAAGTCACAACCATTCACCCTTGAGCATCCTCCATCTATGATACTAAAACATTAGACATAAAGTCTATCCTGTGATAAAGTACCTAAAATTGGGAATGAAAGTTAGATTATCTATCCCAAAGTAAGAAAATAGTCAACCAAGAGAGTAAAATTTTACTTAAAAACCATGTCCCTTGTTGTGACTTGACACTCTATCATATTAGGACTACGAGTGATTTTTTACGTCCAAATTTTTCCTAGAATCCTTATTATATAATCCTTTGACGCTCTTTTCATGACATATGTGCTCGTAGTATGTCTCAAACCCTCATATTCCTTGAATATATATGCAAAAATTGTAATTGGTAAGAACCAACTTAGGTGTATATTCTTTGATCTAGTACTTGGCTTCATAGAGTTCAATATTTTTGGCAAAATTTGTGTGCTACACGTGCAAAATGTTGCTACTACACAATGGCTATTCTATGCTATTGAGATTCGGTACTGTATAGACTCAAGGGTTCCATATTCTCAACCCCCCTTGGATAATATGTACTTAAAGTCATAGAAAAATACAAGTTTCTTTGTAAAACAACCTGCCTGAGTGTATGCCCCTCAAAGAGAAATCTACAAATTTTGAGGTGGTAACACTTAAAAGAATATGTGAAACTCTCAATATTTTGCTACTCACAGCAATCGGAAGGGTATACTTCTATAAATACAAGACAATTAGTTACGTAGATATCATGAAATCGCTCATTCCTAATGTGTTGCAAAGGCTTACTATTTGCAATGTTTCATTGAACGGTTATAGTGGGAGCAGTATGTATTTGATTTTGCATGAATACATGTTATACCAACACCTCTGTTAGTCGAGGATCAACCTTCCTTTGTCTGAGAGCTAAAATTTTTCCCTTTGAGTACTTTAACTGCAATTGTAGATGCTTTCACCCTAAAAGCTCCCTTCATACTTTGATGCATATATATCCAAGATAAGCAATGATGCATATTTGTGATTCAATTCCCTTCTTTATCTTTCTGTTACATATTTCTATCAAGAGAATGCTTGTTCTTCTCTTACGCATTATAACCTAGGCAATAAATATAAAGAATTATGTGTTAAGCCCCAATTGTCCTGGCATGGAACATCAAGTTTCTAGCTAGATGTATATTGCTCATGTGGTCACAATGAATGACAACTAGATCATCTCCCTACACATCTAAATCACCCAATAACTTTTGTAGCCATACCATCTCACGTGTTGCCATTACAGCACCCCTATACTCAATAAATCAGTTGTAGGTTACTTTTTGCTACTCTATGTAACTACTGTACTACCAAGGAAAAACATGAATCTACTAGTAGATCTTCTACCAAACATGCTACCAACCCAATCTGAATTTGTATATCCAAAAACTTGTATATCCTTACCTGCCTCATTAAAAATTCCATAATGTAAAGTGGACTTCACATACCTCAATATGCATCTAGCTGCATCCAACTGAGGCTTTCTAGGTATCTACATAAATTGACTGACAAGGCCAATATTATTACTCAAGTCTAGCCTTGTAATAGTCATGTAAATCAGAATCCCTACTATCCTCCTGAAGCACTTAACTTCACATTTTTCTCCAATGGTACTGAAAGAGGATTACATGTTGTCATACCATATTCTGATAATATATCCAAGCCATACAACGTTTGGGATAGCCATATACCATCATCATATCTGATCACCTCAATACCAAGAAAGTACCTCAGCTCACCCAAATCCTTCATCTCAAAATTCTCCTTCAAAAAGTCCTTAACTTCAGCAATCGCACTGTCATTGTCACGTATAATAATCAAGTCATCCTCATAGATGACTATGATGACTAAGCTTGCATCTCCCTTTCTAACATAAAGGGAGTGGTCAACATCAAAAACATTAAAGCCAATGTTGACAATATACTCTCGGATCTTGTCAAACCAGGCTCTAGGTGCTTACTCCAGTCTCCATAAAGTGCTTTCTTTAACATGTACACATATGTGGGATGCTCTAAATCCTCATAACCTATTGGCTACTCTATACACACTTCTTCTTGCAACTCACCATGAAAGAAGGCATTCTTAACATCCATGTGATGCAAATTCCAACCTTTGGGATCTACTAAAGCAATCACACATCTAGCAGTGACCATCCTAGTAGCTGGGCTAAATGTCTCTTCATAATCTATGCCATATGTTTGAGCATAGCCTTTTGCAACCTGCCTAGCCTTATACCTACTAGCCAAACTATTTGCGTTATGTTTGATTTTTCAAACCCACTCACAGTCAATAGCTTTCTTGCCCTTAGGAAATGGTACCAAATCCCAAGTCTAGCTTCTAATGCAACCATCCCCTCATTCATTGCTGCATCCCAATGAGCATGATCAATAGTATCCTCAAAGCAAGTGGGTTCAATATCCTTAACCACATATAAGCATAATGGTGAGCTATATATCCTTCAAAACCAAATCTTTTAACAAGGTATGTGACCTTGCTAGACCTGCGTACCACTGGATTAGTTAATGGAGCCTTTACATTTAATTTACCATGTTCTTTCTATACACTTGGTATCTTGACTGAAAGAATACCAAGCTCATCATCCAAATTCTTTGAACCACTAGAATCTCCATCAAATCCCAAATGACTAGTAGATGCATCATTATCATCTAACACTTTCTTCTTTCCTTTGTCTTTACATGTAACACTTGTAGATCCACCTAAAGATGTGGGGCTACTCCTTAGTCTCCTATTTCTGATACATTAAGGCTCTATGGTTCTTGCTTTTCTTTTTTCACATAACTATCATAATCATCATCATCATCCAATGTATCACCACTAGATGCATATCATCTGCTCATCTACTAAAAAATAACATCCCTGCTCACTCTGAACTCACCTATGCTTATAACAATGATATGCTTTCTTCTCTAAAGAGTATTCAATAAAAATACATTTTTTAGCCTTTGGATCAAGCTTCTTTGGTAACGTATCTCAAACATGAACATATGAAATACAACCAAACACTTTCAAGTGTAATACATCGAACTTCTTGCCTGGCTATAAAGAATTCTTCACGGGTCATCCTATAAACTGCAATTATGGAAGTTTTGTTCATAATATAGACAATAGTATAAATAACTTTAGACAAAAAATGATTTATCATATTCTTTTCAGCCAATGCCCGTGCAACTTCTGCAATATGCCTATTTATTCTTTATGCAACCCCATTTTGTTGTGGGTTATAGCAAGTAAACTATCTCTTATCCCATGAAACCTCAAGAAGATACTAAACTTATTAGAGAGATACTCTCCCCCTCCAACTGATCTTAAGCACTTAACATTCAAGCATGTTTTTCTATTTCATTCGCATCCTTGAAAGTTTTGAAGTGCTCAAATACATCACTCTTTTTCTTCATGAAATATATCCACAACTTCCTTAAACAATCATCAATAAACATAACAAAATGTTTACTACCACCAAGATATATATTTTGTATAGGTTCCCAAACATATATATATATATATGTGTGTGTGTGTGTGTGTGTGTGTGTGTGTGTGTGTGTGTGTGTGTGTGTGTATATAAACATCAAGTATATTTTTGCTCACATCTCTGTCATGTGAAAAAGGTTATCTTACCTGATTACCAAACTGACATGCTTCACACACTTTATAAATTCTACAATAAAAACAAACAACCATGCAACCAATCCTTTGGATTGCATTAATTTCAGCCTTTGCACATTTATGTTTATGCCATATTTCAATGTCTACAACAACCACTCATTTTCCTTTAGCATACATAGCAGCATTCATAGTAAGAATTTCAACATCTAAAGTGAATATGATGTCAACTCTACTTCCTTTTGCAACCAATCTGAACTTATCATTAAAGCCTTCTACAAAACAATCTTTTACATTAAAGAAAACTTGTAACTCTTGCTCTACCATTTGTTCAATAGATACTAAATTCTTTGTGATTGTGTTGCACAAATTGAATGTTGTGTATAGCGAGTAGTAGAAGATGCTCTCCCTCTCTCTTTTTTTTTATAAAATTGAAAAGCAAGGGTCATAAACCTCAAAATAGAATTAAAGAAGAGTAAAGAAAAATCGAGTGACACACTATTGGGTGCAATTTCCCCCCATACTTGGAGTGGGCATCTCCTCCATATGTTGTATTTATAATACTAAAATGAATCTTTCTTTAGGATCTTTACAATCATTATTTTTGCAAATGAGTTTGAGTCATCTAAATAGTGTGAAAAGAGGCGGGATCTAGAGCATGGTAGTGGCTATGGTGGATCGAAGAAGAAAATTAAGCTCATGATGACATAGATAAGACTTGAACTATTACATAAGTGAATTAGGTCCCAAGATTGAGACTTGGACTCATAAACACAATCTTGTGTATAATACTCACAATGGCTAAAACACTAACTGAAATGGGAAAGCATCATGATATTGCATTCATCATATGTGTGTAAAAAGTGGTAGTCAAGTACAATGCTTTATAGTTGCTAGATGGGTAGCAGTTTTTCCTCTCTCTGCATATGGGATTCAATCTGCATGCATGTCCTAAGCCCAAAATTGCCTTATATAAAGAGGCTATAATAGGTGTGATTGCAAATATCTCAACACCCCTCCTCAATCACAACCAAAAAGTACAAAGTGTGTAGAGGCTTTAGTGAGAGCAACACCTGCAAAGTGTGAGCACACCATAAACATGAAAAAATACTAGAGGTTATCGCAAAAAAGGCTAAGTGTGGGTACTACAAACATGATGGACATCCAGAGGCTATAACAGGGGCCTCACAAGGTGTACAAAGGCTATAGTACAAGGATACATGAGAAGTTTACAAGATTATGATAAAGACATTTGGGCTAGGCATCATAAGGATAAAAAAGTCTAGTAAAAATTAGGTCAAGGACCGGCCAGTAGGCCCTTGTAGTTTTCAGCATTTCTTTTGATATAGATCTTAAATTCATTGTAGGCCTTCTTGTTGATGTAGTCCAGTTTGATCTTTTTGATCTTGTACTTGTTCTTCCCTTTGCTTGCAGCTTCAGTGTCCGCTACTTTGATCTTTTGGTCCTCTTCTTCTAGGTTCTCTTGGTATTCTTCTTTATTTACTTTGCTTGCATTAGTTGCATTAGTCTTCATGTCCATGTCCCCCTCAAGCAAAGGTATCATCCCATTCAGTGTAGAGGTGAGTGCAAGCTCTACTGCCAAGACCCATGGATTGCTTATTGGTCAAGTGTTTCAAGTCGAGCGGCCATGGCTACCTCTCACATATTCGACGTGCTATCCCTACCCATAGGGTGTAGTGAACTTACCTTGACGCTCAATCGAGTACCTTTCTCTCTCTTGCACACTAGTGGCTCCATGATCCTTGAGGCAAGCTCAAGCAACCTCAATCTCTCTCCATCAAGCTCCATCCTTCATAGTCGCACGAGACAAGAGAAGAGAAGTAGAAGGAGAGAAGATGAAGAGAGGAGATGGGGATCTTCTTCTCCTCGATCCCTCACTCTCACATACTTGCTCCCTCACCCCCTCACACTCCCTCACTCAAGCACTCACAAGAAGACAAGAGAAGAGAAGAGGAAGAAGAAGAAGCTTTTTGCCACAAGCCTAAGAATGAGCTCCCATTTATGTTTTGAACCTTATATACAAAGTCCTAAATCCCATTTGGGTGGTCATCCCCTTTTCACATATCCCCGGCCATAGCCTAGGTCCTTTTTTCCATTGTCCTCCTATCGTCCATCTACCTTTACAATTTGCACGGGTGAGAGCCTGAAACTCTTAAAATAAATCGTGGTGTGCCTTGCATTCTTTTACAAAAGCATTGACTTGCGCTTTTTCTTGTGCGCCTTTCTCCTTGATTCAAGACTTTTCTACACTTCTTGTGTCTCCATATTTCTCCTGGTGCACATTCGTCTCTTATTTCACTTTTGCCTTGACCTTATCTTCTACTTTAGATTTTCTCGATTTTCCACCTTGTTTGTCTAAGGGTTAACATTACCCCCCTCCTAGTTGAGTGCTGTCCCATGGCACTTTTCGGGGGATGAGTCGGACTCTGTTGCTGGAGGAGCCAGGTAGTGCTTTGATTTTGTGTACGAGTCGAGTTGGAATGTGTGTCGAAGTGTTGAGAGTGGAAAAAGACTGAATTTTTTACTAATTTTTGTTGTTTTTTGTGGACTAAATGATTGATTTGGTATAATTTTTTATTGATTTTAGAATGATTTAGAATGATTTGGATAGGTTTGGATTGATTTTGATAGCTCATGATATTTTTTGATGAAGATATATTCATATGATAGGTTCTGATGATGTTTTGATAGCTTCTGTATGATCATGTTGAGCTTCTATTTTCTTCTATTTTTCTCTGTTTTGTTTGAGTAAGTGAGGTTTGGATATTGAATGATGAATTTTGAGGTTGTATGATATCTTATTGAGTGATTTATGATGGCTTTATTTGGTTTTAGTTGAGCTGAATGTTTGTTGTTTAGTTGCTGTTGAACCTCTATAGACCTTCTGTAAATCATCTGTATGTGTTCTGTGATATGAGGGTATACTTTGGGAAAGTTTTCTAGCCTTGGAAAGAGATGAATGTAATTTCAAAAGAGCTAAAACAAATGGAAGAAGTAGCTGTTGAAAACTGAAGAGAAGACTTGAGTGAAGTGATAGAGATGAGCTATATGAAGAGTCACGCTAGTGGCTCTGGTGCCCTTTCATACTTCCCATGCATCTTGGAAGGGACATCCACAACCAAGAGAGGATTATTGAAATTAATTATTGAGTATTGTAGTAAGGAGATGATGTACTATTGATTATGAGAGAAAGAGAGAGTCAGAGATAGCCAATTCTATCAAAACAATGTATCTTTTTATGAGAGATTGAGAGAGAGAACTATGAAGACAATGAAGATGAATACTATGTGATTATTTCCATTCAAAAGTGGTGCATTATTTTGTGTTCTTGTTAGTTTTGATGGTTTTATGAAGATGTTGAAGATTATGGTTGATTCTATCAAATCCATGGGAGATATCTACTAAAATGCTGCAGGAAGATTTGTTTTTTCCCTTGTTGTGGTTCTCTAAAGAAAACTCTTATATCCTTTATGAGTTTGTGTTACTATCAATTTTTTTTAAAAATGGAGATAATATCCAAAAGGGTGTTTTCCTTTCATGTTATCAGATATATAGGTTACTTTTTGGGGTTGTGATTGGATGATTTTATGAAGTGCTGTTCAAGACAAAAGATCACATTGAGCTTTTTATTGAACTTATATTCTTCTTTTCCTTAGGTCACGAGGATGCTTCCTTTCTAAGTGTGGGGATATGTTGAGAGTGGAAAAAGATTGAATTTTTGACTGATTTTTATTATTTTTAATGGACTTAATGATTAATTTGGTATAATTTTTGATTGATTTTAGAATGATTTGGAATGATTTGGATAAGTTTGGATTGATTTTGATATCTCATGATAGTTTTTTATGAAGATAGATTGATGTGATAGGTTCTGATGTTCTAATAGCTTCTATATGATCTTGTTTGAGCTTGTTGAGCTTCGTTTTTCTTCTGTTTTGCTCTGTTTTGTTTGAGTAAGTGAGGTTGCGATATTGAATGATGAATTTTGAGGTTGTATGATAGCTTATTGAGTGATTTATGATGGGTTTGTTTGGTTTTAGTTGAGCTGAATGTTTGCTGTTTAGTTGTTGTTAAACCTCTATAAACCTTCTGTAAATCCTCTGTATGTGTTCTGCGATATGAGGGTATACTTTGGGAAATTTTTCTAGCCTTGGAAAGAGGTGAATGTAAGTTGAAAAGAGCTAAAAAAAATGGAAGAAGTAGCTGTTGAAAACTGAAGAGAAGACTGGAGTGAAGTGATAGAGATGAGCTATATGAAGAGTCACGGTAGTGGCTCTGGTGCCCTTTCATACTTCCCATGCATCTTGGAAGGTTCATCCACAACCAAGAGAGGATTATTGAAATTGATTATTGAGTATTGTAGTAAGGAGATGATGTGCTACTGATTATGAGAGAAAGAGAGTAAGAGATAGCCAATTCTATCAAAACAATGTATCTTTTTATATGAGAGATTGAGAGAGAGAACTATGAAGACAATGAAGATGAATACTATGTGATTATTTCCATTCAACAGTGGTGTATTCTTTTGTGTTATTGCTAGTTTTGATGGATTCTATGAAGATGTTGAAGATTATGATTGATTTTATGAAATCCGTGGGAGATATCTACTATGATGCTGTGTGAAGATTTGTTCTTTTCCTTGTTGTGGTTCTCTAAAGAATAAAACAAAAGCTTGTTGATGTTATAAGATAGATTTTCTTGCAGTAGAAACCACTTTTCCTTGGTGTCTCTCTGGGGCCTCCATGGAGGGATTTATGGAACTGTGAGGCCATGGAGTTTGGAATGAGCCCTTGTAGTAGAGAAAGGCTGGTGGGTGGATCTGGCGTTAAAATTGAATATTGTGTTGGATGGATTCGTTGTTTGGCCCTCTATGGTGACCTTCTTACGCACTATTTGAAATGAGATTCTTCATTCACTTTTCGATGGGGGTGTGGCATTTTTCACTTGGTGGGTTATGCTCATTGCATGGATGGTGGGGTCTCTGAAGCTGGTAGTGGGGCCTTCGGTTGTACTTGGAAAGAAAAGAAGGGTGCATTACGTGTGGGTGTGCTGTTGTCGTGTGGCGCATTGTGCACGTGCTAGTGGGATGGAGCTTAGGGTGAGAGGTTTAACCACAAGCGAGTGTTACCTCCCTGGGTGTGTCCTGCCCTTGATGTGCCCTAAGCAAGAAGTGGGGGATCAAAATGAGGCTAGGGGTTTAGGAATAGAGCCAGCCGACTGGGGCCACCATCGGACATGCCTAACTTGAGGACCCCTAGGTGTAGTGGCTGTGGTGGATGTGCAACTTGCGATGGTGAGTTTTTTTTTGTTGCCACAGGGGTGCTCTCAAACTGTACCCTGATCTTATTCGAACAAGTCGTGAGGTGGCCTTAGGGATTTAGTCAAGAATGTGCGGCTCTACAGGTATTCTTTAATGTTAGCCCTCGCATTGAGAGGTGCGGTTGACAAAAAAGGGTAGCTACACCTCGTAAAATGGCTATCGTTCATGTCTTCAAGGATCCTCATGAAAAACGAGGGAACAAGGTTGTCCTCATCATGAGCCTAGCCATAGCACAACTATCTATTCCTAGGTTAATGTCAAAAAAGAGTGGGGAAGGTGGGCTTCCTCAGTTATTGACTTTTGTTTAAGCAGAAACCTAATGATCTTGAGGTAATTATAAGAGGTTATGAAGGCTGGGTCTGGGTAGGAATAGAAATTCTCGAGGAAGCAGTTAATAGAAGGGCGCAAGTCCCCTACTCTAAAGGTCATGCATTCCTCCTCGGGAGTTGCTACATTGACATTGTAGATATTTGAAAAGTCATACTTGCCATGCACCCCCTATCATAATCCACCCCGTGTCTACGAAGGTAGGGCATGTAGGCGAGATCATTTCATGCAACCTATCATAATCCACCCCATGTCTATGAGGGTAGGGCATGTAGGCGGGATCATTCCATTCTTCCTATAGCATGCCACAAAAATCCATCCATGCATCAAAATTGGTGTCCCAAATCCTCCTCCACCACTTTGGCTGCACCTTGTAGCCTTGGATGGTTTTGGGAACCTGGTAGACCTTGTCCTACCAGTAGTCCATGGGCTCCCGCCTCCATTGTGTGATGGTGATGCTCTACTCCTCGACCCATCGGTTTGCTAGAGTATTGCCTGAACAAATGATTCCTTCCGCTACTTCCTAGGGTAAGACTTGATTTAAGGCATGTGGGTAGAGGAAGGAGAACTCGAAGGGTTGGGGATTGGAGCTCTTGTTGTTGCCAAATAGTTAGCTCCTGCAACTAGTTGACGGGGCGGTGATCCTCATGTGGCAGCATGGGCTTGTCAAGAAGCTGTTGTGGCAGTGCCTACGTCCTCTGCAAGGCTTGTTCCACAAGTTCTCGTCTTCTTCTTCTTGTAGCAATAACGCGCTTGGGAACCTAGGTGCCCTACGGCTCTTCGGGGAATAGATTAGGTAAGGGCAGATTGGCCTCCCTGATTTGCAATTCTTCTTCAAATGCTTGCTCAAGGTCAGGCCCTTCCTCGGTGTCTTGCTCCATAGAGAGTTGGATCAGGGGTGGGTGGGGCTGCTCTTGTTCCTTGAATCCAAGTTCCCTGAGCTCATCAGTGGAGAGGCCGGCTTGCCACAAGTAGCTATGTTGCTGCTCCTTGGTTATTCCCATGCCGATCAAAAGTGTGTGCTCTTGCAGCCATATCTTAAAGTTGTGGTTATCAGTTCCAACTTTCTCCTCATTCTCTCCACCGATTCCTTTCCTTCAACTTGTGTGAGATGAAGCACAATGCTCAAAAAGGCTTGCCTCTGCGCATTGGAGCATGCTTCAGCGACCTCAGCTCTGGACTCTACGAGCACCCTCTCACATTCTGATATTGCAAGGTTCTCTGTTAGTCCTCATACTCTTTCGAGGTTGCGTTCCTCCCACTATTGTGCCTTTTCTTCCATGTTTTCCTTACCCTCTCCATCTCCTGAGACAACATCATTACCACTGTTGCTGCTCACTCCATATTTCCATCATCTGGGTCTTCTCTTTATCCCTGTGGTTCAGCTTCTCTTCAACTATCCTCCTACCTTACTCATCCCACAGAGCATTGTTGGTAGGCTTTTGCAATCCGTTCTGATAGATCTTCAGTGGTTTGCGAACAACTTTCAAGCTATGCCCGATGCAGATTCCTTTGAGTCATGGCCATGGCCATTAGTGCTTCCACCTCCTCCTGGGCATTCTTCATCAGGTCATCTTGTAGGCTTCCTATGGCTTTGTCGATGGCATCCTCCCTCATTTGCTAGCATGGCTTCTGTTCCTCTCTCCAACCTTCCTTGCTTTTCCATTGCCGTCCACAACTGAAATACTAGGGCATCCTCCTATTCTAGGCGTTGTTCTTTTGGTGCCTCATCTCGTTCTTGCAAGCTTCCTTGTAGTTCTACATGCATAGCTTCCACCCATGCCATTTGCTATTGGAGCTTAGCATATTGCTGGATGAGCCACTTGTGGCATTGCTGCTTCACCACCAAGTCTTGGGCTTCATCCTCTAGTCTTTGCCTTATAGGCGTGATCTTCATTTTCTTGAGCCTTCTTCTCTTGGGCATTGAGTTGCTCCTTCAAGCCCCAAAATTCTTTCTGATGCTCAGAGGCTTGCCATGTCATCTCTAGTCGTAGGGCTACCGCAACCTCTCTTTCAGCCTCCAGCTCCACAACAGCAACCTTCTTCTCTTCCTTGGCCCTCTCTAGTTGGGCTAGGAGTTCTCCCACATAGGCATCATAGTTCACAGCTAGGAGCATTGTTGGTAGTGATGTGGTGGACTCTTCCAGCTTTTGCCGCTTTGGATCCTGCTTGGACTCAATGTCCACCATAGGCAACCTTTTGGCTCCTGTCCCTGGTGCCATCTCTCGTACTTTTGTGACTAGGAACTACATCATGGGCATGAGTTGAGTAGTGTCCATGGCATACAATGCTGGCTCCTGTGTGGTGGAGGTGGTGGTGGCGGTTTGAGGCATAAGAGTCAAAAGGGAGGGGGTGCAACGAGGCCTTGCCCTTTCTCCCAATGACAGGGGCTACTTCAGTGCTATCGCTTGGTTCACCTTAGTGTTGTGGGCTCAAGGTGGCCATTCCTTTGGAACCGTAGGCCTCCTCTACAAACTTGTGCATGGCCTCTGCCATGTCTTCATCTTCCTTTCTTTTTAGCTCTTCTACCTCTCTCTCAGCTCTTCTCTTTCTCTCATATTTGGCCCTCTCATACTCTTTTTGGGCCTTCCTCAACTCAGCCCATTCTTCCCTTGTCATCATTTCTTTTGTCTCCTTTTTCAGCTTTGATGGGGTTCCCTTCGTCTGTGCCTTTGGATCTCTTTAACCAAATTTCATCTCATGCTCTTGCTTATCACTCATGGTCCTTTCGCTTGACTACACTCGTTTATGGTGAGGTAGTCGGTCAGGAGTTTCCCCTAATCCCTCTCCACCTTCCTCTGTGCCCTTCAAGGCCTCCTAGATGATGGTCATTAGGATCCCACCAAACCTGATTGTGGATGCTTTGGAGGAGGACTTTTTTTGAACTAATCTTGATGTGGAGGTCTGGGATTCTCCTCCTGCTACCGTTCTACTAGCAGTCAAAGCCTTCGCTGAGCTCTCAATAGTTTTGCGCACGAAGGCATTCCAATCTATTTTGTCTGGGGATCCTACTGTGATACTCTCCAACAATGGCACCTTGATTCTGTTCATAAGGGCATTGTACCTTTGATTGGAGAAGAGAGTATGGACCATCTTTGCCTACAACTTGATTTCAGGATTTGGAATATCTGCTAAACTTACCCCATCCACTATGCATACAGCAACCTTGTTCATCCCTAACATGCTATACATGTCCCTTTTTGGGCGTCACTCGGTTCTGCTAATTAACACTAGGGCCTTCTCCACCACCTCAGGGCTCAATTCCACCTCTACTTGGTGGGCTTCTTCCCCTTTCCTAATTGTCACCATGCCACAGTTCCTTTTGGCATTGAAGCTCCTTAGAAACTCTGCGCATTTTTTGTAGTTGACCGCTTGCCCAAACTTTTCTACGTACGTCTGTAGGCTGCACTAGTCCACGAGTTGTTTTATAGGTGGCTCTTCCATGACGGCGTCCTCTAGGTTCACAGCATGTTTGAATGTGAACTGGATGTAGCCCCTCATTTCTATCGTCAAGCCATACTTATCTTGCTCTTCTTTCGTGAACGAAAGCTTGCTGCCTTTATCTTGCCCTGCCATTTTAGGTTCCTATCATATATCATGGTTTACCATTAGTATTCCTAAGATATTTTCTTGCTGGAAAATAAACAAGAATTGATCATGCTTTTATGGCAAGGAGAGCATGCTTTAAGCAACAAAAAAAAAATTCCCCTTAAGCAGTTCTATTAATTTCCAAGATCTTATGATACTTTTCCTTGATTTCACCTTTCTTCATGTTTATCCCCTCCCCCCTTGGGAATGTGAAGAATCCTTCCTAGGATTGGACATGGGAGAGGAAATACATTTAAGCACTGTAGGGTGCTATCTACTATGGCATAAGTCAAGCATAGAAATCAGGGTTGTATTCCAAGTGGGCATGATGATCAAGATTACAAGGACTAACACATACTTGGATGATGTAAGTTAGGACATCGGTTAGAAAATCACCCGAGTTGATGTGGCTAGTTACATGTAGCTCTTCTTCCATAAGGATATGATCAATGCAAGGATGGGCCAAGACCTAGTCGTCTAGGTGTTTGGATCAAGTGGTGGCCAAGACCCTAAACGAGGTTGGTGCTATGTAAGTCGAATCATACTTAGTTGTTTTGATGGCACATCGTTGCTTAGCATTATTCATTATTTGGCAACCATGTTTCTCCCCTTGGAGATGTAGGTTACACCATTTTTGTAAGAAAAATGAGTCAGAGTCAACGAGGCAAGTGAGTTCCTCTAGCTCAATGGGTGATGCAAGCCTTTGGGGCTTACGGTATGAGGTTATTAGTCATCTAATGAATGCATGCTCTTTTGAGATTTCACCATTATATTGATCAACTCCTTTGAGACCTTGGGGAAGGTTATGGTCATGAACTCGTATTCTTCCCAAGTAGGGCAAGGAATGGACCTCAAAGGCAAGGGGTTCATCAAGCAAGCCGAGTTCAAGTCTTTCGTAGCTCCTAGCAAATGTGGTGAAGGTGTATTCTAAGAGCTTGATGCAAGTCACCAAGTCATCTCTCGTATTCTTAGCAAGGTCCTTAGTGACCAATAGAAATGAACTTTGCTCGTAGGAAGGCCTAAGACCTGTTGGTGATTGGGGTGGAATTGGACTAGACAGTGATGGTTTTAATGTTAGTGAACTTGGCCATGGTGTGTCTAAGGGTAGCTATGTAATCAAATCCATGTGTCCAGTGCTACTTTGGGGTACTAAGGGTGGCTTCAATGGCATGGATGATGCACTGCTTCCCTCTTGCACAGCCATTGGGGTGCCAGGTTCTCTAGACTTAGATGATTCCGGAATATCAAGCTACTGTTTCGGTCAATATGTTGGTTGGGTTTTTTTTATTGCACCCATCACGGGTTTTGTGGGCTTTGCAGCTCGAGTTTCTCGGGTGTTCCTTGCCTTAGTAGGAGTGGGTCTTCCTGGAGATAGGGGCGGCAGTCGCCTCGATGGTCGGGGTTGGGCTATGCTTCTAGGATCTCTTATCTTGGGCACCTATATCCAGGTGTTACCTTGGTAGTATCCTTGGGCTTGCATAGTAGATCTTTGGGAATCCATTGTGGCTTGATTGTGCCTCTATGCCGATAGCGTGGGATCGGTCACTCAGGTTTCGAATGATAGTTGTTGGCCCTTCGGGGCTGTGTGTGCTTGCTATGCATAGGCTGCTTTTGGTGCCTTAGCACCCATTTAAGTGTGGGCTCTACGGCCCTGGGAATGGTCTTGGTTGATGATGGTTTTGTGGTCAAGGTGGGTTGTGATAACTCACAACCCCCCTCTTAGGCTTGGTCCTAGGTGGCTCCATTAGTGGCATAGCAAGCTTTGGTGGAGCCTTGCTGCCTTTGTTTGAAGTTGTCACGATTCGAATGTTTCCAATAGAAAGGTGAATCCGATGTAGATCATAGTCCACATTGCAGTGTGCTTTCTTCTTGAAAGTGCGTCCTAATAGCGTTTCTTGACCTACATCCTTTGTATTTGGCAATACATAAAAGATGATTGGTAGGCTCTCCGACTCAATAAAGACTGCGATCTTGCACTTCCCTAGGAGTGCATATGGATTTCCCCCAAATGGGTTGAGTTTAGCATTGGTGGATTGCAACTGTGCCTGACCAAGGAGGGTCCAACAAGCATAGATAAAGACATTGAAGTTAGCTCCCTCGTCAATCAAGACATCAAAAGCACGTGTGTGCTGAGCGGTGGCCATGATGCGTAGGTATGCTGGTGCTACTACCTCTTCATCCTCATCCTCTAGTTTGGTAATGGTGGCTACCTGGACATTGACAAGTGCTTCCAACATAGGGGGCTCATGCAGTGGGTGTGTGGGAGGATAGTACTTCTTTATGCGACTGCCATTAAAGAAGCCTATGCCCTCACCTTCAGTGTCAGATTCTACGGTGTCTACCTCCTCCTTGGTCTCCTCACTACTGGAGTAGTATTCCTCGTACTCATCATCAGAATTGGCTTCTCCTGTTTGCTTGTTACCCCTCGGACTCCCGTCTCTAGCATGTGCTTCATCAGTAACTAAGGCCCAATTGTACATTAAGTTTAGGTTATGCACCCTAGTCCATCTCCACTTAGGCTCATCCAACAAATCTCTGAGGGGCTTGAGATTAGTAGTGGGGTTGCTAGTCAATTTTCCCATCATATATTTGAGGATCTTATGAAGTTCTAGCATGTTGCTAGGGATATAGAAAGAGATAGGCCTTGGTTAGCTGCTTCAGCTCCTAGCCATCATGCAATTTGGCACTGTGGGGTCCTTCTTTGGCATGCTAGCTATTTTTCCAGCCTGTTTGTATGTCTCCTCTTCATCTGAGAATGGGAGATCGATGGTTGCTAGCAAGCGCATCCAATCTCGCTCATCCTCTAAACAAGGGATGTACTTGGTTAATGATGCGAATGATTTCTTTATTGGCTCATCACCCTTGAGCATGGCAGAGATGGCATCCAAGTCGACAGGGGTCATCTTCCACGTGTCTATCTCGACCCTTACTACCTTCGTTCAGTTCCCTAGGAAGATTAGACTGTTTTCCCAATATTCAATGACTCGAGTGTTCCTCATCCATGGTTGGCCTAGTAGAATGTCATAATCCACTCCCTTCATGACAATGAAGTTCACATAGAATTGAACACCTGCGATCTTTACTGGCCAATTCCTCAAGACTCCAAATGGCCTTGCCTTCATTCAGTTGGCTAGAGTGATAGTGAACCTAGCGGTTTTGACAGGCGGGTTTCCCCAAGCCTGGAGCACGGTGTGGCTCAACACACTCACTCTTGGCCCAGTATCTATGATTCCCATCAACGTTACATCTCCTAGGGCTAGGATAGCCAAAACTGTGTGTGTCTCAATGCCTTCCCAAAAGGCATTAACATGTAGTGACTTTGGGACTGAGTGCAGCATCCAGCTAGGTATCTGCGTGATTGTATCATTATCTTGCAAGTCAACAGCAACATGCTCCATCAGTTCTTCTACCCAATGTTTTAACTCCTGCCATAGCATGGGGTGCAATCTGAGGAGGTCTCCTAATCTCAGAGTCACTAGGGTGGTCACTAACGTGGCAAGGAGATTGTTGGTTGCTTGCCTCTCTCCTAAGTTCGTGCTTCTTGGCCATTGGTCTTGATTGACCAGTTGGCCCGTGGCATCTAGACTTGGCCTAGGTGGCCCCGCCTATGGCATGGGTGCATCTCTCGACCTTGGTTGTGCAGGTGAGACTGGCATGTTCCCAGTGGGGAGGTCCTCAATCTCGTCCTCAAAGATAGGCTCAGCTTCCTTGAGGTGCTCCTCGGCTTCCTTTACCCACTCGAATTTGGCTATTGCCTCGCGTTGGTGCCTAGGGTGGGGACACTCCCCTACCTCGGCACTCCCTTTCTCTGCCATCCTTGGAGTGGTGGTCCCTACCTCTACATCCGTGACCTTTTTGCGAGTCACTAGTGTTGTCACATCCTCAATCTTAAGCGTGACCTTTGCGTCAATATTTTTCTTCCTTCTCCTTTTCGGCTCTTCTTCCCTAATGAGGCTATATCTAAATTGCTGGGCCCTTGTAGTGATATGCTTGCCTACTTCATCTCTATGCTCCAGTCATGACATGCAGTAGGATGTGTGTGTCTTCACTATCAAATGTCTCGACTCCACACAACCCCAAGGTCACCCGATGGTACGATTGCCAAGCTAAGGGATGCCTTTCATCTAGGGCAATCAGCAAAGAGATGAGTGATGCCGCACTCAACACATCTGAGATCAGCTTTTTCCTTATTCACTTGTTCTCTCTCCGGACAATGTGATGAGATGTGGCCCAGGTGACCTCAAGTCCAACACCAGATTTGATCTTGGGTCAACCCTACAAATCCTCTTCCGCTGCCTCTACCTAATGCCATCACCAGTACTAGTTGATAGTCCATCAGAATTAGATTGCCCTCTTCATCATATGAGACGTAAGGGTTTATGTAGGCTTCGTCTTTGTTAGGTGTTCCTCCACGTAATGGACTGGAGCATCACTCGGTGGATGGGTTACGTAGGGTCCTGGTGGCCCAAGTATGCTCGCATGATTTATTTCCATCCTAGGGATGGTCGGTTTAGCATAATTTGGTGCTGGAAGTGCCAGTTGGGCTCCTCTTCCAAAGAAATTTGGCGGCCTATTCCCCAAGTACAACGGGGTGTACCGTCGATCATAGGGGGATCTCTTAGGCAACCTACAATGCATGGCATCCTGGCTGAATTTTTTGTAGTTTGCGTAAGGCCTGGATCTAGGATCTTGGCATTCAAGCAGGAGGTGGTTGCCATTGCAATGCACCCATTGGATGTGTGGTCACGCTGGTCTCCTCACCAAGTTGTGCAGTCCTGCTAGCTCCACCCTCACCTCATCGGCCAGCTCTTAGCCTTGATCTACACTCTTTCCCCTATCCTATGTACTAGGGGTTGATCCCTCACTAGAAATTGTGGTCCTCTCTAAGGTCCTCTAACTAGAGTTGTCACGGTTTGAACATTGAGAGCTTCTCTCTCTCAACTGGTCATCCGCCCTAATTGCTTAATCAAATACCCTAGCCAACACATCTCATTGCAAGCTGGAGTTACTTGCTAAAGGTTTGTACAACTCCTCGATACAGATTCCATTTAAGAATACGGTAGAGACCACTCTTTCATTGGGTTGCTCACATTTTTCTTTTCCCATGGCTTGCTCAAAAGAAGTGGGTTCTGGTTCATGTATCACTTTGACCATATATGCATAGTGAATGGCTGTAAATCCATCATATTTCAGCCTATCCATAGGATACCTAGCTCTGGTAGACCTGCGCAAAGTAGGTTCACTCCCAGGTGCTCTCAAAACATCCCTGGTCTTCCTTAATCCAGGTGTAACAATAGAAGGAATACCCAACTCATCATCAATGCTCTGTTCTGAGCCAGTGGATTCACCATCCACATAAGAGTGACCTGCATTCACATCAAACATGGGCTGATTTACCTCCTCTTTTCCTTTTCGTGATACCTGAATACCACTATCTGCATTGCTTTGAGAAGATTCTCTTGATCTCAATCTGCCTGTCCATGGCGAAGAATATGAACCACTGCTAGAGGACGCTCCAGGTCCACTAATATTTTGTGACTGCTGCTGTGAATTCTGTGCAGCATTACCATTTTGTGCATCTACATCATCAATCACATTTACTGGTTTATACCAGCTACTCATCTCATCAAAAACAACATCTCTGCTCACTGTAAACTTACGAGTAGAAGGGTTATAGCATCTATACCCTTTTTGCTGCAGAGAGTAACCAATAAAGATGCACTTCTCAGCTTTTGGATCCAACTTGGATCTCAACTCATCTGGCACATGTACATAGGCAATGCAACCAAAAATTTTCAAATGAGAAATATCTAGTTTCCTACTAGTATACCTCTCCTCTGGAGTCATCCCATGTATTGCTGCAGTGGGAGTCCTGTTCATTATATAGACTGCCATAGCAACTGCTTCAGCCCAGTAAAAATCTGGCAAGTCTTTTTCGTTGAGCATGGCACGAGATACCTCTCCAATATGCATGTTTTTCCTTTCTGCAACTCCATTTTGTTGTGGGGTATGACTACATGAATATTGTTGCTTTATGCCATACTCCTGCAAGAACCTTGCAAACTCATTTGAGAGGTACTCTCCCCCTCCATCTGACCTTAGGCATTTTATTTGCAGGCCTGTTTCTTTTTCAACCATAGCTTTAAGAGTTTTGAAATGCCCAAAAACTTCACTTTTCTTTTTCATAAAATACACCCAAACTTTTCTGCTATAGTCATCAATAAAACTGACAAAATAATGACAGCCTCCAAGAGAAGTAGCTTTAGTAGTCCACACATCAGAGTGGATTAATTCCAATGGCTTCTTACTCTCTTGAACATGTCTAGGAAATGGTTTCCTTGCCTGTTTTCCAAACTGACAGGCTTCACATACCTTATGTATTTCTGCAACCTTGAATTTTGGCAATCCTGCAACAATATTTTGGGCCTGCATTGATTTAAGTCACTGTACATTAACATGACCAATGCGTTTATGCCAGATATCAATATCTGCAACTACACCGGTCCCATGTGCAAACATTGCTGCACTCAATTCAGGCATGTCTGCATCCAACGTAAACATTCTGCCCTTCTTCTTTCCTTTTTCTATCAAGCGACCTTTATTTTTCATATCCTCAACAAAGCATCCATGAGGATTAAATCTGACATGCAAGCCCTGCTCAACCATTTGACCAACAGAAACCAGATTCTTGGTGATATTCAGGACATGAAATACATCAGACAGGTATTTCTTTTTCCCATCCTGCATAGACAAAGGAATTTTTTCAATCTGCACAATAGGATGTGCAGTATCATCACCAGTCTCCACAAATCCTTGTTTTTCCATTTTCCTTGCATCCTCCATCCATTCTGCATGACCTGTCATGTGGTTTGATGCACCTGAGTCAACATACCATATATCGTTGCTTTCTTATGCACTTGTCACAGAATTGTTCATGTGCTGCACCATAAACAAATGCTCATTTCTGTCATCACCCTGTCTACTAGAAGATGCATAATTTTCTTGTTACAGTTTTCCATTCATGATATCATTCTGCTTTTTATAGCAGTCTTTAGCCATATGACCCATTTTACCACAGTAGTAGCATTCAACATTGCTGTTTGCATTTTGCCCTCTTTGCCATCCACCACGACCTCTTTGGCTCCCCCTGCCTCTAGAGTTACCACGCCCTCCTCCATAGGACTGGTTTTCTTGAGTTTGCTGTATATTCTGATTTCTACCACGGCCTCCAGATCGGCCTCCTCTACCTCTGCCTCTACCTCTTCCAGCATTTGAGTAGAAGATAGCTTCTTTTGAAGTTCCTCCTGAAGAAGATGCACCACAATTTCTCTGCTCCTCAGAAATTAGAAGAGCAATCAACTCCTCAAAATCAGGAAATCTTTCACAGATGAAAATGGATGTTCGAAACTATGCAATAATCCTTTCCTAGACCATTCAAGGTCACAGAAACTAAATCATCATCTTCCATTGGTGACCCAATGGAAGCAAGTGCATCTGCAATCTTCTTCACCTTCATGTGGTAGTCATTGATGCTCATATTTTCTCTTTGCACATTATGCAACTCTTGCTTGAGCTGCATTTTCCTGGCTTGAGTATTTGTGCTATACATTTTTGACAAAGTTTCCCATGCCTCCTTGGGCGTACTTGCATCCTGAATATGCACAATCATAGAGTCTGAAATACTGATAGACAGCCAATACATAACTTTCCTGGCTCTCTCATGCCATGCTTTAAATGCCTGCATTTGCTGTTGATTGGGAACATCAGGAAGAACTGGTTCTTCTTCATTACCTGCAACAAATTCCCAATATCCTTTTTCCATAAGGAAATTCGTCATTCTAAACTTCCATGCTTGGAAGTTGTTCTTGTCAAGCTTTTGAGTGACAATCTATGAGAGAGAATCAGACGCCATTACAGAACACTGCAAAAAGTTCTGTCACTGCAAAGAACACAGCTTCAGCCTCACAATGGCTAATCTGCAAAACTGACGAAAGTGGTATTTGACCACACAGTCACTCCCTAGTGACGATTTTGCATCAACAAGCAACAAGGATGATTCTGTAACTCCCAATGTCTCTGCACACAAGCATACGATGCAATTTCTACAGTAACTTTTCACCGATCTGTAGAACAGTGGTCGCACAGCATAAAACTGGGCCTTTTTCTGAGTGCGTGCAGAAAACTTCCGCCTCCAAAACAGGCCCCGAAATGGCCTCAAATAAAAAAAACAGGGTCGCCAAGGGCCCTCTTTCTTCACCGCGAAGGGCGTCTCAACCTGAGACAATGCACTCTTGCAATTTCCGGCTGTGCTACCTGCATAGATCTGCTCCCAAAACAGAAAATGAAAGCAACACTGCTCCTCTTACCAGAACACTGCGAGCTTGGCTTGCTTTCTTGAGCTCCTTACCATGAACAAGGCTCTGATACCATGTCAATATTGTGGGAGAGAAGGAAAGAGTCTCACTTGTAGCTTTCTTGCTTGCATAATGGGGGAATACACACAAAGGTGGAGGCTGAAAACAGTTTTCCTCTTCTTAGTTGTGTAAGCCAAAAAGAAGTCAAGTACATAAAAATAGAAGAACCCTATATATGGGTCTCAAACCAAACTCAACTAACTAAGGTGGCATACTAACTGAGCCACGAACTAGAGTAGATAAGGATAGCTGTCATCTAGTTATTATTCATGGGCGGTGTACCAACCGCATCTGCCAACTGACACGTCGGTGACATAAATACACAACGGTCACCCTGGCATATCACGAGTGGAGCTCGATATCTCAACAGGATCCGTGTCTTTACATGAAGAAATCCCGTGATAGTTCTTTATTGATTTTGGTCCTCTATGTGGATGATATGCTGATAGTAGCAGGGAAAGTTCATGATGAGCTAGATGCTCTTAAGGCTCAGCTCAAGAAGAGCTTTGAGATGAAAGATCTGGGACAGGCCGCTCACATACTTGGTATGCGCATTAGACGCGACAGGCATCAAGGACTCCTCTACTTGTCACAGAGGGAGTACATTCATAAATTCCTTGAGCGCTTCCGCATGCAGGACGTAAAGCCTATTGGCTGTCCATTGCCTTCTTATGTGAAGGTATCACAAGCTGATTGTCTGCAGACAAATGAGCAGAGGGCCGATATGGCCAAGATTCCCTATGCATCCGTAGTGGGCAGTCTTATGTATGCCATGATAGCCACTGGTCCAGATATTGCCTTTGCAGTTAGTGTTGTGGCACGCTATATGGCTACACCTGGCAAGAAGCATTGGGATGCCGTGAAGGGTATCATGAGGTACCTGAAGGGCACTGCAAATATGTGTATATGCTATGGCAGCAGGATACAAGAGTCGTGGGGTACATTGACTCTGATTATGCAGGACATGCAAATAGTAGGAAGTCCACTTCTGGCTATCTATTCACATATGCTGGATGTACTGTTTCTTGGATGTCCAAGGTGCAAAAATACAGGCCCTTTCTACTATAGAGACCGAGTATGTTGCAGCCACTAAGGCTTGCAAGGAGGCCATTTGGTTGGGTCGTTTGGTTGCTGACCTTGGTATTGATTCTATCCCTACACTGCATTTGGATTCTATGAGTGCTATTCAGTTAGCTAAGAATCCGATCATCCATGCGAAGACGAAACACATTGAGACCAGGTATCACTTCATACGTGGGATCGTTGAGGACAAGTCTGTTGATCTTGTCAAGATCTCGACTGACCAGAATCCTGCAGATCTGCTCACGAAAAGCCTCTCTACAAAGCGCTTTGCCTTCCTCAGGAGGTTGATGGGCGTGGGATGAGATGACGTCTTTCCTCATCCTGTTCTACATGTGTACATGTTGTACTATCTTTTTTCTTTTTCTTTTCACTCCTCACTAGGGCCGATTTTCCTTTAAGTGGGAGGTTGTTGGGGGTAAAGGCGCCTTTTCCTAGCCGCTCATGTATTACTACACTGATAGTCACCGCCACTGCACACTGCAAGTGGTGGGCGCCTGTCCACCGTCACTTTATTCTTCATTATTTAGTGATAGTTTGAATAAAGGAAGGCCCGGTCACACATTGTGACTGTTGGAGTTCCCATTTCTTATCTCTCTCTTTCTTGCTCTTGCTCTTCTGCCATAGCTCTCAAGTCCAAGCTTCGATCCTTCTCTACCTTTCAAGTTGTAGGTAGGTGTAACAAACTAAATATAATAATTGATAAGTTAGTGGCCATGTGTGGATCATAATGATCGCCAACATGCTAAGTGTAGACGTGCATATCAATCTAGCCAAGCAGTCCATCATCAATGTCTGCATGTGTTGAGCTTGCTATCTCAACACCCTATCACCTTCAACCTCGTCATGCTAGTAGAGTACCAACACAGGGACCTGTGTAGATGCTCCTTGAGAAACTTCTCATCAGCCTCTTCAATGCAACCTATGATACCCTATCAACGTGTGGATTGAGTTTCCTATTGTGTTATGGCCATGTGATATACAAGGTTGATGTCAGTTTTGACTATGCTAGAGGAACTTCTTACAATGTGATTTTTGGATGCTTTGGATCACTACTTGCAAGGTACTCTCGAGCATGTTGGATGTGAATTTCACTTACTATTTTTGGTATTTGAACTAGTACTAGAAATTACAATTGGGTATATTTCCATATCTAATTTAGCAAGTTACTTGCAACTCTTTGTTAGTATGTATCATTTAGTGCTTGGACAAAAAAAAGCTTTAGTAGCATCATCTTTTATTCATGTTAGAACTTGGGCTTGAGGCACAAGTTCTTAAAGGATTTCTCACCATGAAGGAGGCATTGCATCAAGGAACCTTTTGGCAGATGCTCAAACGTGACATAGTAGAAGACTAAGTTGTGGTTTTCCTTGTGCTTGGGACGTGCAAATTGAAGGTCTAGATGAAATTTGATGATCCTTAGTCAAGTTTGTGCTCTTTCTTAATAGCTTCATCCAAATCAAATCTTAGTCAATAATTGGGATGCTTCATGACATTGAATAGCTTAGTGGAGCTCTTAACCTAGTCAAAGGCAAGGGGCTTGAGGAGCCATTCTCTACCAGGACTTTTGAGCTTAGACTTGAGATAGTTAGGGCCTCAAACTTAAAATATGTTACCTAGAGGAGAGGCCCTATCATTGGAGAAAAAATCAAGGTCCTAAAGGGGTAGTAGACCTCTATGCTTGAGCTTTTTGATCCATTGTGACTCCTTGGTTACAACATTCATAGCCATATGCAACAACAATGGAATTCTAGTGGACAACAAAAGAATTCCTCCCCCTTGAGATTGTCAACTTCTCGTGTGGGAGATTAATAAGAATAAAAAGGTCTACCTTGCAAGACAAAGAGAGAAGGCAAACAAATTGAGCAAAGAAAGGAAGGTGAGTTATAGCCAATGAGCTTGAAATGGCATCACAAGACAAGAAGTTATGGATAAGTAGGGCAAGAAAGAAAATTATGATAAGTGCGCCTACAAATCAGAGGGGGGAAGCTGAGGCATGGGAGGATGGTCATGAAGATCATGTAGCAAACATGTGTACATGAAAAATTCAATCACATTTATGGCAACAAGAAGGAGGAGGAGGATAATCTTGGATGATAGAATGGTCTAGTAGGGGTGGATGCCAAACAAGATATTGTTGACAATCGTGGCATCATAACCTCTCTCTCTCTCTCTCTCTCTCTCTCTCTCTCTCTCTCTCTCTCTCTCTCTCTCTCTCTCTCTCTCTCTCTCTCTCTCTCTCTCTCTCTCTCTCTCTCTCTCTCTCTCTCTCTCTCTCTCTCTCTCTCTCTCTCTCTCTCTCTCTCTCTCTCTAATGAATGGTTATTGTTGTCATGGCCCTCTATTCCATCATTATTTCTTTATTCCGTAGTATCATTTCTACACACCTAATTAGCCTTCATTGCGCTACTTGACTAGAATAATGGATTCACTAGAGCAACACCTTGAGTTGTGAGGCCTCATGTTTCTACAAAAGATATGCTATTAATATGCACATACACATCAGTCCACTCCTCGCGGATGATGCATTACACCCAATATGGGAGGTCTATGCCATTCTCCTTAACAAATGCCTTTGAGGGGAAGCCACATTGAACTCCAATCACAATAGCCTACATAATCTTCAATGATAGGGATACTCATGCACGGCCTGTCTCACAAAGATATAGATTATCTTCAATCATTAGGGTATGTATGTGAGCTTCAAAATAGAGAAAATTTTGCAATTGACTTCAATACAACTCCCTTCCAATCATGTATGCTTAAGAGGATCTTGGTTGCTCCATGGCCTTAGCTTTTCATTCCAAGATACAAGCTCCCTCCACTATCACACTGTCTATTAACCACATTAGCAGTAGAAACATAGGGACCAAAAAAATCGCCATCATCGTCGCTCAACACGTCGGTATTAGCGACGCCATAGAATTGTCACTATCCACGTCACAAAGAGCGTCACTATTTGTGTCACAAATGCGACGCAAATAGCGACGTTTTGCGATGCAAATAGTGACATTTTGCAACGCAAACTGCGATGCTAATAGTGACTTGTACAATAAATTTGCGACACTAATAGCGACGGTTACAGAGGGAATTTTTTTTTGTGAAAAGTGTACTTGAATCCACAATTAGACTGATATATAAACAAGATCGCTTAATGAAAGCACTCATGGAATCATAGCAATATACAAAGGATGATAATAACATAGTGCATATAAAATGCCTGCATAAATCACAGGACCAAAAAAGAAGAGGATGTGCACTCCATTGATCCAAGCACGAGCTATAGATCCTCGCCATTCATCCCACCGCAAAGGAGCATCGAACGAACTCTACAAAAAAAGAAACAACTATACATCAATCCACTATACAATAATGCATTTTAATTAAAATTAGTGATTATGGACAAGAAAGATGAGTGACTTACTAGGTTGCCGCGTGCATACAATCTATCGATCAATGCAGTGAGACTGTGTCTCTCTGCATATCAAGTCTCTAGGCCAATGGGGTTGTGGTTTGTAATGGTTCTAATGGAGTGCTGCAAAGAAAACAAAATACAACTATTAGAAACACGATTGTAAGTACAAGTGATATTGCAAAAATTTTAGTGAGAAGAACAAAAGAAAAACTTACAAAGTCCTCCAGATAAGTCTTGTGGCCGCCACTCCCGAGATGATGGACCACTCTTGCCTCTAGTTGTGCCCTCGTTACCTCGCATTGCTGTCTCCAACGTCCTAGAGAATCTGTAGCCTCCTCCTTGAGTCAGTGCCAGTCATCTACGTCTAGCCACTCGGACTTTGAGGCCCCACTCTTAACTGCCTTGCATGAGTCCAATCATCTGTGTGACATGTACGCACACATGCACTCCATCATCTAGCATGTGGAGAACCTATCTGTTGTGGTGGGTACCAAAAACTTCTCATGCAAGGATGCTACTATGTAGTCCTTACTCCCCTCCAATATGTTCTTTCAATGATCCAAGACGTTATGCCTGTTGGCACAACTCTCTCATACAAACCATCACCCTCCTCCCCTCATCATTCATGATGACGGATCCTGTCCTATCATCTGTAAGATATCCATACCCCTTTGGGGTATGTCTAAGATGTGTCCTTTCCCACCTGCAACCACGCTCCTGGGCATATCCACGAGACCCTTGTACATCTGGTGTACCCAAGGGGGTGGTATCTCTCGGAGTAGCACCCATAGGGGTGCCACCTGTGAACGACTGAGTAAAAGTTGGAGTGACTGGAGTAGATGTCCCCACAGGTGACAAAAATCTAGCAGAATGACGAGATGGAGACACTGCATCAATACCCTCCACAACAACCACGTGAGCCACCCTCTCTTGAACTTGCACGAGAGCGAGGAGTAGCACATGTATCTCAAGTTGACCACAGGCTCACCGTATCCATGTCTCTACACCATCCCCTAAAACCACTCCCTTCTCCTGGCCCAAGTCTCGAGCATCGACCTCGTCTATTAGAAACCAAAGCATCAGAGCATGCCGAAGTAGATCGAACAGAACGGCCTGGTGGTGTCTAAGATAGCCACCATATCTCTGAATCGATCCATCTGATCTAGAGACATATGTGTGAAGATCTCCTGTAGCTCCTTGTCACTCATCCCTCGACTCATCGTACTGCTGTTCACATATCTACAAAGGTCACCTACACATACAAAAATTGATGTTATTATAATCAATATAAAGATTCAAGCAAAAATTGATGTTATTATAATCAATATAAAGATTCAAGAAAAAATTGATGTTATTATAATCAATATAAAGATTCAAGCAAAGCACTGTAATATAACTCTTTAAAAATTGATCTTACTTAAAACACATATTCTAGATTACTCTTATAAGCAATTTATCAACGAATTGAGTAGGTGGATGCTCCAAGTATGACATAGCCTATGGTCCCATGTCCATCTCCTAACACAACTCTGCATGCACTAGAAGGTCGATAAAAAGGTCACCACAAAAGGATGAGTTCACCTCGTTCTCAAAGAATTATTGGCCTCCTGTCTTTCCATCATTGTTATCCAATTTTGCCTCCTCTACATGCTCCAAGCTTTGGGCAGCCTCCGCCCCTTGCAATATTGACTCCTCTATTTGCATACTATCCTCATATACACTGGGAACATTGCTTTCATTATATACTCTCACACTTCGAGGAGATAAAGGTACAACATACCTGGATAGAAAATTACATGTTCAAAATCACATACAAGAGAGATTTAACATTTGTGACAAGATATACCATGTCGTAATAAGATTTTTAAAAATATGAGTTCATGCACTTGTTCACAATGGGTAGGCAATACAAACGTGTCATGAAAATCCATCCATATTTTTTCAAAATCTATTTTGAGAATTTTAGATGGACCTTGTCGAACAGTTGCCCCAGCTATTTCTAGCACTACTTTGAACCATTGCACAGGATCGAATAGAATCATGGAGAAGCTACGATAATCCATTGATAATACTTTGCAAGTTCCCAAAATACTCCATCTCTTTTATAACAGTATTTGGATCCGCGGCTCGCCATTGGCTCTCTTGCTCGAACTTTGCCATGACACCACAATCTATTGTGAAGTGCATTTTGTCAATACGCTCCATGAGAAAATGTCATCCGCGTGACCATGCCACACTATATATTTTGTATTGTACATTGAAATAATTAATTAGTTGTTACATATAAAATCTAGATACGACAGCTTATAAAACATGTGGTCACCTTTGGACTACATCCCCTCGAGAATTCCCACTCCTTAGTAGAGACCTCCACCCCTTTGCAAGAGGCTGCAATCAAAGCTCCATGCAACCATCGCATAGACATAAACCATGGCATCTCCTCCAGGTCCTCAAGATATTGAATCGATCGGTTGCATATACTACATCGAAATTTGGATCGCACTTCTTCCCAATCTTTCCCAGATTTCTCATACCTAGCAAGCCACATCTCCATGGAGGCATTG
The DNA here is from genome assembly GCF_053477565.2 of Lygodium microphyllum. Classification (NCBI taxonomy): domain Eukaryota; kingdom Viridiplantae; phylum Streptophyta; class Polypodiopsida; order Schizaeales; family Lygodiaceae; genus Lygodium; species Lygodium microphyllum. The sequence continues at coordinate 123,699,119 of NC_141149.1, forward strand.
TGCAACATACAAAAACGATTCACTTTCTCCTTCATCACAGTATCCATCCTTTTTTCTACCCCATTTCCAACCACTATATCTCCGATCAGTCTATCATAGTCCTTCAGCGACCATATCATACTGTTGTCTGAATCCACCATTGGTAGCCACTGTGAAATATGCACTAACACCTCAAATACCAACCAACCTTCAGCCATACTACCTTCTAGCCGAGCTCATTGTCACACAAAGCCTTTCAGGATTTTCATGAAGAAATCCAAGAAGAACATACATTGTGTATGGGCAGGTCCAGCAATCTCCACTTCATCTAGAAGATGCACCAAGAGGTGGATTTGTATCGTGAACATGCTGGTGGACAGGTACTTCTCAAAGAGACAGACCGTCTCCACTACTCCTTGCCTTGTAGATTCAATAGAGGATGTCTTGATCTCCTTTTGTGAAATCCATTGCACTAAATTTGACAATCTGTAAATCGCCCCGCATATTTTTGGAGTAAGACATCCTGCGATCGCAATCGATAATACAAACTGTCAGAAATGAAGAATCACTATGAACAACGACTATACTCCAAATAGCAAAATATCACGTCACTTACAATCCATTTACAATACAAACCTGACATATCTTATGCCAATCATGGGATTTTAGCCATGTTAATTGGTCATCTTTAGAAAATGTGGATCTGAGAGAACGCATCATACCCATCAGAGTGCAAATAGACCTGATAATTTGCTTCACAATGCACTCTTCTTTTGTGGACAAAAGCCAAGGAGCGCGAGGTAGTTGCAAGCAACCATCAGCACTTGAATGCGGTCAAAGTGCCTCCATCTTTCCTACCTCCTTCAAATCCATTCATGCCCCTACAGTGTCTCTCTTTCTTGTGATGTAGTCCCATAGTAAGATACCTACATTCTTGAAAATATGCATTGTATCTAACAAGTGGTGATTTGTAAGTGGGTCCAATATGGCAACTCGTAGAACGAGAACCATCGCATTCCATTTGGATGCGACTCCATGTGGACCATTTTCAACTCATACCAGCTTTGGGCATTCATTCGTGTTGGAGGTCATCCAAGAAAACATTCCCTCGGTTCATGACCCTCGTGCAAGAAAGCAGTGTGTCCTTGATATACCATCTTCTTCATGGTTCGTGACCTTCGAGACTCTAATTGTGGCCCACACAATGGATATGCATGATAACCTGAGGTAACCATACATGTCCCAACACCTCTATCTTGTGAATACAAACTTGAACGAGATATGATAGATATGACCAACGAGAATGGAAGCCTACTTACCTGAGCACTCCCAGAATCTCAGAAAGTTGTGTATGGTCTACATGAGAATGGCTCGTATATTGGCAGATCATCAGCCATCACGCTTGCTCATATCTTCCACGGCGGCCCCCTCCCACAAAATCTTAAGATCATTGACTAATGGACAGAGATAGATGTCCATATTCTTGACTTTGTAGCGGCCAAGAACGAGCAAGCTAAGGATCATGTATCCTTTCTTCTTAGAAAGCCATGGTGGGATGTTGTAGTTAACAAGTACTACATGCCACACACTGTAAGATGTTGAGTGGAGACTAAATGGGTTCATGCCATCCATAGCAAGACTGAGTCAAAGATTCCTTGGCTCTCGTGCAAAGCCTAGAAAGGTAGAATCAATGTGGCTCCATGTATGTGAATCTGCTGAAATTCGTTGGACTCCATCTATGGATCTATTTTGCGTATGCCACGTTGTCAAGCTCACCATGCCCGAAGTACAAAACATGTGAAGTATACGGGGGATAAGTGGAAAGTGTCTAAGAACTTATTGAGGGATGGTTTGCCCTTGCAAGTCCTGTCGATACCTGTGAGCACCACACTTTGGACATGTCTCCATAGTCTCGTACTCTCCTCCAAACAGCATGCAATCGTTGACACATGCATGGATACTGTTGTAGTCCATGCCAAGCTTTCGTAAAACATGTCGTGCATCATCACAAGACTCGGGCATGGTATTTCCAAGTGGTAATATATGATACTTTAGCAACCTGAAAAGAAATCATAAAACATCTTGAAAAAACACAATTGTTTTTTATAATGGTACCAGAAAGAAATCAGTGAAGCGTAGGTAGAAGGTACCAAAATAACTCGGCCACACTCTCATTGCTTGATAACCAAGAAATATGTGCAAATAAAGGCACCAAAATGTGCTCAACATGGAAACATCATTTACAAATTGACACTTTTCTTTTGTACTCTCTTGTAAAAAAATAAAATATGAAGCAATGTAAAATGTGTAGTCCAAAAGGCTCACATTAAAAAATGTTGAAAGGAAAAGGGAAGGTCAAACACCTTTTGTCTCATTCCAAAAATTGAAGGGTCTTTAGACTTTAGCCAAGATGTATGCAATTAAATTTTATAATATCAAGAAAGGAAAAGGAAGAGGCTTGTTGGGTGATTTGAGGTGGGAGGTTGAGGTAGTTACACCCTCTCTCTTCCTTTATCTTCTCCTCTCACGCTTCATTTCTTTCTCTCCCATTTTGGCACAACTCTCATCTTTCTCATTCTTGTTTATTTCTCTCTTGTGCTCCTTTGCAAGATCTCATGGAGAGTGAGGAAGAGGAAGAGGGTGAGGATGGAAGAATTTCCTAATTTCTTGTGTGCCTCTCTCTTGTGTGTTTGAAGAGCATGTATTATTGGTGAGAAAGAGAGTTTTGTTGTAGGTTTTCATGGCCAGCAAGTGTGCTTGCAGCCTCTCTTGGCCAGTTCGTGGTTCTCATGGTGTCGTGGCAAGGTACTCTTCATTTGGTACACTAGCCGGGAAAGGGGTGGTTACTGAACTTCCAAGAAATAAGGTTTTTGAGGATTAGCTATGTAAGGTTTCAAATAGTTTCTCTCCTCAACAATGCATTCTCATTTTTTGGAAGAAAGAAAGAAAATATGATGTTGGAGAGCACGGTGTCAACATTTTCTCTCCCCTTCTTGGCTGCATCCTCAAGAATAATGGATGGGTTTTTTGGAATCAAGAAGAAGAGAAGGGCTTTATGGAGAAGAATCTGACTATTATGTTCGTGTTTCTTGTTTCTCAAAAACATAAAAAGAAAAGAAAAAAACTTACTTATCCTCTTGACAGAATGGCACTGTGTCAAAGTCTCTCCTCATCATTCCATCACCCCCTCTTCAACAACATATAACAGAACATGAAAAAGTAAAAAAATGGAGGAGGTCTCATCCTCCTACTCCTCGCCCTTGCAAGCGCCCTTGCCTTCATGAGAAACCCAGAAACAAGGAGCAACAGTAGGAGGTGCTTCTGGGACTTGTGAGGTTATGAGATTCACACCCAACCACGTGCTTGCATTCACCATAGAGAGACCACCACAGTGTCACGTCTTGTTTTGTGACCATACACAAGACGAAGAAGAAGAAGGATTCGATCTCCAAATGATGCAGGTAGAGCAAAGTAAAGAAGACAATACTTTTGTATACTCGCAACAACATAGGACAAGTTGCAGTAGCACTAGTACTACTTCTAGTGATGATGCACACAGATCCTCCACCTTTCATCACGGCAAATACAACAGTGCTCCTCATCTTCATTATCCTAGGCACAACAAGATCAACGGCCCAATCTTTCATATGGCTGCAGGTTCAACACAAATTATCTTCTAATTGTTTATTCCAATGGTAGCGACGAGCAATGTCATCCTTTCCCTCCCTATCCCCATTGGGCGTTGCAGAGACAAATCCAAGAAAGGCTTTAAATTAATAAAGTGAACCTTAATTGCTAATCTTTTAACAAATACTATGATGGTTGTTCATATGCATATCCTCTTTTATCTCTAATTCCCTCCTCCCACTAACACTATCCTCTTCAATACCCAAGGATTTCAATTTTGTTTTCTTCATTTTTGTATTTAATAAAACTTAGCTCTATTTTCCTATGTAACATTTTTTGGGTGGGAGAACTCCAATGGAATATCCTTTGTAAGGGTGTGCTCTCTTGATTTATCTTTTTCAGGTCTCTTTTTAGAGCTTCATGGTGTAGTTATTATTTCTTTCCTATCTTGAGTGTGATGTTGACCTTGCATTCAATTTGTTGAAAAACCCTATCCTTTGTGTTTTTGCTTGTGATTTTTGCTTCGTGTGCTTGCTACCTAGGCTTTATGACCTAGTTGTGTGCATTTTTGTGTTATTTTTCTTTCCAAATCCAATGGCAATACAAAGAAAATGAAGACCAAAGATGAAGATGAAGATTTTTTCAAGTGCTAATCGTGGTTTTTCTTCAAATTTGTTCGTGGGGATGCTTCATACTTAAGCATGGGAGGAATGATAACCAGGAAATATGTGCAAATAAAGGCACCAAAATGTGCTAAACATGGAAATATCCTTTGCAAATTGACACTTTACTTTTGCACTCTCTTGTAAAAAAATCAAATGTAAAGTAATGTAAAATGTGTAATCCAAAAGACTCACATTAAAAAAAGGAAATATGTGCAAATAAAGGCACCAAAATGTGCTCAACATGGAAACATCCATTTGCAAAATGACACTTTGCTTTTGTATTCTCTTGTAAAAAATCAAATATGAAGCAATGTAAAATGTGTAGTCCAAAAGGCTCACATTAAAAAAATGTTGAAAGGGAAAGGGAATGTCAAACACCTTTTGTCTCATTCCAAAATTGAAGGGTCTTTAGACCTTAGTCAATATGTATGCAATTCAATTTTATAATATCAAGAAAGAAAAAGGAAGAGGCTTATCGGGTGATTTGAGAAGGTGGGAGGTTGAGGTGGTTACACCCTCTCTCTTCCTTTACCTTCACCTCTCACGCTTCATTTCTTTCTCTCCCATTTTGGCACAACTCTCATCTTTCTCATTCTTGTTTCTTTCTCGCTTGTGCTCCTTTGCAAGATCTCATGGAGAGCGAGGAAGAGGAAGAGAGTGAGGATGGAAGAATTTCCTAATTTCTTGTGTGCCTCTCTCTTGTGTGTTTGGAGAGCATGGATTCTTGGTGAGAGTAAGAGTTTTCTTGTAGGTTTTCATGGCTAGAAAGTGTGCTTGTAGCCTCTCTTGGCTGGTTCGTGGTTCTCATGGTGCCGTGGCAAGGTACTCTTCATTGCTCCACCGTATTTTGCTTGCACACTTAGGAGTGCAAGTAGCATCTTCATGTGAGATACTTGGCACCCATCATATAATGGTATGCTCACTTCCTCTCTAAGCGAATTCAATGTCCTGGTATCCATGGGCATCAATACATCGATCATTGCCTCCATCTCAGGCTCCAAGATTGTAGGAAAGTCTAAAAGGCTGCCTATCTCCACTGGTATTGATAGTATAAACTGGGTAGTGCCTTCCCACAAGTGGTGGATTGGCTCAAGCACTCCATCTATCGCATGCCCACGAACTCTTCTAACTGGACGCAATAGGTGCACTCCTCCTTGGGATGAGACGTCACCTCCCTTTATAAATTTTACGGTCGCATCCAATGTTGTTGTATATGATATTCAATTAGTTTGTGAATATAATGCACGATTCATACACACTTTTCTTACCGTTTGCTCAAATTCTAAGATCGTTTGATCGATGATCTCCAATTGAAACTCTCAAGTTGTTCTCACCAAATGATTGCAGATGAGCTTAAGAATAGTTTTAGGTTGACTACTCACATTCATTTCTCGAGTTATGAAGTGAGCCTTTAGCACTTACTTTGAAAGTGAGCGTATCAGAAGTGTTGGCATAATCTCTTTTGCCTCTATCTAGCACTCTGAAAACACTCCTAAAGGTGTCCAAACAAGTGAGTTGAGTTGAGCTTCCCATTAGTGAAGACTTGGTTACTCCTCACATGCAATGGCCCTTGTGATGTGTCAAGGTGTAGGAAGTTTCTTTCACCAAGCTTTTAACCATGAAATGTCCTCTTGCATGACTACGATCTCTCTTTGTTTTTCTCTACCCCCTCGTGTTTTCTCATTCTTTCTCCTCTCTCCCTCCCTCCTTCCCTCTCTCTCTCTCTCTCTCTCTCTCTCTCTCTCTCTCTCTCTCTCTTTATTTATTATGTTTCATATTTATTCCCTCTCTCTCTCTCGTTCTTTCTTCATTTTCCTTTCTTCTTCTCCCTCTCTCATTTCCTCTCTTTCTCCCTCAATGCACCTCATTCTCAACAAAAACAAACAAAAGAAAAGGAGAAAGAACAAGAACAAAGCAAGAGGGAGCATTCGCGAACGACGGCGGAGGTAGCGGCAGCGGCGAGGAGAAGCTCTCCTTCCTTCTCTTTCTCTCTTTCTCTCCCTCTCCCTCCCTCTTTCACTCTCTCTTTCAAAAACTCTTTCACAAAATGCCACACTCAAGTTTTGGTCGTGTTTTTTTTTATCTGAGTACCGTCGCTATTTGCGTTGCTATTTACGTCGGAACTCGACGTTGCTATTCCCCCCTTCCCTTGTAGTGCTCTTGATGCAAAGCATGGGAACCACCTCCACAATCAGTCATCTAGTGTCACCACACTTAGCTCTCTTGCTAGCTACCTCCTCAAATCTTGCACACTAGAATCCACATTAGTTGCAAAGCACCACAAGCTTCTCCTACCATATTTGGAGATGGGTGGTATTGCAGATCTCCAAATGTGATAAGCATATGCCTTCCTCACCTGGCTTATATGCATGAGATATATATCATCTACATGAGGGTTTACTACCATCCTAGTTAGCTGTCACTCACCACGCATACAACAAGCTTAATTTTAAGTGAAGACTTTAGGGTCACACTCTTCAGACATCTACTTTTCTTTATGATCCTATTAATAGAGTTTTTCCTTTGTTCATGAGGAAAAAGAAAGATGCTCACTCGACATACTTTTGATTTCCTCTATTATCGCCATGGATCTATCCTCGGCGGTGACCCCCTACTTGGAGCAGTACTGCAGTTCGAGGGTCACTCACAATTTGCACTAATTAGTTCATGAGGTAAAAAATGGAGCTCTCTTATTTCTTTCTCAGACCATTAACATTCATTAAGAAGTCATTTGATGGCACAACTAGCTAGGTGACAATGCAATGAAGCTTAAGGGAGACAGTGACAATGCAATGAAGCTTAAGGGAGACGGTGGTGTTCGTTGAGTTGGTTTTAGGAACTTATTTTTTATGCTATGACCCATATCATGCTTGCCATATCCTTTCCTATTTTATGCTCACCTCCTCTCAATCTTGATTTCTACACCCCATCACACATGATATACTAGTAAACATGGCACTAACAAGACTTGCATTGAGGTAATCACATTCTCCTTATATGTTTTCTAGGCATTGTCATTGTGCAATGCAACTATTACTGAACTAATTTAATTAGTTAGCACAAAAAAACTACCTATTACAAAATAGTTATTTTTTTATTTGGCTAATTTAAATTAAAACTAAATTAGTTTTACATATGTAGTTACATAGTACTTTAGGTATATAGTTTCATTTAGTTGTACAGTCAATTTAAGTAGATACTTAATTAGCTTTACATACATAGTTGCATTTAGTTAATTAATTTAAATTTAAAAATAATAGTTTAGCTATTTATCATTAAATCATTCATAATTAATTGTTATTTTTAAACATGAAACTAATCATTGTTCCACTTAGAATGAAGTTTTCACATTCAAATTTGTGTCATCGTTACAGGCTTCACCCTTAGCAAAGGGAGCTTCAATCTTCATGTGTACAAACGTCCACAAGGTTAGATTCATGCCTTGGTTTTGAAGAGTGCAATGCCCTTCTAAAGCCAATTAATCATTTAGAGTAAGGGGAACATTTTACAAGCATTCAAATGAAAAGTCAAGCTTGAGAAACACCCTACGTACTAGAAGGGTTGAGAACACATGCATTCCAAAAGAAGGGCGACGGCTAGTTTTAATCGTCTAAAACTAATTTTGATTTTTAAATATTATTTTAATATTTAATATGCTAAAGATTTATATAAGTAATGATTTAATGTAAAAAAATACTCCTGAGTCCTCAACGTCAAATTAACGGTGGTGTATTGTTTTTCTAAATCCGGAAGACCTGCCAAATTTCCAAATGATCCTGTCATCCTAGTTCGTGAATCCTCAATCACACTTTGAAGTTTTGCATTCCCCAAAGACACTGTAGAGTGGAGGGAACGCCCAGTGCCGTGCGACTGAAGCAACTCAAGAGTATCATCGATGATCGATTCGTGGCTAGCCCAAAGACGTCTCTCTCTCTCTCAACTCTCTGGGTGTTTAAACGGGGCTGTTCAGGCTCCAGATAGGTAGTGTCGGGCCTCCATAGGCTGAAGGCTGTTGAGTTGTTTGAGCAGAGGATACATTTCAAGCGGGGTTTCTTGTCTTTTTTGCACGCAGGATGAAGAGGCCCCACACTTGCAAACCATTCTTTTCTTTACATTCACACGCTGGTTACACACCAAGTAATGGACGGCCAACCCCCGCCCACAGTGTGGGCATGCACTTTTTAAAATTGGGCACGAACATGGGCGTCATACCTTTACACACCAAAGGGACACATTCTATAAAAAAATAAAAAAGAATAAACTTATAAAATCTTTTGATTGGTTGCAAATGCAAAAAGTACACCCTTGTCCGTCACTTTACAAAGTAGGCAAGGGAGACACCCCGTCCAAAAGTGGGCGGGGAGTTCACCTGTTTAGCAGGTAAACAACAGGTCATGTCCTCTCCAATGTGTAAAGGACTACGGATGCCAACCTTTAAATAAGTGTTTTGATTGGTCAAAGTTTATAAAATGGGCATCCCTTTTTTGGTGTGTAACCGGCCAGAGTTAGGATGGCCGGTGGATGGCATTGAGCTTGCATCCATGGCCCATGGGGTCTACATCTGACGGCGTTGCAGCCTGCAACCTACAGCTACGATTCCTCCCTCTATTAATTGAGTTGTTACTCCTCCGTTTAAAAACTAACATTAAAGAATAACTTTTTAAAAAAAGAATCACTCCTCCATTTCGGCTCCCCTAATTACAACACTAGTTGGATTTCTCAAAAGAGTGACTCTCCTTCCTCTTCTCTCAAGATAGCGCCCTCCTCCTCCATTTCCCTTTCTAATAGTCATCCACCAAGCTACCATTTCTACCCGTTTATTTAGCAATGTAACAAAGCTACCCACACGTAACAAAACACACATTTTTACTATTTTCTGAAGCTGCCATTTCTACCTCTCACCATGATTCCCGTCAATGTCAACCATTCCACATCCACTATTGCCAATCAAAAAATTTATGTCCAAAATCTTCCATCCGGTCCCTTTGATGCCTCAAATCTTCAATGGGAGGCACGTTCAAATCCATCATCAAAATTTGACATCCAGAACATCACGTGCATTCCATGGGACCGATTGGATGATTTCATATGGTGAATCTCAAAGAAAGGATGCTCCAACTAGATTTCGCAAGCAATGGACCTCAAAGAATGCACCAAGCAAACTTCTACGTCCAATGCCAGATAGTCATATGCAACTTATCGGGTAAATCCATATTTTAAAAGCCGAAAGTGGCACACTCTAATCAATCTAAAGTACTTTGTGAAATACCATTGAATGTTATATTTTATTTTTTTTCTATAGGTTTTGGTGTAACTTTGGTTCGATTGATGCTCATGATAATCCACCATCCATGAAAATCCAAAAGAAGATCAGCAACAAACGAAGGGTTGAGTCCCAAACCTATGCTATGGGTTGTCAATGCCACTTCGTGGCTACACAACTATATCTTTGGCCCACAGTTTGCCATTTGAATTATATACAATACGAGCATGTTGATGCAAAAGGAAATGTGTGTCATGGTGCACTATACATTGGATAGTCCAATGCAAGGATGGCCTTTGCACCATGGCTGTCAGTGAGGATGAAATCATGGATCTGTGACATGCTTCACAAAGGATATACCCCGCAACAAGTTTTGCAACAACATATACACATAGTGCAAAGGGATGCCAAAGATGGTATCTTGAAGACCACAAGAGATACTTTTCTTACATTGCAGGATATTTTAAATATGTCAAGCGAGTTGGAAGTTGTTACTTTGCAAACGGACCAGGATGATGCATGCAGCGTACACAATTGGGTCCTTACCAATAAGAGCCAAACCTTTTTTTATCAGCTCTTTGATGAGGCAAACGGGAATGCATTTTCACTCGGTGTGCAAACTGATTGGCAACTAGAGATGGCAAAAGTGCATGGGAACGATGGATTGTTGGCAATGGATGCCACATTTGGAACTAACAAATATAAGGTATAGTATTAGAAAACAAATTTACACTAATTTTTATGTTCATTGAAAGAAGTTTATTAATGTTAACAAGAATGGACTTCTACAGTTTCATCTATATACCATCTTGGTGTTTGACTCTCATCATAATGGCGTCCCTATTGCATGGGTCATTACATCTTCGAGCACCATGGCTGACATTCAAGCATGGCTACTGGCCTTTCGGGATCGAATGTTTGATGCAAAAAAAATCATGGCAGCCTAATGCATTTATGGTAGATGATACGCTTGTAGAAATACAAGCTATCAGGTAAGCCATCTATAAAGCATTCCTCCATATTAATTACTTATTTGTGGCAATTTTATGTTGCATTGTGCATGGGATTAGAGGTTCATTATATTTTGTTCTTTGCAATAGGGAGGTCTTTGGCATGCCAGTATACCTTTGCATTTGGCATGTCTGACGGGCTTGGTTAAAGAACTTGATCAAGAAGGTTTCTGATACCTCAAGACGGGCGAACATGTTTAGGGCGCTAGGCCAGATAATGAACATGAGAAGCCAAGTGCATATCGATCACATGAATACAGAGCAAGAAGCTAGAGATCTGGTGGATGACTTTTTACATAGGTACAGGGAGGAGGAGGACTTCGTTAAGTACTTTAAGGACCAATGGATGGCATCAATAGGTAATGATTTGTGGCCTAGTTAACTCTTTTCCCTCTCTTATTTGCCTAATTTGTATTGTTTACTTTCCAAGGAATGTGGATTCGAGTAGCTCGAAATTTGCCACACTCAAATCAAGAGACAAATGGTAGCATCGAGTCCTATCATGGGCTTTCAAAATCACGATTTCTTACTGGACGTAAGATAATTCATGGTCGGAGGGTAGATTGGCTTCTACAAAAGCTATTGGGCCCTTGTCATTCATATTATTGGTATCAGGATATGTTGAAGGAGTCTGAGTTCAAAAAAAACTTTAAAATCTTGGATGTTGTTGCAAGCTCGGTGCAACGCGCTAAAGGAATCCCAGATGATAATCTAAGGTTCTTGGATGTTGATCACAAGGTTGCCTTGGTGAAGAGCCAAAGTAGGTGACCAATCTATGGCACAAATTTGAGAATGCAAATTGCGAGTGGGCATGTTGATCATGTAGTGGGCCATGCATGGCAACCTTTGCAAGCACCAAGCAAAGGTGTTGAGTGATGATCAGTGGTTTAAATTTTTTCCCACGTCATCAAGGCATCCATGGACTTCCAACAAAGATGTACCACGTGAGTCATTCTATTGTTGCTAGAAGTTCCTTATTGTGCTTTTTACAATCTAAGTTGCTAAGTTATTATGATTCGAGAATTTTGATAGGTCATGGATTCTAATGCCACATGGATCCAACCGATGTTGAGGACCCACTTCCCATGTCTCCCCGTGGGGTTGGTGCAGGTACAAATAAATTTAATCTATCATTGTTGAATTGTTGCAAGTCAATATTCATTGATTATTGGAGGTTTATTATTAGGCTCATCGATGACATCAAATGAGGACAAGATTGCACAAATACGCCAAATTGTTGATGAGACACTCTTCCAGTGTGGTAAGTGTTGGGTATGATCAATCTTAGCTTTGACCACCAATAAATATTATGGTTGTCTTAAAATAATGTGTGCTTGGTAGATGGTGATGTGGAACTACCAGAGTTTGCTTGACGTCTTGCTCTTCAAATGCAGATGTCTGTCCAACAAGCAAATGTGTCGAAGTCGCAACTACCACATCCACTTATTAGCTTGCAACATGTCGAGGATGGTTTTGGGAATTCACTAGTTAGGGCACGTCCATTCTTTGAGGCACGTTGTCGCAAGAAAGTTTTGAGGACTAAAGCACAGGTGAGGAAGCTCCCCTCTTTCCCAAAGCCTCCTAAAAAAATCAAGGTCAGAATGCAAGGCAAATTAGACAAGGCATGTGAGGAGGAAGAAGTAGGGAATGCTTCAAGTTGATTGACATTTTGGTTACTTGGCACATAAGATGGACAAATATTTTTATGACATTGACTATCAAAGAACTAAAGGGGAATGATTCTTAGCTCATTTCCACATTGACCCATTGTGCCAACATCTCTACCCTTGTGCTACATTTAACCATTTGAAGATTTTTTCAATCATATGGTTTTGGGGTCCTGTTTGGACTTAACAAATATTTGACTCAAGACTAGTCATGAGTTATCTATGTCTAGAATATGTAATTAATTTAGTAGCCTAGATGGCAACCCATTAGACAATAACAACTCTACATCTAGTTATTCTAGCTGGTGAGACACAAACATCTTTGATTTAGCTCCATTATCACGATTGAAAGAGTTCCTTTGCATAGAGCACAATAGTCCCTCCAGCAAGAAAGTCACCTATTGTGGCTACTCACCAAGTTATCTCATCCTAAGTTGATTATTAGCAAATGGACGATGACTGCCGGTTGCTCATCGGCTCTTCATACTGCAGTTCCCATCTTATCTCACTAGCCTACTCGCCTTCGATCTTCACAAAACACGGCATCTCCCCTCCCAATCCCTATGGATCACATCGTCGATGATACGGCTAGCCTGTCAATCAGATTGCATGCAAGTAGGCATGCCCCAGGATAGATTTCAAGCGAGGTTTTTTGTCTTTTGTGCACGTAGGATGAAGAGGCCGTAAAGATGCCCCACACTGGCGAACCATTGTTTTCTTTACATTCAGAGTAAAACTAAGATTTACTATGGGATGGCGGATGGATGGCATCAAGCTTGCATCCATGGCCCATGGGGTCTACTTCTAACGACACTACAGCCTAAAGCTATGATTCTGCCCCCCACTCTCCCTCCTCTATTAATTGAGTCATTACAAACAACCACTACACTTTTAAAGACTAATTTTTAAAAAGAGAATCACTCCTCTGTTTCGGCTCCCCTAACAACACTAGTTGGATTTCTTTCTACTCTCCTTCCTCTTCTCTCAAGACAGCGCCCTCCTCCTCCATTACCCTTTCTAACAGTCCTCATCTATCAAGTTACCATTTCTACCAATTTATTAAGCAACGTAACAAAACACACATTTTTACTATTTTCTGAAGCTGCCATTTCTACCTCTCACCATGATTCTTGTCAATGTCAACCATTCCACATCCACTATTGCCAGTCAAAAAATTTATGTCCAAAATCTTCCATCCGGTCCCTTTGATGCCTCAAATCTTCAATGGGAGGCACGTTCAAATCCCTCATCAAAATTTGACATCCAGAACATCACGTACATTCCATGGGACCGATTAAATGATTTCATATGCGATGAATCTCAAAGAAAGGATGCTCCAATTGGATTTCACAAGCAATGAACCTCAAAGAATGCACCATGCAAACTTCTACGTTCGATGCCAAATAGTCATATGTAGCTTATCAGGTAAATCCATATTTTAAAAGCCAAAATTGGCATACTCTAATCAATCTAAAGTACTTTGTGCAATACCATTGAATGTTATATTTTATTTTTTTAATATGTTTTGGTGTAACTTTGGTTCGATCGATGCTCGTGATAACCCACCATCCATGAAAATCCAAAAGAAGGCCGACAAACGAAGGGTTGAGTCCCAAACCTATGCTATGGATTGTCAATGCCACTTCGTGGCTACGCAACTATATCTTTGGCCCACAATTTGCCATTTGAATTATATAATTAATACGAGCATGTTGATGCAAAAGGAAATGTGTGTCATGGTGTACTATACACTGGACAAGGATGGCCTTTGCACCATGGCTATTAGTGAGGATGAAATCATGGATCTGTGACATGCTTCACAAAGGGTATACCCCACAACAAGTTTTGCAGCAACATATACACACAATGCAGAGGGGTGCCAAAGATGGTATCTTGAAGACCATAAGAGATAATTTTTTTACATTGCGGGATATTTTAAATATTTCAAGCAAGTTGGAAGCTGTCACTTTGCAAATGCACCATGATGATGCACGCAGCGTGCACAATTGGGTCCTTACCAAAAAGAGCCAAACCTGACTAGAGTCATGAGTTATCTATCTCTAGAATGTGTAATGAATTGAGTTGTGCTACTCCAGTAATATTCCTCTTTCAACTATTGGATTTTGATCATAAGTTTGCGATAACCTTCTTAGACATTGGAAATTTATTTCTTGAGAATCAATTAGTGACTTTAAAGTATCCTTATAACCATAGCAAGATAAAGTATCTAGTTTTTGTAGGATAGCAAGAGCATAAATGAGAGGAGTAGAATGACTGGAGGGTTAGGACATAAATCAGAGGAGTAGAATGACTGGAGAGTTAGGACATTTGCATGACTACGAGGTGAGTCATATCATGCTAAGCTTGTCTAGACATGCTAGATGTTGAGCAATGGCGAGTAGTGCGACATGAGAAATTTGAAGTGAGGTTGACACATGATTATGAAATATCATAAGGTAAGGGCTAACTTCAACATAAATTGAAACACTTGACAACTTGAATGATGGAAGGTGAACCCCGGACTTGAGATGTAGACATGGGTTGTATTGATAATCTAAGATACAATAGACTAGGGGTACCCATGTCTACCCTGATTGCATTGATCATCTAAGATAAAAATTGAATAGACTAGAGCTACCCAAGCCAACAATATTGATATAAGGAAACACAACACAAATTCTATTGAGATGTCAAGCCATCACATTAGCAAGGTGAGTCAATATCCCATGTTTAGAATGGAATTGAGGGTCATGAAAGCCTTCTGACCTCTAACATTGCTCAAGTCCCTAAAGCATCGTGTCTAACATCAAAACTAACACATGGTTTTTCAAAGGAATACATATACAAGTGCAAAAAATACAATGGGGGCTCCATGAGAACTCCCTCAAGTGTGCATACCATACTTGAAATTCAAAAGTATGCATGTTCTCAATCAATAAAATCATGTTGAGCTAACCCTTATCATCAGCACAAACTCTAATGATATAGTAAATGCTTAAATATCTAAAGTTACTAAATCTGAATCAATTAATGCTTATATTGAATGCTTACTAAAATTGCTAAACCGATACCTTGATTAGCATTGTAAACACCTCCCTCATGCAAGGAAAATGTAGTAACCTAGAGAATGCATGGTTTCTCACACATTGAAAGCCAACAAGGATGTCCCAAAGAAATATATATTGCTATGGCAAAATCCTAGAGAAGAGAGACAAAATTTGATCCAATACATTCGTCCCCTAGAAGAAACTAATCCAATACATTTGTGCCTTACACAAGAACTGATCCAATACATTTGTGTTTTAGAAAGGAACTAGTCCAATACATTTGTGTCTTACACAAGAACTAATCCAACACATTTGTGTCTTACACAGGAACTGATCCAATACAACTCTATATCGTGGAGAAGAAGAAAATAAATTTTTACATCAAAGGCATGATACCCAGAACCTAGATACGCAATAGTAAGAGTTTCAGATCAAGCACTTGTGCATCCCTTTCCATCAGCATACTCGTCTCCCTGGTAGTCCACCAAGCACGAGGAAGTGTAGCTAGGAATTGAGGAAACAACATTAACACCGTACTTATGATTGGCAACCACCTGAATCACAAACATAGGAAGATATAGCAACTCTCGAGCATACAATTCTAGAACATAAAAGCATAAAGTATCTATCATCTGCATGTGTCTTGTATCAAACCTAGCATATTTGATCGAATTATAATATCAGCAGGTGATTTGCATCTGTATACGGATAGTATGTAGATGTGAAACTGAGTTTTGGGTGAATATAAACCTGAAACTGAAACTTGAGGCCTTGCTCCATGCATGCCCCAACTACGCAAGATCTCCTTCTCCAATCCCTTTGCATTGGCATATTTCCAAATCCTCAATCTTCTCTAATATCAAAAGGCACCATATCCGCCTTTAATTAACAAAGCAGAGGAAAGCCATTCATCAGATTATCTGAAGACATTGCATCTGCATGCAAAAAGCAACGTGGAGAAAGACCATTTATCAAATCATCAAAAGAGCACATGGCATTTGAATTATGAAAGCACGGTAGAGGAAAGCCAATTGTCGAATTATCAAAAGTCATTGCATCTGAATGAAAGAGAAGCACATAGACGCCATTTGTCGATTCAGGACAAGTCAACATGGCACATGCATGAATGCAAAGCAAGGAGACGCCATTTGTCTAATCCTATTCACGAGGCACCAAATTTGAATGAAAGCAAAGCAGAAGAAATTAGCAACCATTGGTTGAATCATTAGAATTACTCATGGAATATGAATGAAGATAAGCAAAGAGGGCGCACTATTTATCGAATAATCAGAAGTCTGCAATATCATTTCTAAATCGATTCAAAGCAAAGAGACAATTTGTCTAATCATATATAGGAAACACCACATTTGAATGAAAGTAGAGTAGAAGAAAGACATTTGTCAAATCATCAGAAGTACTCGTGGCATCCGAATGAAAGAGAAGCAGAGGAACACCATCTATTGAATCATCGGGAGTACTCATGGTATCTGAATGAAAGAGAAGCAGAGAGGCGCTATTTATCAAATCATCGGAAGTCTTCAATATCATTTCTGAATCCATTCAAAGCAAAGAGACTTCATTTGTCTCATCATATACAGAAAGCACCACATTTGAATGAAAACAAAGCGGAGGAAAACTGGTTGGATAGGTGGATCCACGCACACAGAGAGAGAGAGAGAGAGAGAGAGAGAGAGTTTCACCACAAGTCATAGAGCGAGAGAGTCTCAAAGATTACCTGATGCAAGGGTGCCATGGATGGATAGATCCACAAAGAGAGAAACTGTGATTAAACACCATATTGGGGAATATGGGATTTTCTCATAAGTTTGGGACACGTGGTCAAATATTTGGATTTGTCATAACTTGAACACTATAACTCCAAATCAAGCACTCTATAGCTCAATAGATTCCATTTTTGAAGTTATTTCTAATGATAGGTCACATCATATGGTTTTGAGAAACTTATGGGCATGTTATCTAGATGCCACCTTTTTAGTATTCAAAAAATGGGAATAGGGAGATTCCCAAACTCACTGATATTGTGTTATTACCTGTTGCTCCTCCTCCATGGATGGATGGATCAGTGGGGGGGAGAGAGAGAGAGAGAGAGTTTCACCACAGGAGAAAGAGAAGACACTTCCAAAAGGGGAGTTTGGGGGGCCCAGCCTGCACTCGTATGGCCATGCGCATGCCCATACATGCATGTGTTTTTTTCCCTCTCTCCAAATAAAAAACTTTAACCTTTGGTGAATTGGCTTTGATGTACACGTTGACTCCTTAAATGCCAATGTGTACATCAGCCCACAAGCCCCACTTGAGATCTATCCCAAGCCACAGAGAAGCCATGGCTTGAGACTCTGCAGGCACAACATGCTCCAAATTGTGGTGGGGGGCAGCGGCTCTTAGCTCCAACATCCATAGGCAACAGTATGCCTATAGTAATATGCGAAGTGTCAGCATGCGAATGTTAAGTGGTGGCTTTTAGCTCCAAAGTGACAAGTCCACAAGTAGGCTACAATGAGCAGAGCAATCAAGTGGAGCGCTGAGCAGGCCACCACTTAGGTGGAGCATCGAGTGGAGCACACTGATAAGAAGGAAAGAGGATAATAAGAAGGAAAGAGGATGGGCAACTGAAGGGACAATAGCAAGAGATGTGGAGGCTCAAGAGTTTTTCTTCTTCCTTTTCTTCTTAATCTTCATCCTTCTTTTTGCTTCATCGAGAACTCCTTATACACAAAGCATACTTGAAAGTGATAGATACCCTTTGACCTTTTTTAGAATTCTTCATACATAGGTTATTTTATTTGTGCATATGTAGGTTATAGCTTTAGAACTCCTTATACACCAAATATACTCGAAAGTGATAGATACCCTTTTTTAGAATTCTTTATACATAGGTTATTTTATTTGTGCATATGTAGGTTATAGCTTATCCTATACTTTATTTCTCAACACTCCCTCTTAAGTTCAAAATGAGCTTGCAAATACAATATCACAAGTGCACTCCTAAAGCACTCAAACTTATCCTTACTTAACACTTTGGTAAAGATATCAATAGCTTGGTCATTGGTTTTGACATATACCAAGTCTATCTCTCCATCCATAACCTTCTCTCTGATAAAATGGTAGTGCACTTCAATATGCTTTATCCTTATATGGTAGACTGAGTTCTTTGCTAACATAATGCAGCTAATGTTATCACAATACATGATAACTCTACCATCTATCTCTATCCCCATATCACATAATAACAATCTCAACCACATCTACTCACATGCTACCAATGCAATATCTCTATATTCTACTTCTTGCTACTCCAAGTTACCATGGCTGAACTAAATGAGAATGCATAGCCACTAATAGTGGATCTCCTATCCATGATACTTTCATCCAAGTCTACATCTGTGTGACCAAATAATGTAGGCTCGATTT
Organism: Lygodium microphyllum; assembly: GCF_053477565.2. Taxonomy (NCBI): domain Eukaryota; kingdom Viridiplantae; phylum Streptophyta; class Polypodiopsida; order Schizaeales; family Lygodiaceae; genus Lygodium; species Lygodium microphyllum. The sequence goes on from NC_141149.1 coordinate 123,717,809, forward strand.
CTTTCTCATATAACAAGACAAAGCTAACTATCTTCTTCACATATCTCAAGGACTCTTCTCATTGTATCCAAATGTGATTTGCATGATTTTTACATAAAGTATCTATAAAGATAAGATTATCAACATAGATGACCACAACAACTTAATGTAGAAATCATACTTTATTAAGAAATCTCTTGTATGTTTGATATAATAAATCTCATGTATATCTAATACTTGGGGAGTCCACCTATAAAAAATCATCTATGTAACGTACATTCAAAGGATATTAAGAAAAGCCCTTTCTTTATATGCTATAAGGCCTTAACATGATCCCTTTTACTTTACTAAAACTTATGGATTTTTTTTAAATTGTATATAACCATACAATTTCCTTTCAATTTTGATAATGGATTGCTTAACCTCTAACTTTGGGGTCTTTTGCTGATTCAATCTATTGAGAATACCCAAGAAATTTATAAAATGTGAGCATAGTAAATCAGTGAGTCACTAATTACTATAGGTAAACCTTTCTTATCCTCATTTACTTACATTTTACCTTCTAATTTCTACATATCATGGAAATATCAAAATCTTGATTCAGCCATGCATATCATGCCCTGGTTTTTAGAACACTAGCTCTACCATGTATATTCCAACCGATGAAAAAGGTCAAAGCCAGATGAGATAGCAAGATGATAGTGAGGTGACCCTCCCTTACTATTTGTGACTATATAGGGGCGCACAACATGACATGGAAGAAACTTTGCACACCTTCTAGATTTTTAGAACCTATTTAGGTGCGTGTCCACCATTTTGTCCCTCCCCACAAGTGGTGGACCATGGAAGGCCACTTGGGAAATAGTAGACAAAGACTTGAGGACCTTTGGTACCAAACAGAGCAAAACAGGGCAGTAGGTGACAGTTTTGAATAGAGATACAGGTCTACATGTACTTTAAAGGTGATCACATGTTGGTGATTGAGTCTATAGGTTTTACTTCAGTGCCCACAAGGGATTCTTAATGATCTATTACCAAATGGGTTAAAACAGGGTCCAAACAGTGAGTTTACAAGTGGTCACAGGTTGTTGGCTCATCTTGGACAGTCATAAAGAATCAGTTTTATAGGAGTGGAAATTTTTATTTTAAAAATGTGTTTCTTTTATTCTATGCATAGAGGACAAATTTAGCTTCAATTCTAGATATAGAGCACCGCGTTTGGACCAATGGTTCAAAAGTTATGATCATTTAGTGACAGGTGGTCATTGTAGATAGCACATAGATAAGTTGACATGGCACATTGTTTTGATCTGAAGCAACCATATACCTCTTCCAAACTTGTAACCTCAATAAATTTGGTATATCTACGTATTATTAACTTCCTTTGGAGCTATCAAGCACTCAGATTGGAGGAGTAGAGCTCTAGTTATTGACCATTCTTTAATAGCAAGTGGTTCTTAGTTACTACAGTTTCCATGATGGCAAGGAATAAGAAGAAGGAGCAAGTATTGGAGCACATTAATGAGGACTTATAAGATTACAATGCTAAAGAAAATCCTACCATAAGGGCCACAAATCAGGGATAGGAATTTATGGGCAATAGTATAACTAATGAAGAGATCCAATGGTCAAGGTTTCTTCATGACAAAGATCCAAGAACTATGGTAAATGTTTCTCATGACTTCGATGATTTCCAGTAGCTATCAAAGCAAATTGGTAATATGAATGAAGGTCTAATCCAACCTACCCACTCAATGGATGACAAGTTTGAGCAGGACAAGATAATATATCCAATTTCAAAGGAAATAACCCTTCATCGATCAAACTTGAGGAATGGATCAACAAATTGGAAATGTATTTCAATCTCTACCCACGCAATGATTAAGAAAAGATTTGTTATGCAGCCCTACACCTAGAGGGATATGCGCATACGTGGTGGAGATACATGAGCAAGATTGGGAAGAATTTTCAGTCTTCGGAGGACTTCAAATTAGCCATGACTCAAGTGTTTGTATCACCGATGGAGAAGGAAAGGCTTGAAAGGAAATGATATGATCTTAGGCAAAGGATTTCTACTGTGAGGGAGTATTCCAGCCAGTTCTTAAACCTTTCCATGTATGTGAAAGGTATTTTCGATTCAACCAAACCAAACAAATATATTTTTTGTCTTGATCCAAACCTTTCAGCTGAAGTTGGGGCAGCCAAGCCTACAAATGTCCATGCAGCCATTCAATATGCTGAAAGGTACAGCCAGAAATATAGAAGAGATTTGACTTCATTTTAGCCCAAAACAAGAATGAATTATCAATCAAATCAGCCTATGAGACTTGGACAGCAGTTCAGCCAACAAAGAGAGGGATTTAGAGCTAAAAATAGGTTTCAAAATAATTTCAATAAAGTTTTAACTTACCCTTCAACATATGCTTCAAAACAGAGCAATAATTTCAGATATAATGCTGATCCAAAAGGAGAATTCAAGAGGGATGAAGGTGTAGTTAAGCAACATCCCAATAACAACAACAAGGCACTTCCCAATGACAAATCCAAGGGTCTATGTTATAAATGTGGGGAGAAATGGTCTCCTTAGCACAAGCAGAACAAGGATATATGGCAAATTCTAATATGTTATTGAAGACTCTAATGAAGAGGAGATGCAAGAAGGAAATATTTTGCAAGTAGAGGCAGTTCTTACTTGTGATGAGATGAATGAACATGATGATCAGGACACACAGGAGGATTTAGAACCGGTTAATAGTTTTCCTTATGATCCAGATGGTCCATTTGATCCTGGTGGATTAGATATTGATGATCCTTCTATGGTTTCTTGTTAGTCCATGTTATGTTCCATATCTCAGGATGCATGGATGGGTTGTAAAGGCGAAAATACACTTCGGCTCAAGGGTACTATAAATTCACAGGTTGCTTATATTCTCATTGATACAGGCAGCACACATAGTTTGTCAATGCCAAATCATTGTACAAGCTGAAGTTACTACCTCAAGAAATAGATGCCTCACTGAAGATACAAGTAGCTAATGGTGTGCAAGAGTTGCGCAAAGGGATATGCTGGCAGACTCCTATTGAATTATCACAATCTTGCACTATTAGACTTGATTGTCCTAGATATGGGTCCTATTTGCATCATCATTGGGTGCAATTGGCTTAAACAGCTTGGAAATTTTTCTTTGGATCTAATTCAGATGTTCATGGAGTTTACTTGGAATGGGCAGCAAGTAAAACTTAATGGCATAGAGAGAAAGCAAGTGAAAATAGTCAGCAGTCTACTTCACATAAGGAGAAAGATCCATGTCTATGTAAACTTTGGAAGAGTTTAAGGACATATTCCAACCACCTACATCATTGCCTCCTTAGTGAGAAGTGAATCATCATATTGATTTAATTTCTAATACTTAACCCATCAACAAACCTCCTTACAGGTTATCCAAGTATGAGAGAGAAGAAGTAGAGAAACATGGTTGGTCATTTAGGATGTGTATTGACTACAGAGACTTAAACAAGAGCACCATAAAGAACAGGTATCCAATCCCCCGCATTGATAATTTGTTGGATGAACTCAAGGATGCAAGAGTCTCTCAACCAAATCTCTCTCCCAAACAAAGATGATGGTTAGCTACACTTCATGGATATGATTTTGAGAACGGCAGGCAAGGATAATGTAGTGGTAGATGCCTTATCTAGGATGTGGACATGTTCCATTTCTACCATCTCTACCATACATAAGGATTGGATCTAGGACATTCAAGAAAAATATCTTTTAGATGAGCACACTACCAATATTATGAAGAAATTACAGCAAGACAATGATTTGAATTTTCCAATTTCAAATGGCAAAATGGACTTCTTTGGTTTAAAGGGAGAGTATACTTGACCCCTCAGTCATCATTTAGGTCTCAAATTTTACAAGAGATGCATTCTTCTCCTTTGGTAGGACATATTGGATTGTTTAAAACCTTTGACAAGATACATAAATATTTATATTGGAAGGGACTTTGGAAAGATGTCAAGGAGTATGTGATGCAGTGCTTAGCATGCCAACAGAATAAAGATTCAAATTTATTGCCTAGTGGTCTACTTCAGCCTTTGCTTATCCCACATCGTAAATGGATTGATATCAGCATGGATTTTATTACAAGACTTCCTACCACTAAGCAGGGGTGGAATAGCATTTTTGTTGTGGTTGATCATCTTACAAAATCAGCCCACTTCTTATCTACCAAAGTCCAATATTCAGCCAAAGTGGCAGATCAGTTCATGGAAGAAATTTTCAGACTTCATGGATTACCTATGAGGATTGTTTCTGACAAGGATTCCAAGTTCATGGGGAATTTTTGGAAAAGCCTTTTTACTTCTATGGGTACCAAACTAACTCTAAGTACTGCCTACCATCCACAAACAAATGGCCAAACTAAAAGGGTCAATAAATGGTTAGAAATCTACCTCAAACACTTTTGCCATGATACACAGAGAATGCATGGGATCATTGGATCCATTTTGTGGAGTTCTATTACAATAATACTCATCACATGAATATTGGTATGTCACCATTTGAGGCATTGTATGGATATAAAGTCCAAGTACCTTCAACATTGTTTCATGATGAAGTGAATCCTCTTGCTGGAAAAGATGAAAGCCTTAATGAAGCAGTGCAAAGAAAACATTAGGAAGGCACAAGAAACAATGAAATTATATGAGGATGATAAAAGAAGGCATATGGATTTTGAAGAAGGAGAATGAGTATTTTTTAAAGTACCTAAGTCTCGTTATGCTTCTCTCAAGGGTGGACTTAATAAGCTTGCTCATCACTATTATGGTCCATATCAAATCACAAGGAAAGTTGGAGATCTTGCTTACCAATGTGATTTTCCTTCAACCACATGCATTCACAATGTTTTTCATGTGTCTCAACTCAAGAAATGCATTGGCCTTGACATACAAGTTCTTGAAGAACTACCTCCTCTTGATGAAGATGGCTTAATCATCTATGAACCCGACAGAATTATTGGCAAGAGAGAGAAGGTTCTAAGGAACCTTATTGTTATGGAATATATTGTCAAGTGGAAGCGATTGCCTTTGGACGATTCATCATGGCAACATGCTTCATATTTAGATCAGTTTCCATGGCTTCTTCAAGAAGATAATTAGTTCATTGCATAGAGGACAATTTGTTGTTATAATTTTCTATTATAAAAATAATTGACCTATTGACATCAAAATTGAATTTTGATAATATGGATGGATACTTTATGAAGTATATTTCATTTCTATATCTCATTTGCATCATTCCAACATTTCTATCCAAAGTTATGGGTCATTTACTACTACTACCCTCTTCAAGACAACATTCCAAATTTCCACTGTTTTGAGCTTATTTTGGAGATTCTTTTCAATGGAATATTATCTTCTTCAATGGACAACTTCAACAAGGATATTCAACATTGGTCTCTCATTTCTTCACATTTACCATCCACTTATCCTTTCTCTTTGCAAAGTTTTGAGGACAAAACTTTTGGGCAGGGATGGATTGTAATATAGCAAAATTTCATGTTACCTTAGTTAGGTAATTAGCATATTTTAAACTAGATTATAAAAGGCATAAGGGTGCCAATGTAAATCATATTTTAATAATTTTCACATCTCCACTTCTTGGAGCTTGAAGATAATTCCTTCCCCACCATTGTAAGGGGTGAGTTTCTTGCAACAGCTATCATCAATTAATTCTCAAGCTACCATGGCTTCAACATTTCTTGTAAATTCTTGGTTGTAAGACATCTTGAATTAAGAAGTGGCAAGCTATGGTTCTCAGCATTTCTTATTAGTCTTTGTGTAATTTCCATTGAAGAGGCAACCTTCATTACATGAAGACTATGCCAACGACCTCGACACCATCTCAACTATGCTGAAGGGTGATACTCATGTTAGAAAATCTTATGGGTCATGCACTAACGATGTATATCCCTTTCCCTAAGGAAGAGAGTGATTGGATGCATATGCTAGCCACAATCAATCTATCATTCTTGAACCATGAGGACTGCTAGCGCAATCACTGAGCCCAAGGACAAACCCTCAGTGCCATTATGCATTATGGCCAGAAGCCCTAGTAGATGGCCCACCCCTATCACATTCCATATCCCCAACAACAAGTGAGAGCTCCATGAGATCTTAGAGCACTTGATGGACAAGCTAGCTAGCAACCCAACTGCTAATCTCAAACCCATTGAGGATCTCTTGGATGAACCCAAGTGGAAGTGGAGACAAAGGTGCATGATGATATGAACTTGATGTACAATTGGGCCTTAGTCACCGAAGAGAAAGAAATAGAGTATTAAGACCTAGGAGATGACGAAAAATTGGATGAGGACAATTCAAACGATGAGTACGAAGACTACTATCCCACAAAGGAAGACAGTGAAGAGGAGACCGATACAATAGAGTGAGACACAGATGGTTGGGTAATTGAGCAAATCAAGGTAGACTCAAAGCCGTAGAGAGCACCAACATGTTTAGAATCAAAAGAGGAGTTTTTAGAACCAAATGTGATCGCTCTTTGCTAGACCATGTAGGGGTGATAGACTATGAGCAAGCAAGGTTAGTTCAGCCAAGTGTCGTGCCTCTATTAAAAATGTAATCACCATCAAAGCTACACCCACTAGGAGAGACTCCCTCTTCTAGTGAAGATGAAGAGTTCCATTTTGAGTCGCGAGTAGTCACGAGTAAGCTCAAACAACGACCCCCAGATACCTCAACCTCATAATACAAAACGCACCAAGGGAGACCTACTGGTCCATCTAAGGCACTGACACTTGAAGGAGGAACAAAAGAGACGGTTTAGGGAATCAAAAGCTAGGGAACAGAAAAAACTGCAAGACCTGCCAAAACGATTCACAAAGTTCAAGAAAGGTGATAGGGTAGTAACTCGGGTAAGTTACTCATGAATATATGTGTGCATCATGTGGGTTCAAATAAGGTATTTTTAAAATACAATTTTTATACATTTTTTACATACATAAGGGTATAATATAAAGGGGTTATTTACAAATTGAATAGAAAAGGGTTATGTTTTATTCATGAAAAATTCACAGATAAGGATATTTATAAATAGGCCTTGAATGCACGTGATATAGAGCATATATATATAGTAACTTTCCCGGGGGTAGTAATCTTGCTAGGAGCCAAACGACAAGGGCAAGCAAGGGAGCCGATAGTAGAAGGACCTGCCAAAGTGAAAGAGGTTAATTTGGCTAAGGAAGGGGAGATGCCCTAACCTATCTTTATAGCCAACGACTTGAGCGACCACAAAGAAGCAAGTCTCATTGCTCTCCTACAAGAGTACATAGACGTCTTCACTTGGTCACTCGACAAGCTGAAAGGAGTGGATCTGAGGGTAGTGACATATAACATCCCCATGACACCTGATGCAACACTGGTCAAGCAATGACTGTATCCGATAAATCCCGCCCATGCTCACACTGTCCAAAGAGAAAATCGATAAGTTAAGTGAGATTCATTTATGAAATACATCACACAAATTGAATTTCGCCCATCGTGATTATATTGAAGAAAAATGGAAAGATCAGAGTGTGTGTCAATTATAAGAAAGTCAATGTTGCTACAAAGAGAGAAAACTATCCATTGTCATACATTGAGCATATGCTCGAAAGAGTAGTTGGTAAAGAATCCTACAGCTACCTGGATGGCTTCTCAAGATACAATCAGTTGCAAGTGCATCATCCTGATGTGACAGACCACATTCACTATCAGGATGCACTTGCCTACATAGTCATACCTTTGGGCTGACAAATGCACCAGCCACATTTCAACGGCTTATGTGTGTCATCTTCAAGGACATGCTTTAGTGGAGGTTAGAAGTGTTTGTTGATGACCTATCTATTCACTTGAGCTAGAAAGAACACCTAGACAAACTTTGCGTAGTCTTTGAACATTGTAGATTCATTAGGGGAGTTTTGAGGTCTCGAAAATGCCCTGTAAGAGATCCTAGAGAGAGAAAACAATTTACGAAATAAAATCATTTTATAGAATTTTTAAAAGGTTTATATTTTGGTAAGTTAAAATATCAAAATTCGTTAATAAGTCATTGTCGTGATATTCTCGTGGTCACATCAAACCTAGAAATCTAGGTCGCCATAAAGTTGGCAAGGTTGTCATAATGAAGATCTTACCTCTCCTCATTAAAGTGAAAAGTAATATTCAATTTGAATTTTGGTGGATACTTGATTGCCTCCCTCCATCATTTCTCCATCGTTTCTCTCTTCTTTTTTTCTCCTCATTATTAGTCTCTTCTTTGTTTTCGTTCTTGCTTCTAATCATATCCTTAGCTATGGATCAATCACCCAATGATCTCTGTAACTCAGCTATGGATCAATCATCTAATGATCTCTGTAGCTCTCATAAAAGACCTCTCTATCATCTTCATATTGAGTTGGACAGTGAGTATGAACCAATAAGACAGAGAACAAAATCTATCACAATTACAGAGTCTATGAAACATATACTGAGGTTTGAAGGAAAGAAGAATATTGATCTTTGGTTAGATGGAAAGCTATATCCCAAAGATCCTAGCAGAAATAGCACTCCTCCTTTCTATAATAGCTCGTCATTAATGAGGTTTATTGGTGATGGCTACAATGGATTTTTAGGTTATACACTTAATCTTGTTGCAGAAAAGGATATCCTTGGACTAGAGAATCATCTTTTGATGAAACACAATATGGAGTTGTTGCAGAAGCTAGAGGATTGTCAACAAAAAAATCATTCATTGGAAAAGCGTATCAAAGCTTATCAACAAAAGCAAACTTTATTAGGCCTTCGAAATCGACAAAGAGCTCTTAAAAATATTGAGAATCTGAAATGAGGAGGAGGAGGCTGTGGTAAAAGAATCCAAGCAGCAAGGTATATTTTTTTCAACTTGAAAAATCTTAAATATGGCTTTATTTAAACTACTTCCATTGATTTGTGATGTTAATTTTGCTTAGATCTCTTCTACAACCAAATGCAAGTGAAAGAGATTCTTTAAAAGCAGCTCAATTTTATTATCATCTTCTTCCTTCAGTAGTTTCAAAGGATATTTTGGAGAAGAAGAAATTTAAAAAGGCAAAGAAACAATGCTTGGAACTTAGTAAGCAAGATTTTGTTCTTGTACTTTGAGCTCTCTTCTCCCTCTTGTGCACACATTCCAATGCTAAAACTCTAATTTATAACATGGTATCAGAGCCATCTCTGATCTCCTCAGCTTCCCTCAACCTCAACTATCACTAAGTGCACATGAGCTATCATCTCTTTCATCTTATCCTTCTTTCCTCCATAGCTGCCTGCAACCTACCTCCATTGGAGGACTTGGGGAGGACAAAGGAGGCCATATCTCCTTCTGATTTCTTCTAAGGACTTCTTGCCTATCCCAGCACGACTCAGCCTAGCGCAATAGAGGTGGACATTAGTCGACGTAGGAGCTGACATTGCATGTTTTTCCAGATTTGGCGCAGATTTTGCAGGCGACTAGTGAAGCTCGTCTGGTACAGGGCGCAATAATGCCGGCTACCTTGGGGCTTTGATAGCCCCCCTAGTGGGCCATCCTCCCACAAGAGGGCTTCTAGAAATTCCTTCCACAGAGAGATATCTCTGTCAAACCCTAACTATGTATCTTGTGGCAGCCATAGCCAGCAAGCTCTAAGCTTGGCATTTTTCACTTTGAGCTTTATTAATAGTGATTCTAATCACTAAAGCATATTCTCTGAAGCTTATTCCAGATCTAAAAGCTCTTGGGCATGCTCAATGGACATTACTAAGTGCATTGGGAAGCCGACTTCCAACTGGGTTTCATTCAAGCATTTCACTAAGCTTGACATTAGTGTTTCTAAACACTAATCATTAATCATCTAATCATTTGCTTGCTAGGTATTTACTAAAATCTAGTGAGTGTTATTCCTCTTCATATATTGTTGTAAGGTTATGTGTACAATTATAAACACATAGACCATCATACACTAGAAGTGTATTGCATACCTTGAGTGACTTTGTTTCAAGTACGTTGGTCAATGAAATCAAAAGGATGAGTGTCATTGTACTCTTCTCAGAATCATCAGCAAAAAGCATTGAGATCATAGACCAACCTTGTCCACCAACACAAGCTTCATCCACTAAGCCATACCACAAGGAGGAGCCTGAAGTCCAGTCTAGGTTTACTTCATTAAAACCTAAAAAGACTATTAAACGTCGGAAGAAGTTTGCACATAAGAAAGGACCACCACAGTCATACTTTGAAATATTACATTTGTATGATTTTCAGTCTTTCTCTTCATTGCAACTTTGATTTCAAATTGTTTGATTTGCTTCCGCATTCAGTCGAAATTTTGTAAGGGACTAGACACTGCCCTTGTCCTAACAAGTGGTAAGACCTTCCCAATGACCACAACATATGTTGATGTCCGTCCTCAAATTCGAAAGTTTGATGGCAAAGATTTCCACCCATGGCAGGTACTTATAAAATACAAAATGATGGAGAGAGGGTATTGGCCTCTCATTCAAGGCAGTAGGGTTGTAAACTCTCCAAATCCGGTTGATATAGAGGATGACCAACATGCTCAAGCAATCATAATGTTACACTTAGATGAATCCCCGATTCATCATGTTGATCAACTAAACACTACTAAACAAAAATGGGATGAGCTTGAAAAGATCTATGGAGCCACTAGTAAAAATACTAAAATCTTCCTTAAAATTGAATTCTTTAGCTTGGAATATCGATCGGGAGAAGATTTGGAAAAATTCATCTATCACATGAAGGGACTTATGGCACAACTTGCCTCTGTACAAGCTCCAATACATGAAGAAGATGCTATTGCTATTCTCCTAAAAGTTGTAAAACAGGTGTTTCCTACTCTTGTAACCACTCTCACCAACATTCCAGAACCTACATTGGCAAGTACCATTCAATCTTGTTTGGATGAAGAAAAGAGGAACCACAAAGAAAGCAGCAAACAACAGCCAGGCATCTTCAACTTCCCATGATCAAGTATTGGTACATACAGCTCTCACTAGATGTTCTTTCTGTAAGAAAAAATGGCATCTTGTAAACAATTGTTGGAAGAAGTATCCCGAGAATATGAAATGTAACAAATGCAAGAAGACAGGGCATATCACTAGTAAATTCCCCAACACTCTTGATATACCCAAAGAATTGGTGGCCAACTATGCCTCCAATCCATCTGAAGATGGACTATTTTGACTCTTTAAATCATCTACCTAAAACAACCTTGTAAGCCTGATTTATAAAGGCATCCCAAGAAGGGGGGAACATCTTACATGCCTTGTAATACAATGCCACCCTAGCATTCAAAGGGGTGTGTTAGAAGATAGGCAAGGGAACCCACTATAAGCAAGGGAGTATAAGAGCAGATGAGTGTGAATAGCCCTAGGGGCAGGGGAAACCCTAACTCTAGCTTGGCAGAGGCTATATAAATAGCCTATGGGTCACTATCATGTGTGGGAGAGTGTACCCAAGTTGTACTCTAAGCAACTTAGTAAGCAAGATTTTGTTCTTGTACTTTGAGCTCTCTTCTCCCTCTTGTGCACACATTCCAATGTTGCAACTCTAATTTATAACATCTATCGAGTCTGAGAGCATACCCATGATCTTTTATGTGCTGTTGAATACAAATGATGCCAGTAAGGAATCGATGTTAGGATGCTCTTTTAAAAAACAAGCCTATTGCAATGTTGACTACGATTCACAGCGCATTCACCTTGCCACATCGGCAATGTTCGCATAATGACAGCTTTCAACAAGGGCGACGCGACTCCATCAAAGCCCGCAAAGCCATCAATAGAGAAATCCACAACCAAGTCTAAGGAGGGGAGTCATAACTTGTTACAACCCACCAAGCCCCAACGCTAGCAAACTCCTAAGATGAAAACCAAAGCCCATGAACCAAAGTCCAAATGGGTATCTAAATATCAAGGACCGACACCTAAAAGAAACCAAACACGACCTCACAAGGCTAGAAATTCATACTCAAAACCTAGGAGACGGAGAAGACTCTATAGGCATCGACAAACAATCAAGCTACGAAGGATCCCCAAAACCCTATTGCAAACGCAAGGCTATTACAAGGGCAATACTTGTATTATGAGTGTCTAAATCCAATATTTCCAAGTGCACTACTCAAGCACAACCCTAAATCTTGTCCACACAAGCTTGCATGATAGATCAAAAACCAAAATCCCAAACGACTCAAGTTGTAGAGCCCATAGAACCCAAACCCACTATGCCTACATATCCTCAACAAGTCTAAAATGCCTTGCTCTTGGAAGTTACATAAGCTTCCTTGCTCTTGGGAAGAATCAAAATTTGTATTCATTAAGGCTCCCAGGTAGCCCAAGAGCTGATTGCCACCGAGATTTCCCACGAGCAAGTGTTAAAAGGATGACTCATCACATCATATGACAGGAGCATAGTCCCTACCACACAAATCGGGAAATTGAAGAGTTGAAACAACTTGCTGACAACAACTCCTCTTTCTTGTGAAAATGGTATGCTCTCTTACTTCAATGGGAGCTAGAGGGCTGCCAAATCATGGCCAATGCTGAGCAAATACATGCAATCAAAACCTTGGAGTATGACCCAACTTAAAAAAGAGAACATCATGACCCACCCCTATTTAGATCGCACTTTGACTGGAGGAGGAGTTACACATTGTCAATCGAATAGACTCCGGTGACTTGCTAATGGATGTCCTCATTTACATCACCCATGTAGGCATTTGACCTACCGACATGGACCATTATGCTACCATGGAATACAACCCGAACTTCTACACTTGGCTCACGTGAAAGTGAAACACCGTGAGCATGCATTGAATGGCCTTAACCCTTCAATCTATAATCCTAGGAAGGATTCTTCTCATTTCCAAGAGGGGAGGGGATAAGGTGTGGAACATAAAAACAAACCCTTAACCTCAATCAATGTTCAAAAGCAAAAAAAATGGATAAAAATCAACTTATGATTGAGAAAAAGTATCATAATTTTTTTGGGAATGCATGGATTGTTTGAAGAAAAATTCCCTTTATATACTTAAGCATTTCAATTTTCCATAAGCACACAACCGTTTTCTATGTGTCTTTTTGCAAGAATTTATCTGAAGAACACTAATGGTGAGCTATGGCTTCATGATAGACACCTACAATGGCAGGACAGGAGAAAACCAACAAGTTTCCATTCTCAGACGAAGATCAAGCAAAGTATGGCCTCTCATCGGAGACGAAGAGCAAGCAAAGTATGGCCTCTCATCGGAGACAAGGGCTTTCAACAAATTCAAGCCTAGGCACATCTTGAATTTGAAAGATGTAGCCATGGAAGAGCAGGCCATAAAGCAGATTGTGGATCAATGCAATCTACAAAAGTATGTGGAGAAATTTGGCCAAGTGCGGTGGACTATGGTAAGTGCATAGAGTTCCTTCGTATCTTCAACAGTAACCACAACACCGTGACTATATGGCAAGGAGAGGCCACTCACAAAATGGAAGTTGAGTTAACCCCGAAGTTGGTGGAAAGAGCATTGGGCCTAGCCAACAAAGTTGAAAGACGACCGAAAAGGGATGTATACAACATGCTAGGAATAGACAAAGTTCTTTTCCACACTAATGATGACATCAGCTTAGCTCGTATCCCTAACCCAGAAGTCCAGATACAAGACAAGATGGTGCATGCCTTTTTTTCTAGTCAAAGGTACAACACGCTAATGAGCAAGACCAACATGCTGATACTAGAAATCATTACAACCAAATCTTTAGATGAAGTGAATCAGAATGGCTTCCTGCAAAAGACAATTGAGATCTCAGCCAAAGGCACTAGCTGCATGTAGAAGATCCGCAAGTGGAGAGTCCATGGCCGCCTCCAAGACAAGAAAGAAGTCATCATCTAAGGCCTCAACCATAAGATTTGGTGGGGTCATGATGACTGCCATCATTAGGGAGGCTAGAGAGAAGGAAGAAAGATAAAGTCAACATGTAGAAGGCACAAAGAGAATCCAGGAAGGCTGAAGAAGAAAGGAAAAGAAAAGAAAAAGTTGAGTTTTTGGAGAAGATAAAAGAGGAGTCCAAGAGAGCCTAGGAGGAGAGGAAGAGGAGAGAAGAAGAAGAAACAGAAGAGCTACAGAGGAAGGAAGAAGAGGACATAGTTCAAGCCACATGCATGTCAATAGAGCAGTAGTTCAGGAGGCAAGCGGAGCTTGCTACCATGATCCCACATAGAGAGGAAGGCCTAAGAACAAGTGCCCAAGTGCTAGAAGTCATGCCACCCCCAATAATAGAGGGCAAGGGAAGGGCTTGATTGATCCTATTCTAGCTGTCCTAGTGCCTACCACCCTAGTCTCTACACCCACCCAAGGCACTTCAACCATAGTAGATGCCAGTAATCTTATGGCCTAGGTGTAGTTTTTGGTCAATAAAGAGATAGCTCAGGATGCAAGTGGAGGAACCCTGGTGATGGGAATAAAGAGTGTAGATGGTGAGTCAAGACAAGATCCCAAGAGACAGAAGATAGAAGCATCCACAATGACTATCCCTATAGCACTGTCGTTGTCCACTAATTATGATGATTATGTCAAAGAACTCCTTTCACAACTAGAGAGAGTGAAGGATGAAAAGAAGATGGCTATTGCCGTTGAGTTAGAAGCAGAGAAAGAGACACTAGCGGCCTTCCAACTCAAGAGAACCTACCAAGTGGTCAGTTATAAAAAAGAAATAAGTGCACTAAAGGCAAAGCTTAGGGCTAAGGAAGAGCAAGAGGAAAGCTGGTAAAAAATGCTTGAAGAGGGGAATTTGGAGCTAGTGGGAATGTAAAGGGAGTATAAGCTCCTAATCCTGCAATAAGAAGAACTGCAAGGACATATGAAAAGAGTCCAGAATGCAATAAGAAGAACTGCAAGGACATATGAAAAGAGTCCAAAATGCCATGGAGGAGTTTGCAGTAGGAGAAAAAGAGAGGGCGCAAGGATATCAAGAAAATGTGGAAAATTTTGGGAAGAGGATAGTTCTAGAACTAGAAAAGTAGAAGAGGCTAGAAAGAGAAATCGAGGAACAAGAGCAGAGAATAAGGACCGTAGCCCAAAGGCATAGTGAAAGCTTGGAAGAAATGAAAAAGAGAGTAGATGAATGGGTGGGTAGGAGTGAAGGAAGAACTCATCTCAACGTTCAAATGGGCCTAAAAGGATATATGCAGGGAAAAAGCTTTCTTGGTAAATCCCTTAAACCCCCCACTTCTCCCTCTCATGACCATGATGATGAAGATTAGTTCCTCATTATAATTTTATTAATAAAACAAAAGAAAGAGAAAATAGAAAAAGGGAAGAAAAGAATAAGAGAAACAGAGAAGAAAATCACAATAAAAAGGAATAAACTCATGAGTGCCATAGTCACTACACCTAGGGGTTCTCAAGTTAAGTGCATATGCCAGTGGTGGTGGTTGGCTCCATCCCTAACCCCCTAGCCCATTTTGATTCCCCACTTTCATGCTTAGGGCACATCAAGGGCAGGACATACCTAGGAAGGTCACCCTCGCCTATGGTTAGACCTGTCTCCATCGCACCTTCCTTTTGCACGAACTGGGTCCTTAAGTGTAGGACAACACCCAAGCTTAGATGTGGTTCTTGCCTATGGTTCAACCCAGCTCCTAGTTCCACTAGCACAAGCACAATGCACCACACGGTAAGGTAAATACACCCCCTAGGCAGTGCATTTTTCTTCTCTTTGCAGATAAATAGGAATGCTACCAACCATCAACATCAGAGGCCCCGCCATCCACTCGACATACCCCTCAGCCTCCACCACTGCAATCATTTGACAAGCTTCTCTTTCATGACCAATGCCCACAAGGCCCCATCATCAACTCACATGACCACCCTTCAAATCACTGAGCCCTCATCAACAAAGACCCATAAGTGCCATGGGACTAGTAGTTGACTAGGAGGGGATAATGTAAACCCCAATGGGAGATAGGAAAAAGAAAATTCAAAGTATGGAATAATGTTAAAAAAGATAGCCTGGAAAACAAATAAGAGAGAAAAGGCTAAAAGTGCAAAAGGAAGTCGAAGACAAAGGCACATTTAAAATGCAAATGTGCCACTAAATTTTGTAAAAGAGTGCCAAGGTCCCTCCTATGCAAATTATAAAATCTAGACGAGCATAAGTGAAGGGATGAGGCAACTAGAAGGAAATAGAAAAAGAGGACCTTGGCAATATGCCTGGTCATGTAAAAAGGGGATGAATATCCAAGGGATATAGGGATTGTACATAAACTCAAAAAGTGAATGAAGAAGCTCATTCTTGGGTGTGTGGCTAAAGTGGTTTCTTCTTCTTCTCTCCTTCTTGCTTATGTGTGCTTGTGTTTGCTAGAGGGAGTGTGAGAGTGTAAGGGAGTGAGTGTGTGAGGGTGAGGGTGAGGGTGAGGGACCAGAGTAGAGAAGCTATCCATCTTCTCCTCTCTTCTTCTCTTCTCTTCTCTTCTCTTCTCTTCTCTTCTCTTCTCTTGTTTCACATGTAGTTATGGAGGATGGACCTTGAAGGAGGAGGATTGAGTTTGCTTGAGCTCGCATACCACACCAATAGGTAGAGCAATGAGCGTCGAGGGGGAATGGCCACCACTGGCTAATATGGCTTGAGATGACCGAGTCTCGCAATCAACCACCACACGCACATGAGATATATATATATATATATATATATATATATATATATATATATATATATATATATATATATATATATATATATATATATATATATATATATATATATATATATATATATATATATATATATATATATATATATCATAATAAAAATAATATTTACTTAATAATTTAGATTTAAATGGCTTATCTTAGATTTAACTCATTATAATCTTTTCCTATTGCAAATTTCAAGCAAGATTTTAGAACTTGAGTAGTGAGTCTCTAGTGTTGTAACTAGTCTTGGCTCTTATGCCATTATGTGTGGTATTTGGCCAAGATTTTGGATCAACATCAACAAATGTTAGGTAGTGAAGCTTCTTTTTATCTCAATAATGAATTTGTTGTTGAAGATGATACTATAATTGAAAGTGAACCCACAGAGGAACATAAAAGAAAATTGATGGTTATGTGCATAGTTTTCTTCCTCAATGGAAGATTGTTTATCCATGGGATTACTCAATTATTGATGAAGATGGAAATGAACGAGTTAAATGCAAGATTTGTACTAAATTAAGGTTAAATACACCATTTGCTATGATAGATGGGAAAACAATTCAAAAACAAGCTCTTGAAATTCACCAAAATTCTGAGGCTCATAAACAACTTGAAATAGAACTAAATAGAAAGGGAAAAAACCCTGCAAAAATTATTCAAAAACATGTAGATTTAAGTTTTGATGTGAAAAAAGATCAGATTGTGAGTCATACAAATTATATGGAACATTATGTAACATCACATACCAGTAGATTCTTTTGAGAATCACAATTTCATATGTTTATGCATATGCCGAACATGCCTACTTCTATAGAGTACTCGTTGTATACTAATGCAACAATTGGAAAATAGTTCATTAATGCTATGTATCTAATATATTGGAAAGCTCTTAAAAATGAAATCCTTGCAAGTCCCTTATTTTTGCTAATGATCAATGAAAGTACCAATTGACATTATGCGAAACATCTCATTGTTTGCATGACCTATCTATCAACCAAAGTCCTTGGGGAACCAAAGACTAAATTTATTTGCATTATTCAATTTCATGGTGGAAAATCTATCTCTTAAAAAGAGTGATCCTGGAGTGGAAGCATGCAAGCAGAAACAAAATATATGGTGGAAGAAGCAAGAGCAAGAGAGAAAGAGGGACATATGATGTGGGAGCTCCAATATTCACAATGTATGATGACCTTCTCTTTATTCAAATGTCACTAAAAGAATATAGAATAAAATGACAGTGATGGGCACCACCACCTGTAGTTTACAGGTGTGTGAGTATTATCAATGTAGTAATATGCAAGCAACTAGGCGGCACATGTGCCTATCAGTGTAGTAATACACAAGCGTCTAGGCATATACGCCTTTACCCCCAACAACCTCCCACTTGAAGGAAAATGTGTCCCTAGTGAGGATATAATTTTTAAAAAGTGACAAAGTACAAAGGACATAAGTATAGTAGGATGCCAAAATACATCATCTCATCCAATGCCCACCATCAACTTCCTAAGAAAGACAAAACACTCTCTTGAGAGACTTTTTGTTAGTAGATCTACATGATTTTGGTCAGTTGAAATCTTGATAAGGTCAACAAACCTGACCTCAATAACCTCTCTGATAAAGTGGTAATGCACCTCAATGTGTTTCGTCTTCACCATGGAAGACCAAATTCTTTGCTAACTAGATAGGACCCATAGAATCTAAATGCAATATAGGGACCACATCAATAATACTAATGTCTACGGCCTACTAACCAGGGAGCCTACTTGCAAGCCTGAATGGCTGCAACATACTCACCCTCAGTAGTAGAGAGGGCCATGCATTTTTGCACCCTGGACATCCAAGAAACAGCACCTCATCTGGTAAAGATGAAGACATAGCTAGAGGTGGACTTCCTATTATCTACGTGTCCTACATAATCAAAGTTAGTGTATCCTATGACTTCTACATCCTAGCCACCATAGCATATGTATATAGATAATGTGCCCTTCAAGTACCCCCAATGTGTTCTTTAACATCCATTGCTTGTGCAGAAGCCAGTTGGTGCATCCTTTCTTTGAGATTCACCACATATAAATCATCCAACCAATCCCATTGGATGTACGCAATGTTTTGGACGTCATATTTTGATGACAGATTCATACGTGCCTCCCATTGAATATTAGAGGCATCAAATGGACCAAATGGGAGATTTTGAACTTTAATTTTTTGGATTTGCATTGGTGGGTATGGAATGTTTAACAATCATGGGAATCATGGTGTTGGGGATTGAGCTATGTAAGTGCTTGCAAATATAGCCTATGGTGTGAATTGTAGCTAAGTTGCTAAGCTTCAAAAAATAGCCCCTTTGCTAGGCTTAAAAAATGGTAGAAATGTGTACTTTGTGATGTTGTATTGATTGATATGCTATTGCCAGTAGAAATGGCTCAAAAACAATAGCTTTTCTTTCCTCAATGCCATTTGGGTTGCTTCAAAACATGGTAGAATGGTAGCTTTGGTATGCTGCAATGACCGGATGGGATTGGAGGAGTGTTGGAAGGGGAATGGAGGAGGGTCCTTTCGTAATGGAGGAGGACTGCAGGGAGAGCAAGTCACTGTTTTCTTGAACAGAGAATGGTAGAGGGTCTCCAAAGGGAAAGAGAATCATATATTTTATTAGCTTTTTAAAACATCCGTTAGTAGTGGTGAAGACTATTAATAGGGGCCCAGAGCATGAGGAATCAAGGCGCCGACAAACCTCATAGTTTTACCCTGTCTCTTCCAACCTATGTGTACATCCGACAAAAAACCCTGCCTGTAATCTATCATTACTTGTCGGGTCGCTACTTTATCTAAGGAAGGGGCAACTCGCGCTATTCGCATGGGTTCACATGCTTGACCAAAGGCCATGCGAACACCAGTGGAAGCTAAAGCAGGGAGGCCAGAATGGAGTATCAGAGGAGCAGATCAAGTGGGGTTTTTTGTATTGACATACACATCAACAGTCAAGGTCTGATGTGGCCGATTGACTGCAGGGTTTAAAAAAAGGGTTTCAAAAAAGAGATGGAGAGAAAAAAAAAGGGGGCACATGCATGCGGCATGGCCATGGACATGGAATGCCAAACCCTCGCTTCTCTCTCTCTCTCTCTCTCTCTCTCTCTCTCTCTCTCTCTCTCTCTCTCTCTCTCTCTCTCTCTCTCTCTCTCTCTCTCTCTCTCTCTCTCTCTCTCTCTCTCTCTCTCTCTCTCTCTCTCTCTTTAGGATTCAAGTGGATCATGATGGATTTCACTGTTTACTTTGAGATTTTACTCATTTTCTTAGCTTGATTAGGAGAGATGGCACCAGTAGGCAACGTTAAAACCATGGGAGTGGATGGCATCCCGAGTGACAAGCAAAGACAGGAGAAGTGCAGGGGATTTTGGAGGTCTAGCTCTCCTGCAATGTTGTTGTGGATGAAAGTCGAGAGAGAAGTTTGCACAGTTAAAGAGAAGAAGAGAGCCATGTAGCCTGGAGACGGGAAGACCATGCCATTCATATTAGGTAGATTAGTATGCGATTGTCTAGGATTGATCGTAGAGGCAATCTAGGAAAGTAGACCTTGTGAAGAATGCAATGCAACAAGATTCTTAATGGAACTTCTTGAAGGTTCGTAAACTAGAACTAGGTTGTGTGGTTTCGTATTGGCAAAAAGGACATGACATTGGCAAAAGGATCCTTAATTAGAAAGTACTCCATGCTCGTAAATTAATTAAAAACTATCACATTGTGCTTTGCAAATACGGACTTACCTGATAAGTTGTGTGTGACTATCTGTCGTCAGACGTAATAGCTTGTCCAATGTGTTCTTTGACATCCATTGCTTGTAGAAGCCAGTTGGTGCGTCCTTTCTTTGAGATTCACCGCATATGAAATCATCCAACCGATCCCATTGGATGTACGCAATGTTTTGGTTGTCATATTTTGATGAAGGATTCATATGTGCCTCCCATTGAAGATTAGAGGCATCAAATGGACCATATGGGAAATTTTGAACTTGAATTTTTGGATTTGCATCTGTGGGTATGGAATCTTTAACAATCATGGGAATCATGGTGTTAGGGATTGAGCTATGTAAGTGCTTGCAACAACTCGCAATATTCGCGTGGGTTGACATGCTTGAACATAGGCCATGCGGACACCTGTGGGAGCTAAAGCAGGAAGGCTAGAATGGAGCATAAGAGGAGCAGATCAAGTGGCGTTTTTTGTCTTGACATACATATCAACAGTCAAGGTTTGATGTAGCCGATTGACTACAGGGTTTAGAAAAAGGATTTTAAAAAAGGGATGGAGAGGAAAAAAAAAGGGCACATGCATGCGGCATGGCCATGGACATGAAATGCCAAACCCTCGCTACTCTCTCTCTCTCTCTCTCTCTCTCTCTCTCTCTCTCTCTCTCTCTCTCTGTGTTGTGACTCAGGTTATAGAGTATCCATGGCCCTTTGCCCTCTCTCTCTCTCTCTCGTAGCTCTCTGAACCCACACATACATGCTCTCTCATGGCCCTTTGAAGCATAGCAAGCTCATCTCGTGGCTCTCTAAAACGACACATCCATGCTCTCTGGCAGACCTCTGAAGCCAAGCTCCTCTTCTACAACAACAGGTACATGGGCGCTCTCTCTCTCTTTATTCTCTAAAATAGATCATGGTGGCTTTTGGAACAAGAAAATCATGGCTGCTCGAACTAGATTACTACTCCTCTCTCTCTCTCTCTCTCTCTCTCTCTCTCTCTCTCTCTCTCTCTCTCTCTCTCTCTCTCTGTGTCTCTCTCTCTCTCTCTCTCTCTCTCTCTCTCTCTCTCTCTCTCTCTCTCTCTCTGTGCTTACCCCTTTACGATTGAAGCGGATCTGAAGAGGATCATGGTGGATTTGACAGTTTTCTTGGTGATTTTCCTCATTTTCTAAGCTTGATCAAGAGAGATCGCACCAGCAGGCAACGAGTAAACCATGGGAGTGGATGGCATCCTCTCTCTCTCTCTCTCTCTCTCTCTCTCTCTCTCTCTCTCTCTCTCTCTCTCTCTCTCTCTCTCTCTCTCTCTCTCTCTCTCTCTCTCTCTCTCTCTCTCTCTCTCTTTCTCTCTCTCTCTCTCTTTATACTCTAAAATAGATCATGGTGGCTTTTGGAATAGGAATATCATGGCAGCTCGAACCAGATTACTCCTCCTCTCTCTCTCTCTCTCTCTCTCTCTCTCTCTCTCTCTCTCTCTCTCTCTCTCTCTCTCTCTCTCTCTCTCTCTCTCTATAAAATAGATCATGGTGGCTTTTGGAATAGGAATATCATGGCAGCTCGAACCAGATTACTCCTCCTCTCTCTCTCTCTCTCTCTCTCTCTCTCTCTCTCTCTCTCTCTCTCTCTTTATACTCTAAAATAGATCATGGTGGCTTTTGGAATAGGAATATCATGGCAGCTCGAACCAGATTACTCCTCCTCTCTCTCTCTCTCGTTCTCACTCTCTCTCTCTCTCTCTCTCTCTCTCTCTCTCTCTCTCTCTCTCTCTCTCTCTCTCTCTCTCTCTCTCTCTCTCTCTCTCTCTCTCTCTCTCTCTCTCTCTCTCTCTCTCTCTCTCTCTCTCTCTCTCTCTCCTGACCCCTTTAGGATTGAAGTGAATCTGAAGAGGATCATGGTGGATTTGACAATTTTCTTGGAGATTTTGCTCATTTTCTGAGCTTGATTGGGAGAGATGGCACCAGCAAGGAACGTGAAAGCCATGGGAGTGGATGGCATCCTCTCTTTCTTTCTCTCTCTCTCACTCTTTATGCTCTAAAATAGATAATGGTGGCTTTTGGAACAAGAATATCATGGCGGCTCGAACCAGATTACTCTCTCTCTCTCTCTCTCTCTCTCTCTCTCTCTCTCTCTCTCTCTCTCTCTCTCTCTCTCTCTCTCTCTCTCTCTCTCTCTCTCTCTCTCTCTCTCTCTCTCTCTCTCTCTCTCTCTCTCTCTCTCTCTCTCTCTCTCTCTCTCTCTCTCTCTCTCTCCCCTTTAGGATTGAAGCGGATCATGGTGGATTTCACAGTTTACTTTGAGATTTTACTCATTTTTTGAGCTTGATTAGGAGAGATGGCACCAGCAGGCAACGAAGAAACCATGGGAGTGGATGGCATCGCTAGTGACAAGCAAAGACAGAAGAAGTGTAGGGGATTTTGGAGCTCTAGCTCTCCTACAATGTTGTTGTGGGCAAAATTCCAGAGAGCAGTTTGGACAATTAAAGACAACAAGAGAGCCATGCAGCCTGGAGACTAGAAGACCATGCCATTTGTATTAGGTAGATTAGTATGCGATTGTCTAGGATTGACCGTAGTGGCAATCTGGGAAAGTAGACCTTGTGAAGAATGCAATGCAACAAGATTCTTAATGGAACTTCTTGAAGGTTCGTAAACTAGAACTAGGTTGTGTGGTTTTGTATTGGCAAAAAGAACATGACATTGGCAAAAGGATCCTTAATTAGAAATTACTCCACGTTCGTAAACAGTTGCTTAATTAAAAAATATCACATTGTGCTTCGAAAATACGGACTTACCCGATAAGTTGTGTGTGACTATCTGCTGTCGAACGTAATAGCTTGTCCAATGTGTTCTTTGACATCCATTGCTTGCAGAAGCCAGTTGGTGCGTCCTTTCTTTTAGATTCACCGCATATGAAATCATCCAACCGATCCCATTGGATATACACAGTGTTTTGGACATCATATTTTGATGAAGGATTCATACGTGCCTCCCATTGAAGATTAGAGGCATCAAATGGACCATACGGGAGATTTCGAACTTGAATTTTTGGATTTGCCTTGGTGGGTATGGAATGTTTAACATTCATGGGAATCATGGTGTTGGGCATTGAGCTATGTAAGTGCTTGCAAATATAGCCTATGGTGTGAATGGTAGCTAAGTTGCTAAGCTTCAAAAAATAGCCCCTTTGCTAGGCTTAAAAAATGGTAGAAATGTGTACTTTGTGATGTTGTATTGATTGCTATGCTATTGCCAGTACAAATGGCTCAAAAGCAGTAGCTTTGCTTTCCTCAATGCCATTTGGGTTGCTTCAAAACATGGTAGAATGGTAGCTTTGGTATGCCGCAATGACTGGACGGGAATGGAGGAGTGTTGGAAGGGGAATGGAGGAGGGTCCTTTCGTAATGGAGGAGGACCGCAGGGAGAGCAGGTCACTGTTTTCTTGAACAGAGAATGGTAGAGGGTCTCCAAAGGGAAAGAGAATCATATATTTTATTAGCTTTTTAAAACGTCCGTTAGTAGTGGTGAAGACTATTAATAGGGGCCAGAGCGTGAGGAATCAAGGCGCCGACAGACCTCATGGATGCATGGCCATGGCATGGGCATAGCTCCATGGTGAATCGCAGTTTTACCGTGCGTCTATTCTGCATATAACCACCTCAAAAAGCATGCAAAAACGTTTGCGAGTGTGGGGACTGTCGTCGTCGTCGAAGTCTCTTCCAACCCACGTGTACATCCGACAAAATAGCCCGGGTCGCTGCTGTATCTGAGGAAGGGGCAACTCGGGCTATTCGCGTGGGTTGACATGCTTGACCGCATGCCATGCGAACACCTGTGGGAGCTAAAGCGTTGCAGGCCATGCGAACACCTGTGGGAGCTAAAGCAGGGAGGCGAGAATGGAGCATCAGAGGAGCAGATCACTTGGGTGGAGACTGAGCGGCGCTTGCCTGCACATCACTACGAAAGAGTACTCTCGAAAGGCCGACGCCGCCGGACTGCCTTCTTCCCAGCTATGATCTGTGTAGGGAGTGGTGTTGATATGATCTACTTCTGTCACTATAAACGTTCCCAAGTGCTAGTGTGGGATTCCTCACGGCAGCGTGATCAGTCGCCCACTTGCCCAATCTCATCGCAACATTCCAGAATGGATATTCGATGGGTTGCGAGTTTATCAGTCGCATATGAGGTTTGTTATTTTGGTAGCAACAGTAATATCAATATCAAGACGTGGTCACTTATTACTGTTGCATGTTTCTATGCGCAAATGTGCTGGATGTTCCTATGCACAGACGTATTCTCGGCCCACCTGAAATCTGATACATTGGTCATTTGCTCTCAACTTTCTCTGCAGTGGCAAAATCAATAGATAGATCTACGAGAGTTTTGTCATCTCTAGAATTTCGTGGGATTTTTAAAACATGGTCAATTATGTACTGAATTCTTGCACATTATTCTAATTGGCATTGAAAACTTGTCTCACGAACGTGCAATGCCAAGCTCTGTGTAGGCGGTAACTCAATTGGTTGGCTTGTTCTCTGAAGATTGGCCAAAGCAAAGAAGGTTTAATGTGCTTGTGAAAAGATACTTACAACTGTTACAAACGTTGGGATAGCATTTTGTAGATGTTGTTTAATATAATGGCATCTACTTCTAAGTTTGCCTTCGAAAACCTATGGGAGAAATATGGTACAAGCTAGGAGAGGTAAGTATAGGAAACCACCAAGGATAGCTATTATCAAAACAAAACTCATCTGACATGGATCTTGAGGCAAAAATATATCGTTGCTTTTCTTGTGCAAGTTGGTATCATTTGGTTCGATATATGGATCCAACATGTTTTCAAGGTGAGATCTTATAGACCTCAAAAGTGTCAAAAGGCTATAGAATTTGTTAAATTTTTGAATAGGTAATTAGGAGCCCTTAGAGCAGTTTTTCTTGTAAGATCCATCGGTTTTAGTAAAATGCAACACATGCAATTTTGTAAAAATGCTATGCATTTAAAGTGTTATTCTTAGCAACTTTGAACATTCATGATTGAATTTTCAAACACTCTTGTGATTTGCAATATTGAAGTGGGTGACATGTTCCTTGTGTGTAATTTTACTTCATTGTCCCATTATTATTTTTTGATTTTTTAATGCGAGTGTACCAATTTTGCAAGCTTTGATAATCCATGTTCATTTCTAAGAAGCTTTCAGGTCTCATTACTAGACCACCTAAGGTCTAGAAAAGGCTTGATATAGGTGATTCCTACAAGGTTGGGTAGAGGAAGTTGCAAGGACAGTCTAGTAAGCTGAACTATCATCCCCTTTCCCTTACTCATCCCCCTTTTTTCATGGATTTTTTTTTTCTTTGTGGGTGGGATGTGCAAGGAGGGAAACTCTTATCTCATAGTACTATCACTTGATGATTAGAAGAATATAGTTTATTGAAGCCTACTATGATGGAAACTACTTCTACAATATGCATCCATTGGAGATTCCTATAAAAAGTCCTAATTGTTGCCCATACCAGAATCGAAGATGAAATTTGTGGTGTTCATAAGTTTCTTCAATAGTTGGATACCACATACAAGCAAGCCTCTATATGAATCAAGTTGCACCTGAGATGACATCTCAAAGGGGGTTCTAGAGAATATGGGATAAAAGTCCCACAATAAAGGCAATGAGATAATGGCAAATGAAAGTAGTGCAATAATGGAACCCAAAGACCAAGAGCACCATTCTATTACCATGAGAGAGTGGGGCCTAATTATGAGCTATGGCTACGATATAGAATAAATGAGGGATGCAAGGTAGAAATCAACAAGAAATGCAAGCCACAAGAGCACCTCATAATCAACCACTGGACCCAATTGCATTGGCCCTAGTAGAGATCCTTGAAGAAAACATGGAATGGTAGTCAATAGGCTAGCAAGACAATAAAAGAAAGAAGTTCACTTATCAAAGGTGTTATGTAAAAAGAAGCAATTGACTAGTTAACAACTATGGAACCACATACAAGATATGATTATCATAGTTGCATTGTCATCAAGGATTGTCTTGAGGAGACCCAAGTATTATCTATTACTAGAGCTAAAGAAAAGAATAAGATGGATTGGGATGTGCAAGAGAAAGCCAAGGCAGCAACATTAAATGGATTGAACAAACTACAAAAGAAAAGGATTGACAAGTTTTCTTCTATAAATTCTCAATAGGATATGTGGTGAACTCATGAAATTTCTCAAGTATAGGTGTGTTTGTATGATTTGTTATAGCATAGGGATTCCAATCAAGAAGGTTCAATCATGAATTAGTAACAAGAGGGCTCTCATGAATGTTTAGGCCTTGAATAAATCATCTTCACAATTAATCTTTAAACATATTCTAGATTTAACTCTAGGATTCAAGGAATTTCGCTAATCAAGGAAAAGTGTAGAAAAAGTATGATGAGGGAACAAAAGGGTTTTAGAATATCAAGTATTTAGACAAAAGTAGTGGATTATAAAGTGCCCAAAATCCTAATAGTTATCAGCTTAGAATGTCACAAGCAATTATCCCTACTTAGACAAAAGTCATGGATTATTATTCCACAATTCAAACAGAAGACCTTGAGAAGAAGTTTAATGATGTTATTAGATGGTGGATCAATAGTTAATATCATTCCTAAAGAACTTAATCTTGCTAATATGATGTAAGACTTAGTACCAACACCTTTCCAAATTAAAATGGTAGATCAAAGAAGACTTTAATTTCATGGACCCTCAAGAATCTGTTGATTAGAGTGTTTGATCATGGATTGAGAGTAATTTTTTTTGTTCTCCAAATGAAGGGACTAACTGACTCATATTAGATGGTCTTCATAAGACCATGGTTTAGGTTATCCAAGTTGAAGCAAGATAATCCCATGGTCCTAAGGTGATAGAACTTTCAATAGCAAATCAAGTTAACTTGAAGTCTTGAGTGCTGAAGAAACTCGATTTTTAGCTATTTTTTAATGGTTTTTTGGAGTTGAATGGATATTTTGATGCATGATTGGATGGGTTTGATTGGTTTTGAGTGTGTTTTGGTGAGTGTATGATTGGATAACTCATTGAAGTTTTGCTTTGGTTTGAAGAGTTTTGATGAGTTCTGTTGAGTGCATGTTTGGTCTTAATATGCTTGATTTGTGTCCCTTGAGCTCTGTTTTGATTCTATTGAGAGGTAATGGTTCGGAATGAGTGGTTTGAGATTTGATTGAAGATGTATGGGAGTACTTACACAAGTAGATATTAAAAACAATGCATGCACTAAGAGTTCTAGTACTATACTCACAATTAGAGGGAGATCTAATACAAAGGGGACATCCCATGATAGGGGAAACTCTAGGAGCAAGTCATATAATAGAAAGGATGTGGAATGCTACTACTCCAACAAAAAGGGCCACATAAAAAAGGATTGTTTCAAACGGAAAAGCAAAAATAAGGGCAAGTAGAAAGAAATGATGATGGCAAGAAAGAGGAGAAGCAAAAGGCCAAGATAGAATAAGTCGAGACAATTAGCAATGATGATGCTGACGTACTCTATGACTCTCCATTTCAAGATGCATTCGTGGTTGCTATAGATGATGGGATATGCTAAGATTGAATTATTGACTCTGATGCATCATTTCACGTTACTCTACATGAGGAGTGCTTTGCTACATATAATGGCAATAGAAAGGCAATAACTTTGCTTATATTACTATTGGTGTTAGAGATGTATGCTTACCTTTGGCCAATGGTTCTTCATTTATACTTTTAAGAATGTGTTGTATATACGAGACCTTAAGAAGAGTTAAATAAGTTGGACAACTAGATGATTATGCATGGTGTGTCATTTTTAGTGATAATGCATAGAAGATAAGGAAAGGGTCTCTCATAACTTGTGAAGGGACAAAATGTGGAAGGTTGTACTCTTTTCAAGTTTGTAATGTGAAAGAAAATGTTATGGTTATCATAGCACAACCATGTGTATCACTTTCCCACTGTCATTTAGGCCTGACACCTATCAATTACTCGAATGAAGCATCTTTCTCATTTGCAGTACTTACCATCCCTTAATTTTTTTAAATCTTGGTGTTTGTGAGCATTGTATGTTTGATGAATACTAAAGTTTTACATAAGGAATATAAGATCCAAATATTTGGATTTTGGTACACAATAACATATGTGGATCTATGCCCTTTCTTAATTTTTCACTTTCATTGGCAGTACCACTAGAAAGGCGTGGGTGTCCCCATTTGTAATAAGAGTGATAACTTTGATGTCTTCCAAAAGTTATTGGCTTATGTTGAGAATCAATTAGGAGAGAAGCTCAAATATTTGCAAATTGATAATGGTGGAGAGTAAACCTCTCATGCTTTTTAAAAATATTGTGATGTCTTTGGCATTAAATGAGAGTTGAGAGCTCCAAAAAAACCCAACTCAAAATGGGATGGTTGAGAAAATGAATAGGACTATGCAAAAGAGAGTTTGTAGTATTCTAATTAATTCATGTCTCACACATGGTTATTCGACTACAGCTATTAAGATAGCTATGCACTTGATTAAAAAACACCTAGCAAGTTATTGGATGGGAAGATTCTCAAGGAGATGTAGTTTGGTGAGAGACCCTCTTATGATTAAATGTAGGTGTTTGGCTAAATGAGGTATATATAGATATTGCTAAGGATAAGCAAAACAAGCTGGATTCTAAATCTAAGAAGTGCATCTTTCTTAGATATAGTAATTTAGGTGAAATGGATTTTCATCTTTGGGATCTTTAATTTAAGAAGGTAATATGTAGCCATGACGGCATTTTTAATGAGGAAAAAATGCATAAATATCCCATCACATTAGCTGAGTTAGGCATGGTGGTGTTTCAAAAGGATGGAGAGCCACCACTCATGAGTAGAATGTATGACATAATATATGATGCAAGGCCTAGAAAACTAAGTAATTTTGAGGTAGGAGTACCATAGGTAGGCAAGTATCCTCACATTGAGGTTGATAAACAAGGCTCAAGTTGAGCTAGTGTTAAGATGCTCTAAAAAAGTGTGTAGACCACCAGAGAGATACACATGGTCTTTTGAATATGTCATGGTTACAAACTGTGGGGAGCCTTCTTACTATGTCATTACTATGACTAGGGATGACATTCATAAGTGGATGAAGGTTATGTAATCCGATATGGATTCTTCGATGAAAAATTCTACTTTAGAGTTGATTTCTTTTCATAAGGGCAAGCATGCAAGTGGATCTACAAGCTAAAAGTATTATCCATTTGATGCATTGCCTAAGTACAAAAAGATTGGTGGCCAAGGGATACAAGAAAGAGAAGGGAATTGACTCTAATGAGATATTCTCACCAATGGTTACGATTATCATCCTTTTTATGAGGTTTGAACAATACACTAGAAGGTCACTAGAAGTGAGATCAATTATTGCTTATACACTGAAGGCTATGAAAAGTAGCCTAATTATGATTTTGTTATTTTATGTGGGAAACATACTTATTATTGAGAATTTTCTCATGGATGTGGATGCATTGAAGAAAAGGTTGCATGAAATCTTTAATAAAAAGGACTTGGGAAATGCTAATCACATTCTTGGATTACATTAGAAAAATACTATAGCATTTCAATATGGAAAGGGAGAAGTATTTCATTTCCTCCATACTTGAAACTTACCCAAGAATAGCCCTAAGTCAAATGAGTAGAGGGTTGAAATGGGAAAGGTTCCCTATGCATCTATAGTTGGTAGTTTGATGTATGCTATGGTTACTACACATTCATAGACATTGCATATGTAGTGCAAGTGGTTTTAATAGGCATATGACAAACCCTAGCAAGAGGCATTGGGAAGCCAATAAAGAGTATCGTGAGATACTTTAATGGTGCCATAGCTATGTACATATGCTTTTGAAGAAAGGATGCATTTGTCTTTAGATAAGCAAATATTGATTTTGTAGGGAATGTGCACTGTAGGAGGTCTATGAAAAGTTGTCTTTACATCCACAAATTCATGGGTCTCTTGATATGGTTTACTCATCTAGTGGGAGATTCAAGCATTTGCAAGAGAGGTGCTTACATGACATTGATGGTAGTAATGTAAGTGTCATCCAATTGGCACAAAGCCCTATCTTTTATGTAAAGATAAAGCACATTGAGGTAAAATATCACTTCTTAAGGAAAGTGCCTGAGGATAAGCAAACTAAGCTTGTCAAATCCACACAATTAATAATCCTACATATCATTCTCATGAAGAATTTATCTTCTCAGTACTTTGTACTACACACCATAGTACTAATGGCTCATTGCATTGCTTATGTAATTTTAAAAGTCTTATACTAATAAATACAACAATCTTGTGTAAAGAATATAGAAATACAATAATACACATGCAATAATCCTAATATAGAAAATAATCTTGTGTATAAAACATAAAATTATAATGCAACAATGAAACATACTATGTGGCAACAAACTAGATGAAGGTAAGGAAAGGCTTGGATAACCATAAACAATAGTGCCTTATAATCCCATATACTATTGAATAAATATTTGAGTTTTGAAAAAATATTAACACAAAGGAACACTCATCAATTTTTTTAAATAATCTTTGATATATTAAAAATAATCTCATTTTCTTGAAATTTTAATTTTCAAAGTAAAGTGACAATATAATGCGCTCAAAGTTTACTCCTTCACTCATGGCCTCTTTGAAGATGGCCTATCTTCATAAAGTAATTGTTTCTCTATTTTTTTAAGATTATTGTTTAATTTTGGAAATTGATCTAATTCCAATATGTGTCTTTTTCCATATTCTACAAGCACATTTGGAACCTTGATCATGCTCATGATCAGGCCAAATGCTGCATACACTAAGTGGCATTTATCACATCATGTGTGGAAACCAAGGCATTGATAAATAATTCATAGAGCTTCTTGTTTCTCCAAAAAAGTTATCTTCTCTATATTCCACCTAATAGGATACCCTCCAAGTTATCTTGATAGGGTCTTCAATGTAAAAAAAGAGAACTCTATGCACTATCCCTTAAGAACTTGTGATGTAAGGTAGAGTCATTGCCTAGACTTCCCTTCTGTTTTCCAACTACATGACTAATGAACCCATCCTCATATATGACAAGTTGAAAAATAGCAAGCATACCTAGTGAATTATATTAGCAAAATTCTTATGGGGTATGATGCCATGAGGCATATTCCACAGTGGATTTTGTGAGGTTTTGCAATAGATTCCGTAAAACTATATTTATTTACCGAGGCTCGTACATAAGGTGGATTCCTTGTGTGAGAAGTTGATGGGGATGCATGTCCTTTTCGAGTGTCATGTTAATTTAATGTGCACGTGGGTGACTCCATAGTGGATGATTCCGCAAAATACAAATTTAAATTAATGGACGTTTATGAGTTTAGAGTGCACTCATATTAAATTAAGGTTAGGACAGAGTTCCAACCTATTTATTTATTTTGTAGTTGAAGACTACTAGGTATTTACTTTTTTCAATTTAATTTTATTATTTTCTAACAATTGTGAATGCTTTAGTTGATGTGTAGAGCAGGCGACGATGGCATTGGAAAGCATGTATTCAAATTACCTAGAAAACTTTGTCATTTTTTATGGCCGCATGTCTTATCATTAAAGGCGTGGTGCTAATATTTATTTAGGCACACTTATTTATTAAAGCGTTTGACAAATATTTATTATTTTTATTTACCGCAGCACAGAGGAGCGAGAAAATGGAGCAAAGGAGCAGGAAATGGAAGAAGGAGATAACCGAAAGGGCACGGGACAAAGGAAGGAAAAGGCACCTCGAATGGAAGTCAAACCCTGAAAATTTTGAATGACGACCTCTCCAGAAGGCCTCAATGTCGTCTCAAGAAAAGAAAAGAGTAAAAGCGCACCATTAATTGTGGAAGTGCTCCCGAATCCTTGTAAAAGAGTGCCAGGCTCACTCCTGTCAAAATTGTATGCACTAGTTGAGAATGAGATAAGTTAGAAAGGTAGGAAATAGGAAAAGAGGGCCTCGGCCATGTAAAAAGTGGGGATGACCGCCCAAAAAGTAGGGCATGTATATAAAGTTCAAAAGTGAATGAGAAGCTCATTCTTGTGTGTGGCCAAAGCTTCTTCTTCTTCTTCTCTTGTTTCTTGCCTTCTTGCTTGTGCTTGAGTGAGGAATTGAGGGAGTGTGAGGGAGTGAGGGAGTGAGTGTGTGAGAGTGAGGGATCGTGGAGAAGAAGCTCCCCAAGGCTTCTCTCTTCATCTTCTCTTCTTCTCTTCTCTTCTCTTCTCTTCTCTCGTGCGGCTATGGAGGATGGAGCTTGACGGAGAGGGCTTGAGCTTGCTTGAGCTTGCCGCAAGGATCGTGGAGCTACCGGAGTGCAAGAGAGAGGAGGAAACTCGATCGAGCATCAAGGTAAGCTCACTACACCCGCAAGGTAGGCGTTGCACGTCGACTATGTGAGAGGTAGCCATGGCCACTCAGCTTGAAACGCTTGATCAATAAGCGGTCCGTCGGGGTAGAGCTCCGTAGCTCCCCTCCATTTTGGTTCCATTGATGGGACCGACGGAATAGAGCCTTGAGCAACCCCCGCGCATCGAATCGAGCATAGAAGTAGGGTTTGCAGCCCGAACCGGTGCTCGAGATAGTTAGGAGATTTAGGAGATTTTAATCCTTGGAGCAAGTAAGTATTTTGATTTGTTGTTGAATATTAGAGTAGGACCATCCATCTCCATCTCTGGCTTTGATTTTTGTTGCATTAGGTTAAGATTAGGATAGGAAAAAATAAGGAAAACAGAAGGGTTCTGCTGCTACTGGAAACAGGGAAATAGGGGCACAAATTCAGATTTATGGCTGGAAGAGTGTGAGGGATCAATTTCTGAGGTTACAGCAGGCTGGGATGGGGCAATAAGAGGCCCAGGGAACCAAGAAAGACCACATTTGACATTCTGCCTTGTGAGAAGAGAGTGAGCTTGTGAGCCACAAAGAGAGAGAGAGAGAGAGTTGCAAGGAGATCTTTGGAGAGTGCTGATCGACTCAAGCGCCACAGTGATTCCAGGTATTGCCTGGCATTTCCTTGTATTGTTTTGCACCTATTTGGAAGGCACAGGATAATTCCATGGAGTAGGTGTTGAGTTTGAGGCATCGCGCGCAACCCAGGGGCAGTTGTCTGCGCCCTCGGACCAATCCATCCGATTCCCAAAATAGGACCACCCGATTTCTGGAGTCGGACCGTCCGACTGCGAGAATCAGACCATCCTGTCCGATCCGATTCCCAGAATCAGACCATTGCAAAAATCGGACCCAGTGCCAAAATCGGACCACGTGTCCTAGTCCCAAAATCGGGCCCAGCCTCAAAATCATATCATTGGTCCTAGCGCCACAGTCGGATTACTCAACCCATCGCAGTAGTCGGACCCCCTGTCCAACTAGGAAAATTGGACCAAAGTAAAATTTGACCACCCTATCCGAGTCTCAAAATCGGATCAACTGCGATAATCGGACCACTATTCCTAGTGTGAAAATTGGACCATCTCGTCTGATTCCCAAAATCGGACCAACCCGTCTGATTCCCAGAATCGGACCACTTCACGAGAACTTAAAATAGAGGGTTTTTAAACCTACCCTACA
Organism: Lygodium microphyllum; assembly: GCF_053477565.2. NCBI lineage: Eukaryota > Viridiplantae > Streptophyta > Polypodiopsida > Schizaeales > Lygodiaceae > Lygodium > Lygodium microphyllum. The sequence continues at coordinate 123,751,909 of NC_141149.1, forward strand.
GTCTTGGCTACCCTGTTCACATCTCCGATCCCCCTGGAAACCTAATTTAGCCCTTAGAAGCCAGAGACCAGACAGGATAACCAAGGATTCACCCCAAATAGCTAGACACTGAGCAGACTAAATTTAGAATTTGACTTGACTTTCGGTGACCAACCAACCAACCCTGAAGCAGAATAGAGAACACAGCATGGACTTTCAGTAAGACCTTAGATTAGTCAAAACCTATGCTTAGAGCCATATCAAGCTACGAACGTGAGGGGAAGAGTGGAGTTTGCATAGAGCATTGACTGCATCCGCACCTCACTTTTGATTTTATCACCAAAGGTGCACTACAAGAAAATAAAAAGCCTATTTTTGCACTAAGCACTAGAAAACACGAAGCACAACTTGTGAATAAGATTGACAACTGCTTTCAATAACAAGGAACTCATCAGGAGATATAATAACATCAAGGAATCCACTATTAGGAGAAGACTCCAAAACATAGTTGGGTGCTTGAGAGCCCCATTAGTAGGACCCTAAGAGGATATGAAGATCTAGAAGGCGACAATATAGAGGATCAGATGCTGCCGGGGAGCTACTCAAATTGATCGATGACCTTGTGGAGATGGAAGTGAGAGCAATGTCAGGATCACGAGGTGGACACGGAGAGGACCGACTGGACTTGGGAGAATTCCCAGTCTTAGTGCAAGAGTTAGTCAATGAGTATGACTTGTTAACTAGGACGGTAGTTCAAGGAAGACCAGTAGAGAAAGTGGTAGCAAGCCTAAAAGAGGAAAGAAAGGCAATTAGAAAGGTGCTAGAGAGCATAATTGCCTATAACCACGAGCAAAAGGCCAGAAAACTCCAACAAGATGTAGACATGTACAAGGCCCATCGTGTGCTAGCCTTGGCGGCTAGCGGGGCCAAAGCAGAGCCAAATGCACAGAGAGAATGAGCAATAGAGGTGACTTATTGTTGAGTGAACTCCTAGCCAAGCGGCTCATGGACAATACGTCCGCTGAGCAGAGCGCAACAGCCTTAGCCACCGCATTACTCTCAGGATTAGGGGTCACGCAGGGGGCAAAGGGGCAATCTAAAATCCCTATTGTAGCAAAGCAGCTAGACAAGTATGAACCTAGCAATGACCCATATAGCTTTGTGGAGCAATTTGAACAAGTTTGCGAAGCAAACGGTCTCACAGACCTTGCATAACGCTCTCAAGCTTTCGGTCTGTGCTTAGGTGATAAGGGGAGAATTTGGTACACTAGTCTAGATGCAGCTAAGCGCATGAACTTTTCCCGTCTTAAGGGCATCTTTATCAAGAGATTCTCTGAGGCAGGGTACTCTGACAATCTCATCGTCCAGTTGATGAATGTCAGTCACAGGGAAAAGGAAGACGTAAGGGGACTATGTCACTCATGTTCGTAGCCTCTTCAAGAGGATCCCTGCCAATGAGCAACCTAACGAGAAGGCTATGTCTACCGTGTTTATACATGGAATTCAAAGAGAGGAACTTTACAAGGCTTTGGCTAGTAACTCCACTCTACACCGGGACGTGTTAGCTAGAGTCTTTGAAGAGACAATAAGGGTGGATGATCAGCTTAGGGAGTGAAGCATGAGGAACACCAGTCGGGACGGTGCATGTCGGAGAGCTCCAGAGCAGTCAATAGTTTCAGGGGAGAAAGAGAACTCTAGCATACGAGAGAAGGGAAAGAGCGTTGACCAAGGCCAGGAGCTGGCTGAGGTGAGAATGGAGCTTGCACAATTGCAAGACCAAATGAGGAAGCATGTGCACTCACATGTGCAGTGTATACACTATGGCGGTAACCACCTCCCAGCTGAGTGCCAAGATCCTAGATCTAGGCAGTGCTCAAACTGCAGTAGGTTCGATCATAATGCATTACATTGCAGATTGCTAAGGATATTCCCATATGCGCGGCAATACAACCCTCCATACTTAGGCAATAGGCTACCTAACCTCTTTGGTAGGGGAGCCCAATTGGCGCTTCCAGCACCAAATGATGTAAGACCGGCCATTCCTAGGCTAGAGATGAACCCAACAGGCATACCCAGACCACCAAGGCCCTATGTAACCCATCCACCGAGTGATGCTCCTGTTCACTATGTGGAAGAACCTAGTGAAGAGGAGACCTGTGTGAACCCATACATATCCTATTTGATGAGGAAGGCAATCTAGTCTTGCCGACCAGTACCGGTGATGGCACTAGGTAGAGGAAGAGGTAGAGGCTTTGGAGGACCAAGCCAAGATCCAATCTCATGCTGGGCTTGCGGTCATCCAGGCCATATTTCATCACGCTGCTCGGAAAGGAAACAGGCAAACAAGGACAAAGCTACTTTCGATGCACCGAGTGTGGAATCACACACCTATTTCCTGACTGTCCTAGACGGAAGTCATCAACTAGTTCTGCCAACATGCCCTCAGTACCCTTGGGGCTGTTCGGTGTGCAGACCTTTGGTAGTGAGGATACACCCATCCCACTACATGTCATGACGCGAGCACAGACAAAACAAATAGGCATCTCATTGCCTGGGCCAAGTAACCTGGATGCAGCCTCGTTAGGAAAGAAAAGCTAGAGGAGAAGGAGAAAGAGAATAGATACAAAGATTACCCTTAAGATTGAGGAAGCTACAATGCTAGTGATGACGGGAAAGAGAGTCACTGATGCAGAGACAGAGACCTCAGCTCCTAAGACAGCAGAACTAGGGAGTGCCAAGGTAGGGGAATATCCCCACACCAAACAGCAACTCGAGGCTATAGCCAAATTCAAGGAGTGGGTCAAGGATGCCCAGGAACACCTTAAGGATGTAGAGCCCATACTAGAAGACCAGATTGAAGACCTCTCTAATGTGAGTACACCCGTTTCACCGTCGCAACCCCAATCAGGGAACGCACCCACGCCACATGAAATACCACAGAGGCAAGACCAAGAAGAAGCATGTTAGTAAGCTAACCAAGACATATAGCCAAAGAGTGCTGACCAAGGAGAAAGGCAACCACCCATCAACCTCCTCACCACTTTAGTAACCACGCCAGTAATCGTGAGCCTAGGAGATCTGCTTCGGTAGCACCCTTCCTTATGGCAAGAATTAAAGTATTGGGTGGAGGAAAAAGAGGACCATACTACCGCTAACTTGCAAGAGCAGGACGCAGTCACACAGATTCCAAGCCTAATGCTACACTCAGTTCCAAGGTCACTGCACGTCAATGCTTTCTAGGAAGGCACTGAGATGCATGCAGTCTTACCTATCTTAGCCTTGGGGGATGTAACACGAAAAGGAATCGTAGACACAGGCGGCGCTAGTGTCAGTGTCTTGAGCCACGCAATTCTACAGTCCTGGGGAAACCCACCCATGGAAACGGCTAGGTTCAATGTCACATTGGCCAACAGAATGAAAGTCAGACCATTCAGGGTCCTAAAGAGCTGGCTAGTGAAGGTCGCAGGGGTGTAGTTTTTCATGAACTTCATTGTCATGAAGGGAGTGGACTATGACATACTGCTAGGCCGACCCTGGATGAGGAATGCTCGAGTTATTGAAGATTGGGGTAACAATCTCATCTTCTTGGGGAATAGAACAGAAGCGGTAAGGGTTGAGATGGATACTTGGAAGACTACCCCAGCCGACCTTGATGCTATCTCAACCATGCTAAAAAGTGATGCACAGGCAAGCAAACCCTATGGGTCATTGACCAGGTACATCCCTTGCCCTGAGGACGAGCGGGATTGGATGCACGTCTTGGCAACCATTGACCTACCGTTCTCAGATGAGGAAAAGCTATATAGGCAAGCTGCTGAATCCCCAAGCATGCCAGCAAGGGAGCCCATCGTGCCACTCTGCATGATGGCAGGAAGCTCACGTAACCCAGGGAAACCGGTCTCATTCCATATCCCCACCAAAAAGCTCGAGCTTTAGGAAATCATAGGGTACCTGACCGATAAACTAAAGGGCAACATGGCTGCCAATCTAAAACCCCTAAGTGATCTTTTGGCTAGGCCTGAGTGGAAATGGACCAAAATTCACAATCTGAATCTATTATACAATTGAGCTTTAGTCACTGACGAAAAGGAGATTGGAGAGGAAATCCTGGGGGATGACGAGGAGTCAGAGGGGCAAGACTCTGATGATGAGGAGTACAAGGACTGTTGCTCTATTGGAGACGAGAGTGAAGAAGAGTTAGACACGATATAATATGACACTGAAGGGAGAGCGATCGAATAGATCAAGGAAGACTCTAGGCCTACAAGGGAAAGGGCAGACTGGAATGAAAGAGGATTCATGCAGATGGAGTGCGATAGATCTTGGTTGGAGCACATAGGAGCCATGGATTATGAGCAGGCAGGAGTGGTGCAACCATTGGTAGTTCCAGTGCTTAAGACGAATACACCTACTGAATTATGACCCCCTGGCCAAACTCCTTCCTCAAGCAGGGGATGTGAGTTTAACTCAGAGTCAGAAGTCAGTACGGAGAGTGATCCCAAAATACCCCAACCCTCTAAGGTCAGACACACCAAAGGGGACTTTCCAGTCCACCTAAGGTGCAAACGGCTAAAGGAGGAGGCCAGGAAGCGAACTAAGGACTCAGAATTAGAGAGGCAAAAGAAGCCACAAGATCTCCCCAAACGCTTCACAAAGTTTAAGAAGGGTGATAGAGTGGTGATTTTGCTAGGAGCAAAGAGACAAGGGCAAACCAGTGAGCCAATTGAGGGACCCACCAAGGTCAAGAAAGTCAACTTGGCAGGGGAAGGCGAGAAGCCCTAACCTGTGTTCATTGCTGACGACTTGACCAAGGATGAGGAGGCTAAACTTGTTGCTCTCCTATGAAAGTATGTCGACATGTTTGGATGGTCCTTGGAGGAACTTAAAGGAGTCGATCCTAGGGTTGTGACCCATAATATCCCAATGGTTCTAGATGCGGTGCCAACAAAGCAACAACCTTACCCTATGAATCCCAAACACGCCCATGCAGTGAAGGAGGAAATCGATAAGCTCATGGAGGCGGGATTTATATATGAGATTGAGCACACAGATTGGGTATCACCCATAGTTATCGTTATGAAAAAGAATGGTAAAATTAGAGTGTGCGTGAATTACAAGAAAGTTAATGCCACTACAAAGAGGGACAACTACCGCTTACTGTATACCAAGCACATGCTGGAGAGGGTAGCAGGCAAAGAAGCCTACAGCTTCTTGGATGGCTTCTCTGGCTATAATCAAGTGCAAGTGCACCCTGACGACAGGCACAAGACTGCCTTCACCACGGAGTGGGGTGTATTTGCCTACATCGTTATGCCCTTTGGGCTAATGAATACGCCCGCGACCTTCCAATGATTAATGTGCACCATCTTCAAGGATATGCTTAGATGCGAGCTAGAGGTGTTCGTAGACGACTTATGTGTACACTCTAGTTGGGCCGAACACTTAGAAAAGTTGAGAGCTGTCTTTGAACGGTGTCAGTTATACAACCTCTCGTTGAACCCCTTAAAGTGCTAGTTTTGGGTAAAGCACAGATGTATCCTAGGGCACATAGTGTCAAGGAATGGCATTGCCACCGACTTCTCAAAAGTCAGGGTCATTGTCGACCTACCACCACCCATTAACTACAAGGGCGTTCATTGTTTCTTAGGCCATACGGGATACTGTCGACACTTTGTACTGAATCATGCACTGATTGCTAGATCGTTGTACAAGCTGCTGATCATATTCAAGTGGACTGAGGAATGCCAACATGCATATGAAGAGTTGAAGAAGGCTCTCACCACTGCACCAATCTTATGAGCCCCGAACTGGAGCATAACATTCCATGTACACATAGATGCCTCTAAGTTTGCTATTGGAGCTATTCTATGCCAGCCTGGTGAGCATAACCTAGATTACCCCGTGAGTTTTGCTAGTAGGCAACTCACTAAAATGGAGATGAACAATTCCACTACAGAAAGGGAAGGGTTAGCCATGGTGTTTGCTGTAAAGAAATTTAGGCATTATCTATTGGCCACCCCCTTCGTCTTTTTCATTCACCATCATGCCTTGCTTTATCTCATGAACAAGCCGTGCGCTACAGGTCGCATAGCTAGATGGTTACTTCTCTTGTTGGAATTTGATTTTTCTGTGGTTGTACGTAAGGGAAAGAAGCACTACATGGCTGATCACATGTCACACATACCCACACGAGAACCTGCTGGACAAGGCATACCTGACGACCTACCAGACGTTCATCTCTTTGGCCTGTCTAGCGAAAGAGACTTGTTTAGGGCCAATCTGACGCCATATTGGGCCAATGATGTAGTTCAAGTGCTAGAGAACGGTCTACCTGAGAGACCTATTGAGAAATCCAATCTAAGGAGACTTATCTTAAATATCCAGCCATACCAACTGATCGCCGGCCAACTCTATAGGCTAGGACAAGACAGTTTGTTGCATAGATGTGTGTGTAAGCACGGGATGCACGATGTATTGAGAGAAGCGCATGGTGGAATAGCTAGAGGACACTTTAGTGGGGATACAATAGCCCGTAAGGTGCTACAATCCCAACTATGGTGGCCCACCCTATTCCGTGATGCTGCTAAATTTGTAAAACACTGTGATGAGTGCCAGAGGACTAAGTGCCTGTGTGCAAGGATAAGATGGAGTTGACCCCCATAATAGCACGACAACCCTTTCAAAAATGGAGCATTGACTTCATTGGGCCTATTAGTCCTACGGCACAGTACTCCCAAGCACGCTACATCATTGTGGCAACTGATTACCTAACGAAGTGGGTAGAGGCAAGAGCCACTAGGAAGAACGATGCTAGAACCACTGCGAAGTTCTTGTGGGAGCAGGTCCTTTCACGTTTTGGTTGTCCAATTGAAGTAGTAAGTGATCAGGGCATGCACTTCATTAATGAAATGATATCCCACTTGCTCTCGACCTTCCTAATCATTCATAGAAGATCCTTGCCCTACTAGCCTCAAGCAAATGGCCAAGCAAAATCCACGAATAAAATCCTAGTCAATGTGCTTACTAAAATAGTATCCACATCACGAAGTGACTGGGATAACAAATTAATGGCAGCCTTGTGGGCCTATCGTACAGCTTGTAAAATGGCTGTAGGACAGACGCCCTTTAGGCTAACTTATGGAACAGAGGTCATTCTACCCTTAGAGTTATTTGTCCCTAGCTTGAGGATAGCAGCCCAGGAGCGTTGGGAGGGAAGAGAGGCTTGGACCAACCGCTTAGTGGAGTTAGAGCGTCTCATGGAGACTCGACTCTTAGCCACCCACACTCTGATTTGTGAGAAGGCACGAAGAAAGATGTGGTTTGACAAGCATGTGAAACAACACAACTTTGATCAGGGGGACCTCATTCTACTATACTCTATGAAGGGTCACAAACAGACAATGAAATTTCGAGGACTAGGACCTTTCCGAGTACATACAATTAGTAGAACATGCAATGTTAAATTGGAGATGCTCGAAGGTGAAGGAATAGGCTTCTTCAATGGCAGTCGCATGAAAAAGAACTATCCTCCTTCCCATCCGTTGCACGAGCCACCTATGCTTGAAGCCCCTGTCAACATTTGCATGGCCACTATTACTGAACTGACAGATCAAGATGAACAAGCAGTGGCCCCGCCTACCTATGAATCACGGTCACTGCAGAACGGACGTATTCTTTTGATGCCTTGATTGACAAAGGTATCGACTATAATATCTTGATGCATGACCATTGGACACGCATTGGTCAACCTAAGTTACAGCCTACAAATGTTAAACTCAGCCCATTTGGGGGCAACACTCACTCACTTTTAGGAAAATGCAAAGTGGCTGTCTCTATCGAGTCTGAAAGTATACCAGTCTTCTTTTATGTGATGCTAAACACTAAAGGGACCAGTAATAAGTCACTAATAGGTCGCACTTTTAAAAAATAGACGAACTGCAATGTGGACTATAACCTAGATCGCATCCATCTTGCTATAGGCAATGTGTGCACAGTGACTACTTTCAGCAAGGGCTATCTTGAGCCTTCTACAATTGCAGAGCCACTGATAGAGACCCCTACGACCACGCCTATGACCAAGCCTAGGGAAAAGGGTTGTGATATCTCACCCCATGCTCAAATTGCTAAGACCAAGCCCACCAAGGCCATTCACAAGGCCAAAGAATCCATGCTCATATGGGTGCCAAAACGACAAAGGCCACCTCCTTGTAAATCGCAGAAACGTGCTTCTAAATGCAAAAACTATCAATCACAGCCTAAGAGGCAGCTCAGACGCTATCGACATAAGCACACTATCATGCCGCAATGGATCCTGAAAGATCTCTTGCGAGCACAAGGCTACTATGAGGGAAACCCCTGGATATGGGTGCCTAAGAGTGGACATTCAAGAGGCTCAACTCTAAGCAACCTCACTCCAGCTAGAGAGGCTTGCACATACGGAGCCCAGGCTGCAAAGCAAGCTGGACCAGCACCAGTTGTGATTAATGAATCCCAACTCATTTATCGTCCAAAGCTAGATGCCCCAGAATTATCCAAGTCAAAGGATGCGAGCACCCCCATGCCAACTCAGATAGAATGCAGCACACCTCATATGCCACTGGAGCCCCCTACAGCATCTCAAAGTGCTTCTGAGTGCAAAGTCCCATTTGTGACGCCAGCAATGGAGTCACCACTTTCCAACCCAATTGCACCATCACCACCAGCAGGTCTTAGGCCTTTGTATGAAAGAAGATCTTTCCTTTCAATGGCCAAGGATCTTGCTGAGACCTCGGGAGATGACGTAGTGACATGCATCAAGGAGTTAGATAACACCTTCAACACATTCGCTAGGAGCTATGAGAGGCTTAACCTAGGACTTCTTGATGAACCCCTTTCTTCTGATGTTTGTGCGTTGCCATGCACTTGGGAAGACTACAAGTTTATGACTATCAAATTCCCTAAAATTGCCACCGAATTAATCACTAATGGAGAAATCTCAAAGGAGCAAGCCGTTTTCGAAAGACTAATTACCTCGTACCGCAAGCCTGCTCGTTCTACACCTAAACAAGAACTGGAGGAGCTCACGCAGCCTGCCAGCTCTGCTTCTTCGTTCTTACAACTATGGTATGCCTTGCGACTCCAATGGGAGAAAAAAGGTTGCCGTATCATGACCAATGCCGAGCAAAGAAGGGCAATCAAAACAATTGAACACGACCCTACTTATGTGGCACCTCTTTCGTTTAGGGTTTTGGCCATTACACACAACATACACTTAGATGACCATGTGTTGGCCCACCCTTACATTGACCAATTCCTTACGAAAGAGGAGTTGCACGTTGTTAGTTGCCTCAACTCCGGGGACATCTTTCATGATGTCTTGACCTATATCATCAAGCTTCCATATGACAATGTGAACTTGATCGGCATGCCCAGCTTGAATATAACCCTAACCTCTATACTTGGCTATTGGCCAAGTAACTCGCCCCACAAAGTCCATGTGAGTCCTCCTTCTTCCCTTACTAATCCTAGGAAGGATTCCTTTAAAACTTAAGGAAAGGGGGGGGGGGAGAGCAAAGTGAGAGCCAAGTGATGTAGCAAGATGTATAATGGATGAAATGATCAACTGAATTCAAATAGGAAAGAATGCAAGGAGAAAATAGATGTTGCTTTTGAATTATTTCCAAGTTTCATGCCTCTGAATCAACATGGCAAATTGTCACACGCATTCTTTCTTGGGTTTTTGTTAGTGATGAGTCAATTCATAACGCTAATGTTGGCATGGTGGAATGACAGGCACCTAGCATGGCAGGACAGGGTAAACTTCCATTCACTGAGGAGGAGCTGACAAAGTATGGAATCAGTGTTGAGACACGTGGATATAGCTAGTTCACATTCAAACATACCACGAATTCAGACAAAGCCATCCTGGAAGAGCCGATAGTGAAGGAGTTGGTGGACAAATGCAACCTCTGAAAGTACATGGAAAAGGTCGGACAGGCTGTAGATTACAGCATGTGCAATGACTTCTTAAGGAGCTTTGATGAAGGTAGGAGCTATGGCACAGTCACAGTAAGGACCGATGACCAGGAAAGAAGGGTGCAAGTGCCCCTTAATGCAGCTATTGTTGAGAAAGCCCTGGGGCTTGTGTCCAAGAAGGAGAGGCACCCAAAAAGAGATGTATATACCATGATGGGAGTCAAAAAAGAGGACATGCACACAGTGGATGGAATTAGTTTGGATGATATTCGAGACCCCACAACAAGGATGCAAGCTAAAATGGTCCATGCCCTTTTCTCAGGACACAGATACAATGCTTTAATGAACAGAATCGGGGTGCCATTGCTAGAAAGCATCGCTGCAGGAGTTCCAGAGGAGGTGGATTAGAACGGCTTTGTTCAGAAAACTATTAAGATTTCAGCCGCGCTCCTGGCTCCAGCTGCAGCACCAACTGGTGGGGAATCTCCTGCCTCTACTGCACGATCCGCAAGGAAAAATCCTGCCTTGAAAGCCTCCACAATCAAATACAGAGGTGTCCTAACGGCAATCATCGATGAGGCTATCAAGGATGCCAGTATAGATGAAGAGCAAGCTATGCACCAAAGCTCACCTCACCACGAGGAAGGAGGCTCGAGTGAAAACACAATAAGCAACAAAGGAGAGCCGAAGGTACCACCCACTCAAGCGGCTAAACCACGGAAGCAAAAGAAGACTACAAGAGCCAGAAGAAGAATGAAGAAAGACTGAGCAAAGAAGAGCGAGCCGAGATGAAGAGGGTTCGAAGAGAGTCAAGGAGGGTGGAGGAGGAACGAAGAAAAAAAGAAGAGGAAGAACTCGAAAGAATTAGAGAAGAATCAAAGAAGGCAGAAGAAGAGAGGCAAAGAAGGGCAGAGGAGGAAGCCGATGAGCTAAGAATGAAAGAACTTGTTGAGTTGGCAGAGGCCACTCGTAGATCTATCGAAGAAACCCATGGGGGAGGAGAGATTGATCCTTTGAGTCCCCGCCATGAGGCTGAAGCAAGTGGCAGTGTGGAAGCGGCCCCAGTGGTTGTAGGCAAGGGCAAGTCCTTGCTGCACCCCTTGCCTTCCTCCTTCGTGCCAGTACCAACCGACACCACAACCACAACCACCCCGCAACCCACGCCCTCTCTAGAAACGGCTCAACTGATGAGCATGATGCAATTACTTGTCAGTAAAGTGGCTGAGATTGTACTAGAAGTCGGAGCAAAAAGGCCCACTGCGCAGATGCCAAGTCTAGGCAACATCCAAAACAACAAAAGCTAGAGGCATCAACCACTACAGCCCCTACTCCCATGCCACCTGGTGCCGACTACAACGCTTATGTGGTTGATCTTCTAGCACAATTGGATAAGGTGAAAGAAGAAACGAAGGTGGCCCTGGTGGAGCTAGAGAAAGAAAAGGAAACTTCAGCAGCCTTAAGGCTAGAAGTTTCAAAGCAAGGAGCCAACCGAAGAAGGGAGGTGAAAGCGCTACAAGATCAGCTGGAAGCAAAGACCAATGAAGCCCAGGACAATGAGAGCCCCCTAAGACAAAGGCTGGAAGATGAAGAGCAAAACCTGGTGGTAGAGCAGCAGAGCTTAAAGTTACTAGTGCAACAGTATGCTGAATTGGAACAGAGAACTGCCAAAATGGAAAGGTACGGACAGATAGCAGCTCAAGAGGGCAAGCCAAGTGAGCGACAAGAGGATGCCATAGCTTTTCGGTTATGGTATGGACTTGAAGAACAAGACAGATTGGAGAGAGAGAGAGAGAGAGTTCCTAGAATGGGAAAGACCAGCAGTCCCCGCAGCAGAAGCACAAAGGCTGCAAAATGAGGCACAACGACTACAAGGTGCATTGGAGATTGCCAAGGGAGACATAGAGGCCCTCATGGCCATGGCCTTCACCCAAAGAAGATTGCACCTTGCAAAGATCCAAAGTCACGAGCAGCTTGTGTAAGAAAAGTCAGAACTAATTGCTGAGGCAAAAAAAAGATTCAGCATTGCAAATCAGGCAAAAAAAATTGCTAAAGAATAGCTGGCTCGAAAATCTAGGGAAAGGAACCAACTCTGGTTCTTAACAAATGAGCAGCAGCAGGTTGTGACAACCTTGGCAAGTGAGCTGGAGAAGGGAAGAAAGAAGATGGATGAGAGAGCCAGCGAGTGGGAAAAGAACAATTTTTAAAGAGTTAGGCATTTAACAGAATGCTTGGCGGTGGCGGAGTGCGAGAGAGTGCTTGCTTAGTAACCTACCTTAGGTAAAACTAACCTAACTTTAGTTACCTTAACCTAACTTTAGTTACTAAACCCCCCTTTAGTTACCCTAACCCACTACAGTTAAACTAACCTAACTAGGGTTAGTCCCAACTAACCTAACTGTAGTTAGGTCCCACCTAACCTAACTCAGGTTAGTTCCACCCCCCACTAACCTAACCTAGGGTTAGTTGACCCCAGTTAGTTCCCCACACTAACTTAACCCCTAGTTAGTTTCCACCCTCACTAACTGCCCCATGGTTAGTTGCCTACTTGACTAACTAACCCTAGACTAACTTAACTTGACTAATTAACCCTAGAGTAACTTAACTTGACTAACCAACCTAGACTAACTTAATTGGCCTACCTAGCCTAGACTAACTCAACCTAACCTAATCAACCCTAACTAACCTAACTAGCCCAGACTTGACTTACCCTGACTTACCTGACTTATCTAGACTAACTTGCCTTAGTTGACTTGATGTAACCTTACTTACCCAACTAACCTAATTTACATCATTTAATTAATTTAGTTAATTTTAAAAAATTCATTTAAACTCAGAAAAATTTCTAAAATTTTTTCCTATTTTTTCCATTTTTTGGAATATTTGTCAGGTGGAAATTCAACCAACTAAATTGCAAAAAAAAATTAATTCTGAAAATTCATTCAAAATTACTTGAAAAATCAATAAATTTCATTTTAAATTAGTAAAAATGCAGAAGAAATTCAAAAAAATCTCAAAAAATTTCCACACACCCCTTTGCCCTTTTTCTACTAATTTTTACTTAAAACAAATATTTTCATAAAAGGCAACAAAATATTATTTGCACAACAAACCAAAAAAAAAAACACCAAAACCCTCATTTTAATGCTCCACATCATACACATTCATTTTAATCCCTGCACATCATCTAGCAGTCATGGCTGCATTCACAGCAATTGTGGACATTTCTTACATGGCTGATTTTTTTTTTCTTCATCGCATATCCATGTGCTATATATCTTGATTTTATTATTATTATTAAAAAAAGAAAACAAACAAAAACACACAAACAATTAACAAAAAAAACAAAAACAAATAACAAAACAAATAAACCACACCACATTATCAAAATAAAACAAACACACCTAAACTACAAAACAAACAAAATAAAAAATAAAAAATAAAAAATAAAATAAAAATACAATAAAAACACTAAGGTGTTTTCTTTTTTGTTCAGTCAGTTGTCTTTGATTTTGTTTGACTGGATTCATTGCTTTTGGGGGACTCCTCCGTGCGTCTTCAGACCATTGCATACACACCCCTACCAGGTATTTATTTTGTGAGCTTTATTTATTTTCATTACCCCCTTAATTACAATTAATTGCTAAAATGAACTATTTATTCACCCACATTTTCCACGCGCATTCGTGCTAAACACATAATTTAATAATTTTAAAATCAACCGACCGTTCACTTTGCACACGCTACGTGCGCTTAAGAGGCACCTTAATTGTAATAAAAATGAACCAGCCATCACGAAGAAGCATGCGCTGGCAAAAAAGCGCTCCACATCACTATTAATTTTTAATTAAGGAATTTGCATTTAGAGACCCAGTCTGGGAATCGTAGTCCGGATTGCAATAAAGCACCGTTTCACCATCATAATTTGTAATTAAAATTTTAAGAAGGAACCATCGTTTTCTTATTAAGGTTTATAACCTAATAAAATGTCACCCATTGTTAATAATTTCTTAAAATAAACCCTTCATTAAACTAATTTTCCCTCACTGCACTTTTTTCCCCTTTTTAATAAACACGCTTCCTGGGATGGGCGCGTTAAAGTCTTTTAGTTGACACTGATGGTCCAAGTTATAATCAAGTCTTGATGTCCATTTTTATGGTATTCTGATTTGTCTATGTGTTACGATTACGGGTGCGGTGTGAAGTTCTTTCTTTCTTGCCTGATATGGGGATTTGGATGCCTGTTTGTTGTATCGCATGAAGTTTTCGGTCACATGTCTGTAGAGGTCATGCCGAATTTTTTCTAGGATGTGTATTGTCTGGGGTGGTAAATGGGTTAGTTACGTCTATGTCTGTATGAGTGTCCTTCTTTTTGGATTGATTTCTTTTTTATATCCCTTTGGTTATTTTGTAGGCATTCTTTGTGATTTGTCTGTGTTGTGGTGTGTGTGTTTTCCATCTAAATGGCGCCTCATGCTCCTCCTCCTATCTAGTACGTCCCACTGGTTAGTAGGGATTACTCTTCCCTACTCACTTTTGAACCTATAGCGAAAGCAGGCCTCGCGACTTTTGTGGCTGCCTCCTCCCCCTTGATTCCAAAAGATCCATCCATGTGTGATAAGTTCCTTGTCTCATACAATAAGAAGTCGAGACTGGTCCATGGTGCTTCCATGACATTGACACCCCGAGGGTTAGGGAAGGCTTTGTCTCTTCCCTACAAAGGAGAGCCCTTTGTTACAACTAGACAGCTATTCTCCAACGATGAGATTTTGAAGCTGTTACAGAAACAGACCAAGGAAATTCTAGATGTCAAGAAAGTGATCAACACTTCAGGAGTTTTCTTTTTCATGATCACTGATCCTGTGTGGAAGTTGGTTTACCAGTTTCTCCAAGATAGGTTTATGCCTGCAAAAACACCATCCCATTACTTGTCCAAAGAGCTCTTACAGCTTCCAGGATAGTGTTAAAAGGAGTAGCTATTGATTGGAGCACTTACCTACTCACAAAAATGGATCAATATTTCGTCAAAGTAACCAGGGGCAACGTCACAAATGTCACCTATGGATCCTACTTGTATGCTTTCTTAACATACTCATGCCTAAAGAAGGGTGTACTTCCATCTCTTCCATTTGATCCAATACCTCCTCCACCACCTTCAGAAGAGTCAGAACCTATTGATATAGAGGATCTGGATTCTCCTCCTCCCCTGGTCATTCAGCAAAAAAGCTTGAAGCGAGTAGCGGATAAAGCTCCTTCAGTTCTTCCTTCAATTACAATTCCTGCTACATCTGGCAGTGACCTCCTTGCTTATCTCATATGTAACAACCTGTTCAGAGCACATAGAGAGGGTTCCTTGGGCATATCAGTCCCTTCATTGAACAGTCTAGTGTCAGAGTTCAATTGAACTTTCAGTGAGACAGCCTGTGTTCAACAGTTGTATGCTTTCTTTTACGAAGAACTAATGCAGTCCAAAGACCAATTGCATAAGGCAACATCCGAATTAGCCTCTATCAAAGACACATTGGCAGATCTGTTTAAGAAGATGGAGCAACAAACCCAAATGATTGAGACCCAAAGAGAAGAGATATCTTCTTTGAAGATTGAGTTAACAGAAGCTCAATCCGAGGTCACTAAAATCTCACAGGAGAAGGAAAGGATGTATAAAGAAGCACAAGAGTTTCAAACTCTTTTAGATGTAAAACTCTCAGCCTTACAGACTGCTACTAACACAATGGAATCACAAGCTTCCCAAATCAAGTAGTTGTAAGACCAACTAGCACAGTCACGGTCTGTTCTTCCAAGTCCTAATGTTCCCCTGATCCCTTCTCTCTGAAAGCAGGACTTGGCAGTTCTCCAGAGACAAGCTACCTTGTGTCCTTTATTCCAAGATAAAGTGGAATGATTGCAATCCAAGATGGATCTGCTATGGTCTACGTTTGAGCATTTCTAGGAATATGTTCCTCCGGACCATTCTTTCTTTGTCCCCTATGAATTGCAAAAGTTGGCATTTTACATGAAGCTTTCAACGATGGATCTTCCTCTTCCAAAGGATGGTTGGAGTGGGGCTTGGTCTCTTGAGTTGCTGACAAAAGTGGTCCGTATGGTGTTTGAAGATTCTGTGACGACGGATACCATGTTACTATCATATATATATCTACGAGGTGATCTGTTGATTCCAGATGAACTAGATATGGCCTGGTATGTGGGAGACGTGGTTTTGCAAGATGTTTTATATGTCAACTATTTGGAGTTGCGAATAGATGACATGTTCCAGAGTTACTTCTCAAAAGTGGCTACTTGTCCTGATAATTCCTGGCACTCAATGATTGATTCGGTGGTCTTGAATCAACGTTAGAACACAGCTTCTACCTATGTACAGAGCACTAACCAACTGAGGGTGGATCTCTTAGCTCACCTTTCCAAAAACAATCCATTTGATTCAACCTTTTTTTATGCCTATCAGAGAAGTTCTATTTTAGGTCCCTCTATTCCTAGCCTACTGTACTACCAACAAATGGCTCATCGCTATGATACCTATCTTTCCCTTTATCAAACCAATTCAACAGCAATCTTACCCCTTCTTTTCCAACCTCAATCTTTTTCTCAAATTCCCATATTTACCTATTGCTCTTTTATTGAATATAGAGTATTTTCCCCTTCTCCACCATGCCCTTCTCCATCTATCCATATACCTTCTACCTTTCCTATTTATCAATTGACACCCTTCCTAACTGATTCCCTAAAATTTTCAGCCACTCCTTCTTTAACTTATTCCTCCTTTTATGATTTTGCCTACCCATCTCTTGATCCTCTTTTATTTATTCTACTTCCATCTCCTGCCACTTCCATCTCTCAACCCCCTAAGTTAGTTAGTGAATATGAAGGGTTTGATCAGCAGATTACCAGAAGAAGAGGATGGAGCTCAACTGATTCTCTTACAAGACCTCAGATTAACTGGCCAATAATTCTAGGAGATTGGACAACTGCCAGTCAAGCATACCAGAAGTACCTTCATTTTGCTCACCAATATTCACAATCTCTAGATCCTTCGGTGAGATTGATAGTTCATTTTGCTTGGTATCTAACATACATGCATAGGCATTCCTATAATGATCAAAAGGCCATTCCAAAACTTTGTATGAATGTCAATGTGAACATTGACTCCCACTAGTTGGATGTCCTGTATTTTCATGCCCTATGTCTACCTAGCAAATACCTTGTTTTGCTAGAAAGGATGTGCTGCTTGCAGTTCTTTCAAAATCCTCCAAAGATATTTGTAGATGAATCATTCTCTATGGATCGCTTTCGAAACCACCATGCCTTCAAAAGGGATCATCTTCATTGATGCCTTTGCAATGTATCTTGGATGCTTCTTAATGATATATATCTCTTTTTAGAGGTGTCATTCAGATGGTTGTGTTAGTGTTTGTGTGTGTTGTAATAATTGTATGTGATGAGTTCGTGCTGATTGAGAATCATTTGTTCGAGAGCTCTTTTCAGAAGATTGATGGTGGATGGAAAGCCTATGGTGGAAAGCTGAAGAGAACTTCTTATATCCTTTACAAATTTGTTATGGCTTTTCAAATTATTAATCAAATGAGTTATTGAATAATGGGAGTTTTCCTTTAGTAGTTTTCTATCAGATACAGGTGATAAGTTGGGGTCGTGGTTTGGAGAGATTATTGGAGATCCTCCAGACGGAAAAAATTGAGCTCTTTAATGAACTTATATTCTTCTTTTCCTTAGGTTGCGAGGACGCTTCCTTTCTAAGCGTGGGGATATGTTGAGAGTGGAAAAAGACTGAATTTTTGACTCATTTTTGTTGTTTTTGAGGTCTGAATGATTGATTTTTGATGGATTTAGAGTGATGTATGGTTGTTAATGGAAGTATTTGAGAATGTTTTGGATGATATTGACTATGTTTTGGAAGTTCATGATGATTCTTAGTGGAGATATGAAGCTCTGTGATGTTCTGGTAGGTTCTGTTGAGCTTCTGATTGGTTCTGTATACCTTCTATATAGCTTCTGTTTTGTTCTGATTGTCTTCTGTATGAAGCATGGATTGATGATTGATGAAGATTGAGATCTTTTGAAAGCTTATTGAATAGTTTTTGGTAGGTTGGAATGGTTTGAGTATGAGTTATGAGGTTTTGATGACCTTTTGTAGAGCCTCTGTCTCTGTACTGTAACAGTACTCTAGCTGCTCTGGTATTGTATTGTAACTGTTCTGTAGACCTTCTGTAAGTGTTCTGTAGAATGTGTGTGACTTTGGGAAAGTTTTCTAACCTTTGGAAAGGATGAATCTAAGTTCAAAAGAGCTAAAACAAGTGGAAGAAGCAGCTGCTGAAGACTGAAGAGAAGACTAAGTGACAGTGACAGTAGTAAGCTGTGAAAAGACACTGTAGTGGCTCTGGTGACTCTTCATATCAAACATACCTCTTCGGAGGTGCATCCACGACCTAAAAATGATTATTGAGGGTTATTATGAGATCATTGTAGCGAGGATATGATGTACTATTGATAGAGAGAGAGAGAGAGAGAGAGAGAGCCAGAGATAGTCAATTCTATCAAAACAGTGTAATTGTATATGAGAGATTGAGAGAGAGAACTATGAAGACATTGAAGAAGGATAATATGTGATTGATTTCCATTCAAAGTTTTGTGTTCTTTGTTCTATTGAAAAATTCTATGAAGATGTTGAAGATTATGGTTGATTCTATCAAATCTGTGGGAGAAATCTACTATGATGCTGCGTGAAGATTTCCTGTTTTCTTTGTTTTGATCATCAAAAGAATGAAATAAAAGCTTGTTGATGTTACAAGATAGATTTTCTTGCAAGAGAATTCCATTTTCCTTGGTGTTCCTATTGGGGCTCCAGTGGGTCTCTGCATTACTAGGAACTTGATAAGCCTAAGATAATTACAAGTAGTTAGGAAGGCTGGATCTGGGCAAGAAGAAAAATCCGCGAGGAAGCGGTTAATAGATGGGAGGAGATCCTCTAACTTAAAAACTAGGCATTCCTCGGGGCTCCGGGCATTAACATTATATATTTTAGGAAAGTCAAAATCCCCATGAATATTTCGATCATAGTCAACTCCATGCCTACGGGAGTAGGGCATGTAGATGGGATCATTGCGTTCTTCAGGGAGCGAGATGCAGAAGGCGGTCCAGGCATCAAAATTGGTATCCCAAATCCTCCTCCGCCACTTTGGCTGTGTCTCGTAGCCTTGGATAGTTTTGGGAACCCTGTTTACTTTGTCTTGCCATTAGTCTTCAGGCTCTTGCCTCCATCTAGTTATTATGAGGCTTCTTTCCTCTATCCACCTGTTTGCAAGATCATTAGTCAGATCCTTGATCTTGGCTAGAATACCTAGAGGCGACGCATGGTCCAGAGAGCGTGGATAAGAAAATGAAAGTTCAAATGGCCTCGTCTGGAACTCCCGTTCACGCCATATGACCAATTCCTGAGGCCAATCGATAGGATGGGGATCCCCCTGTGGGGATCCCCCCGTAGTGGCACCGGCTCTTCAGGAAATTGTCTTGGCAGTGATCGTGCTCTGCGTTGGGCTTCCTCTGCTAGTTCCTGCCTTCTTCTTCCGGCTACCACAATGCGCTCAGGCATATGGGCATCTTTGGGCTCTTCAGGCGGGAGGTCTGGTAGAGGCGGACTGGGCATTCTTTGTTGCTCTTCTTCGGCATCCTGCTCAAAGTCCGGACCCTCTTTGACACTCTGCTCGGCAGTTGATGGGACCGCTTGTGGTGGTGGTGGTGCCTGCTCATGCTCTTCGAACCCAAGTTCCTGGAGCTCAACAGTGGAGAGGCCGGCATGGCGTAGGTAGTGAAATTACTGCTCTTTTGTGATTCTTGTGCCTGTTGGAAGCTCCCGTTCTTGAGGGCCATACCTTAGTGCTCGTGTAGTCAGTTTGAGCTTCCAACTAAAATTAGGTTATTTTTAACCAAAGTTAGGTTAGTTTTAACCAAAGTTAGGTTAGTTGCCAACCTGGCAGTTAGGTGGTGGGAGGAGGAGGAGGAGGGGGAGGAGGTGGAGGTGGGGGGAGGAGGAGGAGGAGGGGGAGGAGGGCCCAGGTGGCGTCGGTAGTGGCAAAGGACGCAGGTGGCGACCATGATGACAGAGGACGCAGGTGGCGTCGATGGTGACGGAGGACGCAAGGGGCGTCGGTGGTGAGATGGGCAGCGCGACGACCGTCTGGGCGGCAGTCTTCGACGGCCAATGACCGGAGCGCGGGCGGCAAAGGCACGGCGTCCAAGGCATCTGGCGGCACAAGCGCAGAGGGTAGGCAACCTGGAGGCAAGGCGGCTTAGTGGGAGAGGTGGCCTGGCGGGAGAGGCAAGGCGCCTGGTGGGAGAGGCGACCTTGCGGGAGAGGCAAGGTGCCTGGTGGAAAGGCCTGGCCGAGGGGGAGAGGACCAAGGGGAGGTTGAGGAGGAGTAGGCTGAGGGAGAAAGGCATGGCGGTGCCGACAGGAGGAGTTGGGGAGGAGTGAGAGAAGGAGGAGGAAGAAGAGAAGAAAAGAGAGAAGAAGGGGAGGGAAAAGGAAGGAGGAAGAGAGGAAATAAGAGGAAGGAGAAGAAGAGAAGGAAGGAGGAGAGAGGAAGGGGAGCTCGTGGCTATGGAGCAAGGAGCAGGGAGGAGACACGCACAACGGACAGGTAATGAATTTTTTTTCTTTTTAAAAAAAATAAAAATAAAAATAATACATTTCCTTTTTTTCTTTTTATTTTTCTTTTTTTTCTTTTTATTTTTCTCTTTTGTTTTTCTTTCTTTTTGTTTCTTCTTCTTTTTTTGGAGTTTTTTTTTATTTTGTGTGTATTTTTTTGTTTTAAATAATGAAAAAAATAAAATTAAAAGAAATAATAAAATAGAAGAACACATCCCCAGTCCGTGTACATACGCGGGCAGGGGTAAAAAAATTTGCAATGAGGGGGTCAAGCGCACAGGGACGGGGACGCGCTAGCCACGGACACCATGGGGCATCCCGAGGCGCGTAAAACCAAAAACAAGCGCGTTCACACGCAAGGTGAGAAACGTGGTTAACATGAAAAAGGAAGAAAATTTAATAAAATCCAAACCGTTTGTCGGATCAAAAATCCGTAAAAAGGAAAAATGGGCCAGGAGACGAGGGGAAAATGTTGAAAACATGTAACATGGGTTCTGGGGCAAAATCAGGGTGTTCACATGGGGAAAACGCAAAAAAAAAAACCTGAAAACACATACGGGCATTAATATCAAAAAATCCGCGCATCGAAACGAAGTGTAAAAAGAAGGAAAAGTGTACAGAACAATGTATCCGACAACCTTATCACAAGAAAACACAATTTCGATCGAGATAGGATGCATTCATATGGGAAAAACCCCAAAAATGGACCCAAAAATGGACTCAGAAATTAATACGGGAAAAACCGTGCATTGAAATAGAGGACTGTAAAAAGGAAAAATGTCTAGAAAAAAGGGATTCACAGGACTGGTACATCAAAACTCAATGTGGGAAAAATTAGGAAGGTTTCACATGGAAAAAAAATAAAAAATGCATTCAAAGACGCTCGAAAAAATTAATAACTAAAAATCCGGCAGTCGGAAAAGAGGGGAGGAAAAATGAAAAAATGGGGGAAAGGCTAGCAGGACACGGCTGTCAAATCAAACTGGAATTCTAGTGAAAATAGGGCAGGTTCACATGGAAAAATATGAAAAATAGGCATGAAAAAGACTTGAAAACCCGCAAAAATTAATAACGGATAAACCGTGCATCGAAAGAACACTGAGTAAAAAGGAAAAATGTCAGGGGGAAGGGTTAGGACAGGTCTGGTGCATCAGATCAGGGCTTCGAAGCAATAATGATGCGTTCACATGGAAAACTGTCCAATTTACGAGAATTACTTCAAAAATTAATAACTTGAGAATCGTCTATCGGAACAGGGGTTGATAAAAAGGAAAAATAGGCGGTTCAAAGGGGCAAATAGGGCTGTAAGGTTGGATTGGGATTCCAATGAACGTAAGGTTCGTTCGTATGAAAGAAGCGCAAAACCGAAAATAAGGGCAAACAGTCAAGAAACAACCCGGAGGACAGGGCGAAATAGAACGAAAGGGTGGGGAAGGGACCCCATCAAGGTAAAATGAAATCACGGCATAGATGCATGAGCAAAATAGGGTATATGCATAGAGGTATGCAACATAGACGCGCAGGGAGGTGTCCCCACACTTAAGACCTTAGCAGGAAGGTTAAACCAAACTTCACGGACTTAGTACCAACCAGATGTCCCCACACTTAAGACATAACTAGTACTGAGAAACAAAAGGTGTATGGTTAGAAAAACTTGGCCCATATTGCCGAGGAGGAATGTCGACTATCGAGGTTGCGTCTGGAGGCGTCGTCGGCTGTAGGAGGTAACAAGGTATCTTCACAGCACACGTCCTTCATCCTTCGTGGCAGAGATCATGCAGTAGCACCCAGGGAGGTAGCTCGCTGAAAGAATCATAGGAAATTCGTCGATAGCGAGGGATATTGCACTCAACTCACGATCACTCAAATGGATTGAAAGAGCAGGCACTCGCCCCATGACTAATATCACTCGAGGAAATCAAGATGAAATCCCAGAGCTCACACCTGGTTTAGAAATCGACAAGGAAATGATCCTGAGGGAGTATGCCAGGGTGCACAATTGATGGTGCAACAGGCATCCAACCCATCTGGCATAAGTGCAAGGAGGAAGGCTAGGGAGCCTTGCAGTGCAGTGTATAGAATAGAGTGACGTGTCCTGTGTTGATGGCAGAAACCTAGCCTGTGGGTGCATAGGAAAACGGAAACGTACCTGACTCCAATGGTCGCAACGTCCCTCAATCCTCACCTCTCGATAATTGATTGAAGAATACCAGTCACACTCAACTCACCCTCTGCCTCACGCTTTGTTGAAAGATACAGAAGGCATCCCTTTCCTGAAACCCATTGATGTAATCCTCACGGTCACTTGTGCAGAGGTTGTATGCCTTGTGCACATTTGATGGTGCAATTGTGCATTGTTGAGATATCGAGCTCCACTCGTGATATGCCAGGGTGACCGTTGTGTATTTATGTCACCGACTTGTCAGTGCAGACGCGGTTGGTACACCGCCCATGAATAATAGCTACATGACAGCTATCCTTATCTACTCTAGTTCGTGGCTCAATTAGTATGCCACCTTAGTTAGTTGAGTTTGGTTTGAGACCCATATATAGGGTTCTTCTATTTCTTTGTATTAGAGTTCTTTTGGCTTACACAACTAAGAAGAGGAAAACTATTTTCAGCCTCCACCTCTGTGTGTGTTCCCCCATTGTGCAAGCAAAAAAGCTACAAGTGAGACTCATTCCTTCTCTCCCACAATCTTGACATGGTATCAGAGCCTTGTTCGTGGTAAGGAGCTCAAGAAAGCAAGCCAAGCCCGTGGTGTTCTGGTAAGAGGAGCAGTGTTGCTTTCATTTTCTGTTTTGGGAGCAGATCTCTGCAGCAGGTAGCACAGCCGGAAAGTACAGGAGTGCATTGTCTCAGGTTGAGACGCCCTTCGCGGTGAAGCAAGAGGGCACTATATGCTGCGGGCAAGGGCTTTAGCCCTTGGCGACCTTGTTTTTGTTATTTGAGGCCATTTCGGGGCCTGTTTTGGAGGCGGAAGTTTTCTGCACGCACTTAGGAAAAGGCCCAGTTTTATGCTGTGCAGCCACTGTTCTACAGGTCGGTGAAAAGTTACTGTAGAAATTGCATCGTATGCTTGTGCGCAGAGACATTGGGAGTTACAGAATCATCCCTGTTGCCTGTTGATGCAAAATCGCCACTAGGAAGTGACTGTGTGGTCAAATACCACTTTCGTCAGTTTTGCATATTTGTCTTTGTGAGGCTGAAGCTGTGTTGTTTGCAATGACAGAATTTTTTGCAGTGCTCTGTAATGGCGTCTGATTCTCTCTCACAGATTGTCACTGAAAAGCTTGACAAGAACAACTTCCAAGCATGGAAGTTTAGAATGACGAATTTCCTTATGGGAAAAGGATATTGGGAATCTGTTGCAGGAAATGAAGAAGAACCAGTTCTTCCTGATGTTCCCAATCAACAGCAAATGCAGGCATTTAAAGCATGGCATGAGAGAGCCAGGAAAGTTATGTACTGGCTGTCTATCAGCATTTCAGACTCTATGATTGTGCATATTCAAGATGCAAGTACGCCAAAGGAGGTATGGGATACTTTGTCAAAAATGTATAGCAGAAATACGCAAGCCAGGAAAATGCAGCTCAAGCAAGAGTTGCACAATGTGCAAAGAGAAAGTATGAGCATCAATGACTACCACATGAAGGTGAAGAAGATTGCAGATGCACTTGCTTCCATTGGGTCGCCAGTGGAAGATGATGATTTAGTCTCATTGACCTTGAATGGTCTAGGAAAGGATTATGCACAGTTCCGAACATCCATTTCCGTCCGTGAAAGATTTCCTGATTTTGAGGAGTTGATTGCTCTTCTAATTTCTGAGGAGCAGAGAAATGGTGGTGCATCTTCTTCAAGAGGAACTTCAAAAGAAGCTGTCTTCTACTCAAATGCTGGAAGAGGTAGAGGCAGAGGTAGAGGAGGCCGATATGGAGGCCGTGGTAGAAATCAGAATATGCAGCAAACTCAAGAAAACCAATCCTATGGAGGAGGACGTGGTAACTCTAGGTCGTGGTGGATGGCAAAGAGGCCAAAATGCAAATAGTAATGTTGAATGCTACTACTGTGGTAAAATGGGTCATATGGCTAAAGACTGCTATAAAAAGCAGAATTACATCATGAATGGAAAACTGCAACAAGGGAATTATGCATCTTCTAGTAGACAGGGTGATGACAGAAATGAGCATTTATTTATGGTGCAGCACATGAACAATTCTGTGACAAGTGCAGAAGAAAGCAATGATGTATGGTATGTTGACTCAGGTGTATCAAACCACATGACAGGTCATGCAGAATGGATGGAGGATGCAAGGAAAATGGAAAAACCAGGATTTGTGGAGACTGGTGATGATACTGCACATCCTATTGTGCAGATTGGAAAAATTCCTTTGTCTATGCAGGATGGGAAAAAGAAATACCTGTCCGATGTATTTCATGTTCCGAATATCACCAAGAATCTGGTTTCTGTTGGTCAAATGGTTGAGCAGGGCTTGCAGGTCAGATTTAATCCTCATGGATGCTTTGTTGAGGATATGAAAAATAGAGGTCGCTTGATAGCAAAAGGAAAGAAGAAGGGAAGAATGTTTACGTTGGATGCAGACATGTCTGAATTGAGTGCAGCAATGTTTGCACATGGGACCGATGTAGTTGCAGATATTGATATATGGCATAAACGCATTGGTCATGTTAATGTACAGCGACTTAAATCAATGCAGGCCCAAAATATTATTGCAGGATTGCCCAAATTCAAGGTTGCAGAAATGCATAAGGTATGTGAAGCCTGTCAGTTTGGAAAACAGGCAAGGAAACCATTTCCTAGATATGTTCAAGAGAGTGAGAAGCCATTGGAATTAATCCACTCTGATGTGTGGACTACTAAAGCTACATCTCTTGGAGGCTGTCATTATTTTGTCACTTTTATTGATGACTATAGCAGAAAAGTTTGAATGTATTTTATGAAAAAGAAAAGTGAAGTTTTTGGGCGTTTCAAAACTCTTAAAGCTATGGATGAAAAAGAAACAGGTCTGCAAATAAAATGCCTAAGGTCAGATGGAGGGGGAGAGTACCTCTCAAATGAGTTTGCAAGGTTCCTGCAGGAGCATGGCATAAAGCAGCAATATTCATGCAGTCATACCCCACAACAAAATGGAATTGCAGAAAGGAAAAACAGGCATATTGGAGAGGTATCTTGTTCCATGCTCAATGAAAAAGACCTGCCAGATTTTTATTGGGCTGAAGCAGTTGCTACAGCAGTCTACATAATGAACAGGACTCCCACTGCAGCAATACATGGGATGACTCCAGAGGAGAGGTATACTGGTAGGAAACTATATATTTCTCATTTGAAAATTTTTGGTTGCATTGCCTATGTACATGTGCCAGATGAGTTGAGATCCAAGTTGGATCCAAAAGCTGAGAAGTGCATCTTTATTGGTTACTCTCTGCAGCAAAAAGGGTATAGATGCTATAACCCTTCTACTCCTAAGTTTACAGTGAGCAGAGATGTTGTTTTTTATGAGATGAGTAGCTAGTATAAACCAGTAAATGTGATTGATGATGTAGATGCACAAAATGGTAATGCTGCACAGAATTCACAGCAGCAGTCACAAAATATTAGTGGACCTGGAGCGTCCTCTAGCAGTGGTTCACATTCTTCGCCATGGACAGGAAGATTGAGATCAGGAGAATCTTCTCAAAGCAATGCAGATAGTGGTATGTAGGTATCACGAAAAGGAAAAGAGAAGGTTGATCAGCCCATGTTTGATGTGAATGCAGGTCACTCTTATGTGGATGGTGAATCCAGTGGCTCAGAACAGAGCATTGATGATGAGTTGGGTATTCCTTCTATTGTTACACCTGGAGTAAGGAAGACCAAGGATGTTTTGAGAGCACCTGGGAGTGAACCTACTTTGCGCAGGTCTATGAGAGCTAGGTATCCTATGGATAGGCTGAAATATGATGGATTTACAGCCATTCACTATGCATATATGGTTAAAGTGATACAGGAACCAGAACCCACTTCATTTGACGAAGCCATGGGAAAAGAAAAATGGGAGAAAGCCATGGATGAAGAAATGGATGCCTTGGAAGCAAATGCTACATGGGAATTGGTACCTTTGCCTAAAGGTAAAAATGCAATTGGCTGTAAGTGGGTTTATAAGGTGAAGCACAATGCAGATGGTTCTATGAACAGATACAAGGCAAGATTAGTAGTCAAGGGGTATGCACAAACATATGGCATTGACTATGAAGAAACATTCAGTCCGGTTGCAAGGATGGCAACCGTAAGAGTAGTCATTGCTATGGCTGCATCAAAGGGATGGTCTTTACATCAGATGGATGTAAAGAATGCCTTCTTGCATGGTGATTTGCAAGAAGAGGTCTATATGGAGCAGCCACCAGGTTATGTGCATGTTGTTCATCCTGAGTTTGTTTGCAGGTTGAAGAAAGCCTTGTATGGCTTGAAGCAAGCACCTAGAGCATGGTCTGACAAGATAGGACATTATCTTGTCACTATTGGCTTTCAGATTTCCAAGGCAGATTTCTCACTTTATGTGAGAAAAACAGAGAAAGGTATTATGCTACTTGTCATTTATGTTGATGATTTGATTATGACAGGTGACAGTGATGAAGATATCCTTCATGTGAAAATGCTATTGAAGCAGAAGTTTGAGATGAAGGATTTGGGAGAGCTGCGTTATTTCTTGGGCATTGAGGTGATTAGATCACCAAGTGGGATACAGCTCTTGCAGAGGCAGTATGAATTGGACATGTTGTCCAAATATGGGATGACAGGCTGTAAGCCTATTTCAGTTCCTTTGGAGCAGAATGTGAAGCTGAGCACAGATGCAGGTGAGCTTCTAGAAGACCCTACTATGCACAGATGCATAGTAGGAAGTTTGATTTATATGACTATTACCAGGCCAGATTTGAGCTATGCTGTTGGATTGGTAAGTCAGTTTATGCAGGCTCCAAGGAAACCACATTTGGATGCGGCTAGACGCATACTCAGGTATGTGAAGTCCACATTGCAGTATGGACTATTTTATGAGACTGGGGTTCAGATACAGCTGCATGGATACACTGATGCTGATTGGGCTGGTAGTATTTCTGATAGACGATCTACCAGTGGATATGTGTTCTCTTTTGGGAGTGCTGCAGTCACTTGGAGCAGCAAGAAACAGCCTACAGTTGCCTTCTCGAGCACAGAGGCTGAGTACAGGGGTGCAGCAATGGCTGCATGTGAGGTAGCTTGGTTGCATAAGCTACTTTATGATATGCATCAGTCTATAGATGGGCCAGTTCTTGTCATTTATTATGACAACATGAGTAGTATACACTTGGCAAATAACCCAGTCTATCATGCTAGAACAAAGCACATTGAGGTGCATTATCACTATGTGCGAGAGAGGGTTTTGCTAGGTCTTATTGATCTAGTTTATGTCAGCACAGAGGATCAGGCAGCTGACATATTCACGAAGGCATTGGGCGCAGAGAAGCTGCGCAAGTTCAGAGACTTGCTTGATGTGCAAGAATTGGGATTGAGCTCGAGGGGGAGTGTTGAGATATCGAGCTCCACTCGTGATATGCCAAGGTGACCGTTGTGTATTTATGTCACCGACTTGTCAGTTGTTGCAGACGCGGTTGGTACACCGCCCATGAATAATAGCTACATGATAGCTATCCTTATCTACTCTAGTTCGTGGCTCAATTAGTACGCCACCTTAGTTAGTTGAGTTTGGTTTGAGACCCATATATAGGGTTCTTCTATTTCTTTGTATTAGAGTTCTTTTGGCTTACACAACTAAGAAGAGGAAAACTATTTTCAGCCTCCACCTCTGTGTGTATTCCCCCATTGTGCAAGTAAGAAAGGTACAAGTGATACTCCTTCCTTCTCTCCCACAATCTTGACATGCATCCCACCTTGTGCAGGCATACAGTGCAAGAAGAAAGGCCAGGGAGCCTTATAGTGCAGTGCACAGAACAGAGTGTGCATTGTGCATTGAGAGGCCCATCTCGTGTATGTAACACTCCGTTCACACATCTCACCTCTCATTTGATTTGAAGGGAAAGACTGGGCACTCACCCCACCCTCTGTCTCACTCTCTGATAGATACAAAGGGCAGCCCATACTCATGTCCCCATCCTGTTAGGATGAAAGCTCACATCACTCTAGGTGTTGGTGATGAAGATTATGTCAGTTGTTGTTGTCATGAGGATCTTGAAGGCGAGGCGTACCTAGGGAGGTAGCCTACAAATCTCGTACTTCAATGATTTGTAAGAAAGATCGTCTGTTAAGAAGGGCAGACGGACTGATATTGCAGAGACAGCGTACCAAGGGAGGTGGCTTCAAATTACTCTCTAAAGAGGTTCTGCTAGTGAGTCAACTATCCTAAATTGCGGGGTGTTACCACCTTTTCCACAGTCACCTTCTCACCCAAGGGTGTTTCCACCTTTTCTTGGAACGAGACCTGTTATGATAGGGAATTTCTTCCTTTTCTCCCATAATAGTTTTATTGTTTTGTTTGCTGTTTTTTTTTTCTTGTTTTCTTTTCCCTTCTTTTTTTCCTTTTTTTTCTTTTTTTTTTCATTG
Organism: Lygodium microphyllum; assembly: GCF_053477565.2. Taxonomy (NCBI): domain Eukaryota; kingdom Viridiplantae; phylum Streptophyta; class Polypodiopsida; order Schizaeales; family Lygodiaceae; genus Lygodium; species Lygodium microphyllum. The sequence continues at coordinate 123,781,114 of NC_141149.1, forward strand.
AGAAAGAGAATGGTAGAAATACCATATGTCAGGACCAACCTCGCCACCGTTGTTGGATCAAACGGGAAGAGAACAATGTCGGAGTGAGATGTTTCTGTGTGAGGTGGTAGCAGAACGAGACCGCCTCATGAGGAGAATCATAAGGGCTAGCAGAATCACGACAAGAAGGACAGTACGATGCCCAAAAGGAAAGGGGTAGGTCGACTATGATTGTCAAGATCCCTAGGGAGGGAAGTACTTCTTCAGGTAATAGCCATTGATGAGGAAAGGATCAACAGAGGCATCAACGGTCTGCACCTGAACAGAACCGTTAGGATTGATAACAAGTACCTTGTACGGGCCCATCCACCATTGTTGAAGCTTGCCAGGAAACTTGCCAAATCTCGAATCATAGGCTAGGACAAGATCACCTTCTTTGAACTCCTTGTGCTTGATGAAACTGTCATGATAGGCCTTGCGTCGTGCTTGAGCGATTTCCATGCTCTGTAAGGCCATCCATCATATCTCATCCAAGCATTCCAAGTGCAGGAGATGGCGTTGCAGTGACTCACTATCTCCCAAACATTCTTTAACTACCACTCACAAAGAGGGAAATTCCAGCTCAACAGGAAAGACAGCTTCTGTACCATACACTAGCTAGAAAGGGGTCTGTCCTGTTGCTGCCTTATGAGAGGTTCTGTACGCCCAAAGGGTCTCTGTAAGTCGATCGTCCCAGTCGCGACGATGTACGGCAATCGTTCTTGTCAGAATCGAGCAAAGGATGCGATTGGTGACTTCAACTTGGCCATTGGCTCTAGGGTAGTAAGGAGTGGACTTACGATGGCGGATCTTATACAGCTCAGTCAGCTCCTCCATGATTTTGTTAAGGAAATGAGTACCTCTATCACTTACCATCTCAAGGGGACTGCCAAAACGGGTGATAATATTCTTGTACATGAACAGGGCTACACTGTTACCATCATCCCACTTCAGGGCTTTAGCTTCACACCACTTTGTGACATAATCCGTACATACTAAGATGTATTTGTTCTGCTTCCGTCTAGTAGGTGGATCAATGGGACCCACGAAATCAATCCCCCACTTCTCAAACGGATTTTAGGGGAGAATGGGTTGAAGTGGCATGGCACTTGTTTTGGTGGGTTTTCCCATTCGCTGACAAGCATCACATCTCTTGCAGTAATCATATGCATCCTTGTGGAGGGTCGGCCACCAATATCCTGCTAATAGAGCCTTCTTAGCTGTCGCTTCTCTTGCGAAGTGTACACCACATGGTTCTCATGGCATGCTTTCAATACTATGCCGATTTCATCCCCTGCAACACATCTTCGCAGCACTTCATCTTTGCCTTTCTTGTACAGGGCACCGCCTAGCAAGGTGTAGGGGGCTGATTCTAACAGAAGCTTCTTCTTCTCACCGCCTGTAGATGCCAGGAGGATATTGTTGAGTTGCTAGGAGATTGGCTATGTCTGCATACCAAGAAGTAACTGTTTCAACTAGAAACAAAGAAGCATCAGGAAGGTCTGGATCATCCTGTTCCTCTTCTTCTGTTTGAGGGATCCGTGACAAATGATCGACTAAGACATGGGAACAGCCAGGCTTAGTGACCACTTCAAAGTTGAACTCTTGGAATAGGAGCAACCATCTCATCAGTCATCCTTTAACATCTGCTTTGTTCATCAAGAAGGACAGGGCTTCATGATCCACATAGAACTTGAAATGTGTTGAAAACAAAACTTCTCCAGTGCAAACGCCATTGCCAAGCACTCAAGCTCTGTCATTGTATAGTTCCATTCCCTATCACTGACTTTCCAGCTTGCATAATATATCGGTTGATCTAATTTAGAGGGGCCCTTTTGACATAGGGCAGCACTTAGCCCTTCAACTGATGCATCTGTGTGCACATGGAACTCCTTCGTCCAACCAAGAGGTTGTAAAATAGGTGCTTGGATAAGGCACTGTTTTAGGGTATTAAAGGCTTCTTCACTGTCATCTGTCCAAAGGAAATCAGCTTCTTTCCTTAGGAGCTTGTGCAGAGGCGCTGCCTTGGTTGCAAAATGTGCAATAAATCTTCTGTAAGCTCACATGTCCAAGAAATCCTCTCAATTGCTTGAGGTTTGTTGGTGCTATTAAGGCGTCAATCTTTTCAATCTTTGCTGGGTCTATTGCAATCTCTTGTGCCGAGACAATATGGCCCAACAGAACACCAAAGACACATTTGTCGGGGTTGAGAGAAATCCCATACTCTCGGCATGTGTCGAAACATTTCTCTAGGTGTCCCCAATTCTCACAGATCAAACTATAGACACAAAAGTCATCAAGATACACCTCAATGAAATCATGCAAATGATTCTGGAAGGCAGCCATCATTACTCGTTGGAAGGTGGCAGGAGCATTACAGAGCCCGAATGGCATCACTCTATAGGCATAGGTCCCCCATTCTGTGGTGAAGGTTGTTTTGGATTGGTCCTCTTCTGCAATTTGGACTTGGTTATATTCGCTGAATCCATCCAAGAGGGAATACAGCTCATGGCCTGCCCCCACTGTGTCCAACAGTTGGTCTGTAAAAGGGATAGGAAAATTATCCTTCTTCGTCTTTGAATTGAGCTTCTGAAAGTCGACACATGTTCGGAGTTTTCCGTTCTTCTTGGATACTACCACAATGGGCAAAACCCATTCACTGTTAGCCACGGGATAGATGAACTCTACTTCAAGAAGTTTCAATAATTCGGCCTTCACCAGAGCAGAATAATTAGGATTCATCCACCTTTGTCTTTGCCTTACAGGTTTGGCATCAGGATCTAGGTCAATGTGATGTTGACATATTGTGGGATCAATCCCCTTTAGGTCTTTATATGACCAAGCGAACACATCTAAGTTCTCCTTTAGTAGATCTCGCAAGACCACTAATTCTTCTTCTGGAAGATTGAGACCCACTTTCAGGTGACGTTCAGTACCATCAGTATCCAAGAACGTCACTTGTTTTTCACCTTCCACTTCGCGGATAAATGTCCCACGGATTGCTTTTGGATAGAGGTCTGACTCTTTCAAGAGAGGAGTATCCTCGTCTGATGTCCCACTAGAACCAGTGTCCTCCTTCTGTACAGATGACTCATTCATTTGTTTAGGTTGCTGGAAGGGGATCAGAGCTTTGTTTGCTTCGATGTGAGTGGTGATTTCTTCTGGACTTAGGGATTCATCTTCAGAGGATGCGTCCAGAAATGTCACATAGCACGGACCTTCTAGGGGCCGTGGCTCTGAGGGCTTTGGCTTCTGTTTGGCAGGGGCATGATCATCATCTTTTCTCTAGATTGAACAGTTAGGGTAAAGAAGCCACTGGTGAACTTAATTTTTATGCTTTTAATCCATTGCTTATACAGATTATGCATACTTTGTGGTTCATTGATCAACCCAAATGGCACCATGGTCATTCCATCTAGTACCCTGAGATATTCGGTCTCTGAGGTCTCTATAGGGACATCAACAAGATCATCCTCTATCAGAGGGAATTCTTCATCTGCACTTTTGTAACCTGCTTTGTTTTCTTCCTCATCATTTTTATCCTCTTCCTCTGGAGACTCTATCTCTGCTTCTGTAGAGGCTCTGTAGGAGAAGAACAGATCTTCTGCCTCTGCATCTGATTCTGCTTCTGTTACAGCTTCTAACTCTGCTTCTGGCTCTGGCTCTGTATCTGTTACTTCTCTATATTCACTCTATCTCTATTCTGTAACCTCTGTATATGCTCTGTCTCTATATTGTCTCTGGCTCTGTATCTATTACTGTCCCTGCATCCACTCTGTCTCTGTTCTGTAACCTCTGTATCTGCTCTGTCTCTATACTGTCTCTGTATTGTAACTGTACTGTCTCTGTATATCTTTGCTCTATCTCTGCGACTGTCATGTAACAGGGAGAACAGTACATCCATGCTTCTATTTCACTATCAGAGGTAATTTTCAAAGTTAATTCTAGTTGAGACAGGAGGTATTCTCCCATGGATAAGGATTTTGCTTCCCTTGGCAGTTGGCTTACAATGCCCACTGTTAGGGACTGTGCCTCTATTTTCTTAGGAAAGATCTGCTTAACAACCTCTTCATCTCCTGATGTACCATCTGTTACCTCGTTAGAGGAGTCAATTATGACTTCAATGGATGTGAATCCATTGCCTTTTTGCGATCCATACAACTTTAACACCGATTTGTTGGGTCCTCTGCCTAGGGTTAGGGTTCCTTTGAACCAGTCCATCCTGGCTCTTACTTCAAAAAGCCAAGGTCTTCCCAACAGCAGAGGGTATGAGGTCCCATAAGAATTTGGTTTGACCACCAAATATGTCAACCAATAGTCTCTTCCTGCAAGGGTTGTTTTTACGTATGGGAGGATGCCCAATGGTTTGACTCTGCTTTGGTCTACCAATCTGATAAGCCACTATGTAGGTTGAATTCCTTGCAACCCTAAGTCCATTGTCACATCCGTCATTACGTTTACTGATGAGCCTCCATCAATCAATGCATATGAAATGAAGCATCCTTCTATCCATACACTAATCTCTGGGATTCCATGATCTAGGAAGGCATTAGACACATCTACTTCCTTTACAGGCTCCGGGGCCTTATTGATCTCTTTGTCGCTATTGAAGGAGTGATCCTTAGTCCACGTCTTCTTGTCAAAATGCTTTTGAATCTCTTTCGGTAGCTGGGCGATAGCATCAGTAATTGTCGAAATGTTAAGTTTGGTTTAAAAGTGTCTAGGTCTTTTACCAAGTCATAATCTTTTATAGGATCCACAGGCTTCTCCAGCCGGCTGGGGAATGGGGCTACACCCATTTTCATCTTCCCTTTTTCTTCTAATAATTGTAGCATCGGCACTTCCTCTATTTCTGGAAGGGCTTCTGTATCATCTATCTTATGGGCCTCTGGTCCTACTTATGGGACTATCTCTATGACTCTCTGTGGCACTACAGTACTCAGTACTGCACTGTTCTATTCTGTACTAGTCTGTCCCTTTGCAGGTTGAACTTCACAGTCTTGGCAGGAGAGTTATTTTTGTTCTGAACAACTGGTTCATTTTTCTTCGTGCATGTAACAGCGGCAACTTCCAACTCTACTAAATTGGAGGCAGACTCTTGTACCTTTTGTTGGCTATATCAGTGGCATTGTCCTTTACAGGGGCTGGACTGGGACAGTCCTTTGCAGTGTGGCCTTCTCCTTTGCATCGGCTGTATAAGGTCTTGTAATCCACAGATCTCGTCTAGGGTTTGGACAATTTGGGGAGATATGTCCCTTTTCTCCACACCTATAACATTCCACCTCTAATCTCTGACCATTGCCAGACTGTCGTCCTCTGTAACTTTGAGAGGGAAACCTCCTTAGACCAAAATTAGGTGACCAAATTCCCTAGGCTTTGGTCCAATATCCAGTGTTGTCATTTTGGATTCTAGCAGGTTGAATCTTGCATTTTTATCCTTCTGTCTTCGTTCATGCATCTCTTTCAGAGAGCAAATATCCTCCGTATGGTTCTTCCGCAAACAATAGGAACATAAGGCTCCAGGAATGGTTGGTTTTCAGGTACATTCAGTGGCTAAATGTCCCGCTTGATGACACTTTCCGCACCATGTATTAGAGTGCATCACATCTCTTCCAGCTCCCACACGAGTGGATATATTGGCGGAATTCACCTTCAGCGTCTGTAGCTGCTCTATAATCACATCTAGAAGCTCCTTCTCTTGATACTTGCAACTGAGTTGGATAAGTAGTCCTTCAAATTTTCACCTCCTGAAGTACTTGTAGTAGGGTTTTGGGAAGCATCTATAATTACTGCATAAACTAGTTGGGTCGATCCAAAAGGTCCTCTGTTCTGACTCTGATTCAGAGCTCCTGTTGAGACTTGGGGTTGTTAATTCCAGTTGGTAGGATTCCACTGTTGTTGAGTCGCCATTGGAGGAACTGTTTGAGGCCACTGTTGTTGTGGTTGAATCATCATTTGAGGCACTGTTGTCTGCGGTGACCACACTGTATTAGGTGTATTATACTGCGGCATTGTTTGCATCTGGGGATAGGGATAGGAAACTATCCCTGGGACTACATTTGGTGGATATACCATTCCAGGCATGGGAGGAGGTAAGACTCCTCTTCCTAGAGTCATTGACAACCTTGCTTCAACTTCGTCATACAGTCTTGCACCTTCCACTGTAGCTTGCAGATTGACTGGTCTTCTCAATTCCACGAACTTGCGAACTTCTAGTTGTAGGCCCCTGAGAAACACTCCTTTTTGGATTCCTTCATCCAAATGATGATTAGTCCATCTCTTCAGGATGGATTCCATTCGCGAGACATAAGCTTCTACTCTTTCTCCATAGGATTGACTTAGGTTCATGAACTCCTCTCGCATCCGCTCTTCAAAACCTTCACGCCTAAATTTAGTGAGGAAGGCCAACTTCAGGTCATCCCATGTGCCAAAAGTTCCTGAATTTAGTGAGGAAGGCCAACTTCAAATCATCCCATGTGCCAAAAGTTCCTACTGCTTGTCTCTCATACCACTGAAATACCGCGCCCTTGAAAGTGGCGGGGAATATTGCTAACCAATGCTCAGGGGTTCTGGCATTGTTAGCCACACATGTTACCATAAACTCTGCTACATGAAGATCAAGGTCTTCATTGTACTCTCCCTTATAGACTAGCAATGGGACTACATTTGCTGACCTATCATCAATATTTCCAGGATGAATATGTCTAGGAAGGGGACCTTGAGTCGCCATGGGAACTTCTGTAAAGAGTGCTTTTAGAGCGTCAAAGGAGGCTTCTGCTGCAAAGTCGTTCTCAGCTTTGATTTTTGCCTTCTCTCTTCTCACGTACCTCTGGACTCGTTCTAACGCTTGCCTCTTTATTGCATCATTCATCACAAGGGGTTGGCTCCAACCAGTTGGTCTGGACTCAACAGGATAGTATCAGAGGGGGCTTCAGTCTTTGATGGATTCTCTGGCCAACATCTCCTCTACTTCCTTCTTTTCAACATCTCTGAATTCAGCTTTCAAACCACTACAGAGGGGGAGATATTCTGTTCTGAAAGTATCAAAACTCATTCTTCTTAGGATGGTTGTTGCGTCTTTATAATAATACCAGCTTCTAAGGGTTTCAATAGTGTATGTTGTGAAAAACACTCTGTCTACCAACTTCTAATGGGTTACTAATTGAACAAATAGAAGATTATCAGTGCACCAAGCATCCCATGTATCTTGCTATTGAGCATCCACGAACAAATTCCAACTCTTTTTCTTCTTGTCTTCGTGAACCTCCATAGACCAAGACTCCTGAAGCTTCTTCACAATCTCCCACTTGATGATGTCTGGAAACTTCTCAATGAATGTTAAATCTTCCATGGATGGTCATTCTCTCTTTTTTTGTGCTTCAATTTGTTCCCAAACAGTTTGCCACCAAGATGCAAGTTTCTGCTGCTTCAATAGAAAGAGGAAATAGTCCACCACATAGAGCATGCATCATGATGGTGATATGTTTCCACCATTATGGGATGAACTTCTTGTGGAAAATGGCTTTGATAATAAGAAATTCCAACTCTTCAGTGGAAGAAGGAACTTTACAAACATCCATTGAATTCTCCTCTTCTTGGCAATGTCATTTCCTTCATTTTCAGCCTCTTCTGGTGCTTGTTGATGGCAAGTTTCCCCGGCTGCGCACCAAAAACATGGATCCCCAATAGGAACACCAAGGAAAAGGGAATTCTCTTGCAAGAAAATCTATATTGTAACATCAACAAGCTTTTATTTCATTCTTTTAATGATCAAAACAAAGAAAACAGCAAATCTTCACGCAGCATCATAATAGATTTCTCCCATGGATTTGATAGAATCAGCCATAATCTTCAACATCTTCATAGAATTCTTAAATAGAACAAAGAACACAAAATAATACACCATCTTTGAATGAAAATCAATCACATATTATCCTTCTTCAATTTCTTCATAGTTCTCTCTCTCAATCTCTCATATACAATTACACTATTTTGATAAAATTGACTATCTCTGGCTCTCTCTCTCTCTCTCTCTCTCTCTCTCTCTCTCTCTCTCTCTCTCTCTCTCTCTCTCTCTCTCTCTCTCTCTCTCTCTCTCTATCTATCTATCTATCAATAGTACATCATATCCTCACTACAATGCTCTCATAATAACCCTCAATAATCCTTATTAGGTCGTGGATGCACCTCCCAAGAGGTATGTCTGATATGAAGAGTCACCAAAGCCACTACAGTGTCTTTTCACAGCTCATTACTATCACTGTCACTTAGTCTTCTCTTCAGTCTTCAGCATCTGCTTCTTTCACTTGTTTTAGCTCTTTTGAACTTAGATTCATCCTTTCCAAAGGTTAGAAAAAATTTTCAAATTCACACATACATTCTACAGAACACTTACAGAAGGTCTACAGAACAGTTACAGAATAGTACCAGAGCAGCTACAGTACAGTTACAATACAGAGACAGAGCAGAGATAGAGGCTCTACAGAGGGTCTATAGAAGGTCATCAAAACCTCATAACTCATACTCAAACCATTCTAAACTATAAAAAAATATTCAATAAGCTTTCAAAAGATCTCAATCTTTATCAATCATCAATCCATACTTCATACAGAAGACAATCAGAACAAAAGAGAAGCTATATAGAAGGTATACAGAACCAATCAGAAGCTCAACAGAATTTACCAGAACATCACAGAGCTTCATATCTCCACTGAGAATCATCATGAACTTCTAAAAAATAATCAATATCATTCAAAAAATTCTCAAATACTTCCATTAACAATCATACATCACTCTAAATCCATCAAAAATCAATCATTCAAACCTCAAAAACAACAAAAATCAGTCAAAAATTTAGTCTTTTTCCACTCTCAACACCACAGCCGAGGAAGTCCACCTCCCTCCACTCTTTTTTGACATCAACCTAGGGATAGATAGTAGAGCCATGACTAGATTAATGAGGGCAACCCTGCTTCCCTCCTTTTGCTTAGAAATCTTAGAGGATATGAGTGATACCTGCTTCACGAGGTGCAATCATCCTTTCTTATCATCCACATCTCTGAAGGCCGGGGCCGGTATTAAAGAATATCTACAAAGTTGCACATTTCTATCCCAATGCTTGCGACCGCCTCGTAATCCAACTGAAGGTGACAAGCATTAGCCAGGACATCTTCCTTGTATGCAAATTCTTCAACAAAAAAAAGAGGGGGGGAGAGAAAAGAGAAGAAAAAGTAAAAGTAAAAACAAAAAAACAACACGAGGGCTCACTTCACTCACTATACCTAGGGTTCACACCTAGCCCCTCCCCCACTTCACGCTTAGGGCACATCAAGGGCAGGACTTCCAGATCTGTCACCCTAAGTTTTGCACTGCACCTTCAACAACACACGAACTGGGTCCTCAAGTGTGGGACATTACCAAGGGCTTACCCAAGGTTAGACCCATCTCCCAGTTCCACTACACATGCACTTACACCACACCGTGAGACAGACACACCCCTTAGGGAGTGCACAACTTTCTCTTATAGGCTATGATCGTGACTCAGTGAAAGGCTACCCAGCTAAAGGAAATCATCCACGACATCCGCTAAAGACCAACAATTTTTCCCTGAGTTGGACAGGACACCACTACAGCAGCTTCAGGAGCTTTTGCATATTCCGATGATTGGATGGACCAACATGCTTGATGTAGCCGACCATCTACATGTTGATGGCTACCATGACTGAACCAAATCAAGCAGAAGGAAAACTCAGTGATGGACCCACCATTGGCATAGATTTTGGAACCTCATATTCTCCAAATGATTAGAGATACCCATGCAAAACCTTTATCAGCCGCCGTCGTAGAATGGGAGCTACAACTGTGTGAGAAATGTCGAGTATCTTCATGAAGTCTAAAACATGTTGGAATCTCTCCCAGTCATCATTAATCAAACTCCATGACCTCCCATTCACAACAGCACCTTTTTATTGTGGTCATCTACCCACTAATTCCACTTAGCAACAGCCCCAACTACCCCACTACTCCCCACCACAGCGCCATGGGACTGGCACTCAGCTAGGAGGGGGTAATGTTTACCGCAGCACATAGGAGCGGGAAAATGGAGCAGAGGAGCGGGAAAATGGAAGAAGGAGATAACCGAAAGGGCATAGGATAAAGAAAGGAAAAGGCACCTTGGATGGAAGCCAGACCCTGAAAAATTTGAATGATGACCTCTCCAGAAGGACTCAATGTCGCCTCAAGAAAAGAAAAGAGTAAAAGCGCACCATTAATTGTGAAAGCGCTCCCGACTCCTTGTAAAAGAGTGCCAGGCTCACACTTGTGCAAATTGTATATACTAGTTGGGAATGGGATAAGTTAGAATGGTAGGAAATAGGAAAAGAGGGCCTAGGCTAATGGCCAGCCATGTAAAAAGTGGGGATGACCGCCCAAAAAGTAGGGCATGTATATAAAGTCCAAAAGTGAATGAGAAGCTCATTCTTGTGTGTGGCCAAAGCTTCTTCTTCTTCTTCTCTTGTTTCTTGCCTTATTGCTTGCTCTTGAGTGAGGTATTGAGGGAGTGTGAGGGAGTGAGGGAGTGTGTGTGTGAGAGTGAGGGATCGTGGAGAAGAAGCTCCCCATCTTCTCTCTTCATCTTCTCTTCTTCTCTTCTCTTCTCTTCTCTCGCGCGGCTATGGAGGATGGAGCTTGAGGGAGAGGGCCTGAGGTTGCTTGAGCTTGCCGCAAGGATTGTGGAGCTATTGGAGTGCAAGAGAGAGGAGGGAACTCGATCGAGCATCAAGGTAAGCTCACTACACCCGCAAGGTAGGCGTTGCACGTCGGCTATGTGAGAGGTAGCCATGGCCGCTCGGCTTGAAACGCTTGATCAATAAGCGGTCCGTAGGTCTCTAGGTAGAGCTCCATAGCTCCCCTCCAATTTTGTATGTGCATAGATGCACTGTTTAAATATTTCATTAGTGGATATTGTATTTGGGTACAACCCGCCGACTCTTGGGCTGCCCAACCGCTTTATTCTTTATTTGGACAAAAACAAACACAAAAGCTAAAGCATGCTTATTTGTAAAATTGAACTATTTTTTAGCCTTGAGATTAATAAATTTATAAATGCATGCCTTGTGGAGCGCTCACACAAGGCATGGGGGGAGATTGAACCCAATTGGTCTTTTTGCCTCATGTCGTGCAAGTCTATTCACTTGATTTTTGAGCTTAAAGTAAAGTTCTTTGTTCTTGGGGACCTTCCAGCGCTCCCTACACATCCAGCATCCGATTTGCGCACCAATGGTATAACATAGCTTGTAAAATAAACCTTTTCATTTTCATCTAAAACCAATAACTCCTCTCTCAATATCTAAATGCTTGATTGGAATACTTAGGAGTCAAGTCTTTATTTTATCTAGCCAAGTGAGATACATTTAATTTTTATTGTGTTGTTTTGAACTCTTCCTTCCAATAAAGGGTTGACTTATATCGAAGTGCATCCTTATATATCATGGTCAAACTCTTTGCTGCATAATAGTATTATGTTTCTTTGAAATTTAAATCCACAAGCATATACTTATCCTAATTAAGAATAATGATGTCAAAATATTTTTTAAGATTCTGTGTAATGACGGCTAGACAATAGTCCTCCCTGATGTTAAAAAGGGTTTGGATATCAATCATGAGAATAGAGCACATTTTATCAATAAGGAAGGTGAGGAGTAGAGTTCTAGAAACCTTGTTATCATCCTTCTCAACCTCTTTCTCATCAACCACATTTGCATCCATGTTCTCCCTTTTCAAAGCTTCAACATCTAGTTGAGCACTTTACTCTCTCTCACTGATCATACCTATTGGCTTGGAGACCTCTTGCGCCTCATCAATCTCTACTTCAACGAGGTATTGTGTATCTTTTGGGTCTTGGATAGGCTCTTTTCCTTCATTATCTAGCAACACATACAAAAACCAAGCAGATCCATGAAAGGATTCTACAACATGGTCTGGTTGAATCTTTTTCTTAAGGGTTTTGTAGGGAAAGGCATTATTCATATGGACATATTGAAAGGCCCTCAATATGAGCCTCTCAACAAAAGTAGCCTCTTGCTCCTTGAGGTAAACTCGTGGGACCATGATTCATTTCTCCACATAGGTAGTGAGAGAAAACACCTGGGATACCTATGATAGAAGATGCTCCACAAAAATGGTCTCTTACTCCTTGAGGTAGACTCGTGAGGCACTTTGATCCATTCCTCCACAGAGTAGTGAGAGAACATCTAGGCTCTTGTGAAGGAGTTTTAGGAGTCCATTCACTCCTTGTAAGCTCTTGAGTCTCCTCCACATGTTGTACTTTGGTAGTATCCATCTGCAAACATATAATTTAATAAGAAGCTCAAATCGGCATTAGACTCAAGGGTGGACCCACACAACACTTTGGGGGATCTTAATGGCCCCCCTTTAATTGTGTGTGTTTCTCAAGGAGGTGGGGATCCAAAATCTCAAGATTCTCCCCCATGTTATGCGGGTCACCCCCCCAAGGACCCACACAAACAATGCGAGGGGGGGAGAGGGGGTACAAAATCTCAAGCCCCACCTCCCTCCCCTAAGGACCCACACAATGCAAGAGGAGATTCAAAATCCCAACACAATGTGAAGGGAGGTCCTTTAAATTTTTGAACATGCATAATATAGGGGGACCCTTCTAGATCTATATAGTGCACCCCCTTTCATTCGATGGATTTGAAACCCCTTACAATGAGAATTGAGGGTGGTGCTTGGCCTACACTTCCACAATGTGAGGGAGAGGGGCTCACGGCAGGGATTACCACCCTCGCTTTGTGTTGGCATGCTCACCCAACTAAGATGATGAAAAAAACAACTTAGGATGAGAACCTCACCTTAGGAGAGAAGGAGGACCTTTGATCTTATAAGAGAGAGAGAGAGTGGATGTGTACCACAAGCCAAGTGAGAGGAGAGAGAGAGAAAAAAAACAAAAAAATAGTAGAATGATTTATGAGAGAGAGAGAGAGAATGTGTGTGTGTGTGTGTGTGTGTGTGTGTGTGTGTGTGTGTGTGTGTGTGTGTGTGTGTGTGTGTGTGTGTGTGTGTGTGTGTGTGTGTGTGTGTGTGTGTGTGTGTGTGTGTGTGTGTGTGTGTGTGTGTGTGTGTGTGTGTGTGTGTGTGTGTGTGTGTGTGTGTGTGTGTGTGTGTGTGTGTGTGGAGACACACACATGAAAATGTGGAGCAAATCTACCCCCTAGCTTGGGTCTTATAACCTTAGATAGTACAAGTGAGAGAGAGAGAGAGAGAGAGAGAGAGAGAGAGAGAACAAAAAAAGAGTAGAATGATTTATGAGAGAGAGAGAGAGAGAGAGAATTTGTGTGTGTGTGTGTGGGGGGGGGGGGGGGGGGGCGGGGGGGGGGGACACACACATGAAAATGTGGAGCAAATCTACCCCCTAGCTTGGGTCTTATAGCCTTAGATAGTACACATGTGGTGAGTACATGTGCAACTATATCTACATGTGAGGAGAGATCTTCGTGCTAAACACATGGTAAGAACATAAGCCACCAATCCACACATGTGCGGGCACACATTTGTATTGAGATGGCATTGAGTGACATCAACACATATAATCCATTTATATAGCCCAAATTTGATAGTCAAATTTTCATTTTACATGTTGTATGCCTCTCTAAGCTCCATAGCCTTCTCATTACAAATATTATTGGTGCTCTTCCATAGTAGTATCTCCCACATATGAAGTGTGCACAATGTGATAACACCCATACATGATGCTAGTCCAAGTCCTTCATAACATGAGTGGGCCAATGCAAAATCTGGAGGCCTCACCCTCACATTGTGCCAATTGCACAATGCAAGGGGGGTTTTTTGACATTTTGGACCTTTTTCATTTTTTGAATCAAAGCGCGCCCCTTGAGACCCGCACAACATGAGGGGGTGTGTGGGTTCCAAAATCTCAAGCCCCATCCCTCATCTCACATGTTGTGGTGGATTTTTCTGAAATATCAAGGCCCTTCACCTCATATTGTGCAGATCTCATGAGAGGGAGGGTTCAAAATTTCAAGGGCCCACCCTTCCCCTCACATTGTGTGGGTTCCCCTGAGAAGGAACGCACAATGCGAAGGCCCTCAATATTTTCAAAGGGCCTACACAAAATGAGGGCCCCTCTAAATTTTTGAAGGGTGTCTCCTTGCATTGTGTGGATTTGGCACCCCCTAAAATAAGCTAGGCCAACACTCACACAATGCAGGGGAGGAGGGGCTCATGGGGACCATCACCCTCACAATATGCTAGCTTGCTCACCCAAGAAAGATGATGAAAAAAATGAATTACGATGAAGGCCACACCTTGGGAGAGAAGGACCTTCAATCTTGCAAGAGAGAGAGAGTGAGCAAGTACCACAAGCCAAGAGAGAGAGAGAGAGAGAGAGATTGTGTGTGTGTGTGCGCGCGCGTACACGCATGCACGTGCGTGTGCATGATGGAACCTAGAACGGGCCGGCACTGGCTCGTGCACTAGCCGGACCTCTATCTCATGCGCTCAACAACCCCACGGCCTCGCGGCCAGGAGCGTTGATGACACATGCATTGCCTTCCTAGACATCTTGCGTTTGTATTACGTCGCTTGTAGTCCACTCTTCTCTCACCCACTACTCCTCAGAGGGAGTCCCTTACATATTGCCTAATGGCACGAAGCACAGACATAGGGGGTCCTCCAACGGCTGAGTGCCGCCACCCCTCTGCAACTCTCCTACACCTTGGGGATTGGCCCCTCGGTGCGTCGCTCAACATATAAACATTTCGTACAAAATCCACTCAAGGTACCATTTAATCATATACAGGGATGTACCCTTTAATCGTATACAAGGATCCCTCCTTGGACTCATCACTCGATGACGTCTCACTAGCAGATAAATCTTCTAATGTCTCCAATTCTGTAGAAGATAGAGGAGCTCTCTCACTCTGTAGGGACTCAGGATAAGCATCAACCACCACACGCTAGGCACCTCTGCCGAATATCAGTCGACCGGTGGGTATATCTACTTGGCAGTCCGCTTGCAAGATCCAAGGTTATCCGAGTAATACTTGGTAACTTGGACGGCCTGCAAAACGAATCACCCTAAAGTCCAACAGGCATTCTACATTTGCAACAGTGACATGGACCTTAGTAATGCAGCCTTCCGGCTACCTCAAACTATCATCTGCCATTCTGAGGATTGTGGAGGTATCTTTCTGGATTGCAAGACCCAACCTTTCCATCAGTTCAGAACTCATAATGTTAATAGATGATCCCATGTCGACAATGGCATAATCTACTAATATCCCATCGACATAGGCTGCAACCCTTGGGCAATGCTTCTCAGCATGCTCGAACCAGTCATCACCAACTCGCGCAATACCCAAAGGTTCTACGATATACCCGGTACGTAGGATCTTTCTAAATTCCTTGCGTACTCCTGGGGAAAGCTTGATAAGCTGTAAAAGATTCACATCCGGCTTGACTTCACAGAGAGAGCTCGCCAAATCGAATTCATGATAGTTCGATAGAGCTTGCTTTTCACGCCAAACCATCCGCTCTTTAGGTCGCTGAACCGGATTATTGCCTCTTTCTTAACTTTCACCTTCTTCTTTGGTGGTTCCTTATTGGCTTTACTCTCCACGGCTTCAAAGGTCCCCCTTCCATGGCAAGATCCAAAACTTGTGTTCCTTTGTCGCCTTCTTTAGGGTTTCCGTCGATAGGCTTATCCTTGTCGGCCTCTCTACCCTTTTGACCTCTTGTAAGGACAGCTCGCAGATTAGAGGTTTCAGCATCATTAATGCTTATAGCCTCAATCAAACTAACTCCACTACCACTAGGTAGCTCCTCCACTGTAGTCTTTGGTCGTTGAAGTATTTGTTTAGGCCCCTCTTCTCGCTGGGAATCATTTCCTTGCACACGATGATTAACAGGCCCTGGTTGCCGACTACCTCGCTGGAGGGAACTGATCTTACTCCAGCAAGTAGCTGCTAAATGGCCGGATTTTCCACAGATGTCGCACTTAACATTTGGGCAATTTCTTGGATAGTGCTGCCCACCACACCATTTGCAGCTAAACCTTGAAGGTGCACCCTCATCTGGGTATCTACTTCCTATCAAATTTTGTTGTTTTTTAAGGAAGTTGACATCAACGGCTATTTGCCGATACTGCTCCGTAATCATGTCGGTATAATTCTTCATCATGTCCTTTACCTCGCCAAGAACATTGGAAGCGCTCGACTCATAGCCTTGGTCATTACCATGTCGTTCCATCAGCCTAACAATTCGATTAGGCACCGGTTGTTGAGCCACAGGCATGGTATTAGAATTGACCGCCTGGCCTCACCATTTGGAGCCATTTGACTGCCCGTAGGCATCGACATGCTAGGGGGAGCTGGTAATAAAGGGACATTCTGCATCATGTTCCCTCTCCCATTAGGGTTAGCCATCGCTATCCCTTGGCCACTACTGCCATTGGCCATCGCCATATTGTTTCCCAATACTAAACCCATATTCGAATTGCCTCGAGAAGCATAGGCTGCTTGTAGTCAGGATTCCACCTCTTGTGCTCGTGTAATGGCAGTATCTATATCCCCCAAGGGGACACTACTCAACTGCAATTGGATATTAAAGTCTAAACCATGTAGGAAATATTGCAATTGGGCAGCTGTGGGGATAGGAATAGAGGTGTCCAACTTACGGAAAACCTCTTTTATTTTCTTCACATAAGCACGAATATCCTCGTGTGGTTCTTGGCGGGTCACATTGAGTACACGCAACCAATATTGCCCACCCCTTTCAGGGGCAAACTCCCTTCGAAAAGCTCCATAAAATGAATCAATATTCAATATGGTTCCGGCTTCTAAACCATGATACCATATAGCGGCTCTTCCTTTGAGAGTCATGTTGAAGAACATCATTAAATGTCCTTCTTCTTGGATGCGACAGCTAAACATCAGCTTTTGAAACTCCCTAATGTAGAGTTCTGCATCTTCCTCAACTAGCCCATTAAAAATGGGTAGCGGGTAACCTAGAGCCGGCAAATCCGTCGTTCCTGCAAGAATTGCAATAGGCTGCGCCATGACGAGGATTGGATTTACACTAGGAATAGGGGACGGTGGGGTTACACCTCCCGCACTTGATGTAGACTGGCTTATGGAAGAAAGGGGAGCACTAGAGCTTCCACCTTCTCCTAACTTACTGCTTGTGGGCCCAAGACCACTAGATCCACTCCCTCGTGAGGGTTCAACACCGCTACGCTTAGGGGAATATCTCCTAAAAATTTCAGCACGTCGCCTAGCTCTTTCGTCTCTCTCTTGCTTTTGGATTTCTGCTAGACGATGCTTATCGATAAATAATGGATCAATCACAGTATCCTTTGGCATAAACTGCTAGTTGGTCCCTAAACAACCAGGATTCGAGGACCGCCACTTTTAAGCGGCTCCCGACAGACACACCATTGATGGAACCTAGAACGGGCCAGCACTGGCTCGTGCACTAGCCGGACCTCTATCTCACGCGCTCAACAACCCCACGGCCTCGCGGCCAGGAGCGTTGATGACACATGCATTGCCTTCCTAGACATCTTGTGTTTGTATTACGTCGCTTGTAGTCCACTCTTCTCTCACCCACTACTCCTCAGAGGGAGTCCCTTACATATTGCCTAATGGCACGAAGCACAGACATAGGGGGTCCTCCAATGGCTGAGTGCCACCACCCCTCTGCGACTCTCCTACACCTTGGGGATTGGCCCCTCGGTGCGTCGCTCAACATATAAACATTTCGTACAAAATCCACTCAAGGTACCATTTAATCGTATACAGGGATGTACCATTGTCCTTACTTTTCTTTTCCCTAGACCCCATGACTAGCCTATGGCTTAGGGTGTCCTGTCTCTCACTCAACGTGGGTCAAAGTCCTAATGAAAGCAATTGCTGTGCATCCAAGATTTCTGATACCTTTAAATATTTCCATGATTCATGCATATTGTGGATGCTAAGTGCTCAAACAATTATAAAATCAATATTGTGCACATGTGGAAAACATCCTTTTAATGATTTTCAACTGCCGTTCTTATGTGGCGTTGCACGATCCTAGCACCGAGGAAACCCTCGTGCTACTAGGCCCTTATTTTATAATTATGCACCGACCTATATGGCATGCAAACAAAATCCAGCAATCTTTTCATCATTTTACTCCGCATTTAAACATATTTTAACCACTCTACCCTCCCATCGATCAAATATTGCATTGTTGTATAGATTTATAAGGCATTTTGCCATAATTTTATGTGTAAAAAACGGAAAAAGACACACTAGAACAAGAAGGTGGGGCTGAACTGAGGCAAATCCTCATGCTTCAGGCCCCACAAACATTCACGAACATTATTCTTAATTTTCATTAATTTTCCGCACCCAAAATGCATTTTTTCCCTACTTTTAGTGATTTTTCTCTATTTTCCTTGTATTTTCCCTTATTTTTTGCATTATTTTATTACTAAAAATTCAAAATAGGTTATGGGCTGTGGCCCTTAGTTCCTTCTTGCAACAAAAATGAAAATGTAGTTGGTGTTCTTATTTATTCTTCCATTTTTATACTCAAAAACATCATTTTCCCTTGATTTTCTATATTTTACGTGTTTTAGTGTATTATTTTGGGCCACAAGATGAATGTTTTTCTGATTTTCTGATTATGATCAACAAGTACTCATGGAAAACAGCAACATAAACAATTTTTAGTCCACATGAACAACATTTTATCAATCAAAAGCCATGAAATCTCAAATTTCCTTTGAAAAAATTGAATTACCGCTTATTTGCGTGTCTCGGGTTCCATGTCCATGGCTGCAAATCTGAAAATCAGCAGCCCTTCATGCTCATGACGATCACACGTCACCATCTCCAGCCCGTGGAGCAATCCGATCGATGCCGGACAAGCCTCCACCATTCTTTCTTCTTCCTTTCTCTTCCCACATGAATCCCCCCTTAGAGGAGAGAGAGGGAGGAGAGAGAAAGACTGATTTTCTCTCTCCCTCTACAGGGTGTCATTCCTCGCGCGGAGCGGAGTGATGCGGAGCGTAGAAGGAGTGCAACACCCTACTGCAATTGCCTCCATAGCTTGCTCTCAAGAAAAATCTTGCATTGGGGGGGGAGGCGGGTTTTTTCCGCGACGGCTCTGTTCAGCCGCCGCCCCCCTCCTAAATCGTTTTTTTTTTGTGAAGGGGGGGGTGCCCCTTCCCAAAGGCACCCCTTCCCTTCTCCTTTTTGGGCACCTCCCCAATTTTGACCCCGGCCTTTTGGCCTTTTTCCTACCTCTCTCGCATACGGTGTCCGAATCCAGATCTGAAAATTTCTGTGAGCTCGTCTCGGCATCCCGCACTGACTAACAGCTCCATTGACTGGTGCAGGCACATGAAAAAATTACTAAAAATCCGCAAGTGTTGCCCGGGTGTCCTTAGAGCACTTTGACGCTTAAAATAGTCCTAGGTCAAGCCGCCGCCTTTGACATTGGATATTTTTTCCTTGATATTCATAATTTTTAGTTATTTTTAAGCAATTCCCGGCACCAAAATTCCGCTCTCAGTGCGTGTGCGTGTGTATGTGCGTGTGCGTGTGCGTGTGGGTGCGTGCGTGCGTGCGTGCATGCGTGTGTGTGTGTGTGTATGCAAGGAGGGCCTAGACAGTCCATTGATTAGGTTGATCCACACTTGAACTATCGGGGAAGTGTCTCCAGCTCTTTCTAATCAATATATTTTGCATTGTCTCCCACATCACTATCTGGAATGTAGCCTTTGGTATCAAGAGGTATATGGTCTTTTGATATTGATAGATCTCTCAGAGGGCATGTAAACTTCTTCCTATAACTCTCCATTCAGAAAGGCATTCTTTACGTCCATCTGCCATAGTTTCCAGCCTCTAGCTACTGCCAAAGCAATCACAGTTCTAACTATAGCCATCTTTGCTACAACTATAGTTTCCAGCCTCTAGCTGCTGCCAAAGCAATCACAGTTCTAACTATAGCCATCTTTGCTACAAGGCTGAAAGTCTCCTCATAATCAAGACCATACTGCTGCGCATACCCTTTTGCAACCATCCTAGCCTTGTATCTTTCCAATGATCCATCTGCTTTACATTTTACCTTATACACCCACTTGCAGCCAATAGGTGTTTTGCCCTCAGGAAACTGTACCAAATCCCATGTGCCATTTTCAGCCAAAGCTGTCATATAAGCATAATGATGGGCTGAATATCCAGTGTAAGTGTATCTATCAACAAGTCGTCTGACCCTCTCTGATCTTCTGAGCTGTGGCTCACTATGAGCTTGCCTCTCATGAGGTGGCACATAACGACTCTGCCTAGCACCTGGCATCATAACAGATGGAATCCCCAATTCACTGTCTAAGCTCTCACTGCTAGATGACTCATAACCTGCAATGAGTGGACCTGTTACATCTTCAAAAACCTTTTCTTTTCCCTTATCTGTTCTCCTCCTCACTGACATATCCATGTCAGTGGATGCAATAGTGTGACTGCGCAATCGTCCTGTCCAAGGACTCACTGTAGATGATACATCACCTGTTGGACCACTCATGGAAGTACTCTCTGCAGGAGTATTTTCAGCACGACTCATACTGGGTGAGCCATCAGTAGGCATTGCAATAGGATTCCCATACCATGATGCTAACTCGTCAAATACCACATCTCTGCTTATGAGTGTCTCATGCGTAGAGGGTACATAACACTTATAAGCTTTCTATTCATGTGCATATCCCAGAAACACACTCTTCACTGCCTTAGGATCCAATTTCTTCCTCTTTTCATTTGGCATATGCACATATGCAATGCTACCAAATACCTTCAAGTGCAAAATATCAGGTTTATGACCATACAGCCTCTCATATGGAGTGACATCATGAATCCCTGCTGTAGGGGTTCGATTCAGTACATAGACAGCAGTCATCACTGCTCCAACCCAATAACCATTTGGCAGACATTTCTCATTCAGCATAGCTCTAGCTGATTCCATCAGAACCCTGTTTTTCCTCTCTGCAACACCGTTTTGCTGCGATGTATAGCTACATGTGAGCAATCTTCTGATCCCATATTTAGCAAGATACCTGTCAAAGTAATTAGAGACATATTCACCTCCTCCATCTGATCTCAAACATGATATAGCCCAACTCATTTTCTGCATGCTTCTTGAAATCTTTGAATGCATCAAACACATCATCTTTATGCTTCAAAATATAAAGCCAAGTGTACCTGCTGAAATCATCAATAAATGAGACATAATACCGTGCATCTCCAAATGAAGCATTATGTGAAGGACCCTAGACATTAGAGTGCACCAACTGTAAAGGCCTAGTGCTGTTTTTTACATGTCTCATGAACGGAAACCGTGCCTGCTTCCCAAACTGACATGTAGGGCATACATGACCAAAGTCGTTATACTTGAATTTAGATAATCCAAGTACTGCTTCCTTCTACTGCATAGATTTCACCTTTTGTACATTGACATGTCCAATCCACTTGTGCCAAATCTCTACATCCCGAATGGCACTCTCATCATGAGCAAACATGGCTGCCTTAAGTCCCGGAATGGTCGCATCCAAAGTAAACATCCTACCATCCCTTCTGCCCTTGGCAATTAACTTGCAGCCATTTCCATACTCCTCAATGAAACATCCATCTTTGTTAAATCTCACTTGTAGATTCTGTTCTGCCATTTGACCCACAGACAAAAGATTCTTTGTTATGGTCGGTACATGTAATACATCATGCAGGCCTTTCTTCTTGCCATCAGGCATCATGAGAGGAACAATCCCTTTATTCTTTATGTCATGTTGGGTGTCATCCCCAGTACATACATGACCATGTGTACCTGCAACCATCTGATCAAACAACTCTCCATGCGGTGTCATGTGGTTTGATGCTCCAGAGTCAATGTACCATCTATCATCTCTATTATGTCTCGATGCATTTTTGGATACATGCTGCATGGCAAATAGTCTATCAACTTGCTCATCATGAGCACCACTGGAAGATGCATAGTGCCCGTGTTGTCTGCCCTTTGCCTTCATATCTCCCTACTTCTTGTAGCAATCCTTTGCAATGTGTCCATACTTGCCACAATAATGGCAATCCTTGTCCCTGTTGGACTAATCAGATGATTGCCATGAACCAGATCCACCTCCTCTACCTCGGGTGATCTTCCCCTACCTCTAAACCCGCCAGATCCATGCTGGCCTTGTGTATTTGCACCATGCCAATTACCCTGCTGCTGCTGTTGTCCATAAGCATTACGAGTGTCACCACGACCTCGAAATGAACCACGACCTCTAAATCCTCTGCCACGCTGGCTAGAGTATAACACAGTGTCTCTACTCTGAGATACACTGGAACCTGTATTCAAACCAAGTTTGACCTCCTCATGCAGCAACAAAGCAACTAGCTCTTCCCAGGTAAGGGGCTCTTCTCTAACAGAAATGGATGTGTCAAAAGCTTTGTACTCTTTCCCTAATCCATTTAGGGCAACAGCAATCATATCATCTTCTGATACACTTGAGCCAATGGTAGCAAGTTGATCAGCTATGGTCTTAATCTCCGTGGTATACACCTGGATGCTCCTACCATTCCTAGACATGTTGTTGAACTGCTGTTTCAACTAGATCTTCCGTGCATGTGTCATGTTTCCATAATTTTTCATCAGTATGTCCCAAGCATCCTTCGAAGTCTCACATCCAGTGATTTGAATTATTATAGTATCAAATATACATAGAGAAAACCAATGCAGCACCTTGCATGCTCTCTCATTCCATATCCTATGAGCTCTTTTCCGTTCATTAGTTGGATTCATTGCAGGCAACTCAGGAGCAGCCTCATCTCCTGTACATAGATCCCAATAACCCCTGCCAACTAGAAAGTTCTTCATTCTGAATTTCCATAATGCAAAGTTCTTGTTGTCTAACTTCTTTCCAACTATCTGAGTGATATTATCAGTCCCATGTGCATTAGCCATGACGCAATAGACTGTCTATGTTTAACTACCTGCAAACCAATAAGTATGACTGACCAAGTTCAGTCCACAACAGTTTATGACAGTTTTTTGCAACTAATTGCAGTAAAAAACCAGGGTATTTCAGCCCACTGATAACCCAAAGAAGTCCCAAAACAAATGGTCTGACCCGTAGGTAAAACAGTCAATACATATGCTATGTATTTGCTTCAGCTTAAACTCGTGCAACCTCACTGCCAGGACCAAAGATGCAGTCTGAAAATTGTAGACTGTGTGCAACCAGCAACAATTTCAAGTCCAAAAACAATATGCATACATGTCATACATGTCCCAGAACTTCCCAAATAGCTGCTAGTACATGTGTCAAGCCATACATAGGCATAGAAGCACAAAACAGTGCATAACCAGCAAGTACAAGTGTCAACTAATTTGGTTGCAGGTTGCCATCAACCAAAAATCAGCATAACAAGCTTTAAGTAGCTCCAAAAAGTCTTCAAATCATGTCATACATTCACTTTGAAGTGATAGGTTCAATACATGAGCATTTGGGTAGGCATAGACAACCTGTCTTCATTGATCACTGTCACAGAATACATGACTATTCATAACCAGCCCAAGCACTGTCAAGGCAATTATTTTAGGTCCAGATTTGAGTATTCGACAGCATCCAATGCTTTCCACAATCCTCCATACATTCAGCATGCATATGTCAGTTCATATAGGTGATAGAAGCTCCAAAGTGACATGTATTGCTTCAGCAAGATACAATGCTTGCTATTCACTGTGTATGACAGTTTCCAGCCTGTCAATGGCTTTTAGATCTGAGTGTTCTGAGCAAGAAATCTCAGCTCTAAGACATTAGATCCAATGTATACAAGCTTTGACACATTCTTGTGCTTTAAAGATGCCTTCTGAGTGTAACACAAAGCTCCTGTATGTCAATAATGACTGAATGCATGCTATCCATTCATTTTCACAACAGTTCAGAACTGATTACAGGTTTGTGTCTGATTACTCCAGCTCATAACACAGCTCCCACACAAGCATTTGCTTCTTGTACTCTTCAAGTACCTTCAAGAGTGAGCATTCATGCCTTATGGGTCTTGTTAGTGCCCCATTTGAGTTTCCACAGGTTGCAGTCCATACAGCCCTACAGGCGCAGTTCATGCAGATTCAGCAAAGGTTGCTGCTGTACACGATGGCTTATCTAAGCCTATACAATGCTTGCATAGGCTAAATAGGGCCTTTCAAATGCTCCACCAGGGTCACCAACAACCTCTTGATCAATGGCTAGTCTCCTTCAACAATGCATACCTCTGTGTGATCAAAATAGTGAAAATGACAGTTAGTCCTCTTCTTTTTCTAGCCCTTCAGGTCAGTCTTGAAGTCATCTTCTGCAATGCTCTACTCCACAGAGCCCAATCTTGTGGATGCTCTGATATCATGTTCAAAGATGAGAGAGAGAGAGACAGGGTAAAACTCCATATCCATAAGCCTTCAGGCTCTCAATATCTTTTCTTCATTATTCAACATAACACTAAACCACCCAATACAATGTATAGTAAACTAGACTGACTAGATTGGCTAACTCTAGTCAAGTCACTGACTAACTAATAACCCGACTTATTTAATGTAGTCACATGGAGACAGCTATACACTAGCTGTCACAGATGTCAGTTACACACCAAGACAAACTTACGGGTGGAGCTTGATTTCTAACAATTGGGGGGCACCCACACAACACAAGGAGGGGAGGGGAGTGGGGCAACAAAATGTAAGGAGAGGGCCTTGAGATTTTGGAAAAAGTCCCCCCCCCCCACTCCCAAGCACCTCCTGAGGATCCACACAATGTGAGAGGGGACCTTGAGATTTCGGACCCCCCTCCCCCCCAAGATGAGGGCATAGACAACATGGGGGCCTTGAGATTTTGAATCTCCCTTGGCAAGGACCCACACAATGGGGGGGAGGTGGGGGACCTTGAGATTTTTCATCCCCCTCGAGTGAGAGCCTCCATCACAAGGGGTGCAATGTGAGGGGGGAGGAGCCTCAGATTTTGAAACATGCCCCCCCCCCCCCCCCCTCAATAGGAGCCACACAATGCAAGGGGGAGTGGGACTTTTGATTTTGGAACCCCTCACTCATGTTGTGAAGGTTCAGCCTCTTTTATCCGATTTTTCTAGTTTTTCACTCTTTCCATTGTTTGGATTTCTAATACTTTTATACTTTTTCATAAAGAGGGCTAGGACAAAGCAAACCGTAAGATTAGTATCATTGAGAGATCCTCACATTATGTAGAAGGGATTGACCTCTAGGCAAAGCATGTAATAGGGATCTAATTCTAGGAAGAGGGTGTTTACATATAGACTAAATCTCAACTTCATCATAAAGGACCTAAAGAGGATTATGGATCACCTTGTGTCTCCTATCGCCAAGCTACCATTCAGCTACAAACTTATGTGGAGCTAACCTATACCATAGAGGACACTACTAATTTCTTGGAGACTTTGAATGCAATAAAAGTTTGGAGAGAGAGAATGCCATAATTGTAAATATGTAAAAGTTTGGTATGTAGAGATTATAGAGATGCCAAAATTTTGTGTTCAAATCACAAATTTTCCTCTTGTATTTTGTATTCAAATTGTTTTCATTGGCAATGGAATTCTAATTATATTTGTATTACTTTTCATCCTTTTTACAACTATTACATCTCCATTTCTATTGAATAGGTTGTGGCAATAGGAAAATCTGTTTCGTGAGAATATCTTACATAAAGTATTTCACTCTTTTCTCCAAGGTACTTGCACAAAAGGTTCACCATGGTTAACATTATTAGTAAATTAAAAAAGCATGTATTCTAGACCATGTAATATAGTTTTGGATTATATATTCTATTTACCTTGCATTGCACTTAAGCAAATAAGCTCCATGGATATTTAAGTTTTCATTTGCTAGGTCCATTCACACTTGATGTAAAGAGATATTTTTCCTTACAGTGAGCATCATTAAGAGCTCGTCCTCTAACCAAACCTCTAACATCATTATTGGATTGTCATCCTGTGTAAGCCTTGATCAATTGCTACAATCTTGACATCCGCATAATGGCATCTCATGTAATAGAAAGTCATAATAAAATTTTATAATGCAATCATATATTTACAAACAATGGATTTCGCTTACACATTGGATGAAATCCCACATACTTCTTCTGTATCCTAGCTTTGACTTAAGAAGTCCATGCGTTTCTTCAAATTGTATATGAACACTCGTGAAGTTTTTCAAACTTCCTTGTCATAAAAGAAGTCCACAAAAACATGTAATGGCATGAAGATTGTGATCTTCACCTGTCAACTCACTACATTAAATCATAGATATCTTTGAATATCTACATAAATCTTTAATATAAATGATTCACATTTTTCTAGTTCTAGATTTGGTCACTTTCCGCCTCCTTTGCGCTAGCTAGACCTAGGAATGGAAGAGGCCTAAGAGATCCATGTCTTGTCATGCTTGATGGTGCATGTAAACGCCCCGAACAACGTAGTATGCTTAACAATTATGATATTTGCTTGTTTTCGAGATTTAATATAAAAGAGAATGAACACTTAAAGTTGAAAATGAAACTTCTCATCAGCAGCAAAAATCTTATCTTTAGTGCGAATAATTGGAGGGGGAATCACTTTACCCTGTACTATTTCATTTGGAGCTTTCCCTGTGGATGAGTGCACTGTATTGTTGTAAGCAAACTCCAATAATGGAAGATATTTCTCCCATTGTGACTTATGTTCACTAACATAAGCTTTCAACATATCCAAAAGAGTGACATTCATCACCTCTGTTTGGCCGTCAGTTTGAGGATGAAAAGCTAAGGAGAACTTTAAAGTGGTTCCCAAATTCTCAAATAAAGCACGCCAAAAGTTACTTGTGAATTTGGAGTCTCTATCTGAAATGATCTCAGAAGGCATACCATGTAATCGGAAGATATGTTGAATGAAAAGTCTTGCAGCTTGTGCGGATTTCAATGTTTTATGACATGGAATAAAATGTGATTGTTTGCTGAATCTATCAATTATGACCCAAATCATATCATGACCTTGAGGTGTTCTTGGAATACCTGAGATGAAATCCATTGTGATAGATTCCCATGGATCTTTGGGCACTGGAAGAGGTTGCAACAATCCTGGAATCTTCTGCCTATCATATTTGGATTTTTGGCATACAAGACAAGCCTCGATGAAGTTATGTGTATCTTTTCGTAATGTTGGCCAATAAAAGTAGCGCTCAATTGCACTTAGAGTGGCTGCCCTCCCTCTATGCCCTGCATAAGGGGGTTCATGACTTTCTTTAAGCACCTTTTGTCGAACAGAAAGAGTGACACAAAGGCGATTGTTCATGAGAAGGTAACCGTCTTTGATGGAATAATCTGGATGAGAACCTCCTTGCTGTAAATTTGACCAAACTGCTGCAAAATCAGTATCTTCATCATAAGTATTCTTCATCGTTTGAAAATCTTCATGATGAGCCACTGTAATAGTTGCAATACGAGGCACTCTAGAAAGTGCATCAGCAACTACATTTTGTTTCCCTGGAGTGTACATAATTTGAAAATGAAACATAGACAAGAAATTTTCCCATCTTGCATGTTTCTCCTGCAAATGCTTTTGAGTCTTGAAATACTTCAAGCTTTGATGATCGGTTTTAATAAGGAATTCATTGCCTAAAAGATAATGTTTCCATATCTTTAAAGCATGAACCACTGCTAAGAGCTCCTTTTCATAAATGTCATACCTTTTCTCCACATCATTTAGACGGGGGCTTTCAAAGGCTACGGCATGGCCTTCTTGATTTAGCACTGCACCAATACAATCACCGCAAGCATTTGCTTCCACCACAAATGGTTTTACCATATCTGGAATGATAAGAACAGGTCCAGAAGTAAGAGCTGTTTTCAACCTTGTGAAGGCTACCTTCTCTTTTTCCTTCCATTGGAAAGAGATCTTCTTCTTTGTAAGGTCATGAAGTGGAGAAGCCATATGTGCAAAATGCTTGATGAAGCGGCGGTAATAAGAACATAAGCCAAGAAACGATCGCACCTCATGTACATCACGAAGATGAGGCCATTCTTGGATTATCCTGATCTTTTTAGGATCCATCTGAATCCCTTCAAAAGAGATGACATGCCCAAGGTAATTTATTTTATGCATGAAAAATTCACTCTTTTTACCATTTACCAAGAGTTGATTTTGTTGTAGTAATTGTAGAACAATTTTCAAGTGTTGATGATGATCCTCTTCATTCTTGCTAAAGACAAGAATATCATCAAAGAAAGTACCGACATATTGTCGATGCTCTCTAAAGATGCGCTCCATCATTCGATTAAAGGTGGCTGGTGCATTGGTTAATCCGAAAGGAACCACCAAGAATTCATAAAGACCGTATGAAGTGCGGAAAGCAGTTTTGTGTACATCTTGATAACCACTCTTTAGATCAATGCGGCTGAAAACCTTTGAGCCTCCTAGACGATCCAAAATGTCGTCAATTCTGGGAATAGGAAACCGATTCTTCACAGTGATTTTGTTGAGGGCTCGATAATCAATGCACATCCTGAATGTGCCATCTTTCTTTTGAACGAGAAGAACCGGTGAACAAAATGGTGAGCTACTTGGCCTAATTAGCCCACGGTTGAGTAGGTCTTCGACTTGCTTTCTGATTTCTTCTTGTTGAGGATGGCTCACACGGTATGGCGCTATATTAGGAGGAGAACTACCCGGAATAATATCAATATGATGGTCTTCTGGCCTTTCTGGGGGAAGCTGATAAGGAAGATCTTCCAAAAAAACAATCTTTATACTTTTCCAAGAGCTGAAGTTGCTCTTGGTTTTCAGCATTCATATTATCTTTTACATCAGTGACATAAAGCAGACAACATTGAACACAATCCTTAATTGCTCTAGAGACTTGCATATGGCTTACCATAGGTATGGTGTCTCCAGAAACTCCAGCTTGGATCTCGTACTTCTTGCCTTTGTTGGTGAGTTCTACCTTCTTTTTCTTAGAGAAGATGGTTGAATCTACTCTATGATTCCAGGGCATGCCAAGAATCACATCGCAACCATCAAGGTCTCCGATACAGAAGGTATCTTCGTCACTGTAGCCTTGAATTTGAAACTTGAGCTTGCCAATGTAGGGTATCACAGTCTTCACTGTGTCACCTTCATCAGCATTTAAAGCTTGGCGAACTTCTGCCGGAGTGTCCATCTCTTCATTCTTTAATCCAAGCTCTTTAGCTAATTGCAAGGAAATAATATTTTCATTCGCCCCAAGATCTATCAAGAATAGTGCTTGCTTACCTTGCAACTGTCCCCAAGCTTTTAATAATTTGCGCGTCTCTGGAGTGTGAGTTGTGTTTGCAACTACATCACTGATAGCATTGATTTTCACTGGCGACTTAGGCTTGTTGTCAGAAACCTTGCTTTGTCCCTTGTTTGGACATTGCTTCGCTATGTGGCATGTTTGTCCACATTTAAAGCACTTCCCTTTTTTCATGAAGCGTTGCTTTTCTTCTTCGGAAATTTGCTTTGCTTGTGGGTATAGATTGGAGCGAAATTGATGAGCATTAGGAGGTGTATAGGGCTTCATCTTCTTTTGATTTGATGGTGGCTGCTTTTGCCACTGTTTTTGTCCTTCATTTGGGGCTGAATACTCCTCATCATCAGCTACTCTCTTCTTATCATTCTTTTGGAATGATTTGTTGCCATTGTGCTCCATTTCCCATGTCTCAGCATGGTCAATGAGTTCCCTGAGACTAGAACAATGATAATGATTAAGAGCAGTACGAAGTTTAAAATGCAAACCTCCTTGAAACTTCCTAAGCTTTTCCGAACTGCTGATCTTCTTGAAATGTTGGACCTTCAAAAGTAGCTCCCAAAATCTCTTGGTATAGTCACCAAGTGACTCATTTTTCCTTTGCCAAAGCCGATCCCATTCCATTTTTAAATCTTTTTTGAAATGAACAGGAAGAAATTGGCTTTGTATCAGGCGAACAAAGGACCGCCATGATTTTGGGGCAGCATGATCATATTCCAACCCCGTCCACCAAGTATGGGCTAAGTCGGTTAAATGTAAAGCTGCAAACTTAATCTTTTCTTTTTCTTTATACTTGTCACGACCATACAAAATTTGAAATTGACGAATAAACTTCAGAAGAAGATCAGGATTTCGGAAACCATCATACATACTGAACTTGATCTTCTTTTCAAGTTGAGATAGTGACTTAGTCTTCTTCTTCTTCTTATGCCTTCGTCCATGCTCGGATATTGAGGTTGAAGATGATGAAGTGCTTGATGGGGATGAAGATGAGACGAGGGTGAAGAATGTCGACACCTTTGACGATGATGAGGTCTTCCACGAGAAGGGTGTGACTCTTCATTACTAGAAGAGGATCCATCAGAATAGGCGCCAGATGACTTTGAAGAAGAGGATGAGCTTCGACGCGATCTCTTTCTTGAAGTAGAATGGGACTGCCTCTTAGAAGTAGTTGGACTTCTTGATCGGCTCCTTTCATTGGTATGGCTTTGTTTCCTTGAAGTAGATGGGCTTCTTTCCTTGAATTCTTTGGGATTCTCAACTTTTTCTAGTTTGAGAAGTTGCTCACGAATTTGCTGATTCTCCTCTCTAAGACTTTGAATGGCTTGAAGGATAGCACTCGATTGATCCATTGAGACTAAAGAAAAAAAATATGCTCAAGCACTCAATGCAAGGGCTGAAAACAAACAAACTTATATTTGTAAGCACTATCAGTGTTGGGGGTGAGGACCGAGCCAAAGCTCTGATACCACTGTAAACGCCCCGAACAACGTAGTATGCTTAACAATTATGATATTTGCTTGTTTTCGAGATTTAATATAAAAGAGAATGAACACTTAAAGTTGAAAATGAAAATTACTCACAAAATTACAGCCATGAAAATGTAAAAGTAATGGAGACAAGATTGAGGGTTGAAGATGGGCAACCCCCCCCCCGAAGGAATGTATTTCTGCTCAACCCAAGTCCCTTAGGGAAGAGCTCAGTTACAATCAACCTGAGAGTGAGAAGAAGTAATTCTCACTCTCACAAGATCATGCAAAGATGTACAAACACACATGCATTATCTATTATGCAATGATAAGAACTGATTTCTTTACAGTATGAGAGAAGAAAAAGGGGAATTCAGCCTTTCTCCATCGTTGATCAGCAGTACATGGATAGAGCTTGCTTCTTGTAGCTAAGATGGAAGAAAGAGCTCAAGAAGGAGGTGCTGTAATGAATTTACAGGCTTGCTGTCTTGTAAAACAATAGTGATAGAAGAGGGAATATGGAGGAATTTGATAATGGAGAAGTGGGGGATGATGATGGGGATGGATGGGGCCAGTTTCTGGCTATCTGTGGGTGTTGTACATGAGTTTACAACAAAGAAAAATGATCCTGAATGAAGAAAAACGAGCTCTTATTTATAAGAGAGGGGAGAGCTAGTACAAAAGGGGAAAGTGGAGTAGCACAAGACAAGTGTCCAGCCACATGTCATGAGATGTGACAAGTGGTGGGACACTTGGAAACTTGTGTGACAAGTGTCTTGACACTTGTCTCTTCTCTATGGCCTTCCTTTTTGGGTTGAATACTGTCAAGAATAGAAACAACCAAATTTAGTAAGCACAGTCAGAGTACAGAACATCCCTATTTTTTAGGACTAGCATTTTTAGGCTAATTCGAGGCTCCTAAAATTTAGGGACCTCCTAAAATTTAGGGATCTCCTAGAATTTAGGGACCCCCCCAATATGGGTATCATATGAAGGCTTTTCCCGTGTACATCGCAAAAATGGTATCCGAATCTTCATGTGACTTTCCTATGCAAAGAAATGTGCATTTCAAGCTTTCAGCCCACACATGCACATTATACAAGCATTTCATGATCATGCCATCTTGTTGATTGTAACTGTCTGTTCTGGTGGATCTAGCCCACACTTCAAGGCATCAATCCTTTCTGTGTGCGAGTCTAACCCTGATATGCGTGAGTTCTAGTCACAGGCGCCCAATCGGGTCATATAGGTGGAAGTGTGAACTATCTTTTCTCTAACCCACCGTGTGGGTCCACCATAACCTGTGACCACTCATCAGTGGCTAGCTCCAATGCACTTTTCTTTATATCTAATTAGTGCAAAGGAAATAAATTTAATAAATCATTATATAGACAAATTAATGAAAAAGGATACAAATTCTGTTTCTATAGAGTTGTGACAGTGCATTATAAAATTTTTCTTTTAAAAAATCCCATCCTCAGTCTATGACCTGTTTTAGGTCACTTTGTACAATTGCCTACCAATAGAGCCATGAAATGCATCAATATTTCCAACTATGCTTTCAATAGGCTACAAATCTTCAAGGT
This sequence comes from Lygodium microphyllum, assembly GCF_053477565.2. NCBI lineage: Eukaryota > Viridiplantae > Streptophyta > Polypodiopsida > Schizaeales > Lygodiaceae > Lygodium > Lygodium microphyllum. The sequence goes on from NC_141149.1 coordinate 123,813,578, forward strand.
TTGATGGATATATATCTACAAACATAGACAATCTTTGACAACTTCCTGAAACATAAAATCTAGTTTGAAGCCCATTAAAATATTCTAAACTTATAGTTGGGTCTATGGCATGGTATGTCAATGGGCAAGCTCTGTAAATACAACTCTAAGTGCATACATGTGTGCTTTATAAGCACCTCCTTGATTTTTTCCATGGTCCTTCGAGCTTGAAATCCTCGACTCATCCCCCTTGTAAGTGGCAATGAATTCATTTCCATGTCTTCATCTCTTCTTTGTCTATAATATGACCCAAGAAGCAAAATAGATGGTAATAGGAATTCACCTATTGTTGTCAATATCAAATTTTTTGTATACTATTATTGCTCTAATAGAATAGAAAGAACACTAAGGACATAAATCTTCCATTGAAATAGAAGATGAAGTAGAAGAAGACATTGAGTGAAAAGAGAGAATAGCAAATCTTATTCGTAATAATGAAGGGAAAACATGCACTTTGTTGACCTGTTTGAGATTTTTGAGAAAAAGAGAGGGATGCTACAATGGAGGAAAATATTTGGAGATATTATTCAAGAATCCTAACAAAACAATTGGAAAAGTCCAAGATTATGTGGGATGGCAAGAAATGTCCCTATATCTAGTGTCTTTAATTATATTGGTACCTATTGTTTTTCGTGCCTTCATAAATTTGTGCTTCAAAAATATCTAAAAAAAATTATTTAAGTAATATCTAAATTGAGATAAATGACTTCAAATTTGGAAAATCTCATTTTTATTATAATGGTAGCTCTCCCCCAATTGATTGTGAGCATTTCTCTCTCTGAAACTAAAAAGCATAAACTTGAGTCCAAATCTCCCCTTATGGCCAAGCTCAACACATGTGTATACTTAGCACATCCATGGTCATCATGAATATCATATGTCCATTAAATTATCATTTATTATATTTAGTTAGCTATATCTACTCACGGCATAGTTATAGTGCTTGCCATTTATTATAGTCAGTTATGTATTGGTTGACTTAGTAGGCTAGTTTCCTTTATGGTGTACCTGATCTAGAGTTATTACGCATTATAGTGTATGAAGGAGGAGAATCATGACAAGAAAAATTTTTTGTCTCTATCTCTATTCTTGTGTGTTTAATTGGGCTTTCCTTCCATCTATTATGTATGTGCTTGGTATAACAGTCCAACCAAGTACGCCACCACATGAATTTTGTCATGGCATCAGAACCTCACCATGTTTAAGATTGTTTTTGGAGATCATAGTAAAGGAGAAGGAGAAAGGATTCAAGAAGCAAGCAACAAGTAAGAAGCTTTGTTGATTTCTCATTCTAAGCTTTGGTTATTGTCATGGAGATGCCCAAAGCAGGGCATTGCGATAGTTTTAGATTGTCATGGAGATATCCAAAGCAAGGTATAATGATAGTCTCAGATTACTGTGAAATTTGGTATGCAAAAATATGGTGTATATACTATGGATAAGACTAAGGATCGTCCCCTAGTTTTTTGGCCATTTGAGGAAATTTCAAGCTTCATTTTGTGCTCGCATAGTTGTGGACTCAATAGTATTGAATGTTCTTCAGTGTATAAGTCACAAAATTCCAAATTTGTAAGTTTTGAGTTATACACTTCATGTGCAAGGGTACAAAAGGCTTGCTTATTATTTAGTACTCAAACTTGTCATGATGTTTGAAACCCATGGAGATCCCATCATTGAGAAGTTGTGGGGTATGAATAGTCACCATTCATGGAAGCTTTGTATTTTGAGCTTCCTCGCTCATCAGAAAAGGCTAATACGAGTCTCTTATATGTGAAGAAAATAATCAAAACTAAATAAGCACCCAGTAGCACATGAATTAAATGCATGAAAATAATTGAATAAAAATGATAAAAATGTGATGTATTGGCTATTTCAACATTAGCAATAATATATTGAGGCATATTACAAATGTAGAGAATTCACATGTAGCTTACACTATAAAAAGATTCAACTTAAATTGAGTACTTTGAGAAAGAAAAGATGTCATAAATATGTATGTATTGAACTTAAGGAGCATGATATATGGTTTGGCAACTATTGATGCAATGCTTGATAATGATAATGACTTGGTTTCATCTACTTTGAGTGGCCTTAATACTGAAAATGCTTGGAAATCCTTTGTTATATCTGTATATGGATGGAAGCCATTTCTTGAGTTTTGTGAGTTTGACTATCTCATGATCATTGAAGAGATCAAAAGGCAGGGTGAATCTTCAAAAGGAAGCAATGAACAATTCCAAGTCTTCTACTCTAGTTCAAGAAGAGGCTATGGTAGGCCCTCTTCAAGAGGTCATGGCATTGGCCATGCTAGTGGTACACACAACAAAATAGGTTGAGTCAATAGTTTGGTGATATGCAAATTTAAAGAGGCCGTGGTAATTGTAGAGGTGAGGGGAGGTCTAAAGGAAGAGGTGGATGGTAGAATAGAAGTTTTGGTAACTTTTGGCCATGTTTGTTATTATTGCAAAAGAAAATATCATATTTGGCTCACTATTATCATAATATAGATGGCAGCCACAAAAGGAAACAAAGTTGGTCCTTTGGATGTTGGTATTCTTGCCATTATGCTACAAGGTGTGATTATTGGTTTGCTTGCATTTAAAGTTGCAAAATTAAAGGAATTTGTGAAGCATTTAGCTTGGTAAGCACATAGTATGTTTTTTTCCACATGAAAAGAATGTAAGTAGTAACATATTAGATGTCATATATTGGGGCATATGTACAATGTCTCAATAGGTGGCAGGAAGTACTATGTGGCCTTTATTAATGGCCACTCTAGAAAGTTATGGATATACTCTATGAAAGATAAGAGTGAAGTGTTTGAGCACTTCAAAACTTTTAAGGCTACTGTTAAAACATAAACGTCTTAAAATTCAATATTTTAGGTCAATGAGGTGGAAAGTAATGATCCAATGAATTTAGTGATATCCTGGGGATACATATGGCATAAAATGATAGTTCACTTCTAGATATATCCCATGGTAAGTGGCATGGACCTTGATGGCTAAGAAAAATGTCAAATCATTATTGGGTGGAAGTTGTTGAAAGTATTGTTTATAATATGAACAAAACTATCATAGATGTAGTTGATGATATGACTCCTAAAGAATGCTTTATAGATAAGAAGCCCGAACTACTGCATTTGAAAGTCTTTGGTTGCATTACATATGTTATGTGCCTAATGAGTTGAGGAAGAAACTTGACCCAAAGACTGAAAAATACATGTTTATCGGATACTTTGTTTTGACCAAAAAGGGCATTGTTCTGTTGACCCTATCACTAGTGAGTTTAGAGTGACCACGTGTCATTTTTTATGATATGAGTAGTTGGCATGCATCTATTAATGATGCATTGGATTATGATGATGATGATGATATTGTTTATGTAAAAATAAAAAAGTAAGAACCACACTCTTAGTGGACGAAAGGTATCATCTCGTGATGAATTTATAAAGCAATCCTTCATTTGGGAGACTAAGGATTAGTTCTATATCTTCACAAGCATCTTCTATTATAGTGGGAACTGTGAGAAGGTCAATCATTACACATAAAGAAAAGAAAAAAGTTCCTAACAGTAATGATGCATCTACTAAAGGCCATCCAAAAGAGGTGGAGCTAGCTAGTGAACTTTAGGGCCTATAAGGCCAACTAGTTTATGCTAGCAAAGCATGCGTGTATCTAGGATGAGTTTGATTCCTAGGGATGGCTTAGTCTTAATTTTCCTCACCCATACTGGGGGTCTTGGAACCTTAATATACCAATCACATTACCAAAAAAACAAAGTAGTGCAACTAGATGAGGGCATATCCAAATACATGTTGAATTAGTCTAGTCAAATATTTGTGGGAAAAATGATTTGGTTATTCCCAGAGAAGACCTAGACCAGAGGCAAGGACCAAGGACCAAGTGAGAGAAGTTTTACCAGAGTGTGAGAAATTTGTTGATGCAAATAGGGGAGGGGAGAGAAAAATAGTTCTCTTTTTCCTTGTTTCCTTTTCCCTTATTTTTGAGTTTTGGGTGGAGCCAAGGATGAGGTTATTGCCAAGAGAGAGGGGGGAAATGGGAGGGGAAGGGGCATGGGGCAAGGAGTGGGATTATGAGGGTTGGGACTTGGAAGGGGAGTGAGGGGATAGGTCAAGAGTGCAGTCGTTGGGAGTGGGAACAAGGCATGGGTGGGGAAGGGGGGGAGCTGAGGAAAAGATAGGGTGGGGAGTGAAGTCAATGGCAATTGTGGGTGAGGGGTGAGGGGCAAGATTTGAGAGTGAGGGATGGCACGATGGGGGAAAAGTGAGTCTAGTTCTTTTTTTTTCACATAAAAATAATAGTGCAATAGGGTAAAGGGGTTTGAGAGGCTACAGTGGGGCACAACTAGGGGGGAGAGGTGAGTTGAGGGTGGGAGTAGGACCTAGTAGAGAGAAAGGAGTGCATTAACAAAACTCACATGGTGGGAGGACTTGCATAAACTATTATACCAAAGACACACAAAAAAGATGCAATTAGAAGTCACTCAAATACTCCTCAATAAGAGAGATGGACATTAAAGCATTTGCTTGATGTTCGTCTTATTCACACATCATAGTGTACAATGTGTAGATAAGGTACATTGTAAAGAAAGTTGGCCTACTGAGTCAAAAGTACGTAATTGACTATAATAATCAGTTGGCACTATAATAATTGCAAGTAGATGTAACTAACTAAATACAATAAACGATGAATCAATGTAGCCATGTGAGAGTCACAATGACCACCAATATGCTAAGTGTAGATATGTCGACCCATCTAGCCAAGTGATCCATCATCAATGTCTGCAATTGTTGAACTTGCTATCTCAACACTCCTCATCAAACTCAACAACATCTCTACAACTACAAGTTGTAAAATATTTGAAGCTTATTTGCATCCAAGGCCTTTGTAAAAAATATCAACTACCTAGTCCTATGTGTTGAAATACACTAAGTTAATCTCACTTGCAAGTACCTTCTCTCCCAAAAATGATATTACCTCAATATGTTTTGTCTTGGCATGGAAGATAAGCTTCATTGCTAACTCTATGCTGCTCAATGAATGACAATTCCACCATTTACATGAACATCCAAATTAGTCAATATCTTTGATAGCCATATTGTCTCACATGCTATCATACTAGTACCCTCAAGGAAGTTACTATATGTATATCCTCGGACCTCTACATCACGTGCATTCAAGTCTTATTTATAAATATCCTTATCTGTGAATTTTTCTTGAATAAAATATAACCCTTTTCTATTCAATCTGTAAATAATCCCTTTATATTACTCTTTTGTATATAAAAAGTATATAAAAATGATATTTTAAAAATACCTTATTTTGAATCCACATGATACGCACATATATTCATGAGTAACTTACCCGTGGTAGTACCTCTATACTCATCCTCCATAGTATTGGATAAAGCTACCACTTCTAAGTGAAATGTAAAGCCATTGGTAGACTTATTATCTAATATGCTACTAGCCTAGTGTGCGTCTATGTACTCAATTCCTTGTACATCCTTATCTATCTTATTAAAAATTCTAGTGTAAAGTGGACTTTAAACACCTTAATAAGGATTTGTTGGTACTTCATAAACTTAATTGCAAGCCCAATAATATAACTCAAGTTTTTTATTATGATAGTCATGTGGATGAGACTCTCTAGTACATATGTACATGTACTAAGCTCTTATATCTTGCCTCCAACCAATATCAACACTTAGATTTACACTTTGATCCAATGATGCTAAAATGGGCTTATTCATTATCATACTAATAACCATACTTAGTTAACATACCAAATGATGTTGCTTTGGGACAACTAAATACATCGGCATGTACTGATCAACTTAACATCACTGAGAAAGTACTAGAGCTTACCCAAGTATTTCAACTCAATTTTCAACATTGCAAAACCCTTGGTATTAGCAAACCCACGCTCACTATTACTTGTTATAATTAGATCATCCACATAGATGACTATGATGACAAAAGCTATAATATCCTCCATCATGTAGAGTAAGTAATATCAAACTAAAAAGGCCAATGTTGACAATATAGTCTATGATCTTGTCTAACCATGCTCTAGGTACTTTTTTTAGCCCATACAACATCTTCATTCTACACATAAACATGGAATGCTCAATATCCTCATAATCATTGGTTGCTACATGTACCTCTCTTCTTGTAGGTCACCATGCAGGAAGGCATTTGCTACATCCAAATGATGCAATGTCCAACCTTTTTCTACTATCAAAGTAATCACATATCTAATAGTTTCCATTTTAGTAATTGGACTAAATATCTCAACATAACCTATGCTATATGTTTGAGCATAGCCTTTACAAACTAGCCTTGCCTTATACATGGTAATAGAACCATATGCATTATGCTTAATCATATAGACACAAATTTAGCCAATAGCTTTCTTGCCCTTAGGTTTTATTGCCCTCTAATGGATCCATCACCTCATCCATAGCTAAATCATCAATAACTTTCATGAGGTAAGCACAATGGTGAGCTACATAGCCCTCAAAACCAAATCTCTTTATAGGGCATCTCACCCTACTAGACCTACATACAATTAGGTCACTTATTGGAGCCTTTTCATTCCCATGTGGTGTGTTGACATAGAGATACCAAGCTCATCATCCAAACATTTTGAAACACTAGAACCTCTATGAAAAAACACACAACTTCCATCACCTCCACTTTTGCAAGCCCTTTTGTATAGTTTGATTTAAATACTATACCCAACTTTTCTTGACACTTGTTCCTATTCATGTCATTCAAGGATTGTCCTACCAATACTTTCCGTTCTAATCCCCCCTACTGACGTGAGTCATTTAGTGGTAGGTGACTTGTACACCATTTATGTATATATCATAGGACGTGCTTTTGATTTGTTTGTACAATACGTATGTATATAGCATAACAATAGGCCTTTATTGAGTTATATTTACTTTTACAAGCTAAGATCCATATTTTTGGACTAAACTCCACATCTATTTTTCAATCCTTTTTTGGATTTTACTCCCAATCAAGTTTTTGGACCAGACTTGAACCAAGGTTTTTTGGACTGTTGGACTCTAGATCCACGTTTCTCTACATAGATTTTTTTCTTCAAGAGTAATCTCCAAAAAGTATTGGAGTCAATCTCACAAAGGATTCCAAAGAAAAAAAGACATAAGAAGAATTTTTGCATTACCATTATTCTCAATAATAAGGGAGACTTTTTCATGATAAGTATCATTTGGGAACAATAAAACTTTGTTACTCTATCTCTACTATATGTACTTCTCATTCCATCACTACATTTTACACTCCACTCCACTTCACCTCTCATAACACCATCACACCACTTCTTCACTTCACCTTACCTATGGTCTCTCTACCTCCTCTATCTTCTCTTCATATGTCTCCATCTGCTCTCTCTAGCATTCTCTACCGTCTATTCTCTTTTCACTTGGCTCCTCTATACACCTTTACCACCTTTCTCTAAAATTATCTCCTTTATATTCCCTCTTCATTTGGCTCCTTTGTCAAATCTCTCTAGCATTCTCTCTCCTCTTTGTTCTCTCTTCACTTGGCTCCTCTCTTTGACTCTCTCCCCTAAATTCTTGACTTTTCTTCGACCTCTCCAACCTCACTTCTAGATTTCTCTTGATCTTTTCCCCAAAATTTCTCTAGGCATTTCTTAAATCTCTCGAACTAGGTTTCTCGAACCTCTAAGACTTTTCTCTAGACTTCTCTTGAGACCTTCCATTAGACTTTTCATCCAAAGTTCTCCTTGAATCTTCTCTCAAACTCCAAACTTTTCAAGACCTCTCTCCAAACTTTTTCTAATAGACTTTTGTATTTCTTCCAAACTTCTTAGTGAGTGGACTTTCCTGAGGTACTCTCACCATTTTTTGTGGCACACTTTTTACTTCTCCATGCATTTTTAGATGTGATTCTAAGGTATACCAAAGGTGTTATGGCCGAGTGTAGAGCGAGCATAGGTGTAATTATGGTCTAATTTGTTAAACGGTGCAAGTGGCATAATTAGACCATAATTATAGGATCTTAACATTTCCATCTACATGTGTTTCTAGTAGCAAATGTATCTCCTTCCCATTTTATTTATACTCAATTTCCATCGGACGTACTCACATCCAAAATGCCTCTATCTTACACAAGCCATGGTAGAAGGTATACATGGGCAAGTTTCACCACCCATTTAATATTTGCTGGAATTAGACAAGTCTCATGTTTTAAGTCCACAAAAAAGTCATCAAACACACGCAGGCAATGAGAACCTCACTCAATTAAACATTTGTCATAAGCTTCCAACATGCTTGTAAGCAGTAAAATGTACTTGTTAGGATTGAATGAAGCTAGAGGATACAGAGAGACATCCTATCAAGGCTATTGCATTGCTCTTCTACTTACAAGTGCTAGCACAAATGACATGATATGTTGTAGCTGTGCAAACTACTTGTTAGAGAAGGAATCTCTATTTTTAAAGAATGGTACTCATTGGAAACAAAAAAAACACACTATTTGGAGCATTAAATGTACATATGACATTATAAAATTTAAAGACAAGTTCCAAAGCTTGATTACATGGTAGAACTTGCAAGTACATCAGAACCTCCACCCCTACGAAGTCCTTGTGTGTAGCTGCGATCAGAACTTGTGCACAAGCCTGCTTTACTATTGCCTCATTGGATTTTTTAACATTTAGTTAGAGACCTACAAGGAATCATGCATCTATAACTAGAGCTTTCGAATTTGATTTCCAGGGCCAAAGTACGTGGCTATATTAGGTTGGAAGTTGGAACAATAATCACTTGCACGACCACAAAAACCTCCAATCATGCTGTTGAACCCTTGTATTTACAGTTCTATTTTGAGTGGCCTCACTGGCCACTCTTTTTCTGGCCAAAAAGAGTTTGTCACCTATCCACCACCGACCAGCAGTATGCCATGTTCATTTATGGTCAAAATGTTAGATTCATAATCAGATTTGAAACACTACACAAGTTATCTTGTGGTTGCATTCAGACATTTAGTTCTGGTAGAGGTGACACTTCACAAGAGTCTAGACATCATCAAAGCAAATTAGTTTCCAATTTGGTTGCAAAGTATTCACCCCATGAATTGGTATTGCTATCATCAGGATGATACAATGGATAATGTACAACATGATCTATGTTATTTGATCCCCAAATGAGCCTGCCACTAAAATGTCACGCAAATAACAACTTCGTAAATCCTGTGAAACTTAGCTTTCCATCTTCAAGCCTTATCCAGTCATGTAGAAAAGTACTGGCAGGGATTGTCTCAGGAATTTGCATTTCCTGCAAACACATTGAAAAGTATCATAATCAGTGCACATGCATCAGGTTTCTGCACACAAACTTATGTGTCAGCAGTTCGAAAAGGTGACAAGAAGCAAGGCACAAAATGCACTGCCATGTTAGCTTGAACCTTGCCAATAGTTCAGAGATACCCATTCTTATCTAATCAAATCACCTCAGCTAATTCCTGGACTGAAACCACCCGGTTCCCTTTTCTCTCAAAATATTCATACGCCCTTCGAAGATTATATTGCCAGTTCTCTGACATCGTAAGTTGATGAACATTCATGGCTGCAGCACAAAACTCATGAAAATACATTTTGTGCAAGCTGAGGGCATTCATCTGCAGAAGCCAGTAAACAACAATTCTTATTGTAAGCTTTGAAGGCTGTGACTTGAGAGCATATTATTTACAGGACACATGACACAACAGCAGAAAAGTTTTTTTTCGGTCAACAGGTGTTTTTATTTATTCATCCTTGACACACCACATCCTTGATGAGAGGCACTAAGAAATCTGAAACCTCGCCAAGCAGCAGAGTGACTGCAAGAGTCATTTGCATTCCTACGACAAGAGCCACATATGCACCTACACACTGCAGGCAACATATATGTCCATTTACAAAGTCAGGGGTCACTGCAACTAAGAGGGTTGTGGTTACACTCCCACATCCTAAGCGTTGGGCTTCCACTTAGTGAATTTGAAGGTGAGGGCATTGAAAACACTAAAATCATCCCTAGCACTGAATACTTCCTCCACTCTGCTAACAAACAACCTTCTACATAGATTCAGAAGTCTTGGAAAGGTTCATAAGACAGTCTCTCTTCCCCAACCATGATTCTCACCAGTCCTTAGGTAACCTCAATACAGCATTCCTTCAGAAAACTCTAAATCTCACTGAGCATCATGTGTCGGAATGTAAAGGTACAGTGTTACATGTAAAAGTTTTCAGACTTGTATTTTTGGACATCCGGGTCTATCTATTAGAGGTTACCTTAGCACCTCATATGTGCTCATGCTAGTTGGCCTTTGTTTCTTCTTCTCATGGCATGCTCACTTACCTGACTCTTGCCTATTTATGCCAACTTTAGGATCCCCAACTTGCAGACTTTGGCATCTCAATGTGGAGACTACCTATCTGAGAGCTGCTGCCCTTGGTGTGGAAGGGAGACTACCATTGCTACTCTTTCTTCATGGTTATGGCTTTTGCATCTCATCATGTTGCACACTAGTGGATTACCTTCCATCTTGATGCTTTGTCTCTTATCTTTATCAACCTTGTTCCTTCAATTCCACATTGTGTCATTCTAACATGGTACGAGGTTGTGTTCTCCCATGATCTTGGCCCTCTCGATGGTCTCTCAAGAATTTTGAGATATCCCACGATTGCAGTTTAATTGTGTGGCGGTGCATTTTGGTCATTAAGCTCCCTTTGTCTTTGCATTTCAACTTCCTTCATGTGTTCTTCCACTCTTTTTCATCCCTTGGCTGTTCACCTTTAGCATTGTGTCTATTTGTAATGTGCTCTAGCCCTCATTTACTTCCTCATGATGATCTCATATGAGCTCGAAGAGAGTGCTAGACATCATTTTGGCACCTCATGTGTTCACACTAGTTGGACTTTGTTCTCTCTTGTGGTGCATTCACTTAAGTTTTGCCTTTGTATACAAATTGTAGACTCAACGCTTCTACAAGTATTACACTTCTACTTTGCAAAATCTAGTGTGACATGTCTAAAAGATCCACCTAGATCCAACCTACACACAAGGCACACCACAAGCCATACTCACATCGAAAAAGCCATAAGGTGGACATCAAACTCACCTCCCAGCCATGCAACCAAGTGGGTTCACTGCAAGCCTAAGACCAAGCCTAGGACAAGTACCAAAACGAGCCACACTCATGTCACGAGGGTTGTTCATCCATATAACCAATCCACACCATCCTAGTATATGGGCCTAGAGTCCAATTCTCTCCTTGTCCTTCTTCATGCAGGGTTTTTTGGGACAAGAGGCAACTTGTATGATGAGACTTCAAAGTTACAATATGGGTGGATCCTTGAATAATTGGTGATGTGTAAACCTTCGTAGACTTCGATACATCAATAACACATTATCTCTCATACTGAGGTAGGCCTTCACAGCCATAGAAGCATCTGTCTCAAGAGCCTTCTTTGTCAAAAAACCTTCAAAGACCTTCGCTTCAGCCTTTGTTTTTGCTATTCTCTCCATCAAGGCTTGGATTTTTGGATCGGCTTCCAGCTCCATGTATCTTTGTATATTTTCATAATCAGAGAAGCGTACAGATGCGTGTCGGGAGCCTTCTAGTTGTTGGTCATAATTCTCCTCTTCACCTCTTGACGTAGTAGACCAGCATGAGAATGTTCAGCCCAAAGATGTTATGACCCCACAAAATTTCTTACAAGGAAAAAGTCATTGCTCTATTACCAATGTAAACAATAGGAAGAACGTGAGAGTGACAATATTTTGATCTATTCAACTTGATCAATTATCACTGTAAAATTAATAAAGAGAGAGAGAGAGGTGTTGGGGAGCAATCCAAGGCAGTAAAGAGAGAGAGAGAGAGAGAGAGAGAGAGAGATTTGCAAGTTTTGGACTGGCAAGGAGCGCTTGTTTCTAAAGGTGAAATTACCCAGCACTTGGGTTATCCCATCGGCATGGATGTGACTCCTCGGGCCTTGCTTGATTGGATGTCTTCCAAAGTTCATGATAGGTTTATGTATTGGAAATCTTAGGGCTAGCATCTTCATGTGCGGCTGAAGGTTGCACAATCCATCATAATTAATATGCTCTCATATTTTTTGCCCTTACTTCCCCACACCAAGAAGCTTCTCCTAGAATTGATGCAGCCCATTCACTTTATGTCGTGGAAAAAGAAAGGGAATAGTCTAGGTTAGATGTAGATACCTTGGCAAGACGTTAGTACTCCAAAATGGTTGGGTGGGGTTGCTTTGTTGGACGTCAATCTCCATATGACAGCTTTGAGATTGGCTCTTTTGCAGGCTCTATGTGTGCAAAGTCATCCTTGGACTAATATTGCAAAAAATTTTATTAAGGAGACTAGTATCTCTCATGATCATACTGTTATCCCATTCTACACTTTACAATTTGACATCCCCTTGATCTTCGAGGAGGCTAGTTCATTACAAGTGAAAGTGTTGGCCAATTCTAGGCCGCTAGATTGGCTTGACAAAGATTTGCAACAAAATAAATTAAATCGGATGGCTAGATTGGGGTTGCAAACTATACATGATGTTGTTTCCTAGTCAGGCCCATCTTTATTCTTTTGGTCACATTCGCTAGTACTTCTAAGTGTCTAAATGCTATCGCCAAATTTGATCAACCTGTCATGAGCATCTTCAGCGGCATACTCAATTGTCTAATTTTCAGCCTTCTTTCCCTTGGTAGGATTGGCCATTTGTGAAACTAGAAGATTTCCTAAAAAGTCGGCTAATCAAATTTACCATAAGATGGTTGATGGTAAGAGATGGGTCACTGGGAAGGACAACAAAGTATGGCATGTTCCGAATAGCAAAGGAAAGTGGCGGAATAGATTTCTTTAATTCTATAAGAAGCCCAAGGTTCCTAATCAGGGAAAAGTTTTCATATGGAGGTTGCTTATTGGGGGTCTTCCCATCAAGGATGTGTTGTGTACTTGCAAGATCTCCCATGGCCATTGTATCTTTTGCACTACATGTGTAATAGATTTCTTCAATTCTACAAGAAGCCCAAGATTCCTAATCAGGGAAAAGTTTTCATATGGAGGTTGCTTATTGGGGGTCTTCCCATTAGGGATGTGTTGTGTACTTGCAAGATCTCCAATGGCCATTGTATCTTTTGCACTACATGTATAAGACCCCAATTCATATTTTCATCCCCTACCCTATTACAAGACAAATTTGGAGCTTTATTTCCTATGTGTGGACCTCAATGACATAGCAATAAACAGCCATCTATTCTTGGGTCATGGGCAAGATGCCTTCTTTGACCACTTTGCAACCAAATCATCCTTGCCTTTTCCATTTTCCGAAATGGGCTGTTCTCTTGCACATTTGGCACACCCATAATGCCTTTATTTTTTTATTTAACCTAGGTTATGCTTGATCACATGACCCATGTTCGAGGATTACTATTATAGCAAATTTCTTCCATGGTTTTGATTGGCCTAGTCCTCACTCAAGTGGCCGAATATTGTCCACTCCACTCCTTTTTGTGCTTCCCACATGATACTTGTATTGTGTTTAGGTAGCCTTTTGGCTTCATTTATGATGTTATGATTTAAAAGGCTTGATGTAAATATTCTCATTCAATTTAAGCTTCTTCATGGAAAGAAAACACAAAGAGCCAATGAAAGAAAGAAAGAGAGAAATGACACCACACTGAGAGGGAAACTAGCCCCTCCCCCTTTACAGAATTTTGTTGAGGCAAATCACTAGTATAAAATGCCTAAACCAAATATAATAGGGCTAATTTGCAGAAAATCTGAAAATTAGGGTTTTAAAACCCTAAATTCTGCTTACTCCAATAGCAAGCTGATTTTCTTCTTTCATACTTTGATTCGATTAAACCAAGTAGAAAGTGCTCCTTAGATGAGTATTAGATAGGTAAATACATAGCATGTGGCTGAAGTTTCAACGATAGAGATTGTGGAACTGAAGAGAGAAGCCTTTAATGTATAGGTGTGAGGCTTGGGTGCTCAAAAGTGGAGTGTAGAGGCTACAAAATACAAGTGTCTTCTAAAAGTGAAAAGCGCTAAGCAAAATGACACGTAGGGACACTTGTCACTTTCAAGTGACACATGTCCAATTCTAGATATCACATGTTAGGTTTCTAGAGAACGAAGCTTCTAAGCCATCTATTCTAAAAATATATAAAAGAAAAAATTATTCCTTGCAAAAATCCAGAGCCTTTGATATAAACAGAATTTCCATTCAAGTAACTTTCAAAGAAAGTAACCTCCTAAAATTTAGGAGTTGCCAAATTTGGATTCAAGTTAGCTTCATTGTATAGGATCAATTCATGGTTTGTTTCTTTGATTGTGAGTATCTAGTTTCACCTTGTGAAACAACTCATTATGTGGGCTTCTAGTCAATTAGTAACCCTAGTGGAAAAGTCTTAGTCATCTGGGCTTTCTAGTAAATATAACCATCCAACTATACTTTTAGTTTCTCTTGGGCATCTCATCCATGAAGACCCATTTGTAATTTCAAAGCACTATGGCCATTCACCAACCTTGAATGGAAATGAGAAGCACTTAACTGCATTTTGTTAAATACTCAAAAAATATATAAATTATATTTCGACCTCTATGATCATCAAAGTAATGTGAATCATTGGGCCAATACACCTTAAGAATAGTTGATATATAAAGGTTGGTTACAAAAATCCACACATTCAAGATCACAATAGGATGCACCTTGAGGAGCACACTCACATCTAGTGGTCTGGCTGGGAGGTTGGCCCTACCTACTCCATCAAGGTATGGAGAAACATTTACAGGGTGCGAATCTGAAGGTGCTACAAGAGGCAATAGGATGTCCGAGACTAGTAGAGACCAAGAGGCAAGAGATTGATGCAACAATCTCTTGGGATTAGCTAGCTCCCCCCTACAGAAAGCCTATGCAACTAGGACATGGGTGGGCAATACAATTTTCGCCTATGGACATTCTAGTGCAGGTGGCACGCAAAGTTTGTGGTGCCCACCCAAACACTTTCTTTTTCATACAAAAGGCGACCTATTAGCTCTAGACAAGGGACAGCTAGATCTTGACTTCCTCGACATCCCTTGGAGAAGGATAAGTTATAGGCCTCCAAGGGGAGACATGGCAATTGGATCCACACACAATTTGTCAAACATCCAAGAGTGGTGCCTTTGGATCTGGGCACGTGGGCTTTTGGATGAGCTGGACTAGGAGAGGGGCTCTAGCAGCCTCAGCAGTCACCTAGAAGCCAGTAAATTTCCTTGCTGACACAGCCCTGATGGGTCTAGCAGCCAGGAGTTCATTGGCCTAGACATAACAGGATGGAATCAACAAGCTAGGGCAGCGCTTGGAGACTCCAAAGCATTGCCTATGGTCATGTGAGGTAGCGTAGCCAATCTAGAGTGGAGCCTGCCCCCTACTCCTTCGAGTTGTGCCTAGCCTGATTGCCTCTCTTAGGTAAGCTTCTGCTAGCAATCAGTCAGCCAAGGCCACCATTTACTATATGAGTAAAGATGCATTATATGATCATCATGGAGGCTGGCTCATGGGCCATGGTAGGCCTGCAGGATTTCCCCAACCACCTCATGTTGGAGCCTATGGCATCACAATTAGAGGTTTGGGAGATTAATAGGGATCACAAGGCTGCACAGCTAGGAGGCACGCTGTCAGATGATTTTCAGCCGTTAAATCATTTTGATGTACGCTACTCTATTAGAGCTTTGACCGTCCATCATACATTCCCCTTCATGGCTGCTAGAAGCAGCTAGAGGGTGACTCTTGGCACCAACCACAGTTCAATCACACTTGGTGTGGCCAGCCACCATGGCCTGTTTTTCACAATACAGAACAGCCACCTTCGATGGTGCTACATCCTCCATGGCTTCTATCCCCCATCCCCCCATGACTGCCCTGGGAGCCTTGTATTCATATATGAGTGGTTCCTGATCTACAGACAGCTCCAGCTAGATTGCTGAGCACTCGTACTTCATTGTACTTTCTGAGTGGTATAATTAGCAACACCTTTTTTCAGGAAAAAAGAATGCTGCTCCCTCCCATTTAAATTTAGGAGCTCTGACTACCCAGCCAGTCAGATAGTGGTGAAACTATCTGCTTAATGAAACATTGGAGCAGAGAGAGGCTGCCAAATTCTCCATCTCTGCTGCCATAGTGCGTTGTGCCAACCGGGTAAGGAGCACACAAAAGTTGGCATTCAGAAAGAAGCCAATACATTCTAATATCAAACTTCTCCAAGCAAGGCATTCTTTCAGTCGGAGATTTGAGTAGACTGCGTTGCAGAAAGACTCAGTCATTATCCAATACTTGGCTGACTTGAAATTCAGGCATATGAACCCAAATATTTATCTAGGCCCACAGATAATCTAGGCAGTGGACATTTCAGTCCAGAGTACTTAATTGTGGCATCAGCCAATGAGCAAAGAGCACTTTCAGCAGAAAGCCAGGGAAGGATTCAAGCCGCTCCCTCCTGCCTAGATTTAAGAACTTTGGCTAGGAGGCCAGCCAGAAAGTTGTCAAACTATTTTAAGCAAACAATGAATCACAGAGTATGTCTCGTGCCAAACAAGGAGGAGGCTGGACCTCTCCTCAACACACACCATCTGCTGAAGTCTTTGGAACATCCACCAGCAGTGGCTCAGCCAAGGAAGCCGGTGGGGAAGGAATATCCTCTTCCGAAGATGAAGCATCTCCATGAGGCACGGGCTCCAAAGGTATTGTCGTTGGCGCCCAACTATCTCCTAGATCTCCAAGCACAAGGTGCTCCCACCTCTGCAGCTGAAACTTCAACAAATTGAACATCTTAGCTCGTGTAGACATCCGGCTTAACGGGATCATACATACAGTAACCCTGGGACTGCGAGCAGTAGCCCACAAACACTTAACTTCGAGAAGCCACTTCAAATTTATCACATTGTGTCTTCAGGATATGAACATAGGCGTCACATCCAAAGAACCTGAAATAAGAAACATCAAGCTTAGACCCAAAATAGGCTTCATAGGGTGTCATATCAACAACGTCCAAAGTGGGGGAAGCGATTAAGGATGAGGACTACAATAGCCACAACCTTGGCCCAAAGACACTAAGATGTTTGTCAATGCTCCATCATCGTGCAAGTCATCTCAATCGCACTTCGGTTCTTCCACTCGAATATGCCATTCTCTTGAGGTGTGTTTGTGTTTGCAAACTCCTGGTGGATATTTGCAAAAAACCTAGCAAGCTCGTTAGAAACAAATTCTCCTCCCTTATCTGATCGTTATGTCTTGGGGTTCCGGCCTAATCGGCTCTCCTCAAAGAGAGACCAATTCTTGAAGTGGGAGAAAGTCTCCGACTTCAGCTGCAAAAAATAAGCCCATGTCATCCTACTAAAATCGTCCACAATCAGCATGAAATACAAGCTCCCCTTAAGGAACTCCATCCTCATAGGTCCACACAAATCTATAGAAACAAGCTCCAAGGGTGTTGAAGACCATCTCAAAGCCTTGTTGGAAATAGCATCATGATGTTGTTTTCCACGAATGCAAGAGACACAGGGCTGATGGCTCACCACAATGTCTGGCATACCTCGGCAAGCTCTCCCCTAGAAGCCTTCCAAAGGTAATCATAATGTAGATGACTAGACTGAGCATGCCAAAGCTCGGACTGTGTCTGAGAGATAAGAAGAAGAGAGGTCAAGGCAGAAGGGAACCTTAGCTTGTAGACTCCATGCTCCTCATAAAAACAAGAAAGCACATGTCCTGATCCATAATCAAGAATCCGAAAGTAATCCTCGTCAAACTCAGCCAAGAGGCTAAGGGTACAAATTGTGTATACCGAAAGAAAATGGTAACCCAAGCCTGGCACATAAAGCACCTCTTAAGTATAAGCACCACCCTACCCATTTGGAATAAGTTGCATATGACCCTACCCCTAAATAGGGACAAAAGGCTATCGCCGATGAGAATCTATCCATGCAAAGGCTACAAATGTGCAACACTTGTGGAAGGAGTCATACGCTGAGAGACTCCACTATGAACAATTCACTCACAAGGGTGTGGAGTCATCAACGCAGTATCAAAAGCCCCAGGGTCGATCCCCCAATCACCTCCAAGTGGAGAAAGGAAGCTGACGCGGAAGCAACCACCGCTCCTAAATCCTTTGAAGACTTCCCCTTGTCCTTCTTCTCCTTGTCGGGGCAATCCTTCTTCCAGTGACCTATCTTGCCACATATGTGACAAGTGAAATCCTTCACTTTGTCCTTCTTCGATTTGTTCTCCCTCTTTTTCTTTTGGATCTTCCCCTTCTTCTCAGAGGACCGACCTGTCAATGCCTCCTATTTGGAAGCATTATGTCCTTTCAATTGCTCCTCCTAGTCCAAAAGCATAGGAACCAAGTCTTCCCAACAAAGAGTCTCAATCCATCCTCAAGCAATCAAGATGGAGTAAAATACACTAAATCGGGACGGTAACTGAGAAAGATGAGTTATCGCTCTCCGATGTAATCGCCTTCCCTGCGCGTTGGACCCTGCATCTGTAATTGCCGAAGCTTATTAACATGCTCCCATATAGAAAAAGACTTGCCAGGACTCAAAGGCCTCATCTGAGCCTCCAAGGACACCCACTTCATTATGGTCATCCAATTGTACATCTGATCAAAGCTCCAGCTATATATCCTAAGCCACAGTCAAGTGCTTAATATGAGCAATGACGGCTGGAGTGCAAGAGAGAAAGAGGAAAGAATGGATACAGGCATTCAATTTGTCCCAATATGCCTGGACCTTCATCAACTCAGCTTTCTCATTTGAAAAAATCTTGGAGGCATCAAGAGCTATAAGACGGTCTACAACCTTGGTCACAAGCTCTGCCAAATCATAAGACTCCAAGATGGCGATTATCATTACACGCTAGATGTGGTAATTCTCCCCATCAAGCTTTTGATCTGAAGGCAAAGCCGGCACAAAAGGACCTTACGGTCCAGAATAGCCTAAAACTCTACGTCAATTTCGGTCAACATTGTAAACAGAATGACCTGCACAGAAACAAGGGCAGCCCCTTTGGCCCCGTGCACAGTACCTGTGCCTGTTAGGCCTTCTCCACTCGTCCTCAAAGAGTTTCACATGCCAAAGGTGATGAAAACTCAAAATCTACAGCACAAGGCTGAAAACGCAGCCTTTCCTCCTTCGTGAACAGCAAGGACCTGCAAAAAACAGCAACTTCGCTCCTCCTCCACACACAACCTGCTCACCACAGCCTCCAAAGGCTGAAAACTCAAACTTTTGTCGCGAAGAATCCTCCCAATCAGGTCTGTCAATGATTAATCAGCCCTTCTACACTGCTCCAATATCATGTCAGAGTGCAATGAATGCGGAAGCGTATGGACAAAACTGAGAGAAAATGAACATGAGAGAAAGGGGGAGAGAAGAGAGACAAAAGAAGAACGCAGAAATCTGCAGTCAATGAATGTTGAATAAAGAATGCAGATATGTACATGAGCGCAGTGCATATGTCTGCGTATCTCCACCTCGATGATGCCACCCTGCTGTACACCTCAAAGTCTGCTGAAATCTGCACGACCTCAATCCCTGAAATCTGCAAACAGAACTGTATCAAAGTGTGTGTGAAGGGCTGGAATATATATAGCCCACAGATCAGCATCAGGTCAGCCCACAAATGATGGCCAAACTGGGCAGAAATCAGCCTGACTGCCTGAAAATAACATGTGGCATGTGCAATAAATGCACCGACTGCTCCAGCACACACGAATCTGCCCAGCACTGCCTCGTGGCACTCCCGCCATAAATGCAATGGCTGTAAACACTGCCACATGGCACAACCATCCTGATCACAAGACACAACTCTGACGAAAACTGCTCTCAAATGCCTGTCTAACAGGAAATGCATGTACACAACCCATCTCTGATGAATGCCTATCCAGGGGATGACAATCTCTAACAAAGCAGACAGAAGCTTGCAAGCTCTCCATCCCCACTCCCATAGTGTCTTTCCAGCCTAGTCTAACATCACTCAAAGTAGAAGAGCAAAGATACAGTAAGATGCAAAATTGACATTCGAAAAGGAGGAGAGCAAAGATACAGTAGGATGCAAAATTAACATTCAAAAGAAACCAAGAGGAAACACAAACTGATTTAAGGATTCTCCAAGCATGAGACTCTTTCATTGCTTCAGTTGCAGACTTGAGGAGAGCCTGTTGCAGAAAAACACCTGAAAGGCATTAGTTACTATCCATAGCTTTCATATTTGACTGACAGACAGATATGTGCTAAGAAAAATTCAAAAGTTAGGCATACAAACCCACCATTTTGAAGTTCTCTAATGTTATACCTCCGTCTTTCTCTGGTCTCAGGAGCATAAATTGAGCCCCAAGAAAATAGAAGTCCTCCTCTGTCAATGTCTTAGCCAAGGCCTACAAAGAACAAATAAGATTACACCTAAACTAGGCAGATTCTTGGTAGGGAACACTATCTTTTCTTGAGTTCAAATGACAAAGTGACAGGCTTGCTTTTTGAGGGGGATGGGGATAAGCAGGAAGACCAGGTAGGCTTGTGCATTAACAGGTTGAGAATCATCAAAGCATTACAATTGGACAGCCTTCAACTTACAGTCTGTACACTACAAAGATAAGCATACAACCAAGGTCTGCTGTCCTAAAGTGATCTAGTGGATGCTCAGATGCTCAAGATGGAGTTTTCTACCATTCATCAGATCATGCAGCAAAGAATTTAATCAGAACCATCTGCTGACTAGGCTGTGAACTGCAACTAGCACAATACTCAATATCTTTGTTCCCTGTGTAAAAATCTACTCCATATATAAACAATCCAAACATTTAAGTACTCAATTTATGTATGTGGAGTCTTGTTAAACTTAAACAAATATAATTGTATGAACAAAACTCAACCCCATAATCTGCAGTAACAGTAGTGGGAAGGGAGCTTTTTAACAGGCAACTTCATTTGTGCAACATAAATGTTTAGAATGTCCCTACCTTCAAAGCTGACCGCCTCAGTGATGATGATTCGAGATATGACTTCACTAATTTCAGAGTCATCATGTCTAAAGGGACTTTTTGATTTTCACGAAGCCATGGATGAGCTGCAAAAAAATCCCTGTTAGTTTTGGACGTTATACAATCTAATCTTACAGTAGTGGTGTAAATTAGTCTAAAGGTATTTTTATGGACCAAGGGACCCCCATGCGGGCAGGTTTTTGGGAGCATGGGGTGTGGGGGGGTTTTGGGTGGGGATCTATAGGTGCTGTCAGCTGGTCATGAGGTGATAACAGATGCCTTACTCAATGCTTGAGCAGCTGTTAATCGTTTCCTTGGGTCTTTCATCAGTAGTCCCTTGACAAAATCTTTTGCCTGATCAGACACCGTTGGCCATGGAATTTCATCATAGTTTGGTATAGCTTGTCTAACTGCATGAAATATTCCAGACTCTGTTTGTGCCCAGAATGGCCGGTTGCCACTAAGGAGGATATAAACAATCACACCAATACTCCAGACATCAGCCTCTGTACCATAGGACTGTTCAAGTACTTCTGGTGCAACATAGTACGCACTCCCAACAATATCCGTTAACATTACATCTGCCAGAGACCACAATAATGTCTACGTTGAGTTTTAATTTTTTGAATGCCAAAAAAGCTCAAACTTCTTTAAACAAGGCGCCTAACCTAGCACTTTCAAGCCTGTATACGAAATATGAAGCCAATGTAGGGGGACACAAAAAAAGAAGTATTTGACATCAGATTTGATCATGCTTGAATGCTATGCACGTAAGATTCCACATTGTGTATAGATTGACACTCATTAATTTGACTGTACCGGGATTAAGAAAATATGACAACCCAAAATATATTGTCTACAGATTGATACAGATTAGCTTGAATGTACCAGGATTAAGAAAATCTGACAACCCAAAATCTATAGCCTTCATAAGAGAGCTGTCATCCTGCTTACTAAATAGAAAATTCTGCATAGAGCCAACAAGTATTTGAACTTAGAGAGAGGGTAGGTAAAGTTGAGAAAAATTATGACTTTCCACTTTGAAGTTCTAAATAAGTGTGAAGCTAATGAAAAATAAGGCATTAAGTTAACCTCTGGCTTCAAATCCCGATGGACAACTCCCTGAAGATGGATAAAAGATACGGCATTCAACATCTGGGCTACTATTGCTTTTGCTTCATCCTCCTCATACCTGCCTCCTCTGCCAACAGTAAATTACAACCCATTCTCATTGTTCAGTAGAAGAAATTAGCTTTAACAAGCATATTCTATGTAGGATTCAGAACCTCCACTCACCTTGTGAGAATATGATCTAAAAGTTCACCTCCTGAGCATAACCTGCATGTGCGCCATAAGCATTAAGACCTCCAAAGAAACTATTTGAATCTAGAAACTATGAAACCATAGATGAGAAAAAACATAAGCAGAGGTATGCATCCATCATGCTTATCTCAGCATACATTGGTGGTGGAAAATGAACTGTCTCTACCACACTAATTAATATGTCAAATCCAAAGATAGTAGACATCAAAGCATCACTCCTTGAAGAAGAGAAAAAACTCAAAGGTAAAGAGGAAGCAAGTGCTTCAAAAAAAGAACATGTGCTCTATGTTAACAACAAGTACAAAGGGAAGAAAGACATTGTTTGTGACTTTTGTAAAAGAACTGGGCACATTGAAAAATTTTGTTATACCAAGAAAATATCATAAAAGGCCTACCTTGCACTGAATCTTCTTCTACCAATGATAACATATTAACATTAGTTTGTCCAGCTTGCACCTTAGGGCCAAATCTAAACCACTCAAAAATGTATTCATGATCTGCTAGCCCAGCTGATTATCTTCCAAATCCCAAACAATTAAATATCTGCATTCAAACTTTGTATCCACTATATACGAAAGATGCATCATAGACAGTTGCAGGAGTTGCATCTTTAAAGCAAGTACTTAACTCATTACTACCTTGTTCATTTGACAAATACAACTTTCTTTCTCCAAAAACTAAAACCATTTTTCAGGAGTATCTATGTTCATGAGAGATCGTTTTCAACCTGTATGGGCTTATAAATAATGGATGCCTTTTGGTTTGAGTTATTTTACATTTTTGAAATTGGCAATGTTGACAGTTAGTTAGGCTCAGCTCAAAGGATGGATCTTTTGGGTAAGAAGATAAATTTTAACTCTTTCCAAAGGTCCATTACCCTTTAATTAGAACTTGTAGGTATCAAAGTCCAATGATGAAGGTGAGGAAGTCATTGAGCACCAATGGACTATTTGTGTCGTGGGAAACTATTGGATATTCAGCGTTATGTAATCAATTCAGAGCTTTCTATTGTAATAATGAAGAAGTGCTGCAAGGGATGCCAATCTTTGGGGCCAACAAGTGTCTCATGTGCCACAAGAGCATTCCAGCTCCAAGTGAGTGTGTTTAAAAGATGCTGGATTAAAGCATTTGCATTCATGTGGTTTAATGCCCTTTGGGTGCCTAAAGGCTGGTTTTAGTCATTTAAGAGTAGTCCCCCACCCAAGATTCCTACTATTTTCTCCACACCCCCCTCTAAGCCAAGTAATGCAAAAAAATCAGAGGATACGCATAGACAACTGCTAGAAGCCATCAAGGACGGCTTGGAGGATAGGAACACAGCAGTTTGGGACTTTTTCTGCTGATGACAACGAATTAAAAGGAAGCCAAGCAACAACACAAGTGCTGCAGCAAAGCAATGCCAAAACCAAGGTTCAGCAAGTTGGGCAAGATGAGATGAAAACGAAGCAACACTAGCCACCTTAAGTCCATTTGGCTCATGTTGTGTCTAGCTTCCCATCATGGGTGGCCTATTCTAAAATGAAAGAGTGGGAGAGAACGAAATGTAGTCCTCCTAAATGTCACAGCAGAATGGAATGAAGGAATCTGATTGATAGCGGACTTGTAGATCCTTGCTACCTGTGTTCCTCACAGGGATTGAGGATCTTCAGCTCTGAGAGTGTCTTTGCTTTGATACCACATGAAGAAATCACAGCATAACACCTATCTGCCCATGCTGCGCAGTCTTGCAACAACTCTCTCTCTCTCTCTCTCTCTCTCTCTCTCTTTCTCTCTCTCTCTCGTGTTGCATTACCTGCCACGCAAGCAACAATGTCTCTCTTCTCTTTGTCATGGAAACAGGTCACCTTAAGCCATGCAGGCAGATTGACCTTTCAGCCACACAGATCAACACTTATTCTTCTCTCTCTCCATGCAGATAGGCTGCCTCACGCCACACAGCCAGATCACCTGTTTCTCTCTCTTTGTCCTTATTTTCTCTCCCCCCAACATTAAACAATTCAACTAAGTAACATTAATATTGACAGATATTGACATTAACATAAAGATTACCATTAATATTAAACTTACAAACAATATCAATGTTGACCTTTAATGTTTTGTAACCATAACATTGAATGTGACATTGACATTAAATTTTAATGCTAATGTTAACCTTAAATGCTAATGTTAAAACTAATTGCTGATGACATTCTAAGCACAAGGCTTCAGCTACCAATGACGGTCTGCCATGGCCCTAGAGTGGCAACTCCCTAGGCCACAATTGTTAACACCACCAAAAACACTAGCACAAAGCATCTCCTCAACACACACCTGAACATGAGTATCACAAGAAGCGTACATTGTCATACCCACCACCTACAACACATGTCCCCCCATGCACACCCCTCTAGCTAGTAGTGTCCCATACCACCCTAAATGAGATAAAAGCATACCTATCAAGTGTAAACCATCACGGTTCCACAAGCAAAAGTGGTTTTGTGCACATCACATCTTGCACCAAATAGCAAGTTGACCCTTTGATACCAATGAAACATCCGCCTTGGATCCAACCTGCACATGAGACATGACACAAGCTTTATCAAGGAACATGAAGAGACTGGACATCAAACTCATCTCCCAGCCATTGAGCCAAACAAGCTCACCCATGAGCCTAGGAGCCTAGGTAGTTAGGTACGATCTGTCTGATCTATCTAGTTTGTGGACTTAGTATGGTACCAAATGTACACAAAAAATGATGAATAAAATCCAGTGTTTCATATGTCATAAAAAAATAAGTAGAAAATTAAGAAATAGGCTAGTAAATATTACTTGTTTTAACATGAGAGTGGCTACTTGTGAGAAATAAGACTGTCACAAGGCATCATCCATTCAATACTATTATACTTTACAAACCACGAGTCATGAATATGATGAGAGATTGAGATAATGTAAATCCACGATTCTAGTTATAAGGGATTTCCAAGATCCAATTTCATTTATAAGATTGAAGACACATACAATGGATCAAAAAAAGAAGCTAGTTGCGATGATGAATCGTAATTCATGGATCCTGGTATGGCAAGTCACAAGTGCCAAGTGGCAAGTACAAAAAGTAGTGGATATAAAAAGAGCCTAGAGGCTAAGACTCAAGGTAAGCTGTGTAATGCAAAGGCTTCATGAAGAGGCGTAGGCATTGTGATAGGGATTAAGAATATAGAGATATAGATAGAGGTAGGGGAAGGAAAAGAGGAGGTAAAGAAAGAGGAAATAGAAATAGAGCTACACGTAGGTGATGAGACATGAGGAAGAGGAGGATGTAGAGGTAGAGAGAGGTGAATGTAGGAGAGAGAAGAGTAGAGAAGCTTGTAAGCGGGAGAGAAGAAGAGGAGGTAGTAAATGAGGTACAAGTAGAGGTCAATGAGAATAAAAAGGAAAAGGCTAAAGCGCAAAACCACTTTTCTTTTAACACCAACTCATTAAAAAAAAGGACGAAAACCAAACCGATCATACACGTCCGATCGGACTAGACGGATCGTACTATATGGATCCGTCCACATAGAATGCAACCATGCTGGGAGCTAGCAGCACTCTGTGTCACAACCACATCTCAAGAGCTACCATCCCATACCACTAGTCCACACCATCCCGGTGTACAAACGACGGCTAAGTGTTCAAGAATGGTGATCACACAATGATTAGCTAAATAAGGCCTTGCATCCTTAAATAGGACTTGGCTGCCCTAACCCTAGAGTGCCCTTAATACATTCACACCAAGTCACTTCATGAACACTGAATGCTAATGAATGAACAAATGAAGAGAGGGTGATATTAATCAATCCAACAGTCAATGTCTCTCGTGGGAGCCAACTAAGCAAGCATTAGAGACCATCATCCTCCAAGAAGGGATCACTCAAAAGTGCAGCAAAATCACCAAGAATAATGTCCATGCAGTAGATGAGAGCCGTGATGAAAATGCAGCAATTGAGAGCCAGTCAAAGTAGTAGAAGATGTCATGGAGCACCTAGTAGGCAAAACACAGCCACCTCAAGATGAACTGCAAGAATGTACCTGCTGCAATACATGATATCAATGCTAGTCAACAGCTGGAACAAAGAAGCAGCCTCCAAGCTGGGATGATGGCAAACTGAGCAGCTAGAGATGAAATGTAAATGCTGATGAAGAAAATGCAGCGGCTGGCAGCCCTCCAAGAGCAAATGCAGCAGCTGTGAATCACCCAATGGCAGGTGACAGCAGGAAGAAGCTGAAAACGCAGCACACTAAAGAGTTTCCTGAATGCTTCTGAGAGCCCAAGCAGCAGGGAGAGAGTGGGCTGCAGCAGTAAAAGCAGGGCGGCAACCTGCTGTGGGTGGACAGCCGGTTGGACAGGTTGATGATGAAGGTAATGATGTTGGCAAGGCACTGAATGAACTTGGATGAGGGATTAGGGATAAAAAGTGATGGGCACATTTTCAAGTCTTCATCCATTTTATAGAACATGCAAAGTCTGGAGTGCCATACAAAAAAACAAAAAATGCATTTTTGGGTTGCTTATGAATCCAAAAAATGCCTGAAAAATATGATAATTTAGGAGTTAAGTTTTGATAGCTCAACAGAGCTGCCATGATATAGTGTGCCTTGGGCAGTCCCAAGAATGGTCAAGTGAGCAAAGTTTGATGGACCCCCAAAATGGGCCATACCCTAACATTTAGCAAGTGAGGCAGTGAAGAAAATCAGAAACAGTGAGGAGGCAAGAGTCTTTTCTTGTGATCCCCTTCTATTTTCTCATGCTCTCTAACTTGCAATTACTTTGCCATTCTCTTGCCACAACTAATAAATTTATGAGCATCTTCCCCTGCTCTAGCCATTATGGCTCCATATGCCACATCTCCACATGAGATTGGTGTTGCCAATGAACATCAACCAATTGACGATGTTTACCAAACACTCCTAACTCCATGAATAGGGAGATGTAGCAGCAACTCTCAAAGTTGCTGACTTTTCATTTTCCACTTGAGCAAGCAGCCATGGGCAATTCGTCTCTTTAATTCTATCCAACCTCTTTGAGAGGGGAATATGATGAGATAAGCATCAATTCAAGCTGGCTCAGTGGGCACTGTTTCTTATTTGTATGACTTCAATGACGTGCAATAGATTGGAAAAATATAATTCATGTTACAGGGAGGCCCAGCATACTCAGTTCCACTGTGTTAGAAGCTGGAAATCCTGGGCCAAATTCTAATCCATCTTCTGGAAGCATTTCATGACCAAGGATCCGATTGAATGTTTTAGAAAGCTATATATCAAGTTCACTAGGTAATCATATACAAACATGTGCACAGATGCCATGCACTTGCTTGCTGCATTCCGATAGTTCACAATCTGTCTTCTCACAGCATTTTACTACACAGCTGCTTTGGTGTTTCTATAGTGCACGTGCAGGGGGTCTTGATTTTCATAGACTTCGATTATTGTACAGCATCTTCTCTAGTACCAACAAAGAAAATATTTATACATCATCCATACAGGTGGGACTATTCCAGGGGCACCAAAAGAGGGAAAAGGCCAGGATAGTAAAACCTCATGCAGTGTTCACTCTCTATCTACTCTTACATAGTTGACTTGTCGATAGGTGTAGTGATGCTCAAGTTTAAGTTACTCTGTGGCTTCAAAGCCATGCCATTTATAACTATCTGCCAACTTCCAAAGGCAAAGTCATTGAATCATGTCCAGATACATAAGCTCCCTTGTCCACATCACAAAGCTCTCTCACACGAAAGCTCATCCCACAGCCCTTAGTTGGTATTATTACTGATTTAAAGCAGCATTTTGTTTTCCATTCTCCACACTTTCCAATTTGAGCATTTCCATACAGTTTTTTAGAGTCAGCAGGAAAATTCCACAAGTTCCAAAAAGGAAAAAAATATCATTCACAAAGATTAGGGACTTGATTAACTTTCCTGTTAAGGGTTATTAATTGTGATCTGTGAGGTTTCCTATAAATACCACGAGTTGGCACATGTGAAGACATGCAACAAAGATAAGTATAAAAACATTAATCATTTTCTGTGCTAGTATCAAATACAGAAAGGTTTAAAGATGCATACTCCATTACTATATAGACTCTATCATGATCTTCATATGCATCATAAAATTGCACCAAATTAGTATGCCCTGACAATGCTTTCAGTATTTTTACTTCTCGTTGTACATCCTCAATTTCCCTTTCTGAAGACATCTGCACAAATTAAAGAAACGCAACTTAAGCTAACCATCTCAGTGATGATAATCCTCAACAATGATATTTCTCCCAAAAAAAAAGCACTCTATAGACTTGCAAAACACAATATCCCAAATAGCATTAAAGTATAGGTGCATGTTTGAGTTTAATAACCAATAGTGGTGAAAATAAAATTAAGGACAAGCCAAGGATGACAATATGCTTCATCTCAAACACAGCAAAGCATCAACAGAAAAGCATCCTGCACCCACAAATTCAGGGGTGCACAAATCGTGAGGGAAAAAGAACAAAACGCTCTGCTATCAAATGGCATACACCCAACAGCCTCTCAAACATTCTGAGCAAAAGAGAGAGAGTAGCACATGGAGACACGGACAGAGATCATGGCCTGTGGGACCAGAGCGACATGCAGAGTGGACAAGGGCTGTCAACTGCCATCCTGTGCAACCTGCAGACTCAAGACGTTACCCTGCAGACCTGTGCCATCTTCATACCTGAGTCAAGGCACCACACACAGGCTTTCTGTCCAACCTTCTCAGCCCCACGAACAGTGGAGTTAGGGCACACAATTGCAGACTTTGCAGGTGCAGTTCACAGGCTCTCTCTGAAGCCTTTTCAGCCCCATGAACAGTGCAGCTGTGACAAGTACAGTCAGGGCAGAATATAGCAGACTCTGCAGGCCACGATTTGGAAGAGGCTGATGACTGTGCCAAGACCTTGCAAGCTGTCCAGGATATTCTAGACCAGAGAGACAGAGACAGGTTTTAGCCACATTGGGCAGCCTGTGGTAGACGTGCAGTAGTGTGTACTGAGTAGGCCGTGACTGCAGGTTCATTTTCCCTTAGGGTTCAGACTGTTCAGAGTTGACAGGCACAACATCAGAGTAGCAGGCCATCTCGGGCAGGCAGACATGACCTCACAGCGGGCGCGCATCAGACCTGCAATGCGCATTCTCTGCAGAATGTGTGTGTGTGTGTGTGTGTGTGTGTGTGTGTGTGTGTGTGTGTGTGAAGAGAGGGGGGGGATCTCTAATAACAGTCAAGGTGGCTGACCCTGTCACCATGCCTGAGCTCAATACAGCTTTCATTGATCAGGTCGTGGGCTGTGAAACGCAGTAAATACAATGCAGATGATTCCATGATGATCTCCGAGGGTTCTATCCCTTCCGAGTCGATGGCGCACTCATATGCACAAGTTGCCAATCACTCTAATGAATCCCAAGACTTGGATTGGAACCATCTTCTAGAATTTGCTAACTCTTTGCTGGGTGAATATGTTGGACATAACCATAGAAACATTCAGATTTGTGAAGAAGAGGACATCATGGATACTCATGTTGACACACACAAAGCACTCAATGCAGACTTTGCAGGCGCTGTTCACAGGATCTCTCTCAAGCCTTTTCAGCCCCATGAACAGTGCAGCTGTGATAAGTACAGTCAGGGCAGAATACAGCAGACTCTGCAGGCCACGATTTAGAAGAGACTGACGACTGTCAAAGACCTTGCTGGCTGTCCAGGATATTCTAGACCAGAGAAACAGACAGAGAAGAGTTTTAGCCACATTGGGCAGCCTGTGGTGGACCTGCAGCAGTATGTACTGTGTAGGCCATGACTGCAGGTCCTTTTTCCCTTAGGGTTCAGACTTGCAGGTTCAGAGTTGACAGGTGCAGCATCAGAGTAGCAGGCCATCTCTGGCAGGCAGACATGATCTCATAACAAATGTCCATCAGACATCTCGAGCAGGCAGACATGATCTCATAGCGGACACATCAGACCTGCAGTGTGTGTTGTCTCTGCAGAAGAGAGAGACAGAGAGAGAGGAAATATGGACATGCTGTTCAGACGGATCTGGGGCTGAGCGATAGGCTGTGACGAGTGACAGGCCTGCTGCTGTTTGCACAGGCTGTGCTAAACAGGGTAAGGTGATCACACCATGGGATCGCAGACATCCCCGTTCGGGTGCAAAGGAGAGAGATAATCCTCTTCATCCAGGTTTGACTGTCAGGGGCAGAATGCTTTTGCAATACTGGTCAATATTCTGGAGGAGGGTGTACTTGAAAAGTTGGCTTAAAAAGTCAAGTTGAGGCAGGATCAACCTTGCATATAATTTTCATCTTGCTTTCTTAGTGCATGAAGTTTACCACTTCAAATGTTCGTGGGCTTTGCTCTCATAGCAAACAGCATGACATGTGGAGTGGTTTGCATGAGGATAAATGGGATGCCTTATGTGCTATTGAACAGGAGTCATGCTGATGCTGAAAAGACTGTCAAATGCCATGGATTACAACTATTTTATGTTGAAAGTGCTACAGTCCACTATTCTCGTGTCCTCATGAATGTTCATGAGAGATTTAAACCACTATTCTGGCATCCTCATGATTGTTCATGAGATATTTGAACCTGTTCTCGTGAAAGATGATGTGTTTGGACATTCTTTGGTGGTTGAAATTATGGTTGGTGGCAAGGTTTTGTGGCTGGTGGGTCTCTATGCATGCAAAGATTCCTCCCATCGTCATGATTTATGGGCTCAATTGTCCCTTGGTAGACCAGACCTGATGATGGGTGACTTTAATGTGTGTTGCTTGCTCATAGTCTACCTCTACGCACTCAATGATGGATGCACTAGAAAGCAATGGTTGGGATGATTTTGTGTCTCTATGCATACAATGATTCCTCACATTGTCATGGTATATGGGCTCACTTATCCCTTGGTAGACCGGGCCTGATGATGGGTTTCTTTAATGTGTGTTGCTTCCTCGCAGTCTACCTTTGAGTACCCAATGATGGATGCACTAGAATGGAATGGTTGGGATGATTTTGTGTCAACTGTTCTTAAGTAAGATCTTTGGTCTTGGCACACATGGAATGAGTAAACATGGTCAAACTAAGTTGTACTAATAAAAAAGGGTATGATATTTGGCAACAATAGCATGAAAAAGTAATGAAATGTACACACCACACAAAAGGCTGTTTTGGCAAATAAAGTCAAGACAAGTTCTAATGTTGGCCTAATATACATAGAAAATTGGCAAACCTACAACTAATCCTAAGTAGAACATCTTCAAATGCATATGGCCCCATGCAAGAGCCATGTGGAGTCACTCCAACTACTCACAGTTTACTGTTCCCCTCAGTTGATGCTCCTACTGGTATCTCCAAACTCTATTGTACATGCATCCCTTTATTTCATGATCTGCATTCATATGTTTAAGTGTAGACTAGATCCACCAAAACAAGCAATCACAATCAGCAAGATAGCATGATCATGAAATGTTTGTACTTTGTGCATGTGTAGACTGAAAGCTTAAAATGCACATATCTTTGATGGAAAACTTGTATGAAGCAACATGATTTTTATAATACACTCGTAAAGAGCTTTCACATGGCACCCATATTGGAGTGGGACCCTAAACTTTAAGAGATCCTATATTTTAGGAGCCTCGGATTGGTCTAAAAATACTAATCCTAAAAAATAAATATGGCATTCTAAAAATAGTAAGTTTTGTGTTTTGGCAATGTTTCCTAAATTTAGTTGTTTCTATTCTTGATAGTACTTAGCCCAAAAAGAAAGGCCATAAAACAGAGATAAGTGTCAAAACACTCGTCACACAAGCTTCCAAGTGTCCTACTACTTGTCACAACTCATAACATATAGTTGGGCACTTGTCTTGTGCTACTATACTTTTCTTGATCTAGGATCAAACCCTGGCTCTAATACCACTATAAACACCCCAAACAATAATGTATAATTCAAGAATTATAATGTTCATTTGTTTTTAATATTTAGTGTTTCAAGAAATGGAGGGAACAAATACTTAAAGTTGAAATTGAGGATTGAAGATGGGTAAAACCCCCCTCCCCGAAGAAATTTATTTCCGCTGAACCCAAGTCCATTAAGAAAGAGCTCAATTACAATCAACTAGAGAGTTAAGAGTAGTTCTCACTCTCACAAGAGCATGAAAAGATGTACATATACACATGCACCGCTTACTATGCAATAAAAACAAGAGATTTCTTTGCAAGATGTGAGTAAAAAGAGGAAAAATCAACCTTTCTCCATCATTGATTAGCAATACAATGATATCACTTGATTCTTGTTTTTGAAATGAAAGAAGCGTTTGAGAAGGAAGGGCTGTAATGAATTTACAGATTTGTTGTCTTGTAAAATAGCAATGAAAAAAGAGAAAATATGGGGGTATTTGATGGTGGTGCAATGGAGGATAATGATGTATATGGATAGACCCAACTATAAGCTATCTTCGACTATTGTATAAAGGTTACAACAAAGATAATTGATATACAATGATGAAAAACTAGTTCTCTTTATAGGGAAATAGGAGAGCTAGTGCAAAAAGGAAAAGTGAAGTAGCACAATATAAGTGTCCAACCACATATTATGAGATGTGACAAGTGGTAGGACACTTGAAAGCTTATGTGGCAAGTGTCCTAACACTTGTCTCTTCTCTATGGCCTTCCTTTTTGGGCTGAGTACTGTGAAGAATAAAAACAACAAAATTTAATAAGCACTATCAAAACACAAAACTTACTATTTTTAGAATATCATCCCTATTTTTTTGAACTAGTATTTTTAGACCAATCAAAGGCTCCAAACATTTAAGGACTCGTGTGGATATGATAAGGGCCACGACAGGATCCAAGCCCTTAGATGGCACAAGGCAAAGGCCCTTAGATGGCACAAGGCAAAGGCATCAGTATGTTTATGTCCAAATGGCACACATGGTATTCTTGAACACGTTAGGAGAGGCGCCAACAAACTTCTCAATGGCCACATCATATATCTTAGATCCACAATTTTAAAAGTTTTCAAAATTCCTTGTTAAACTAATGTAAAGCTAGCATCCCCTTCAGCATGTTCCCTAAGTTGCCCCTCTACTTGTTCAAAAAGAAAAACTAAAAAAGAGATTTAATAAATTTGCATTTAATACACTATGTTTATATTTCTATCCTCATCAATGTCGTGCCTCTCTCTCAACTCTAATCTACACATGCTTACCGTATATTTTTTCCTCTCAATCTTCTTGTTTTCTCTCAATCTATTCCTTCTCTCATAACCATGACTTCTCACAAAGCGTCTCCTTTTGATACACCCACTTCTTCTAAACCTCAACACATGGAGGATATCCATCTAGCTTCACCCAAACCCGAACACACACATGGGCAGCATCTTGAAGGATCTTCTATGAATCTAATGGAGATTTATTGTTGGTGGCTATTCTCCAATCTCAAATTAAAGACGTGTAATAACCATTGGCCAAGATGTGCACTCGTCATTTTTCATTTGTGCCCACAGTCATGAGGATGTTACCTCTTCAATTTCAACCTAATCCCTTTAAAGGGGAGAAAAAGAAATGTGACGAGATTAACATCAACTCATGGCTAGCCAAATGGATAGTTTATTTTGATTTATATCAGTTTGATGATACTCAATATATCAGATAAATACAAATTATGTTACAAGGAAAGGCATATGCTTGGTGGACCGGGCTACGCCCCAAGTCAAAAATGCAAGCAGATTTTCAATCTATTTTCTGAAAGCGTTTCGTAATTGATGATCGAATTGAAAATTTCTATAAACTATTTAAACTCAACATGGAAAAAAAGTCCTTGGATGTATATTCACAGGAATTTAAAGATTTTCTTTACAAAACAAAGGCTTTGGATATCCTCAAGCACTGCTCTACATACATTATCTTTTCAAGTTATTGCCGATCTACCAAAATGAAGTGCTCCGCAATCCATTACATCCAATAAAGGATGTCTACAGGTATGCCAAAAACTTTGATATTACTTTAAATAGAGTCGTCGCCTTTGGAGTTGTGTAAGAAGAACGACGCTAAGCTCAAAGTAACTCATAATGAGGATCGCTCTAAGGGTCGTTGCTTTGCTTGCCATCAAGCACGGCACTTTCATGGCAGTAGAGGATATCACCAAAATAAGATAGAGAAGTCTACTTCAAAGGCTTCTATAAATATTGTAGAAACTCTAGCTATTTCTTCTAAATTTTTATGGAAAGATTGTTTTGTTAATGTGAGTAGTTGTAATGATTGCTTCATAAATAAAACTATGTTTGGCCCACATAACCTTTTAAAGGTCACTAGTTGTATTAATGGCAAAAAAGTTACAAATTTGTTCGATAATGTCTCTACTCACAATTTCCTTTCTTATCAATTGATGCAAAAACTTACAACTCCACATGGCACCCACTAACCAAGCTTATTATATCTCTCATATGAAGGACCCCACTATGGATTGTTGGGATCAGATAGTGCCGAGCTTGGATCTTTCAATCTAACAATACTATGAGCTCCGAGACTTCCAACTAATGAGCTTTCACCATATTGATGTCATTCTTGGTATACCATGGTTTTTTTATAAATTGAATATAAAACTTATGTATTGTCTTTTGAAATTAATGAATTGATGATTGCTATTAGGTAATCAAGAACTATTCACCCTCCGAAATCACTAAAATAAATGTACATATGATATTAGCTTTGGAATTTAGTAAATATTTTTGTAATGCAAATGTTGTTACTTGCATTTATTTTAATGAAAAAGTTCAGTCGTTTGACTAACAATGCAATTCAATTTCTTTCAATAATAATGCTGACATAAATTCAAATGTAAGTAAATATTTAGATAGGATTCTACATGAGTACACTGATGTCTTTCTATCCAAATTACCCGATAGACTTCCACCATCTCACGATACATTAGACCATAGAATTGAGACATTGCCTCACTAGCCATCCCATCTTTCGATAGCCTTATAGGTTTAGCCCGAAAGAGGAGAATCAAATAGCTAGACAACTTCATGATTACGAGCTAAGGGTTTTATTGAAGCCAATACATCTCCAAAGAATGCATCTATCCTTCTCACTAAAAGGAAAGATGGCACAATGCACTTCTATGATGATTGTAAAGGTCTCAACAAGTTGACTATCAAGAATAAATATCCATTACCTCAAATGGACGACCTTATAGATCGGCTTTGTGATGCACCATATTTAACTAAGATCAATCTTAGATCCGATTACCATCAGATACAGATAGCTTCAGAGAATGTTCCGAAAACTACATTTTTAACATAATATAGATACTACCAATTCCTGGTCCTATCTTTAGGATTAACTAATGCTTCCACAACTTTCTAGCAGATGATGAATGATTTGTTTCATCCATATCTCGAAAAGTGAATAGTCATTTTTATCGACGATATACTTATTTATAGCAGAGAAGCATGCAAACAATTTGTGTATCATCTTATGTCTCTTAAGATAAGAACCATTGTTTACAATACTATCCAATTGCAATTTTTTTAGTATGGAACTATTATGTCTTGGACATATCATCTCGATTGATGGAATTCAGATTGATCCCAAAAAGATTTGAGTAGTGTTCCACTGGCCTATTCCAAGGACCATAAGGCATAATACAAAGATATAAACCCTAAGGTATAAAATCCATGCTATCCGAAGTGGATGTTCACATGAGGAAAAAACCCATCCTATATAAGAAGATAAAAAGTGGCCAATAACAACATGTATTTACACTAGAACAACTCAGAGAAATAAAAAGTATTAACAAACCCCCCTAGAACAAATGATATGAATGAAAACAATGATGTCGCAAATCGATTCTCGAATAAAAATAAGTATTAACAAACCTCCCTAGAATATATAATGTAAATAGAAACAAGTATGTAGCAAATCAATTCCCACAACATCGAGAAGACTTCACACTTTTCTCTAGATAGAGCTTTTGCGAATATGTATACTATGTTCTATATAGGTTCATACACCAAGTTTATCTCCCCTGCATGGAGTCTTCCTCTAACATAAGGATGGTGCTCCTCAATGCGCTTTGTATAAGCATGAAGTATGGGATTTCTTACAACTCTCAATGCGTTTTGGCTAACAATGAAAATGCACATAGCAAGATATTATCCAACATGCAAATTAGCTAAAAGTCATCTAAGCCAAACACACTCAGTTGTGGCTATAAATGCTACCCTCTATACTCAGTTTCATGGATCAAGGTAACCACTATTGGTTGTTTTTTGCTAAGCTATAATACACATGCATCACTAATTAAGAGACAATTGCCGCTAGTGCACACTCATGTATCAAAACATCATTGCCTAATCACAACCAATAAATGTATGCAAGCTAGATGAGCCACCTAGATAAAATAGCTTAATGTTAAAAGAATGCATGTTTGCTCCTTATCAATGTCGTGAACTTGGGCTTTAAGTAAATTTGCACAACTATTACACTACATACTTAATATTTGACCTTGTGTTGCATAACTAAATCAAACATTCAATTATCTATATATACAATGCAACATCAAATGGATCCCTCGCATTCTAAATTAAAAAGCTAAAACCTGCTTTCACTAGTGTAGAAACAAGTTTGATATCCTCTAAAGTAACTATCCAATGTACTTGAACTCTCTCATGATAATACCCTCCTAGAGAGCAACAAACTGAATGTCAAGATAGCAATGCAAGTGACCAAGATCTGTCATAGCAAAAGCTTGCTGTAAATCAGCTTCAAATACTGCAATTTTATGCTCATTGACTCTAGTTAGCAGCATATCATCAGTCTACAAGACAAGAGTGACAAGATCATGTCCATCATGTCTGATGTAGAGGGTGCTCTCTATCAGACTATACCAGAAACCAAGGCCAATCAAGTAAAAATGTATCCTTTCCTGCCAAGTCCGAGGGTTAAGACCAAAAATATATTTATTCAACTTAGCAAAATCTAAAATGCCTTCAACGTACATGGAGAGATTTAAGTAGGTGTTAAAGTAGTCTCTAACGGACATCCCTCTTTGAGCACATGCATACCATCTTCTTTGAAGCCTTTCTTTTTCCAAAGGGAAAACAAAAACATCAATCATTGCTTGCTTGAACTCCTCTAAAGTGAGAAAGTCTTACCCAATCTTGTGCATGTATTGCTACTACCAAGTATGGGTGTAACCTACAAGATGAAGAGCTACAAAATAAATCTTGGTTTCTTCACTTCGAGGATAAAGAGTGAAGTACAATTCAAGCATGTTAATCCATTCCTCCTATTCCTAAGGTGAAGTGTTATCCCCTTTGAAATTAGTGATGTTGTTGCGGCACATTACACAAATTCCAAGTAGCATTATCATGGATGTTGCCTAGCTTTGACTGCATGGAAATTTGGATCTCCTAGTCATTATGACATCTAGCAAACATCATCATAAATTTCTTTCTTTTTTATTCCCCTGTTTGTGTGTGTCCACATGTGCATGTAATGCTTTAGGTTACTAATGGGAAGAGTGCGCACAGATATCTGAAGA
The DNA here is from genome assembly GCF_053477565.2 of Lygodium microphyllum. NCBI lineage: Eukaryota > Viridiplantae > Streptophyta > Polypodiopsida > Schizaeales > Lygodiaceae > Lygodium > Lygodium microphyllum. The sequence continues at coordinate 123,851,606 of NC_141149.1, forward strand.
ACAAGAAGATACTTCAACATGAATGTAAGAAGTTCCTCAATGTGAAACACACATACACTTGTATGCACACACACACACATATAGATCACTGCAAGGATTCTGACCTCAGATTTTGAGATGATCTTCACTGCAACTGTCTGTCCTTGAAACTCTCCACTCTTGAGAGTAGCATAGCATGTGTAGCCAAAGTGTCCACGGCCAACTTCGGGCCCCAGTTCATATTTGACAGAAAAGTTTCTAGCATAACCAAAATTCTTATCTAGAGACTTAGGTTGTTCATCTTCCAAATTTTCTTCTCTTGCATGGTCATTATGACTCCCTTTGGCTGGAATGTGCTTGGAAGGAGATGGCTTCCTACAACTCAAGTCGGGGCTGGAATCAAAAGATTGTGTTCCTGTGCTGGCCAGAATGCTGGGCTCATTGAAGGAGGAACCGGATATAAACCCATTGGTTCCATTCTCAGCAAAACTGCCATTTCCCTGTTCATTATTCTTAGCCTCGGAGGGTGGGATTGCCACTGGCTTCAAGCCATTAGGAGCAGTGCTAACCTGCTGAGAACAACATTGACCCATTTCATCATAAGTCTTCTACAAAGCACAGGTCATGACTGCTTACTGACCTTATGCAAGGCCCATCTTAACATCGAAGATGACGGCAAACATGTGCGGATGTCATGAGGTCTATCTTCTCAACAGCCTCGATGAATTGATGCAGAAGTTGACTTAGGTTCCCCAACTAAGAAGACTAACTGCAAAGAGAGGGGATCAAGCTGTTGATAAGCTGCCTACCGAGAAGAAGCTGATCAGCTTCCCGAGACCAGGCAGCTCTGCCTCTCAAAAGTCTTGTGATGGTTAATTCTCAACGGCAGTTCAATCAACAGCAAAGTGATTTGCGCCGGTGATGATGATGACGGAGTGTCCAGATCCTGGTTTTGCAATTTGTTTGAGAAGTTTCCTGTTGGAAGGAACAGGGGAAGCACAGCCGGCCGTGTCAATTCCCGATAGTGTGAGTGAAAATAAGCTGCTAAGATAAGAACAAACTCCCAATCGGGCATCGTCATGATCGCCGAGAGGCAGCGTAACGACAGACGGGGAGGTTATACAGAGACGGCTGCTCGCCTCGGCAACAACTTCGCTATTGCTAGCCTTAGCCTTCTCGAATTTTATGGTGAAGAGGCTTGAATTAATGAATTGAAATATCTATAGCAGGCCTTCTAGCCAGCCTGGCACAACAGGCAACAACCCCTCATGGAGCTAACACACCAGGCAAAAAGCCACACTTGCCATTAGGAGAGTCCATTCCTTCCACACTAAGCACAGCTAAAATCATCTATCAAACGTGGTTGGCTTAGGGAATCTCCAGATGGCGAGCGGAAAGTGGTAGGCGAACGAGCGAATGACTAGCTCGGATTGTCATAGTAGACATCTTCCACACTTATAGTTTTATTGAGAAACCACAAAGTATACCTAAAACTATGAATGTATCTACGCAGAGAAATAGAGGGAATGTGCAAAAAGAGATCTACAAACAGAGTCCAACAAATGACATCTAGAAAAAGAGACCAAACGCTTTTTCAAACAAAAAAGAAAGCATTCACATTGAGTCCATACAAATGTGCCTTCGATAAATCAAGGGGCCTGGATTTTTGTTTAAGCAAAAAATAGAGTAACTATGTGATGAATGACAGTAAGAGGTTTCACGATGTCTAGAGACAAAAAGGATGTGGATGACCTTTTTCAAGTTTCTTTGAAAAAAAAAAAGAGTAGCTAAGATGTTCATGATCCAGTGGGTTGCAAGTTGAGAGGCGCACCAAAGTCATGGAGATAGCTACTTAAGAGCTTGATGTAGTTTTCGTGTGGTGAATGCAGCTAGATGTACGAACTTATGTACTCCTGTATCAAGTTCCAATACCTTTGTGAATATATAGTGTAGGTGTTTGCATGGAATGGACTTTCTTGCTTGCTCCAATCGGATTTTGAAGTCCATGCAATTACATGATGGGAACCTTGATATAACAACGTTGTATGTCTCCCCCCTTCTTTGGCTACCATCAGTAGATATAATGTACTCCACATGCTCATGTTTGGTAATCACTTTTTTGCTATGCACAACTGATTCCATTTGAACACCAGAATTCATTCTTGTAGTCATTTTGTTTGTCATAGTCTCTGTCAAAACAACACATTTATTTCCACGATGCAAGGGTCTCACGTCTAAACCTGTAGTGGTGAGATCCAAACTCTCCACTCTAGTAAGACGTGCTCTTCTGGTAGCTCCTTGTTTAAACTTAAACCCCCCTTGCTTAAGCTCTTGTATTTCTTGTGTTGTCAAATTAGTGCCCCTTGCAACCAACCACTCTTGAGGAGACCTCCCAGGATACTTTTCAACAAAGTCCATGTATGATCTACATTATCACCACAAAACCATACCATCTACCTCCCAGAACCATGCCCATTGACTTTTCCTCAGAAGCTAGGAGCTGGGACACCAATAAAACCAACCCTGCCCTTTTTATCAATTAGCTTAATTACACTTTTTTCCTTTGTCATCAAGGTAGCCTTGACATCTCACCTCACTGCCAGCATTGGTTCTACGAATCGCCCACATTGTTTTGTGAAAATCTTCCTCAATGATAAGGGAGGGACCCACCCTGTGGATGCTTCTTTTACAAGCTTTGATTGGCCGAACTACATACTCATACTTTGGTCGATGGGAGTCATTATCTCCTATTGCACATTCCATATTTTTTCTGTGCTTCCATCACACAGTTCTCGCATCCCATCAATTGAAACCTCCTTTTGGGCATACGCAACTCTTGCACAACATCATGGGTAAGATCAATCATGGTAGTTGGACCAGGAACATTGTTAATCAATGCTCTTCTTTTTTTGAGGCGCTCAATACTAGGGCCAATGCCAATATGTTTACCCTTCAAGAAGGCAACATGTCTTGCACTTTGAAGCAACGCCATTGTCAAATCAGAGGTGTATGCATTGTAAAGAGTAACATATTTAACACCATCACGGGAGGCCGGCCAACTTCCATGCATTGACTCTAAAAGATTTATAGGTGGAATAATGTATTCATCATCACTGTCGAGTGCCTATGTTAGGATAATCAAAAGGTTAAAAGGATATAAAAAACTAAGAACAATACCACTGAAGTTCTTGGATCTTAGTTCTGCATTACCTCGATCATATATTCACCCCAATACCCAACTCTTACATGCCACCACACGAACCAAGTTTCTAGCATTGGCAATTGCGAATTATCTGCATGGCCATCTTTCAACCAACGCCTCAAAGCTTGCAACTCAAACTCAACAGCTTGCTCTGAGGGAGCATGTTTCCAAAGTCTACACTTTAATTTGAAATCTTCTTGATTGTGGGTATAGGAATGCACTTTTTGGCATGATGTTGGAGACTTTGCTCCCAATGGGAAGGAACATGACCTTTCTCTCTTAGAAATAATCTTGTTGGGATCCCCATTGAAAACAGCCCTCGCTGCATTCCAATTGGCTTGAGCCTCATCAACCATAAATCCTCTAAAGTTTGCTTTCCCATAGCCCTCCTTCTCCATGACCCTATTGAGCAATTCCCAAAACAAAGTTTAGGCCTCTATGTCCTCCATCTTAAAATCCCCAATGGCTATTGTTTGCAGCTCCTGTATGTGTGGATTGGAAGTAGTTGTACGAGCTTTTTTTTTTGCTAAAGTAAAGCATCATAACCATCGATGGTCATCCCAACATCTCCATGGACTTCCTTTCTCCATCATGATATTTTTCTTGTATGAAGAGTAGGTTCCAATGGATGAAACAACTCACCTAGGTCTTCCTCAAATAGTTTTGTGGCTCCAATAGATGTACTTGATAGAATTGACTCCATGACTATTTGTTTTGTCAATGTCTTTTGCAAGGACTTTGGACGTCCTTGCCCGTCTTGTTACACATATTGTTGGAACTTATCCTTAATATCCTTCATAGCTAGGCGGGAAATGCCTTCTCCAACAAGGTGTAAATGATAGCCCAAATGAATGACCCCTCTTGTATCCTCTTGTTTTCTTCCCTAGAAGGAAAACATAACAATAGTTTACATGGACATGTGAAACACATATTGGAGGCGCATTGCAAAAGAAACAATTCAAGCTCCCACAAGCCTAAATGGTTGAGTTTGGTTCAAACTTTGGTCAAATGACCTTAGCAACGCAATTCTTTTCTCCAGCCTGTTTTGAAGAATCCCAAATAGAGAGGATTTGCATATTGTAAATGACCCCCCTCGCACATTTTCTTTGCCTAACAACTCCAGCAAAAGTAGAAATATTGCTAGTCATAGCATTTGTCCATACATGCACATCGAAATTATTTTCCAAGCCCACCCATCCTAATGTAGGTTCCACATAGGGAAGTTGGAATAAGATATTACCATCATATCTCATTGGCAACTCCTTCACATGTATGATCTCTTTTACCATTGCAAACTTTGGTTTCAAGGAGCACTTGTCTGGAATGTGCCTTAACAATGTCAAAATATTACCAGTGGATTGGCTAAAATCAATGAGAGTGAAGCAATACTTGCATCACTACCACGCACAACAACAAAGGTTCTACCAAAGTGAGTATCCAAATGGTAGATGCGATCACTACCCACCACTATGCAAGGTAGCTCAAAGGATAAGTCACTACATAGTGGATCAAACAATTGGTGCACAACACTGATAGTGTTTTCGATAAGTCCAAACACTATAGCAACGTTCTCTCTAAAGACAATGGTGGAACCGTTATTTATTGTGTACTCCACTCTCTTGAGTTTTTATTCATCTATTGCAGTGCAATCTCCATCTCCCAGCAATGAAACCGAGGTAGCTCAAGCTAGTTTTGTTCTTTTCCTTTAGCATAATCCACATTGTTTTTGCATATGACCAATATTTGCATTAATGGTCCAATTATTAGCATCAAATGAATGTGATAATTAAATGTAGGCTCAGCCACCCGTGCCATGGGAAACTAAAGAGCCACTTGAAAAACGGGCATCAAAGAATCAACTTTGGTATCTAAATTGTGGACATTGCTAGAAATGATTAAGTAATTCAATTTAAGAGAGGTACCTTCTCATTGTAGATTGTATCACAATCAAGAACATGCAGTGGCTTTGTGGTAGCTAGAATAGGGGTGGCAACATGAGAACCATCATCATGATTAGAATCCAATACTTCATATCTCATCTTGCAAGGATATCTTGATCACATTTCCTAGTTTTGTCAATGAAACTAGAATAATTAGTTGGGGTACGATTTAGCTAATAGTTCAGGGTTTCATTAATTTGGCATTGAGGAGGGATCCACCACACACAAAGAGAGAGAGAGAGAGAGAGAGAGAGAGAGAGAGAGAGAGAGAGAGAGAGAACCAAGAGTGCTTTTGATGAAAGTGGTTTCGAGAGTGAAACAATGATAGAGAAACTAGTATTATAGAGATGTACCACTTTATCTCTGTTGGAGAGAGAAAGAGAGGAGATAAAAAAGTTTACAAATAAATAGTGCCAACATGCCAAAATCTTCTAGGATTCTTTTGAGTGGGAGCTATTTAATTCTGTTGTTCTCAGAGCTATTTAAATATGTAATTTCACCAATGAAAGTTGTGTCATTCTTCATCTATAGATATTAATACTTAGAAGTTTTATGGAGTAATGACACAAAACATTCTTATTATCAACACTATATTAAAAAATATTGTAAAAAATGGCCATCTAATGCATGGCATTGAGGCACATTAAACAAGTCAATTGTGGACCATACACTAACAAGTTTTGATCTTGATTGACCTATCAAATTGCATCTCTCTCCTAGCTAATTGCTTGAATGGCCATGGTCACCTTATTTTCACTTTGGGTTGAACTTGGATATTGGCAAATGGTGGTGTGCCAATAAAGCATGGCCATGGCCTTGTGCATTTATTGCCCTCTTAGTATCTTGCTTTGCATACTATTCCTCTTTGCATAGGCATAGAGGGGTAGCATACTCCCATTTGCACCTCATTCTTGCTTTAATTTCTAGCTCGTTGTTTAGCTAGTGGAAGCATTGCACCACCCAAGTGTCTTTAAATCATATGCATTGCAAGGCATTATCTTCCAAAGTTTCCCTCCATGTAATCATCTCGATAGTAGATCAACTCTATATTTGCAAGGTTTTAGGTTGCGTAGAAGGTCAAACACCTTGCTATGATGTTGGTCATGTGGGTGCCCAAGTCCAAGTGAGCCATGGTAAACTTAAAGCCTATAATGATGATCTTTTTCGATCAAGAAGAAGAAGGCATGGAAGGTCATCTCTATGATAAGCTACTTGAGGAACTTTTCTTCCACAAGTGGAGGGTACCTAAGAGTTGTCCAATTTTGGTTAGTGTGCCCAACCAAAGTAGAGCAAGTTGTCTTAGCATGACAATAATCATTCTTCCAATTATTGCCAAATTATTTCCCTTTCAATTATCTTGCCCTCCTTTAGTGAGAATGAATGAATGTTCCAATTGATCACTATAGTCACCTATTTCACCGGTGAAACCCTCCATTTGTGCCTATCACAAAATTGATCTCCAATGCTACCAAGAAGCTCTTCCTCCATTTGTTCCCATTGCAACCATTTGTGCCATAGAAAGTAGCATTTGATATCCAATGAACCAATCCCAGCAAATGAAAGCAGCCTCTTTCGCCGGCAAAACCATCTTGAGTGCAGCCAAGGCATAAATTTGATAGGCTATGTAGTATTTTGTGTGACAACTAAGTTCAAGGTATATTTGTGAATGATAGACATAATTTCTAAAAAGACATGCCATTTGATGATTAAAGATATTTCATTTCACAAATGCAAAATTTTGTTACTCTTTCTAATAGGAAAATAGCCCAAAACACGCATGCTAGCTATCAAATTTAGGCCTTGAGTGTAGCCTTTTACCTATCCAGTGCACATCGTTTCGCTAGCGAAACGATCTTTGCTAAGCTCAAGCATGTTCCACAGCCTTTATGCCTTTACTTCTACCATGAAGTCACCTACTTGTAGAAGGAGAATCATGTATTTTCCCTTTGGTTATGAGTTGATTTAATTATTGCACAGATCCCTGTTTCACCAACAAAACCATCAGAGGATAGATCATGGGAATAAACCATTAGAGGATAGATTGCAGGGAGTTTCCTTCATTGATGTAGGATGGCCTACCTTTGTGCTTTTTGGGCACAATCTAAAGGCCCTTCTTGAGTGACCCAACGGTACGAGGGGATCACATACTTGCATTTTTTTGTGACTAAAATGTAGTTGTTTTCGTTGTTTGGATGGAGGTGTTTGTATATTGTATACACTTGAGCAATGCAAATGGATTTTTTGTCCCATATAATGACATCCCCTAGCTCTCTTTCATAACAATCTAAGGACCATTCAAAAGTTCTCCAACAATGTGAGGGCACCTTGCTTAGTGACTAGAGTGTGGTCTCTATTGGGGAACCCCTAATTAAATGGTCCTTAGATTATGCCTAAACAAAATGAACAGACCTCATTTGTGACTAGAATATGGTCCCTTTGTGTTATACAAGACCACTTTTGATCTTTCTATTTTGTTTGTTCAATATTTTGGAGTCCTTTACTTTGTTAATGCTTGTGTATTTCTCTTTATTAAATGGCATCCACAAAGTAAGCCATGAGAATGTGCTAGATTGGCCTCTATTGGGGGAACACCTAAATGGTCCTTAGATTATGCCCAAACAAAATGAAGGGATCTTATTTGTGACTAGAATGTGGTCCCTTCATGTTATCCAAGCACACTTTTGATTTTTCTATTTCATTTGTTCAATCTTTTGAAGTCTTTTAGTTTGTTAATGCTTGTGTATTTCTCTTTATTAAATGGCATCAGCAAGCTATGAGAATGTGTTACACTAATGATACATGCATTGCCTCAGGTATAGTGATGCAAGAGGAAGTGCCTACCTATATCTCCCACCACAAACTGCATGGAAAATTGCAATGCCCTATCTCCTTGAGAGGGAAAAACATGACCGGTTTGAAGTCAACCATGAAGCACCGATATCAGTAGGATAGGCCAACTTTGAACAAACTTAGGAGTATAACAAAACACTAAGTGTTACCATTCCAAAGCTTACTTTTCAACAATGGGTTGTTGTTTGTAATGTCTAGATACAAAGAGAGCAATACAAAGTTTTAATGTGCTTGTATGGCTCAAAAGGATGTATATCACATGTATTGAAGAATCTGTGTCTTTAATGTGCTTGTATGGCTCAACATGCTTTATTGTAGGCATGGTATAATGAAGGGGTTCCTCAACCTCAAGCGAGGGGAGGGAAAAAAAATCCTATAGAGAGAAATGTTGAGCAAGACGAGAAGATGGATATTACTCCAATTGAAGTAGGTGATGATACTCCAATCCGGAAGAAAATGAAATAGGTGACGATCAAGGCACTAGTGCATCCAATGCTAGGGAAAATAAAGAGTAGGAGGATTTGGATAATGATTGCATTATTCCTCAAGCTGTTGCAAAACCTTATGGTTCTGAAATCCTTAAAGCATTGGCAGTCAATCCATGTAGGGTCCCCCCTTGATTCCTTTGTATTGGTGCATATGTAATCAAAGGGTGAGGGAGCTTAGACATGATTTATCTGTGTTGAAGGTTGCATTTGAGAATGAGGGTTACATACCCACCAAAGGCTCTTTCATCCTCCCACTAGCCTTGCCATATGGAATACAACACAAGAGGTGGATGACAACATTGTCTCTAAGTGGGGCAAAAATTGGCAATTAATAAATGAGGAGTTCAAAAAGGAGTTGGAAGGAAATGAGGATTGGCACATCCTCAACAACAAAATGTTTTATGATTGGAAGGAAAACCACAGGACTACAACATGGATGTAGAGTATTAATGAGCTGTATAAAAATAATAAGGCAAGACATGTGAGAGTGCATTCACAATTTATTTCACCAAAGCACAAAGATGAGCTACTCTTGATTGCAGATTCAACTTGTAAGTTGTTAATGGTATTTGTTTCTTATTTTTGCTTCAATACATGTGGTACTTTTGCAACTATTTTCACATCCGTGGGTTTCAAAGATGTGCCATTCATATCGTGGATCTGATCAGTTTTAAGTTCTCATTGGGGTACATACATGTGGTTGTAAATTTCTAGGCTGAATGAGGATGTGATCGTGGTCACAAACCTCAAGTTCCATACAAGAACCTTGTGTTCATGTGATGAGAAATAATTCATTGATAGATTCATTGACAAGGATAAAAGGTCTATTCAAAAAACACATGCCTTGGAAGCAAGTATATGAAGAAGAGTGTGGTATCCTCTTACCTAATCCCCATCCTTGGCCATATGGTTTATGGGGTGAGTTGTACATTTTCATTTTGTGACTTATGTCTCTAGTAAATTTTGGTTTGACATTGGTCCTCCTTTCTTATTTTTAGTAGGTTTCTCATGATGATGTTGTATTTTTTATCTAGATGTGAATGTTGCACTTCTTGTTGAGCCTTGATTAGAGAGTAGTCCAAAAGTTTCTTCAACCAATGCAACTTAAACGTAAGACTCTGTCGGTCATAAAGATCAATGATCTTCTTCCATAAATCATATGCACCACCCTTATAAGTAGATATAACATTAAAATACACATGCTTAGACAAAGACGATATGATATTGGACTTGCATAACTCATCAAGCTCATCCCAATCATCTCTATCCCAACCTTATAGCTTTATGCTCTTGGTCTTTAATGGCATAACGTGCTTCTTTTGCACCAAGACGTGCCATATTTGCATCTTCCAATATTGAAAGTTGTTACCATCAAGCTTTTTAATGTTAAAAATGGTACTAGTATCGATTAATGCATGAGAAGTACTTGCCATAATGATTGCAAATTACTACAAAATACAAGAGCATGGGCTTCTATAATTACAACAAAACAAAGCCAAAATTGAGCTAAAAGGACGGGCAAGAGAGTGGAAACAAAAGGATATATGGCTCTCCATAGCCAGTATATAGTAGAGTGCTCAAAGAATGCATATGTACTAAAAGAAATTACTCATAAATAATATTCAGTATTGCTATCTATAAAATGTAGTAAATAACCATAAAATCGTTGGTAAATGACCAATGGATTAAGCTTCTACTATGAGGAATATTTGCGTAGGTTGTCCATAACTAGTATGCAATAAAGTGCTCAAAGAATGCATCCGTACACTCAAAGATATTGCTCATAAATAATATTCAACAGTGCTGTCTATAAACTATAGTAAATGACCATAAAACAATGGACAAATGACCAATGGATTAAGCTTCCACTACTACTAGGAATATTTGGATAGCAATCTAGGATACATAGAATGTAACTAGGAGTATAGCAACCAAGTGCCATCAATTTTCAAAGCATACGAAGTGTTAGATACATAGATACGCACATCCAATGTGTGTCAAGCATTCACCATTGACAACCACTAACAATGATAGGTATTGGGTATCCAAATGCTCAAAAAGTAGATCAGCCCACAAGATTCAGTGTCTATAAAAACAGTGTATGCATATAGCAACTGAGCATATACATGAGCAATAAACTCTCACTATCTTTAAAGAATAAAGCTTCGTCAGATAAATACCAGTGTCTCTCGTTAGAAGTGAATCCAAAATGCAAAGTGAGCAAAAAAAGCTCATGATATAAGTGGTATAGCATCTAGGAAGCCCAAGTACATCATAAATGCATTTAAGAGTATATACATCCAATATGTCTTTAACCCACAAGTGAATAACCATTGAAGCAAATGTCTAAAGCTCAAATACATTCAACAAAGCTCAAATGTGAAGCTCAAAATGCTTCATAAGTATATCTAGGCACATACATTAATGATGAGCATCCATATAAGTATGGAAGCACTTGTAGACATTCATGCTTGCTATCCAAACTATCATTATAGTAATAACCCCTTCAAGAATTGAGCTATTCAAGCACTAAACAATCCAAATAGCATTCCAAAGTGTTGCTATAACATCCTAGTATCAAATTAGTATCACGGAAGCATTAAACATGCATTATGGAATTCACTGTTTGTTGTCCACAAGATATACAACAAATGTAACAAGCGGGATACACACCGACTAGGGTTTAGACACCCCATCACATTGACCGGGGTATTTAAGGTGTAAGAGCCCCAGATTAGGGCAACCGGTTATTATCAAGATCACACTCTTCACCTTCATCTCCAGCTTCCATCGCTTCCTTCTCCTTTCTCTCCCCTTTTCTCTCTTTCTCTCTCCTCTTCTAGTCTTCTTCCTTCTTCTTCTTGTTCTCTTTCTCTCTCCTCAGCTCTCCTTCTCTCTCCCCTCAGCTTCTTTCATTACAAGTGGTATCAGAGCTTCAGGCTTTGGTCCTTTTCCTCTTTCCCCTTTCTCCCTTTTCAAATCCCAAAAACCCTAGTTACTCAGCTTATAGGTACAGGTACAAGAAGAAGAACTGTAGTTAACTCCAGCTTTTTGGAGCAAGCAGGAGCTATGGCTAGAGACTCAGACATATCTGGAGGTAAAACAGTTAAAGTAGCAGGTCCTCACTTCTTTCCATGCAAATTTTAGGAGTCCTAGGGCAAGTTGGGGGTTCAACAGTTTAGAGGAGGGAAAAACCAGAGTTACTTTTTATTCCAGACTTCTCTCTCTTCCCCATCAAGCTGTTCCCTCAAGCTCCCATGGTAAACTTCCCCCAAATCCCTTCTTCTTGTTGCACCCAGCCCTCAACCTCAACATTCAGCCCTCCCACAAGCTCCCAGGGCCATTTCCTACCTGGCAAGCACCCTGGTGACTACATTCAGCCCATCAGGGAGACAGCAGGCAGCAGCCCGTAAAATGCGGTGCATTTTGCACTGAGTTGCCTACCTCTTCCAGCACACCTGCCCACCTTCTCCTCCTGCTTTGCCACCTCCCCAACACTCCTGGGCACTGATTCATCATACCCCTTCCTCTCTCCCTTGGCATTTTGACCCGGGAATCATCTTCCATGGTGGATAGCAGCTGGGACTGTTTGAAACAGTTTGGGGCAGCCATTGATTCTTCCAACTGAAGCTTTCCCTGACCCAAAGAGCTCAACCCCACAAGCCCTTTAGCGCGTGAAGGATTTCTCTTGCCCGGATGAAGACATTGAGCTCGGCATCTATGGGAGCTTTGCGGGCAACCATGAAAGCTTCACTTGAAGCTTCCCATTCTTGAAGCTCAAGCTCGGGGATAAGCTTGGGAGCCTTCTTCATCAACAAGAGCACTCAAATGTTGAAGCATTCTTCCATGGATGCCCAACCAACAATCGTACTGATCAATGGAGCAAGCGGCTTCATGATGATTCGGGCTTCAATGGTCGTCACAAGCATTAAAGAGGTATACCACTCTGATCTTAATCTCTCAATTTAGCCACTTGTTGAGCTTAATCCATTGTTGGAGAGATTCAAAATTGCATACAAGCATCATACCTCTTCCCGAATTTCATTGTAATGGCTGACATTAACCCCCACTTTGTCTTATGATCTTGGATAAATATTAGCCATTGTAAATTGGGTAAGTAGTAGCCAGTGAGTCATTAGACTGCCAAGGTAACCCCTACCCCAACCTTCATCATTCCTTGCATCTCATGAAAAGGCCCAATGTCTTCTTTCCAATGCATCTCATGTTGATTGCTAATTAAAAATGTCTGCCATGTATACTCTGGCTGAGGAAAAAGGCCGATGCCAAGCAAGGTGGTAAGACAAAAGAGAGGTGACCCTCCCTTACCACTTAAGACCCTGAAGGGGTGCACAACCCGGCCCGGGGGAAACTTTGCCCACCTCCCGGTGATCCGGAGCCCAATACTTGTTTGCAAGTGCAGGTACTTCCATAAGCCCCACTTCCTTGCCCCAATGATCCCTCTTGGATAACCCGCAATGATAATGGCACCCATGTATGCCAATTGATGTACATGCAGTCAATGGAGATGTATGGCAGTGAATGCCCTTATACATGCATGGCAGAGTTGATGGGTATGCAATGATGCTCAGGACTATGTTTAGTATGCTCAATATGTTATTGATGTGGCAAATCAGGCCCCTTGATCTATGCTCTACCCATGAAAGACATTGGCACTAAGGGACAGGCAGTGTTTTGGTCATAGTCCTGCAAGATTGTCACAAAGATCCTATTGTAAAAAATTTTGTCCTAAATTTGGGGGTGAACCCTATAGCTCATCTCGAAGAGGGCTTTGCTTCGTCTGGTTTGAATAAAAAATCTCCCCAATCAGAGTTATGATGTGTAAGTTATGCCAATTTTTGTGCACTAGGGTCACTGTGGACAGGCCGCTCCAGGACAGACACCGTAAAACCCCTATAGAAAATTCTGATCATTTTCTGTCAGAAAGGTTAATAGCTCATCTCGAAGAGGCCATCGTCCCCTTTGACTTGAGCCTAAAACCTTAGCAATCAAAGTTTCCTACTAAGAGTTATGCCCTTTTTACTAACAGCAGGTCTTGTGGACTGCATCCAGATGGCTGGCCAGAAAGGCAAAAGCAAGGCCCAAGAGGAACTCCAGAGAGAGATTAGAGACTTCCGGACCTCCATGAATGAGGAACCAAGCTCAGCGCAAGATTACCATGGTGACATACAGGAGGACATGCCTGCAACGAACCCGTATGCTCTTTTTTATCACACCCTCTGTCAACATGAGCTCCGTCATATGGAACGCCACAATGATATGGTCACCAACCAGTGCCAAATGATGTTTAAGTTTGATGAAGCAATCGAGCACATGGCTATCTCAAACTCAAAGACCCAATAGACCTTGGAACAGCTCACTGCTCTTGTTGCTTAGTTAGTGACCGCTTCATCCCAAGAGAAGACCAATGACTCTAGACATGAGTCTAGACGCCCTCCACATTAGGAACCGTCGCATGGACCACAAGGTATACTTGGCGCTAAGGAAAATTTCCCTTCTACTTATGAGATCGGGGAACCCTCTCATATGCATGATGAGCCCTTATTGAATTCCCCTGTCCACCATGCCGAAAACATTCACTTGAGGCCTTCTCCCACCTTGGGTCAAATTTCACCCGCTCTACCTAGGAGCCCGCATGGACAGTAAGGATTTCATGGGTAGCATGGCCCCTATGATTTGCGTGACAAGGTCATCCTCACAAAGTACAATGGGCAATCCCCCTCACCTTCTAACCAGGAAGAATGGACGTCCAAGTTGGAGTCCTACTTCAACATCTACCCCCGCACTAATGATTAGAAAATACTTTTTTCTTCTCTCCACTTGGAAGGTTTTTCCGACACTTGGTAGCGCTATATCAATCAGAAGAACCAATAGTTCATTGATTGGGAAGATTTCAAAATGTATATGGTCCAATTTTTTGTGTCCCTTATGGAAAAAGAACGGTTGGCAAGAAGATGGTACACTCTTGACCAACGTAACCTCATTGTATGTGACTACACCAATCAATTCATGAACTTGACCATGTATGTGGAAAGCATCAGTGACGATGCTAAACTACACAAGTACATCTATGGGTTGGAACCGAGTCTATTGGTTGACGTCATGGCCTAAAAACCCACTACACTGTTTGATGCAATCGAATTGGCTGAGAGATATGCAAGAAAGTACCGTAAGAATGAGCATTTTCAGTAAGGTGTTGGACCTCCCCGCATCCCTTCATGATTAGCCCCATACAGAGGTGGTTTTCGAGGCTCTTCTATGCCTAATAACAGCCCCAAAGTACCCACTTACCTCGCCTTCCATGATGCTGAAAGAAAAATGGGCACTTTTGGGATAGCATCGGACTCTATTGCTGAAAATCGGTATGCTGAAAATAAATAGTCCACTGCATCACCTTCCCATGGATCTAGTAGTCAACGGGTCATCTCCCCAGATGTTGTGAAGGAACGGAAAGAAAAGGGCCTATGCTTTAAATATGGAGATAAGTACACTGTTGATCATGCCTCCAAATGCCCGCAGTACAAGACAGCTAAGGTCAAAGTTCATAGCATGTATGTCATGGAAGATTGGCACAATGAGGAGGATGACCTGGACATTGACCAGACTGAGCCCACTGAGGATGTTGATCATGAGCAGTTCTCTGTTCTGGAGGATGGGTTTCCCTTTGACTCGGGTGGTGCTTCCTCATAGATACTTGATTTAACATCCCACTCACCTCCCACTTCCCTTTGCTCGATCTCCTTAGATGCTTGGACGGGTTCTTGCAACCCCAGTACCCTTCATATTCAAGGCAATATCAATGGGAAGCATGTTTTTATCCTTGTGGATAGTGGAAGCACTCACAGTTTTGTCAATAAATCAGCCATTGATCAGTTGAAATGTACCCCTATGGCGTTACACCACCCCTTGAAGGTCCAAGTAGCAAACGGAGAAGAAGAAATTAGCACACATGTATGTCCTGCAGTTCCCTTATGCTTGGCTGAAAATTATGTGGCACTGGTTGATCTGATTGCCCTAGATATGGGTCCCATTGATGTTGTCTTGGGCTGTGATTGGCTGAAACAATTGGGGAAAATTGCTATGGACTTCTCTCAGCTTTACATGGAGCTTATGATGCATAAACAACCTATCCACCTAGAGGGAGTTCGAGATCATGCTGATTTTCAGCTCATTACAGCAAAGCAACTCAAACGGGAGTTTAAGAAATGCTCACAGATCTTTGTTTTGCAATTAAATAAGGACACTTCTGATCAGCCCTCTATAGTATCACATGACTCTGCTTTGCAAGCCTTGCTTGAGGAGTACAAGGACTTATTTCAGATGCCTACATCCCTCCCTCCCAAGAGACAAGTGGGCCACCCACTTGACCTAGAGCCCCATTCCAAGTCAGTGAACAAACCCCCCTATAGACTCTCCAAGTGTGAGCGTGAAGAGGTTGCAAAGAAAATCAAGGAGTTGCTGGAGATGGGTTTCATTGAATCGAGTTCTTCCCCCTATGCATCCCCTGTCCTCTTAGTCAAAAAGAAAGATGGCTCCTTTCGCATGTGTATTGACTTCCCACGGATTGATGATTTGCTGGATGAGTTAAAAGGGGCATGCTTTTTCACTAAGATTGACTTGCGCTTTGGCTACCATCAAAATTGTATGCGGGCATGAGATGAGGTCAAAACGGCCTTCAGGACTGATCATGGACTTTACCATTTTCTTGTGATGCCTTTTGGGTTGACTAACGCCCCTGCCACCTTTCAAAACCTCATGAACAAAATCCTACAGCCCTTTTTGTTCAAGTTTGTGCTTGTTTTCTTTGATGACATCCTCATTTACAGCAAGTCATCTATGGAGCACTTGACACAGTTCAAAGGGTGTTTGACATATTGAGAGAGCATCGACTCTTTGCTAAGGAGAGCAAATGTATATTCATGTAGACATCTGTGGAGTACTTGGGACACATTGTGAGCAAAAATGGTATACAGGCTGACCCCAAAAAGGTGCAATCTGTTAAGGATTGGCCCACTCCTTCCACCACCACCTCCTTGCGTGGCTTCCTTGGTCTCTCTTCATTCTACAGACACTTCACTAAGAACTATGCCACCATTGCAGCACCTTTGACTGATCATTTGAAAAAAGAGTCATTGTTTTGGGATGCCACTGTAGATCATAGCTTCAAATAGTTAAAGGACGCGCTTACTTCAGCCCCTATCCTTGTTTGCCCTGACTTCTCTAAGCTCTTTACCATTCATTGTGATGCCAGTGGCCGGGGTATTGGTGCATTATTGTTGCAAGAGCATGGTGTGATTGCATTTGAAAGCCGCAAGCTTGATGAGAAGGAGATGCAAATGGATGTATACGACCAAGAGATATTGTCCATCCTCCATGCCATCAAGAAATGGCACCACTATTTGTATGGCAGCTGCTTCCAAGTGAAAAGCGATCAGCGAGTCCTCCAATACTTCTTGACTCAGTCTACTTTGACTCCAAAGCAAAGGCAATGGGTGGCAACCTTACAGAACTATGACTTTGATATTTCACACACGTGGGGCAAGGATAATATTTTGGTTGATTCTCTCTCTCAAATGTGGGCATGCAGAGTGTCATCTATCTCAGAATTGCACAGTGATTGGGTCGAAGAGCTCCAGGAGGCTTACTTGTTAGATGATCATTTCAACCACATATTTCAGAAATTACAGCATGGGGTTATGGCTGAAAACTCCCAATATTAGCTCAAGCATGGCCTTATTTGGTCCCATGGCAAGATTGTCATCCCACACACTTCCCCCTTCATGCAGAAGATCATGGAAGAAATGCATTCTTGCCCACTGCCGGTCACTTGGGTGTTTTCAAAACATATGATAGGATTGCCAAGAGCTTTCATTGGAAAGGCTTATGGAGGGACGTCAAGGACTTTGTGACCAAATGTCTTCCATGCCAATAGAACAAGGATAGTACACTCAGGTCCGCTGGCCTCTTGCAGCCTCTCCCTATCCCTGAAGGGAAATGGACTCACATCACAATGGACTTTATCACTGGCCTTCCCATGACTAAGAAAGGGTGGAACAGTATCTATGTGGTAGTTGATCGCCTTACCAAAGCTGCCCACTTTATCCCCACTAAGGTCCAATATACTGCCTCTCAGGTGGCCACTCAGTTTATGGAAAATGTCTTCAAGTTGCATGGCTTACCACAAGTCATAGTACATGATCGGGATGCAAAGTTTATGAGCAACTTCTGGCAGATAGTTTTCACCTCCATGGGGACCAAGCTTGCTCCATCCACTACATACCACCCTCAGACTGATGACCAAACTGAGAGAGTGAACAAATGGCTTGAGACATACTTGAGGCACTTTTGCCATGATGTACATCACAGTTGGGATACGTGGCTTCACTTGGCTGAGTTTGCATATAATAACTCCACACACTCTAGCATTGGAGTTTCCCCTTTTGAGGCTTTATATGGGTATAAGGTTCCCCTTCCTACAATCTTGTTTACTGATACGAACAATCCTCAGAGTCAAGTTGAATTGGATCACATGCAAGCTTTACTTCAGCAATGCAAAATGAATCTTCAGAAGGTGCAAACACACATGAAAATCTATGCTGATGAAAGATGCAGGCATTCGGAATTCCAAGAGGGGGAATCGGTCCTTTTGAAAGTGCCTAAGTCCCGCTACTCCACTCTCAAAGAGGGCAGCAGTAACAAGCTAGCCCACCGCTTCTATGGCCCATACCGCATCCTGAAGAGAGTTGGCGACCTGGCCTACTGCTTAGAACTCCTCCCTACCACCAAAATCCACAATGTGTTTCATGTCAGTCAGCTGAAACCCTTTGTAGGCTCCTCAGTGGACTATGTGGAAGAACTTCCCCCCATCGATGAAGAGGGCATTACTCAATATATTCCTAAAGCAATCATTGGGCAGCGAGATAAGCACTTACGATCTCGATCCATCAAATAATACCTCATCAAATGGCAAGGCCTACCCTTGGAAGAAGCCTCTTGGCGCCCATCAACCATCCTCAATGAATTTCCCTACCTTTGTGAACCCCAATGGCTGGAAGACTAGCCGGTCATGCCCCAAATTGCCCACTTCCTACCCGCAGACTGCACACTATTTTAGAATAGTTTTGTACTTACTCAAATCACATGCATGTGCATTCTACATAGGCTAAAAGTATTCATCATAAGCTCCGTTTTGATATCTAGTATGCCCCATTTGGAGCCGCCTATCAAAAGTTATGACGAGTTTACTTCAGCCGACCGGTTCAGGACTGCATGTTGTCCCTAGTCTCTCCACACCTATTCTTCATTGTCAAAGGGCTCTGAGTAGTACTCTGCAACCCTCCCTTAACCCACCCATCACTCCCCTCTATTTCTCCTTATTTTTTAGGGCAAAAAACCTTTCGAGTGGGGATGGATTGTAACAAGCGGGATACACACCGACTAGGGTTTAGACACCTCGTCACACTGATTGGGGTATTTAAGGTGTAAGAGCCCCAGATTAGGGCAATCGGATATTATCAAGATCACACTCTTCACCTTCATCTCCAGCTTCCATGGCTTCCTTTTCCTTTCTCTCCTCTTTTCTCTCTTCTCTCTCCTCAACTCTCCTTCTCTCTCCCCTCAACTTCTTTCATTACAGCTTCATAAGTATATCGAGGCACATACATTAATGACGAGCATCCATACAAGTATGTAGAGTATATGAAGCACTTGTAGACATTCATGCTTGCTATCCAAACTATCATTATAGTAATAACCCCTTCAATAATGGAGCTATTCAAGATCTAAACAATCCAAATAGCATTCCAAAGTGTTATTATAACATCCTAGTATCAAATTAGTATCATGGAAGCATTAAACATGCATTATGGAATTCACTGTTTGTTGTCCACAAGATATACAACAAATGTATATCAAATTGTAAAGCAATGGAGGATCCAAAACTCTTTGATACCAAGAAAAAAGCCGATGAATGTTGGAAGTACCCCCAAATAATAGGCAAAGTACCATGCAAGAGGGTAGGGCCAAATGGTAGGAGGGGGAGTAGTAGCAAAGCCTCCTAAAAATACACAAAAAATTATGGGGTTTACTCTTGGGACTCTATTTGCTTTAATTGAGCTTAAAGCTCACTTGCTAGAGCTCAAATGATGAGGGGAAGGCCCTGATCAATCCTAGAAGGGCTAGGGATGATCGATGAAGGGATGGGACTGATGCGTACCTCATTGAGTGGTTGCTATGAAAGTTGAGCTGAAGCTTTTCTTCTTGAGCTAAAGCAAGGAGTAATGAAGCTGTAATATTCCTGCCATAGTGCTTCATATCAAGAAACAAATTCATGCTTGAGGCATTTTAAAAATTACTTGTTGAGCTGTCACATAAATGACCACATGTAATTTTCTTGATATCGAGTCTCACATTAAATTCATCCCGCAATTCGACATGAGAAGACGCCTCAATGTTCCCAACCAACAAAAAGTAAAGATGCCTCGTAATAATATTACGATGGCATAAATGACCACATGTAATTTTCTTGATATCGAGTCTCGCATTAAATTAATCCCGCAATCCGACATGAGAAGACGCCTCAATGTTCCCAACCAACAAAAAGTAAAGATGCCTTGTAAATAATATTACGATGGCTTGATCATATAAATTTTTTCGCATTATATTTGATTTGGCATTTTTGATTCCATTTAATGTGTCAAGGATCGCATTGATTTCGTAATCGCAAGACAATTCACAAAAGCCTCAACCAGTAGACGAAGAACATGAAAGAATGAGCATGATATTGAGTAATTTAAGTATCAAAGAGTATGACATGACTTTATATACTAGATAAGTCATGAAGTAACTAGGCCAAAAACAACTAGAAGAAGTCGTTTTGAAAAGAAAAATATGTTTTTGAAAAAATAGGCCAAAATACATGATATTTTTTACGCTTGGAGAGAGAGAAAGCATTAAATAATCATCCCCATGAAACCATCCAACATGTAAGCAATCAAAATGAATATTTAATAAAGCTCAATTGGCTCTTGACAAGTTGCCAAATGAATCAGTCAACTACATACTCCCCCTCATGCCTATAAATGCACCCCCCTCCTTCACAAAAAAGAAAGAATGAAGACCTCCTTGTGCTAGAAAAATTTATCTACTTCCCTTATCTATTGAAGCTTTGAGGCTTGAAAGAGAGAAATACCTCTCCTTCATATTGAGAGAGAGAGAGAGAGAGAGAGAGAGATTCATAGGCCATCAAATTGTGAAAATTGGAGAGTGAGAGAGAGTGGGAGATAGAAACAAGAATGACTATCATCTTGATGAGGGTTTTACAAATAATAACACAAAGAAAATTTAAGTAACTTACTTCTGGTAGTTTATGAAATCAAGTATCTTGACATATTTGATAAAAAGCTTACCACAACTTGTCTATACTCCATTTGTGTATGTAGATTAGAAGGTATAGTAAGCATTTTTGTAAAACTTCAATTACTATTCTTGTAGCTCTACATAAAAAATAAATAATATTTAGAGTAATTATAATAAATAAACATTCAAAATGATCATGGAGCATTGAAAAAATTCAACTTACATCTTAACATTTCTATTTATTCTTTTCAAGGAATTAATAAAAAATAGTTGCTTATCTACATAGTCTATGGCAATCAAGCTCTAATGAGACCTAAAAATGATTATAGATAAATAACTCAGTATAATAAAATCTTTTTAAAATAGAAGAAATATCAAACAACTTACTTTTCTTGGTATGGAATCATAACAAGCTCCAAGGTATCAAAATCAATTCTACTAAACCAATGCTCAAATGCATTTGCTTCAAGCTCACTTAGCCTCATGTAGTGGGAGATTGAAGGATCAAGAATCTTAACCTTTTATTGTATATAAAAAAGGAGTTTATGTATCATACACCTAGTAAAAGCAGTACAATAGTGAGCACATTAAAAAAAATATTGATAGAAAAATATCATTCTTAAGAACAAACAAATATACATATGTTAAACCTCAATTTAGCAAGAAGAATAGAGTCGTTTACTTCTCTCCTCTTATCCTTAAGGATCTGCACATATTCTGTGTCAAAAAAAGTATATAAATTCTCTTACCTCTATCACTAGGCAATAAGCAATATACATTAAAACCTACTAGGTTGACTCTCTCAAGCATGTCAAAAAGCTCATCCTCTAGAGGTCCTAGTTGCTTTCCTTCTTTTTCTTCTACTTTCTTCCTCTTATGCTCCTTCCATGAGTTCAATGATACTTTGCATTCTTTAAGTCGCGAAATACTTTCCATATGGCTCTCTATGTTAAGGATGGGCTGAAATTATAGGATGTTGATAGTATCCTCTTGAAAGAAGAGATGAACCAAAAAAATGTGGATATGTTGCATGCATTGATTTTGAGAGGCCGACAAGATGGAAATGGCCGTGGTAGAGACTCTAACATGTTTCAATCTAGGATATGTGGACTTTCTTGCAGTAAGTTATGTGGTGGTTGTAACTCCGGTCTTACTTATCATTATTGTGGAAAAGTAGGTTATATTCGACCATAATGCCATCCTCCACTTTAGGACCTCCGTCTTCCTTTTTCTTCCTATATGGTGGCACATTAAGAATATTATATGTCTTCTCATTTGTAAGAGGAATTGACTCCAAAACCTTGGAGAATCTATATCTCAATCTTTGAAGGATAATCATATCCTTATCTATAAATATAACTTTATATGCATGGGTAGCACAAATGTATGCATCTTCAAAAGATTTAATAAAAAAATCCTCTATAGCTTCTTGGATGCAAATAAGGGCACTTCTTATCTAAAGCTATCCAGACTATGTCTATCATAAATCTCCTTGATCACTCTTTGGAATGGCAACTTAGGAACTGCATTATCAAGAGCTTTCATGGCCTTCTTGATTTTCCTAAAACATATTACACCTTGTGAAAATCTCATTTAATGCTTCTTTGGTGACTTGGATTGCTTGAAGGACTAATGGATATTTTTAGCAATGTTCCTAGGATCAACCTTGTGCTTCCTTGCAGTAGCCTTAGTTCTAACCATACCTCAACAAAACAAACTATAATAACATGAAAAGAAAACTAGTTATCAATCAATCACTGAACAGAAAACGTATGAAACACGAAAATAGCTAAGTTAAATAATGAATCCTATCAGTAAATTCACATTTCACATGATAGAGTCCAAACTAAGCACCAATATGATTTGTTTTCTATCAGAGATAATGACTTGGAAAAAAAATGTATAATACGCAAAAAACGACAAATGCAACAACTAACCCTAATACTTGATTCACGTTGTTGTGCTGCTATGCAGACATAGTGTGAAAAACTCTAGAGTGCATCATCATTCAACTTTCTTATTGATCTAGAGAGTCAATGCCATATTAGTCATTAGTGTCAGCGTTCGTAGTGTGGACGGTTCAAAAATACTAGATTATTGGACAAGTTTAGTCTATTTTTGATATTTTGGATATTATTTCTTGTAAATATCCAAAAGATGTAGACAACTTCTAGAATATGGTGACATGTTTAAAAAAAAACAAGTGGCTTTCAGTCATTTTTGGGGGATTTTATGCAAAAAGAAGAATGGGTGAAATTGCGCGATGCGCAATCATAGTTTATAGGCAGCAAATAGTACTCCGAATTGGAAGAAGGAGTGATCTAGGAGAATTCTAATTAGTTGTCTTGAAATTCTACCCCCTTTCGGAGCCAACGGAAGCAAGAGATTGGCGGTCTGAGCAGCATAGAAGAAGCTACTGTTTTATGCATGTTTTTGGTCTACAAGGGATTTATTTTTTTAGGATGCAAAAATAAATTGACAGCCTTCACCACTATGAGTATTCTTCTATATCTTCTATTTCATCGAACCCCTTCTCTTTCATCAATTGCTCTTCCTAAATCTCCCTTCACCCTACTATCTCTTACCCTCGTGCTAGTAGACTTTCGACCCCAAATGCTCCAATGGTGGTGAGCCCAATGTGAGAGTCGACAACCTCAAGTGTATAAAGATGGGGAGATTCTACAGGTTCAAGTGGTGGTGATGCTTTACAAAATAGATGATTGCTTTGTTACAGAAACAACAATAGCAGCAGTTGTTGTTACAATAGCAAAAGCAAACTCGGTAGGAAGCAGAAAGAATTGATTCCTTAGCTGTGAATGTATTGCAGGCAGTGGGACAGGAATTGAAGCAGTCTAAGGATCAAAATATTTCGGCCTTCATCCGATTGTATAAAAAAAAGATGTTGTTTCATGGGGTACCACAATATGCATGGAGTTGGTATTTCTCTCGTTTGGCCATACATGCATTGCATGATCAGATTGATGAGTTATATAGAAGAGATGTTGATTGGGCAGCTTTTAAGAAAGCTTTGAGAGAAGAGTTTTTCTTGGAAGATGTAGGATTGGTAACTAAAAAGACATTTATAGATTGGATAAAAAAGTCCAATAAAGGGTCGACTGCTACAACTTTGCTCTGTGAATTTGAAAGTCGGTATGCGCAGTTGGAGCATCAATCGTTGGAGAGTCAGAAAATTGATTTATTTCTAAAGGATATAGATCTTGTCTTATGCAGGAGAAGCTAACTGATCTCTTCTGAAATAGGACTGAAATCAGATTGGGCTAATGTAACTGAGGGAGTGCATATGCTGGTAAAGAGAGAGCAGATGACATTGAGATGGGGTACATACACCACACCTGCCAATGCTCAGAAGGGGATTGAAATTGCAGCCAAGGCGCCTGTGGCTATGGTAGAACAACTGGCTATACCTATTGGTCCGGCTCTTAAAGGTGATACTATGGATGACTTAATCAAAGGTATGCGTGATTTGAGGCTAAATTTGATAGAAATATATGCAAAGGTAAAAAATTTGGATGTTAAGATAGAAGAGAAGGGCAACAACCCAAAGACCATATAATGAATGATACAAGAGGAGAGGCATTTGGTGTGACAGATTACAACATGAAAAGCGAGACTATACAACCTGCTGTGAAGTGGAAGCAAAAAGGTTAGTCTTTTGAAAAGATGGCAAAATACATGCAAGAGAAATTGGTCTTCCAATAGAGCCAAATTTTGGAAATGGTGGCATGCAGAAGAGGTTGGAAGAGATGGCAGCAAGGACAACATTTGTTGCCATAGATGCAGCCACATATGGGTTGAGAATTGAAAGGACCAAAGAAGCTCGTAAAGGAGGCGTGGTTGAAGCAAAATCTTTAATTTGGATACATGCATTAGATTGCATGGAAAAAGGAAAAACAACAAAGTCTGAATTGGCTAATGCAAGTCAGAGTATATGAGAGAGAACATGATGGAGTGTACAAGTGGATTCATTTTCAGTCTATGCTTATTTGGTTAAGGTTCATAATCAAGAAGCTCTTGTAGAAGAAAAGACGAGGACACTACTGGTCCTTCCTCTTTAGACCCATCTAAATGCATAACGCGAAGTAAAATGGAGCAACAGAAAGAGGTTGAAAAAGCCATGCTTGAGCATGTTATGGAGGATGCATCTCAACATAAGAAATAACAAGGGAAGAAAAGGGGCAAGCAACCCGATTACAAGTTACAATTGGATCTTGAGACTGCCACAAACCTTAAAAAGGTCTTGGAAGATCGCATACTTGGCAGTAGTGTGGAATTCACACTTGACGAAGTTCTTGGAATCACAAAGCGTGAATTTCATGATGCAATCATTGATATGATGAAACAAAAAAGACATAGAGAAACAACTTCAGAGGAAATATGATGATGCATGTAATGCTAATTTGGAGCAGGTTGGTATTAAAAATGGGTTAAATGGGAGTGTAGACATCAAGCTTGTGGTGGCTGAAATTGGTCTTATGGGCAGCAGTAAGCATAGAGAGAAGGCTATGTATAATGGGGATGTCCATCAATAAGTACATGAAGAAGAAGATGCTCATTTTATTCCAAGTAGTCATTATTCATGAATGCATTGGGCTCGTGCTACAATAGAGACAATTGTTAAAGTGGGAGAAAGAGAGATGCCTTGCAGAGCTCCCTTGGATCATGGTTTCGAAATCAATGCTATGGTACATAGCTTGTATGAGAATGGAGGTTGGTCGATTGATGTAGATCTGGGATGGCGCATGTGGACAACAAACAATTCATCAAGGGATCTTTATGTAGCTTGTCCGAATGTACCTGTGACTATTAGAGATGTTAGGGATGAATATCATTTTTTTGTGTAGGAATCATATAGTTATCCGATGATTTTGGGGCAGCCCTATATTTCAGAATCAAGACTGGAAACAAAAGCCTTGGATGATGGTTGTAATCGGTATAGGCTACAGGATAATCCCATGCCACCTAATGCATGAGAGTTTAAGGGTTTTTAGATAGTGATGTTGTAAGTGGAGGCTATGGCAGTGCCTATATGAGGATAATTATACCTCCAAGAAAGGGGAAATTTGTGTTTGTGTCTGGATTGCAGGAATGGACAACATGTAGTCTTGGTAGTTTTAAGAATATTTCAGCCATGTGTAGGGCTGAAAATAAATATATAGGATGGGCTAAAAAAATCTGAAATTTTTGCAACAATTAATAGTGGAAACATGGCAGAAAAAGAGGTTATTTATACTGACATAGAGATGTATGAAGTCATTCAAGAGTTTTCTAAGCATGAATGTTATGGGCTACAATATGGGTTGTAAAACAGGGTTGAAGCAAGGGTAGATACAAAGTACAAAATAGTTGCAAAAGAAGGTTAAGCCTATGGCTTTGCCTTTACCACTTGAAGGTGATGGGTTGGCTGAAAAAGTGTCTCAACAGCCTAGTTTGTGAAATCCACATAGAGTAGGACATAAATTTGTAGTTAGAACTTTACAAAAGGTGAAAATTGGTGATACAAGCTTTCTTTTACTTGTAGAAAGAGCTTGTTTTTTGCATATGTTGGCAAGGCATGGGAAAACCTTTGCGTTTGAGCCAAATGAAATTGGATGTATTGATCACTTATGGCGATCTTTATAGTATCTCATGTGCCATGGAATTTAAAGCCTATTCTAGTACCTTGGGCATATTTGCCTAAGCTTCTAGAGCTTTTGAATGAGAAGATTAGGATGCAGATTTTGGAGCCCTCTTTAGCTCCATATTCGAATCGGTAGTTTATTGTTCCAAAGAAGAATGGTTCTTTGAGGTTTATACATGATTTACAAACAATTAATAAGGTTACCATAGAATGTTGGATCATGCCCAATAGTGGATGAATTTGCAGAAGCATTTGCAGGCAAGGCAATTTACTCTATGGGAGATTTATATTCAGGATATGATCAATTCTAGCTTGCATTAGAAAGCTAGGATATCACTACCATAAAGATACCACTTGGATTGGTTAGGATGTGTATGCTTCCACATGGAGCAACCAATTCAATGGTGCATATGATGAATGCTATGCATAAAGTTAGGGAGTATATCCCTCAGTTGACCAAAGGGTGTGATATCCATGAGAAGAATGAAGAGCTAAATGATCAAGGATGTAGAAGGTTTGTGGCTGATCATATTATTGATTATGACAGGATTTTGAGCCATCTTGAAGAAGTGCATTTGACTTTGTCAAGAGAAAAGTGAGTTTTTGGAGTGGAGGAAGTATTAGTTGTTGGGCACATTGCAGACCATATGGAAGAAAGCCCTCACTAGTAAATATTGATGCCATAAGCAGGATGCAGGAGACATGTTTGAATGTATCCGAGGTAAGAAGATTTTTGGGTGCATGTATCTTTTGCTTGATATGGATTCCACATTTTGCTCATGTGGTTGAAAGTTTATATCAGCTCTTGAGAAAAGGGCAAAGGTTTTGGTGGGGTAAACAACATACGAAGGCAGTTCTTCAGAAGTTAAAGAGCTTATTGATTTTAGCCCCAACACTAAAGAGAGAAAATTATGAGAATGGGAAGCCTATTATTATCACATGGATACAAGCTCAATTGGCATTGGTTGGCAGTGGGCCAGGATGATGCTAATGGGAATAGGTATGCCATTTGGTTTGGAGTAAAGGTCCTCAACGAATGGCAATGGTGGTATTCTCAATTCAAAAGAGAGCTTTGGGGTGTAGTGACATCCCTTAAGTGTGATAGGGAGTATTTAATGGGAGCTCATGTAGTGGTAGAGACTGATTGTCTACCTCTATTGGGCATGATAGTAAATTTCTCAACTCCTGATATTGCCATGTTAATGTGGATTGCATATATAAAGTCACTTAACCCTGATTTTCAGCATATTGCAGGTAGAGAAGACCCCGTGATTGACATGTTTTCATGAGAAAGGTTTAAAGATGAAGAGGAGCTGATAGGAGATGAAGATGACGATGTGATAGGTGGTGAAAATGACTTTATGACAATAAGGAATGAGTATACAGTTGCTGTTACTACATGTACAAATATGAAAATAGCAAGTACAACTATCATTAATGTAGGTACAACTGTCATAACAACAAATACAGTAGGTACAAATGTTATAACAGGGATTTCAACAGTAAGAAAAGAGCTTATAGCCATGGAGAAGAGATGGGCAGTAGAGAGAAAGCATCATTAGTATTATGCTTCAGTGAGAACACAATTTTTGGAAGAGTTGTATGAGGATGATTGGCTAAACATAGGTAAATATCTTAGCCTCATGACAAAGAAGGCTGAGTGGTCTGAAGTTGAATTCAAAAGGATTAAAAGAAAAGCTTTTGGGTTTTTCTTGAAAGGCGGATACTTATGGAAGCATACAAAGAAACAGAGAGGAGCTCCAATACGTGTATTGGGAGATAAGGCTTCTCAACAATAGGCAATACAGGAGTTTCATGAAAGCTTATAGGTTAGACATAGAGGTGTTTGGGGCACATTTTCCAAGATAAAAAAGAATTATTGATGGCAAAACATGTATAAATATGTGGAGCATTATGTGGAATCATGCACTGTTTGTTAGCAGATGTATTCTACAGTAAAGCATAGGGATGGGTTGCAACTAACTTATCCATTGTCTATGCATTACAAATGGGTTTTTGATTTGGTTACTATGCCTATAGGTTTGTGGAATACGAGATATCTTGTGCTTGCACGAGAAGACTTGACAAATCATGTGGAAGGTCGATCTCTTAGTACAAAGACTACTCAAGCAGTTTGCAAGTTCTTATATTGGAAGAAGTATTTTGCAGGTATGCTTGTGTTGGTAAAGTGATTGTTGATACAGAAGAATTGGATGTAGATGAGGCTCATGACTTCTTTTCCCTATCATTAAGGCATTAGCAAAGTCATGCAAGGACATGATGAAAGAGTGGCCAAGAATGTTACCCTTTGCTTTGTGGGCTGATAGGACCACTCATAGTGCAGTTACAGGGTATATGCCTATTGAATTAATGTATGGTTGGACAACAACCAATCATACCTATTGAGACTATTGCTACTTGGAGTGTTCTACCATGGGAAGAGGGTTTGAATAGAGAAGAGCTGCTAGTCCTATGCATTAAATAGTTAGAAAGAAGGAATGAAGACATTGAGACAGCCATGAAAAAGCTAAAGACTGCAAGGATCAAGAACAAGAAGAGGTTTGACAAGCGACACAGACTTCGACCACCCACAACCTATACAAGAAGGGGACTGGGTGCTGGTTTATGACAAAAGCTTGGAAAATCAGCATAGTGCCAATCGAAAGATGGCAAAGTGGTGGTTTAGTCTCTATGTGGTAAGGTTTGTTTTTGACAATGCTACCTATGCATTAAATGAGATGCATGGGACAACTCTAAGGATTCCACTGGTTGGAAAATGTATCAAGCTCTTTAAACGTAGGGAGTCTTTAGCATATGAGATGAAGGATTGTATATTGAGCATAAACATGAGAATATAGAAGAAGAAGAGGTAGAAGATGAAGACATTAACATGATAGAGGATACTTCTTCTGACACTGTAGATCCATAAGACTTTGGCATATGCCGGAGGATGTGCAAGTTAAGAGGGGGTGGATGTCGTGCCACTACGCAGGCATAGTGTGAAAAACTCTATAGTGCATCGTCATTCGGCTTTCTTATTGATCTAGAGAGTCAATGCCATATTAGTCATTAGTGTCAGTGTTCTAATGTGGATGGTTCAGAAATACTAGATTTTTAGACAAGTTTAGCCTATTTTGGATATTATTTCTTGTAAATATTCAAAAGCTATAGACAACTTCTAGAATAGAATGACAAGTTTAAAAAAAAAACAAATGACTTTCAGTCATATTTGGGGGATTTTATGCAAAAATAAGGATTGGCAAAATTACGCGATCATAGTTTACAAGTAGCAAACAACGCTCTGAACTGGGAGAATAAGGAGTGATATGGGAGAATTCTGACGAGGTACCCTGGTATTTTATCCTCCTTTTGGAGCCAATGGAAGCATGAGATTGACGGTTTGAGCAGCATAGAAGAAGCTATTGTTTGATGCACATTTTTGGTCTACAAGAGATTTATCTTCTCAAGATGTAGAAATAAATTGACAGGCTTCAACTCTATGAGTATTCTTCTAAATCTTCTACTTCTTCAAACCCCTTCTCTTTCATCAATTGCTCTCCTTGAATCTCCCTTCACCCTACTGTCTCTTACCCGCATGCTAAAAGAAAACATGTGAAATTCAAGTCTGTTACAATGGAATTAGAAAGCGAGCAACATATTTTGTGTTTCATAAGACATTAGAGTGGAATATAGATGAAATATATTACTAGAAAGAAAAGAATGAAATGTGATTCTAGGTCATTAATGGAATGAGAAGGCAACTTGTTTCGTGTTTTATACGACATTTAAATCGAGAATCTAGCATTTACTTGAAAAGAATCCAAAAATATAGATTCATGTGGGCAAGTCTACTTGGTTGTTGAAGATTTTTCTTTGGAGTATGAATTTCTTCCAAAAGAGGTGATTGATCTTTAGATTACTCATGATGTATTTCAATAGCCTCTCGTATTCCAAATGAGGTTGTCTTGCAATGGGAGAATAAAAATGATTCTTTTGCTAGAGGAACTTGGTTTAAATCTTGCATTAGCATTGTAATTATTAATAAACATAGTACTTCATAGAATATGGGCTCATTAATCACTTTTTTTAGGCCTAAGAAAAGTTCTTACATGTTAAAAATAACTTCAAAAATAGCAAAAAAGTAAGCACCCTATTTTTGAGTGAGAGATGTTTAACTCTATTACTAAATGCTTTTTTAGGATTCTTGTAAAAGCAGCATCTCGCAATCATCAATCATTTTCACTCGTAATCTCTTTTATCTCCATCAAACCTAAGCTAGGGTCTCATGTGCTCTATCCAAGGCAAATGTAAAAATATACAACCAAAACAGACATTGTAAGTAGATCAAATAACTTGTTTTCACTTTCATAACAAATAGGATACAATTTTGTTTACATTTGCATGCTATTTCGTCAATTGTTTTTACATTTTATCCCATCAATGGATGTATTAAAGTGCTTGTGAATATGTTGTGTGAAATGCAAACTTAGTAGTGTTGCTAGCCCTTGTAACTTATAAAATTGCATTTCTTACGTCAAAATCCAAATATTTCCAAAAAGATTGATTTTGATTACTATGATTGTGTAACATCAAAGATTTTCTTCAAGGTAGCTCCATGGCCCTGTATACATGTATCAATGAGATTGTTGAATATGAGAAAAAGGGGCTATCCACAGAAGAAGAGTTCTTAGAGATGCAAAAGAGGCTTGGTATTGAGGGCATGGAATATGAATATATACTTAAGTAGCCATGAGAGGAGAAGCCAAACAAAGAACTCAATAAATCTCTATGATGAGAACCTTCTTGAAATGAAGAATATCCAAATGTATTAAAGATATTTTCAAGATATTCTTAAACTTAATAGTAGGTATTAAAAGTAAGTGACTTTAAGATTTTTTAATCAGTTGACAAGATTTTTTTTTAAATTTTCTTATGTAGATTGAAATTACAGATCTTGATAACTTTTTTGGAAGAGTGAAGGGCTCTAGGCATTGAAGCTTAGAAAAAGTCAAGAACTTCCCCACTATATTGAAAGTTTAAATAATCAAACTATTGTAATTTATCGCAATAGATTCTCAAGCTCTTCAAGTTTGCCAATAATGGCTTTCAAAGCTATTTACAAAGTCATTGGATTTGAAGTTTTCAATAGAGGAGTTGAGAAGATAATTTTGGTAGGGAAGGAACAATTGAAGATACATGCCTTATACTGACATCTAAAGCAATGAAAATATTAATTAAATATTTTTTTTCCATTGTCACTAAAGTCGTCGGTATATATGTCTTTGTAGATGTATCCGCTATTTGCAACACAAATAGCGATACTTTTATGGACACAACATTAGGATAAAAAATACTTAAAAAAATATACTTTTGTTAATCATAGGATTTAAAAAAGGGCCAAAGAGAGTTTGCCATGTGTGCAAGAATATGGTATTCTTGTCTCCTCTTTTTTGGAGATAATAGAGTAAGGACATGATAAAGATGCTCTAAAGTTAATAATGACTTTTTTGAAAGTTGAGAGATTTTAATATTCTTTTTGGTGTCCAATATATTTTTATTAGTCTTCTTAATATTCATTTTTAGTTCATTTACCTTTTCTGGTGAGCTTCTTTCTCTGCAAATTCAATTTGTGTATGGCATTCCAGAAGGCACCCTTCTTGTTTAGTAAACTCTTGTATCGTCTATAGCCATGGAGTTGATGGAAATTGGGAGCAAAAAACCTTTAGTGAAATGATTGAGTTACCCTGTTGCTCTTTCGCAAGGGTTCTCATAAGGTAAAAATAGAAAAATGAGAGGATACAAAACGTCACTAGACATATTATTACTTTCAAAATTATGCTTAAAGGGTGGTTTGCTAAAGTGCAACATGTTTATATGGCCAAGGATATATAATTGTCTCCAAACGAATGTATTTTCCAACAAACACATCGCAAGTCTTTAGTTGATAATGCATATAATATTTTTTTCATTTAAACAAGTACTAATAATGATTTTTTAAATTATAGACATATTTTTGTAAGTAAGTATTGAATGAAAATTTGTGGAAAGCTTAAGTGAAACCTTTCATGTGATTCATAAGGTGTTCCTTGTAAACATTATCTATGCTGATCAGATCGTGGATTCTTTTAGTGAATATATTATACACAATATGTGATTTCCTTTAGAGTAGGTACATATGGACATATTAAGGATTTGCCATTATTGGGTCTTTCATTTTTAAATTGGGAGATTCTTGGGTCTTTCATTTTTAAATTGGGAGATTCTTGATAAGAAAATGATGCATACTTTTAAATTCAAAATATGTCAAAATATTCAAAATTCCATGATGACTAGAAGAACGTCAAGAAGAATATGTCTATTATGGTTTGTAGAACATGAACTAGACAACATTATAGGAAGGCTTTGAAAATCTAGAGAGTATGACTATAAGGGAAATACCATGAGGTTTATTGTATGCCCCCAATCCTTGTCTTAAACTTAAACTAGGCATTTGGATTCCCTTGGAGTTTGATATAGATTGCATGCCTTTTAAACTTAAGATACAATTATAGCACATGAAAAAAAAGGAGGTAAATGTTACCTCCAATTGGAGTCTAAAGGATATAAGGGATATCTTGGAGCTGCTAGTCATTTTACACCATTGTAAAATTTATCAAAGAAAACTTGGATTAAATATTCTCTCTTACCAAATAAAACGTGATATCCTTTTCTTCCCATGTCTTCTTTATTGCTTGAACAAGATTTATAATAGAATATTTAAACTTTTTTGGATATGTGTATATTGTCTTTTGTTGGTTGAGGAGCTTTAGAAAGATATCAAGGTATCTTCAAATCTCCATCCTTAGAAATGCAAGTTGTGGTGTGCTTGCAACATTTATCGTTATCCTACACAACTCTCTCCAATGCTCCCAGACCTATTTTCCTATATGGTTTCCTAAAAAACATCTAGCTTTTAAGCTGCCCATTGAGACATCAACTAGACATCTCTTGTTTTCCTTGAAAGTGTTAGATCTTTTCTTAAGTGACTTGACCTCCATGAAAACCCATTTTGTTAACCCTCAAACGAACGAAGGTGGAAAATCCGGAAAAGCTAAAGCAGAAGACAAAGACAAAGGCCAAGGAAAAAGAAACGGAAGACAAAGGCGCACGAGGAAAAGCGCAAGTCAAAACTTTTGTAAAAGAGCGCAAGCGCATCATGGTTTAATTCAAGGAGCGCCGGGCTCTCACCCGTGCAATTTGTTAATGTAGATGGGCGGTGGAAAGGAAGCTAGGAAGATAGAAGGACAATGGGAAAAAGGGCCTAGGCTACGGCCGGCCATGTAAAAAGGGGAAAAGGGGATGACCGCCCAAAAGGGATTTAGGGTTTTGTATATAAAGTTGAAAAGTGAATGAAAAGCTCATTCTTGTGTGTGGCCAAAAGTAGCTCTCCTCCTCCTCCTCTTCTTCTTGTTCTTGCTTGCTTGAGCTTGTGCTTGAGAGAGGGAGTGTGAGAGTGTGAGGGAGTGAGTGTGTGAGGGTGAGGGACCGAGGAGGAGAAGCTCTCCATCTTCTCCTCTCTTCTTCTCTTCTCTTCTCTTCTCTTGTCTTGCTCGCGGCAATGGAGCTTGGAGCATGGAGCTTGAGGATGGAGTTTGCTTGAAGCTTGCACTTGGAACGCGGAGCTACCGGAGTGCGCGGGAGAGGAGGTAACTCGAACGGCACGGAGGTAAGCTCACTACACTCGTAGATATGGATGGCATGTCGGTTATGTGAGAGGTAGCCATTAGTGCTCGGCTTGGAATGCTTGAAACAATAAGCGGTCCGTGGGTCTTGGGGGTTGAGTGAAAGCTCCCACATTTTGGTTCCATTGCTGGGACCAACGGATTCAAGCCTTGAGCGCTTGCACGCTTTGAATCGAGCATTAAAGTAAGGGGTTTCCCCCGAACTGGTGCTTGAGATAGGTAGGAGGTGAGGGGGTTGAAGATGGTGTTCAATCTCCTTGGCAAGTAGGTTTTTTGATTTTTTGAGATTTATGTTGTGAGATGTAGTGTAGGTATTTACTTTGTGTTTCGGATGCATTTAGGATAGGGAAAAACAAAGAAAAAGAAGCAAACAGTAGGGTTTTCTGTTGCTGTATAACAGGCTAAAACAGGGAAATAGGGGCACAGATCCTTGGAGTGCCATTTGATTCAGGCACCATAGTGATTCCAGGCATGTCTGGCATTCCCTTGTAGTGTCTTGCACCTATCTGGAAGGCGCTGGACGATTCGGTGTAGTAGACATCAGCCTAGAGGCATCGCGTGCAACTCGCGGGCCGTCGGCCGCGTAGTCGGACTAGCTCGTCCGAGTCCCAGAATCGGACCCGTCCAAAATCGGACCAGTCCAGAATCGGACTAGTCCATAATCGGACGCTCGAACTCGGATGCTCGGACGACCGTCCGATCGGACCAACCTGTCCAACTCAGACACTCGGACACTCAGACTCAGACCACTCGGACTCAGACTCGAACCACTCAGGCCACTCGGACTCGGACCACTCGGACACTCGGAATCGGACGTTCGGACAACCGTCCGATCGGACCATCCTATCCGATCGAACCACTCGGACCATCCTGTCCGATCGGACCAGCTCGTGCGAGTCCCCCAGAATCGGACCAGTCAGAATCGGACCAGTCTAGAATCGGACCACCCTGTCTGATCCGATTCCCAGAATTGGACGTGACCAAAATCGGACCACTGGGCCGATCGGACCAACCCAAAATCGGATGTCCGATTTTGATAATCGGACTCCTGAAAATCGAACATCTAAGGATTGGACAAAAAAAAAAAGTCAAAATCAGACAGGCATCTAGAATACAAATTTTGACACATCTAAACCCCGAGATTGACCCCAAAGGCTACATAGAGCTAAAGGCATCAGAGATCCATCACTAGGCTAAAATTTAGAGCACGTAGTTCAAAATTTGGCTATAAACGGTCCTCCAAATTGTGCATGGATTTTACCGTAACGGCCCTGCAGGTCGGGGGGGACTGCCCTCCTCGGACCCCTGCAGAGGGGGCTCTGCCCCCTCCGCACCTCCCCCAAGTAGGTTGGAGGGAAAACGCGCGCCGTGACAGGCCCTCCAAATTGGACCCTAGTGAAGTAATGGTTCTACATGAGCATGGATTCTCACTTGCAAAAGAGCAGCCAAAAGCCCATACCCGAATAGAGAGAAACAGAGACCCTAGAACATCAATGGGCCAATCTAGCCATCAAGGGCAAAAAGGCCACTCCACGAGAACACAAAGATATTGTGTTCATACCATGTCTAGTCAGAGCGAAATGCAACATCAGCAAGCTACAAATGCCAAGATGACTAGACATGACACTCTTGACGAGAGATGTACCTTGAGCAACACTACACAGACAACCCAAGACATGGGTGGAGAATCCACGTCTGGTCATGCAAGTGGGGACTCAAGGGCATTTGTCAGAAGGCTTAAATTTACAAGCCAGGACCCGGAAGATGAAGACATAGTACCACCTGCTTATCTTAGGGTCAAACTCACCGCAAAAAGAGAGCATACTATTGATGCTCTGATTGATGAAGGAGCAGATTTTAATATCTTGACCTATGAATCATGGACCCTACTAGGCCAACCAGAGCTGACACCGACTAATGCAACTCTTAGTCCTTATGGGGGACCTCCACAAGCACTCATAGGGAAGTGCAATATCCTTGCAACAATTGAAACTGAAAGCTTGCCTATCCTATTTCATGCTCCTCAAAATAGTGCTAGCTGCGGGAATGAAACCCTCCTAGGAAGGCCCTTCAAAAGGGCGACCAAGTGTGAGGCTGATTACGTAGCACAAAGGATACACCTGACACTACCGGGTGTGAGGATAGTCACCACCTTTAGCAAGGGTGACCTCATCAAACCTCGAGGGAAAGGCAAGGAAGGTGATGACATAATAGTCAAGCCTACAAACGAGGGCAAGGACTTGTTGGAAGAGTTGATACAAGCACAGGTCAAACAACGAGAACCAGTGAGTGAGGCCATGCCTGAAACAAGAAGGTCAAGAGACAATGCCAAGGACGGGCTTTGGACTTACAAATATCGTAGAAGACCACAAAATAAGCCCAAGCCTTATGGACGAAGGCATCGATGGAGAGCTAGCACAACGCCACGATGGATATCCAAGGCATTGCTTCGTGCTCAAGGGTATTATGCAGGCAACTGATGGATTTGGGTACCAAAACCCCCTGCTAAACCACCTCTGTCAGAAGCCCAAATTATGTCAAAAGCAAAGAGGCGTAGGGGGAAACCTATACGAAAATCCACGTCTCGAACCAAAAATATTGGAGTGATTGAGCCCCTCACGATTGAAATCAAGAAGCCAAACATGACCTATCAAAAAGTAGATCCTCAGTCTAGCGGGCTTAACAAGCAGATATCAGAGGTAACTGTCGAGCATGCACAATGTCCCCTAGTGCCCAAGGAGCCTTTGACTTCCCAAGAGGATAATGAGCACCACAGGCACAACATTGCTCATGATAAGGCTGATTGCTCAACAAAGCTGATGACATAATCATCTAACAATCACGAGCAAACTCAAGTCAATGCCAAGCCCACGTAGGAGTCCCAAATCTCGTACATCCTCTTCACCTAAATGGACACGGGAAGCATGGATCCTCTTCACCTAAATGGACACGGGAAGCACGGCAGCAGCAGCCTTGTGCTGCTGCTCAATCTGCACAAGTGAATGAGCAAAGGGCAACAAAAGACACGATCACTTCCGATCACCCTAGGGACTTGACACCGCAGTCTACCAATGGTAGCCCGTCCACTGTACTGGCCACCACTACTTCCAATCAGGGACCCCAACAGTCATAGCCTTTGGCCGTGACAACGCCCCTTGTGGAATGTGTTCTTAGTAGCTTACTTGTGAAGGAGGTGTCACGACCTACCTTCTTAACAACTCCAGCACTTCCAAAGCGCCTACAACCTGGGCTGGAGGAGTTGAGCACAAGGGAACGGGCGGAAGAGCTAGACTCCCCCAAAAGGGAGATAGTTGTACCCACGCAACCTGGAAAGGCTGTTCTGTAGGCCACAACTAGGTCCCATGAGGACACACTAGAGAAGGGAAATGCTAAGGCCCAACCAAACACATCAGCGGTCGACCTAGCCCAAGGTCTTGAGCCATTAGATGCACTTGCATTGACCAAGAAAAAGAGGAGAAAACAGCGAAGACAACAACAGTTGCAGGTGGTTGTGGACCCCAAGAACATTGAGACGAAGGGCACTGGAGAGCTGATGAATAAAGCATTGAGTCCATCCACCAACGAGCCCACTGATGCCTCTCCTAATAGCGGTGAAACCTCAGACACATCCGTGTGCTCTGAAAAATCAAAGCAGTCGTTGCCATCAATGGCTTCTTTCAACACTCAATCCACCGACAATAGAACTCACATCGACCAATCAAGAGTGGATACAACAATGTTTCAACAGGGTGACAAATCTATACCAGTCACATCCGAGAAGAACCATGACAAAATAGTAGCAAAACCTCAGGAAATATGCACAATCCCTAAGAGCATAAGCAATCCTAGCGTTGACCAATCTTGCTCATCTAGGCCTGAGCCCCCAGCTATGCTAAAGCCTAAGGAAACTCCTAGAACCTTGCATGAGATGGCAACCGAGCAAGCCCTCGTTGAATATAGAAGTATCGCAGAATGCCTAGCTGAGATGGATGCTAAGCTCAAGGTGTTCGCACGAGTCTACGTCCTTGTGGACGTGGGCACAATCCCCAAGGAGCAGCTTGGAGATTACTTGCCCTTTCCTCTATCCTAGAAAGAGCAAGAACATCTTAACGAGCACTATGACAGGCTCCTGCATGAACGCATGCAACTCATCTCTGACGAGGAGGCTGACGAACTGCGTTTAACCATCACGTTCAATGAAGTACTCTGCTGACTGAATCTCGTAGACATAGAGCAACTAAAGCAACTGTCAGTAGGCCAGAGTCAATTTGAGCAGCCTTGGTGCGAACACCGTGTTGTAATGGCCGAACTAGGGGCTCAGATCATGACAGTCTCTGAGGAGCAATTGACCAAATGGCGATCCCAAAGAGACCCAACCTATGTGGCACCAATTTCCCTTCGAGTGCTGACTGCCATTTGGGGTACGGACTTAGCTGGAACTAGCCAAGAGACTGTTTGATAAGGTTTTCACTGAGGAGAAGTTACATATTGCCAGTAGACTCGGACAAGGTTCCATGCTACTCGATGTGGCAAAATATCTATCGGTATTGAGTAAGCTGCCACGAATACTAGATGCATGTGCCATGCTCCAGTACAATCCTGAGTTCTACAATTGGTTTCTATCCTTGTGAGGTGACATGGATTCGTATATGTATATGTATATATATATATATATAAACAATGATTTTTGTGTCACCCTATATAGATACTATCAACACACACAAGCGATGATAGTCAAGCGCAGGGAGAACAGTTGGGTTTGACAGGCTAAGCTCCTCAAGTCCTCCTCTCATCACGCATTTAAAAGCCGTGTGACCATCCCCACCTCGAAGTGAAGGGCATGCAACCCACATTACCGCCATAGGAAGCCTTGACCAACAACTCTGATGGTGTAGACAGGGTATAGCCCCTTTCCATACACCTTATTCCCTTTCCGGTCTATCCTTTCGAGGAGGAGCCTGGCCTAAATCCATGACTGCCAGTCGAGGTAACTCGGCGTAAACCAAGATCTGCTAATGGTAGGAGGCTAAATATACATCACGGGGGCCATCCCTCTACAACAAGCACTGCATGCCCCACCCCTCCCCTTCTCGTCCTATGCGCTTGATAATCTGCACTATAATCCCTTACATATGAATGGTCTTATCATGTGACAAATCCTAATCCTTGATTCGTATCTTACAGGCCCCCCGCAAGGAAAACATGGAGAACCAAGGGTAGCTAGCTTGCAAGGATGCTCTCTGCAGAGCCAACGTGAACATGCAGCACATGCCCCTCCGCCAGTGCACTATGTGCCCACTCTTAAAAGGTACGCCAAGAAACGCGGCCCCAAGCGACACCGCCCCGAATGAAGGCCGAAGAATCCGTGGGCTAGGGGAGGGGACGCTCAGGGAGGCACACAAAATGTCGCAACGCTAGTTGCACAGACCCCCAACGCACGCTCGGGCACCAGGTGCTCACGAAGTGACTAGACGGCCAGGGATAGGGCAGAATTTAATGAATTGTTTAAAGACATTCTGGAAACGGTAGTGGCCCGGGACTACACCATTCACGTCCCGGCCGACATGTTCCCTGCCCAGCCTCATGGGAGCCCCGCACTAGCACCGCCCCGGTTGCCTAGCTAACCGGACTCACCCCGCCTCGTACCTATCGACTAAATCCCTATGATGTACAAGTAGCTCGACAAGTTAGCATGCCAGAACATTTTGTTTTTTGATGAGTAAAGGGGCAAGATCCCCACTTTTACACATTCCCGTTACTTCTCGTTAATGAATGCGACCTTAACGAGCAATGAAATAGGCATCCCAATAGACATCATAGAATTCTAAAAAATTATGTCTTATCATGATTGCATTTGTTCGATGCACTTAACACAAGCGAGCATATACTCTCATAAGTGACAAGTGGATGCATGATAATATAGGTCCTTGTGCGAAAGTGTTCAATGCCCGATCACTGCAAGACCATTGACCCCACAAAGAGCCACGACAAAGCCACGCTGCCGAAAGCAAAAATCACCCTTGTCGACCACCCACATCGCATGGCCCAACGCACATTCATGGGCCATGCTTCCTTTCTGGGTCAAGCTCTATAGTTGGCTCATGGCAGTCATTACCTCAATTATACCAACATCGTGTGTGTCGCAAGGAGATTTGCAATATCTCAAGTGTATCTCCCCATCTCAAAAACTGCTTCTCTAACAACGAGGCTAGGGCACAATCATCACTGTAATATCCATTTCTTGAGCCTTCGAGTTTGACATTTTCCAACCCACTGAAAGGCTGATAGCCTCAACATATTGCAATGGTTGTACTCAGGCAAGTCAAAAAAGAAAAAAGAAAAAAAGAGGAGAAAAAAAGAAAGAAAGAAAGAAAAAAGCACAAGAAAAAGAAACAAAAAATAAAGAAAAAAAGAGAGAGAAAAAAAAGACAAAGAAAAGAAAAAAGAAAAAAAGCACGCACGATCACATCACCGCACCTAGGGGTTCTCAAACTAGGTACGTCCAGTGACCTTGGTCGACTGGCTCCGTCCCTAGTCCCCTAGCCCTTTAACTTCACCCACAATTGTTCAGGGCACATCAACGACAGGACATACCTAGGGAGCTTGTCTCGCCTATGGTTAGACCTGTCACCCTGACCCACTTGCACAATTCTCTCTTGCACTCTGCCTTAGTACCATTGCAATTAGTGGTGGTAAGCACCGCATGATTGGGCATGAAAAGTACACCGTCCTCATCAAGCAAGTCCAATAGCTTCCAGTTACTAAAAGTGCAGTGTCCCTGTATTCAATTATGCTACGTCATGCAGTCACAATACAAATGATTGTCAAGATTGTGGGAGAGAAGGAAGGAGTCTCACTTGTAGCTTTCTTGCTTGCACAATGGGGGAATACACACAAAGGTGGAGGCTGAAAACAGTTTTCCTCTTCTTAGTTGTGTAAGCCAAAAGAACTCAAGTACATAAAAATAGAAGAACCCTATATATGGGTCTCAAACCAAACTCAACTAACTAAGGTGGCATACTAACTGAGCCATGAACTAGAGTAGATAAGGATAACTGTCATCTAGCTATTATTCATGGGCAGTGTACCAACCGTATCTGCAACTGACAAGTCGGTGACATAAATGCACAACGGTCACCCTGGCATATCACGAGTGGAGCTCGATATCTCAACACTCCCCCTCGAGCTCAATCCCAATTCCTACACACCAAGCAGGTCTCTGAACTTGCGTAGCTTCTCTGTGCCCAATGCCTTTGTAAATATGTCAGCTACCTGATCCTCTGTGCTGACATAAACTAGATCAATAAGACCTAGTAAAACCCTCTCCCGCACAAAGTGATAATGCACCTCAATGTGCTTTGTTCTAGCATGATATACTGGGTTATTTGCCAAGTGTATACTACTCATGTTGTCACAATAAATGACAACTGGCCCATCTGTAGGCTGATGCATATCATAAAGTAGCTTATGCAACCAAGCTACCTCACATGCAGCCATTGCTGCACCCCTGTACTCAGCCTCTGTGCTCGACAAGGCAACTGTAGGTTGTTTCTTGCTGCTCCAAGTGACTATAGCACTCCCAAAAGAGAACACATATCCACTGGTATATCGTCTATCAGAAATACTACCAGCCCAATCAGCATCAGCATATCCATGCAAATGTATCTGAAGCCCAATCTCATAAAGTAGTCTATACTGCAATGTGGACTTCACATACTTGAGTATGCGTCTAGCCGCATCCAAATGCGGTTTCCTTGGAGCCTGCATAAACTGACTTACCAATCCAACAACATAGCTCAAATTTGGCCTGGTAATAGTCA
Organism: Lygodium microphyllum; assembly: GCF_053477565.2. Lineage (NCBI taxonomy): Eukaryota > Viridiplantae > Streptophyta > Polypodiopsida > Schizaeales > Lygodiaceae > Lygodium > Lygodium microphyllum. The sequence goes on from NC_141149.1 coordinate 123,893,619, forward strand.
TATAAATCAAACTTCCTACTATGCGTCTGTACATAGTAGGGTCTTCCAGAAGCTCACCTGCATCTGCGCTCAGCTTCACATTCTGCTCCAAAGGAATTGAAATAGGTTTACAGCATATCAACCCATATTTGGACAGCATGTCCAATCCATACTGCCTCTGCAAGAGCCGTATCCCACTTGGTGATCTAATCACCTCAAAGCCCAAGAAATAACGCAGCTCTCCCAAATCCTTCATCTCAAACTTCTGCTTCAATAGCATTTTCACATGAAGGATATCTTCATCACTGTCACCTATCATAATCAAATCATCAACATAAATGACAAGTAGCATAATATCTTTCTCTGTTTTTCTCACATAAAGTGAGAAATCTGCCTTGGAAATCTGAAAGCCAATAGTGACAAGATATTGTCCTATCTTGTTAGACCATGCTCTAGGTGCTTGCTTCAAGCCATACAATGCTTTCTTCAACCTGCAAACAAACTCAGGATGAACAGCATGCACATAACCTGGTGGCTGCTCCATATGTACCTCTTCTTGCAAATCACCATGCAAGAAGGCATTCTTTACATCCATCTGATGTAAAGACCATTCCTTTGATGCAGCGATAGCAATGACTGCTCTTACGGTTGCCATCCTTGCAACCGGACTGAATGTTTCTTCATAATCAATGCCATAGGTTTGTGCATACCCCTTCACTACTAATCTTGCCTTGTATCTGTTCACAAAACCATCTGCATTGTGCTTCACCTTATAAACCCACTTACAGCCAATTGCATTCTTACCTTTAGACAAAGGTACCAATTCCCATGTAGTATTTGCTTCCAAGGCATCCATTTCTTCATCCATGGCTTTCTCCCATTTTTCTTTTCCCATGGCTTGCTCAAAAGAAGTGGGTTCTAGTTTCTGTATCACTTTGACCATATAGGCATAGTGAATGGCTGTAAATCCATCATATTTCAGCCTATCCACAAGATACCTAGCTCTGGTGGACCTGTGCAAAGTAGGTTCACTCCCAGGTGCTCTCAAAACATCCCTGGTCTTCCTTACTCCAGGTGTAACAATAGAAGGAATACCCAACTCATCATCAATGCTCTGTTCTGAACCACTGGATTCACCGTTCACATAAGAGTGACCTGCATTCACATCAAACATGGGCTGATCTACCTTCTCTTTTCCTTTTCGTGATACCTGAATACCACTATCTGCATTGCTTTGAGAAGATTCTCCTGATCTCAATCTTCCTGTCCATGGCAAAGGATGTGAACCACTGCTAGAGGATGCTCCAGGTCCACTAATATTTTGTGACTGCTACTGTGAATTCTGTGCAGCATTACCATTTTGTGCATCTACATCATCAATCACATTTACTAGTTTATACCAGCTACTCATCTCATCAAAAACAACATCTCTGCTCATTGTAAACTTACGAGTAGAAGGGTTATAGCATCTATACCCTTTCTGCCTGCAAAGAGTAACCAATAAAGATGCACTTCTCAGCTTTTGGATCCAACTTGGATCTCAACTCATCTGGCACATGAACATAGGCAATGCAACCAAAAATCTTCAAATGAGAAATATCTGGTTTCCTACCAGTATACCTCTCCTCTGGAGTCATCCCATGTATTGCTGTAGTGGGAGTCCTGTTCATTATGTAGACTGCTGTAGCAACTGCTTCAGCCCAGTAAAAATCTGGCAAGTCTTTTTCGTTGAGCATGGCACGAGATACCTCTCCAATATGCCTGTTTTTCCTTTCTGCAATTCCATTTTGTTGTGGAGTATGACTGCATGAATATTGCTGCTTTATGCCATGCTCCTGCAGGAACCTTCCAAACTCATTTGAGAGGTACTCTCCCCCTCCATCTGACCTTAGGCATTTTATCTGCAGGCCTGTTTCTTTTTCAACCATAGCTTTAAGAGTTTTGAAATGCCCAAGAACTTCACTTTTCTTTTTCATAAAATACACCCAAAGTTTTCTACTATAGTCATCAATAAAAGTGACAAAATAATGATAGCCTCCAAGAGATGCAGCTTTAGTAGTCCACACATCAGAGTGGATTAATTCCAATGGCTTCTTACTCTCTTGAACATGTTTAGGAAATGGTTTCCTTGCCTGTTTTCCAAACTGACAGGCTTTACATACCTTATGCATTTCTGCAACCTTGAATTTAGGCAATCCTGCAATAATATTTTGGGCCTGCATTGACTTAAGTCGCTGTACATTAACATGACCAATGCGTTTATGCTAGATATCAATATCTGCAACTACACCGATCCCATGTGCAAACATTGCTACACTCAATTCAGGCATGTCTGCATCCAACGTAAACATTCTGCCCTTGTTCTTTCCTTTTGCTATCAAGTAACCTTTATTTTTCATATCCTCAACAAAGCATCCATGAGGATTAAATCTGACCTGCAAGCCCTGCTCAACCATTTGACCAATAGAAACCAGATTCTTAGTGATATTCAGGACATGAAATACATCGGACATGTATTTCTTTTTCCCATCCTGCATAGACAAAGGAATTTTTCCAATCTGCAGAATAGGATGTGCAGTATCATCACCAGTCTCCACAAATCCTGGTTTTTCCATTTTCCTTGCATCCTCCATCCATTCTGCATGACCTGTCATGTGGTTTGATGCACCTGAGTCAACATACCATACATCCTTGCTTTCTTCTGCACTTGTCACAGAATTGTTCGTGTGCTGCACCATAAACAAATGCTCATTTCTGTCATCACCCTGTCTACTAGAAGATGCATAATTCCCTTGTTGCAATTTTCCATTCATGATGTCATTCTGCTTTTTATAGCAGTCTTTAGTCATATGACCCATTTTACCACAGTAGTAGCATTCAACATTACTGTTTGCATTTTGGCCTCTTTGCCATCCACCACGACCTCTTTGGCTCCCCCTGCCTCTAGAGTTACCACGTCCTCCTCCATAGCACTGGTTTTTTTGAGTTTGCTGTATATTCTGATTTCTACCACGGCCTCCAGATCGGCCTTCTCTACCTCTACCTCTACCTCTTCCAGCATTTGAGTAGAAGACAGCTTCTTTTGAAGTTCCTCCTGAAGAAGATGCACCACCATTGCTCTGCTCCTCAGAAATTAGAAGAGCAATAAACTCCTCAAAATCAGGAAATCTTTCATGAACTGAAATGGATGTCCAAAACTGCACATAATCCTTTCCTAGACCATTCAAGGTCACAGAAACTAAATCATCATCTTCCACTGGTGACCCAATGGAAGCAAGTGCATCTGCAATCTTCTTCACCTTCATGTGGTAGTCATTGATATTCATACTTTCTCTTTGCACATTATGCAACTCTTGCTTGAGCTGCATTTTCCTGGCTTGCGTATTTGTGCTATACATTTTTGACAAAGCATCCCATGCCTCCTTTGGCATACTTGCATCCTGAATATGACAATCATAGAGTCTGAAATACTAATAGACAGCCAGTACATAACTTTCTTGGCTCTCTCATGCCATGCTTTAAATGCCTGCATTTGCTGTTGATTGGGAACATCAGGAAGAACTGGTTCTTCTTCATTTCCTGCAACAAATTCCCAATATCATTTTCCCATAAGGAAATTCGTCATTCTAAACTTCCATGCTTGGAAGTTGTTCTTGTCAAGCTTTTCAGTTACAATCTATGAAAGAGAATCAAACGCCATTACAGAACACTGCAAAAAATTCTGCCACTGCAAAAAACACAGCTTCACCCTCACAAGGGCAAATCTGCAAAACTGGGAAAGTGGTATTTGACCACACAGTCACTTCCTAGTGACGATTTTGCATAAACAGGAACCAAGGATGATTCTGTAACTCCCAATGTCTCTGCACACAAGCATATGATGCAATTTCTGTGGTAACTTTTCATTGACCTGTAGAACAGTGGTCGCACAGCATAAAACATGGCCTTTTCCTGAGTGCGTGCAGAAAACTTCCGCCTCCAAAACAGGCCCCGAAATGGCCTCAAATAAAAAAAATAGAGCAACCAAGGGCTAAAGCCCCTATCCCGCAGCATATACTGCCCTCTTGCTACACCGCGAAGGGCATCTCAATCTGAGACAATGCACTCTTGCACTTTCCGGTTGTGCTACCTGCATAGACTTGCTCCCAAAACATAAAAATGAAAGCAACACTGGTCCTCTTACCAGAACACCACGAACTTGGCTTGCTTTCTTGAGCTCCTTACCACGAACAAGGCTCTAATACCATGTCAAGATTGTGGGAGAGAAGGAAGGAGTCTCACTTGTAGCTTTCTTGCTTGCACAATGGGGGAATACACACAAAGGTGGAGGCTGAAAACAGTTTTCCTCTTCTTAGTTGTGTAAGCCAAAAGAACTCAAGTACATAAAAATAGAAGAACCCTATATATGGGTCTCAAACCAAACTCAACTAACTAAGGTGGCATACTAACTGAGCCACGAACTAGAGTAGATAAGGATAGTTGTCATTTAGCTATTATTCATGGGCGGTGTACCAACCGCATCTAAACTGACAAGTCGGTGACATAAATGCATAATGGTCACCCTGGCATATCACGAGTGGAGCTCGATATCTCAACAAGGATGTCTCATATACCTTCATGTGTACTTCTTCTCAACATGGACAACTTTGCTTCATCCACACATTGTTACGTGAAACTAGTCGACGGTCTTCTAACTATGTAATATCTAAGTATGCACGAGCACTCACATAATATCTGCACCGAAGTATATACACAGTTTGGGTCCTCAAGTGCAGGACAATACTCTCAGCTTGCTTAGAGTTCGACCTGTCTCCCAAACTAATTGCACTATGTCTTGTGCACAATAGCGCAGATTAGCAGTACCCCTAGGGAGAGACCACCTATGAGGGTTTTCAATTCCAGGCATTGCAGACTCCAACAAAGGTGTCGTTCGCTCTTCATCAACACTCAACTCTGAATTCCTATCCTTATCACCCTATAAGCCTTCCAAGAATCATCATGTACAGAATCCCCGACAAACCGCCACTTGTACTCCATCAGTGCAACCCCCAACGAAGAACAGCCCTACCACCAACTCCAATAACCCTACCACCAGCCACCCAGGCCAGCAACACGCTCCCAATGACCTTCCTCCACACCACCACCAACACTCCTCCACGGCAGCTACCAATGTCCTTGCCACCCACATCTTCGGTGCATGCTAAAGCCTGCTACCTACGATGGTGAGTGCCATGGGACTGGCACTCGCCTAGGAGGGGGGTAATGTTAACCCTCAAACGAACGAAGGTGGAAAATCCGGAAAAGCTAAAGCAGAAGACAAAGACAAAGGCCAAGGAAAAAGAAATGGAAGACAAAGGCACACAAGGAAAAGCGCAAGTCAAAACTTTTGTAAAAGAGCGCAAGCGCATCATGGTTTAATTCAAGGAGCGCCGGGCTCTCACCCGTGCAATTTGTTAATGTAGATGGGTGGTGGAAAGGAAGCTAGGAAGATAGAAGGACAATGGGAAAAAGGGCCTAGGCTACGGCCGGCCATGTAAAAAGGGAAAAAGGGGATGACTGCCCAAAAGGGATTTAGGGTTTTGTATATAAAGTTGAAAAGTGAATGAAAAGCTCATTCTTGTGTGTGGCCAAAAGTAGCTCTTCTCTTCTTCTTCTTCTTCTTATTCTTGCTTGCTTGAGCTTGTGCTTGAGAGAGGGAGTGTGAGAGTGTGAGGGAGTGAGTATGTGAGGGTGAGGGACCGAGGAGGAGAAGCTCTCCATGTTCTCCTCTCTTCTTCTCTTCTCTTGTCTTGCTCGCGGCAATGGAGCTTGGAGCATGGAGCTTGAGGATGGAGCTTGCTTGAAGCTTGCACTTGGATCGTGGAGCTACCAGAGTGCGCGGGAGAGGAGGTAACTCGAACGGCACGGAGGTAAGCTCACTACACCCGTAGATATGGATGGCGCATCGGTTATGTGAGAGGTAGCCATTAGTGCTCGGCTTGGAACGCTTGAAACAATAAGCGGTCCGTGGGTCTTGGCGGTTGAGTGAAAGCTCCCACACATTTTCTAGAGTAATGCCTCACATTTAGCAATACACTCATTTGACAAAGATAAGGGGTAATTGAGTATGCATAGTCAAGATGCAATTTGAGAAGATTGTCAATTATTCTAATCTCTATATGCAAAGTAGAAATATAAACATTTCTAAGAGAAATTGAAAGAATGGGATCCCATGTGCCTTCTATGTTTTTAAATTTACTTAAATCTATAGAGTCTCTAGTTGGAGCTTTTCTTATAGAGTGCAAGTTACTCCAATCTTTTGACCCAACACTTTCCATGTAATAAACACAAGGATATTTTGCATTTTTCATATTACATATTCTAAGCATACATTTAGTAGTTTTTAAGTTAGTGCTCATATGACATTTCATATTAAAATTATCAATCCCATCAACCATCAATATTTCTCCTTCACTTTGAGACCTAATAATGTCTGAAATACTTGTATGAGTGAATAACCATTTCAATGTTTGATGATTCTCAATTGGTATGTGAGTTGCACCAACCCACCAAATCTCCATCTCAGACTAAAACTTGTGCACATGTGCTTGATCCTCACCATTGTTGTAGTCCAATACCTTGTTCATGATGTAAATGCTGACTCTTTTTATCTTCTATTCTTTCTGAATTTCTGTTTCATCTAACTTTAAGAAAAACTTCAAAACACCGTGACATTTCTCTATTGTGAGTCTATACATGTAGACCATTGCAATCTGCACTCTTCTTAGATCACCCCATACATTATTAAATGCATTGTATTTAATAATAGATTTTATTTTTTGCTTTTCATATGGTATAGACCCTCCAATATGAATGTATTCTCCAAAAACATATGGAATCTTACGATTCATAATAGTCCTTGCAATTGATGCTGCAAGGGCTCGAGAAACCTATAGTATCACATGTCTCTACAATCTCATTTGGTTTTACTGTGTCCTTTAAGTATTTTACCAATTCTTTGAGAGTTGAGCCTCTCAAATCCACATTTTGAGGTGACTTAAGAATCCTAAGAATATATTTCTTATTCATGGTCTCTTTTAAAATATTGACTCTCTCCTCACTCTCTTGGATATTAATGACAAATATGTTAGAGACATATTTCTTTACAAGATTTAGTCTTCTTTGATTTACTCACACACACACAAGCTAGTTATATGTTTTAATAGTCTCCTCCTCTCTCTGAATCTTATTGGAGTTCCCTTTTCTTTCCTTGTATTCACAATCTATTAGCTTCCATCTCATCTGCTAGTACTCGATTGTGTATACTCCCCCAAGATGTATCAATTAGATCTAGTTGAATGATAAGTTTGTATTTGCATGTACTTGCATCTATATTACTTGAAGAGATATTGTTAAACATTTTAGCAAATCAATCACAAATGAATCTCATAGTGATAAAAAAAGTGAGTGCAAAAAACAACCAAATTTGGTGGCTTCATTTTTTCAAAATCCAACAAATTAGCAACTTAATCATGTTCTTACAAGTACATTTTTGAAGCATTTTTTGTCCTAATGATAGTGACGTGTGCAGTCAATTTGCAATACTAATAGCGATGGTTACAAAGAAAAAGAAAATGTGGTAAAGCATTCTATTCTACTACCCTTTTAGTCCCATGTGTTAAATAATATTTCATAAAGCAATTATAAATTAAATACACAATTATCATTGAAACACATACATCATGAGATATTGGAAAGAAAGAGTCATTGATTCAATATTTAAATAAGTACAATATCCATGATGATAACTCATAGAACCACATAGAATGATAGAGATGAGAGTCCAAAACAAACAGGAAAATGAATCTATAAATATCGCAAAACACGAGTCCTTACAAATAATAATAAATATAGCCAAGAAAAGGTACATAGAAAGAGCTTGTATGGATCATAGGGTCAAAAAAGGAAAGGATGTGTATTTCACGAATCCAAGCAATTGCTATAGCTCCTTATCGTCCGAGAGCTTGTCCTGATGCAATAGAGCATCAAATGGACTCTACAATATAAACAACTAGAGATTAATCCACAATATATAATGCATAAATAAAAATTAATGATTGAAAACAAAAAATAGATTTTACATACTGGGTCGCCATGTGTATATAATCCATCAATGAGTGTAGTGAGACAATGTCTCTTTGTATTATACAGAGTCTTTAAACTTGTAATATTACGATTTGTGATCATGTGTTGCAAGAAAAATAAAGTAGCATTGTTAGAAATAAGGTTATTAGGATAAGTAATATTCCAAATGAGAAAGTGAATACTATCAAAAGAAAACTCATAAAATCTTCCAAATAAGTTCTGTGTCCACCACTCCCTAGATGATGCACAATGCCTACCTCCAACCATATTCTTATTGTCTCTTGTTATTGCTGCCATTATTCTGGAGAGTCTGTGGCCTCCTCCTCAAGTCTTTGTCAATCCTCTATGTCTAACCACTCAGGCTTTGGAGCGCCACTCTTGATTGTCTCGCGTGCATTTGATTGTCTATATAACATGTATGCACACATATAATTCATCATCCATTGTGTGGAAAACCTCTCTACCATTGTAGGTATTGGAAACTCCTCATGCAAGGATACTACCACATAGTCCTTACTTCCCTTTAGTATATTTTTTCACTCATCAAGTACCCTCTCCCACCTATGATTATGCTCCTTGGTATAACCAAAAGACCTCTATCCATCTTGCGTACTTGCGGGGGTGGTATCTCTCAGAGTAGCACCCATAGGAATGCCACTACTGGATGGGAGTCACAAGAGTAGATGTCCCTACATGAGTCATGTGATAAACCTTAGAGGTGATAAGTGTCCACCCAATTAACAAATGGGAACACTGCATTGGTACCTCCACAATATCCACTTGAGCCACTCTCTCTAGGATCGGTACGAGAACAAGCAGTAGCAATCGGCTGTGGGGTCACAACATCTGCATCTCTGTAGCATTCCCCAGAACCACCACAACATCCTCCTTTTCCGGTCAAATGAGGCATCTCTGAGCCTCCCTTCACCATGGCTAGTCTAGAGCATTGACTTCGCCTATTGGAGATTAAAGCATCGGAGTGTATTGAGGTGGAATACACAAAATTCCCAAATGATGATCGAGACCTCTTGGTTTATCATATATTTAAAGTGTGCCATCTGATCTAGAGATAACCACGTAAAGATGTCTTGCAACTCCTCATCTGTCATTCCACAATTCATCCTGCTCTTTGGATATCGTCATCATCATTAACTTACATGATAACATAAGTTTGTAAAAAAAGATGCTAGTTAAAAAGCATATCCACAAGTACTAGTAAAAGCAAATTATCAACAAATTTAACAAGTGGACACAAATACAATTGGTTCTATAGCTCTATGTCAAGCTCTTAGCATAGCTTGTGGCAATACTAAAAGGTCTATGTATAGGTCCCCATAAAGAGAGAAGTCCACTTCATTCTCGAATAATTATTGTACTCTTATCTCTTCATCTACATTACTCATGTGCATCTCCTTTGCATACTCCAAGCCCTCCTCATCCTCCATCCCCAGTAATATCGACTCCTCTACTCTTTTCTTGCTCCTCTCTTTGCCTCTTCAACTTTTCAATTTCTAGCTCTAGGAGTTTATTTTCCTTGGAGTTAAAGGCACACACTTCCTTTAGAGCCATATTTTTGTCTCTTTCTTCATTATACAAATCCTTTAGGCTTTATTCACCTTGTCTTGCCTTTAAGGCCTCTTTTTATGCAATCATCTGGACCTTGTTTATGATGGTCATTACCCTTGTTTCTCATCAGGAAAAAAATGAACTCACAAATGGGCCTTTTAGCCCCCCCTCTCTCCTCCTTAAAACAAGGAAAAGGGGAGAGAATAATAATAAAATAATCCTCTTCTTTCTCCATTTTTGCAATCTTGTTTTGTCTTTTTTATATTATCTACAAAGATATACTTAGATTCCTTCTCTCTTCTCATTCAAGAAGTCTTTTTCAACCAAATTTTATATTAAAAAAGGAGTTAGTTACGAGAGTGCGATGCTTCGTTTTCAATGCAAAATGATTAGTAGATACGAGATAATTGATTTTTAAATCGAGAACAAGGAAAATGAAATTTAGAAAGTTTCTTTTAAGATATTTTGGGCCTTTTTTATTTTCTAGCTTTTGGTCAAAAGACAAACCAACTAGTCAAATTTTGTGCTTTTTGGAAATGTTTTTGGAGGTAAAATAGAAATGTCTAAAATATGAAAAGTCTTGGACATCCCTACACTCTGAGCTATTTTTCCCCATATCTATATTCTCTCATGGCGCTATTGTGACCTCTTCTCTGTGTTTATGTAACCTTCATTAACAAAGTGAATACTTACACCCTCCTTTCCCTTGGCACCTTTGTGTGCCTCTCTGTGCATCTCCACTCTACCTCTTGTGATAACCAAGTAGGCTCCCCGTTTCTATTAATACTAAAATGAATACATGAAAGAAGAAGCTGCATATTGAGGTAGAGATTGAATACACCTCATTATTCAAAAGAACTCGGTGTACTAGTGTCAACCCTCAAGTTTTGCAGAGTTACAGGCAAATGGGATTGAAACATGTGGACTTGTGGGTTGCTAGGGGAATCTACCCAATTGACCCCTTAAACAATAGACCTCCAACTTTCTTAGGAATCACAAATTTGTTGAAGTATGTGTGCAAGGGTGAAAATGGGTTGCTCGGTTGCACTAGGCAGCTCAACATCCTCCATTTGCAACACTTGGGGCTCGCGGTGCTCACAAATGATAGTAACATCCACAGTTGCACTTTCACTCATTTCTTGATCAAGGCACAACCATTTACTCTTGAGCATCCTCCATCTACGATACTTGAATACTAGACATAAAGTCTATCGTGTGACAAGTACCTGTAATTGGAAAGGAAAGTTAGCCGATTCATCCCGAATTAAGATAATTCTTTGAGCCGGTGCTTGGCTTCATAGAATTCAATATGTCTACTGAAATTTTTGTGCTACACATGTGCAAAATGTTGCTACTACACAATGGCCATTCTATGCTATTGAGATTCGATATGTGCATAGACTCAAGGGTTCCATATTCTCGACTCCCCTTGGGCAATATGTACTTGGAGTCATAGAAAAAAACAAGGTCCTCTGCGAGTTGCTTAGTTGTATGCCCCTCAAAGAGCAATCTACCATTTCAAGGTAATAACACTTAAAAGAACCTGTGAAACTCTGAACATTTTGCCACTCATAGCAATCTGAAGGTTATACTTCTATAAATATGAGACAAGTAGTTACATAGATATCATGAAATTTCTCATTCTCAATGAGTTGCAAATACTTATTGTTTACAATGTTTCGTTGAAAGGGCATAGTGGGTGCAATATGTATTTGTTTTTTGCATGAATACATGTTGTACAAACACCTCTGTTACAAGATGAGAATCAACATTCCTTTATCTGAGAGCTAAAATTTTACCCTTCCAGTGCTTTGATACATCTGCAATTATAGATGCTTTCACCCTGAAAGCTCCCTTCATGCTTGGACGCATATGTACCCAAGACGAGCAATGATACTTATTAGTGATCCAATTCCCTTCTTCATCTTTTATGTTACGTACTTCTATTGATAGAATGCTTGTTCTTCTCTCAAGCATCATAACCTATGCATTAAATGTACAGAAGTATGCATTAACCCATAAATAATAAGCATTTTAAGTCTGTCTAGTAATCACCAATATGCCATACAAATCAACATGGCATTAAGAGATGTTTACACTTTTGTAAACAGACATAAACATCGATATCAAAATGCATGTAGATATGTACTTCAACACAAAGTATAGATTCAATTTCAAGGCATCACTTTATTCATACCATTTACATGAAATATAATGAAAAGAATAGCATAAGAATACTCAGAGAATTTTGCCAAAATATATTTTATTATAATGAATAAGAGTCTGATTTGACTCAATACATTGTATGAAATGTGGGTATTATAGAGTAGTTGTTACAAGGATAGCAGCCACATGGCATGCAAATCTTAATAGGCACATTGGATTGACACCTCTAATATTCTAAGACTCAACACATTCTATATTATATGGATGACATGATATAAGAGTTTCATCATGGATCATTGCCAATTGGCATGGAGATCTGAATGGACACATAGGACCAATAAAGCACAGGATTTTTGAACCATTGACTTCCAGCAGATCCATATCATCCAGCACAAAGAAATCACTCACCACATCAAAATAGTAGATCGAGAATTATGTGCTTTACCTAAACCTTGTACAATACTTGCATGCACAAAAAAATACATGCATGAATCCCTTTTAACAAAAATATCCAGATAACTGCATGAATAGAAGCAATACAAAACATGACCAATTTACCTATAAGTTGATCTGCTAAAGATAAGATTGAATCGTTGCTGATCAAAACCCATTGCAAATGATGGATATAAGAAAACATCAATCCCATCAAACATAAAAATCACTAATTAAATGAAAAAAATTTAGCACCACAAAATATGGCAGATTTACTTGTAAATTGAGCTATAGAATTTCTGCTCTACCTTGTGTTAAGTGCTGCAACAACAATTGATTCTTAAGTTAGAACTAGCATCAAACCCTATTGTAAAGATAGTAAAAAAGAGATAATGCAGAGAGGAAGAAAGAGAGAGTGTGTGAGTACGCGGGAGAGAGAAAAAAATGAGCACCTATCCAATCTTGCCCAAATTGATCTTTGCAAAAGACAATAGCAAGAGTTAGCATTTACATGAAGGTATATTGAAAAAACAGTAGAGAAGAGTAAACATAGAGAGAGAAAGAGAGAGGAAGAGAGAGATGAGCACTTGTGCAATGTCACACAAAATGTTCTCTACAATAAAACAACAACAAGGGTTAGAACTAACATTATGTTGTATTGAAAAGATATCAGCAAAAAAAAAAACCAAACAGAGAGAGAGATTAACATCTTTGCCTCTTGCTCCAAATAAACTCTGCAAGAAAACAACAATTAGAACCAACATCAAATTCTATTGAAAACACAACATAAACAAGAAACAACACATAGAGAGAGGGAGGAAAGAAAGGGGAGAGAGAGAGAGAGAGAGAGAGAGAGAGAGAGAGAGAGAGAGAGAGAGAGAGAGAGAGAGAGAGAGAGAGAGAGAGAGAGAGAGAGAGAGAGAGAGAGAGAGAGAAAGAGATGAGCACCTCTGTCTCCTGCCCAAAAAAACCTCTGCAATAAAACAACAATAACAGTAAGAAACGACATCAAACCCTATTGAAAAAATAGCAAACAAGAGAAAATGCAAAGAGAGATGGGCACCTGTGTTTTGCCCAAAATCTAGAGCTGCATGGAGAAGAAAGTGCAAAGGTAAGAAAAATGCTCAAAACCCTAATTACTCTCAGCAGGGAGCTTCAATGGAGATGAAAATTCACGAGTATAAAGAAGAGAAGGAAAGTGTTGCTCAACTTTTGGGTCAAACCGATTTCGTAAGAGGGAAAAAAATCGAAATTGAAAATTCTCCAAAAAAAGGGGGGAAATACAAGGTGAGAGAAACTCAAATTTGGTGTACTATTCATTCTCCCTTTTTTTAAATCCCCCACTACCCCTTTTTTTAATAAAAAACCCAAGATTTGGAGAGAGAAGATTCACCCTCCATGGATGTCATCTAGCCTTCCTATTGAACAATCCAAAAGGCCCACATCTTAAACTATATTATTTTTAAGGGCCCATTTGTGAGTTCATTTTTTTCCTAATTTCTACCATATAAGCTACAAATGCGTGCTTGGCATGTCATCTCGTACAAGGCTCATCATAGTCAACTCCTGAGATCGAGAGGGTTGTTCCATTGATCATCTAATGGCCAATGCTATCTATTCCTCCTCTTCTTGTCTCAATCTTTCTTCCTCTTCCTCTTGTTTCTTCTTGCACTCCTCTTCAAGCCTCCTAGATTCTTCTTCCATCCTTTGCAGTTCTCTATTTTCTTATGTGGTGGACCGAATTCTCCTGATTGGGATTTTTAGTGTGATCTTTCTTCTTCCTCCTTGGCTTAATAGCTTTGAGCCTTGTTGTTCTACAGTCCTTTCACTTGAGATTCCTTGCTATTGAGTGGATTGGTCATCCTCTTTCACATTAGTAGCTTGTTTGATTTTGTTCTATTGATCCTTGTTGAATTCTTCCTCCCCATGCTCTTCTACTAAAAATGAAAGAAGAAGGCTCACTAAAGTGGGAGAGCGATGCTCCTCTTGGATTGGTGTTTGTTTCAAGGTTTCCTCCACTACTACTTCTCTTTCCACCTCCCCTAGGGCTTTCTTGATTATAGCAGTGGACCCCTCTAAACACTATGGTTGATGCCTTGGAAGCTAGTTTTTTTATTTTTGACTCCGTTGTGATAGCCAGAGACTCTCCCCCTGCTATTGTTGCTATTGTTGCTAGCATCTTTGCTAACGTTTGGATTTTTTTTCCAACATAGGCATTCCAGTTTACCTCGTTCAATGCGTTTGCTACAAGGCTCTCAAGCAACGGCTCTTCTATTTTGTTCAGGAGGCCATTGTATCTTTGTCTTGAGAAGAGGGTGTAGACTATATTTGCTTGTAGTCGGATGGTGGGATCATGGATATCATCCAAGCTAATTCCATTGTTTGTGTAGACTTTCTTCTTGTCCATTCCTAGCATCTCATAGATGTCTCTCTTTGGCCTCTTCTCCAACTTGTCCACTAGTTCCAAGGCCTTTTTCATAATTTTTGGACTAAGTTCAACTTTCACATTTTGGTGGCATCACCTTGTCTAATTGTTATCGTGCCACTATTCTTCTAGGTATCAAAGATCCTCAACATCTCAGTGTACTTGCTATGGTCAATGTCTTGCCCCACCTTCTCCAAGTACTTGGAAAGATTGCATTGTTCTATTATCCACCTAACGGCCTCTTCAGATGTCACCAATCCCTCTAGGTCGTGGATACTACAGTTTCAATTGGTTGAATGCACGTATCTCTATGGCTAAACCATATCTTTTATGTTCCTCCTTCGAGAATGGGAGCATGTTGGCTTTATCCTATTGCCCTGCCATTTGGTTTCCTATCACCACACAATAGCCCACAATTAGTTCTCCTTAAAGAACATTTATTGCATGGAAGGTAAAGTGATTAGAAAAAACACTATCAAATGATGGAATGTATAACTCAGGAAGTAAGAATTTCCACATCAATCAATCCATACATTTCACACAATAACTTCATGGAGCCTTTTTACTAAATGAAGAAGAAATTTCCACTCATCCTCTTCTTTGAAGTTCAACTTCTATTTCGATTTTTTCCATTCACCTTCCACTTTACTTCCCTCCCCCTTGGAAATTATAAAAATCCTTCCTAGGATTGTGGAAATGGGCCCTTCAGTTCATCCGTGGTGTGCCTTACTTTTTAAAGAGCCAGTCATAAAACTTTGGGTTATACTCTAAGGTCGCATAACAGTCTATATCTTGTGGAAAAATGTCCACTTGTGTGATATATGTTAATACATTAGTCAAGAGGTTACTGGAATTCTTAATGAACTCCTACAATGCCACCACAGGAACTTGCAAAGTTCCAATGATAAGTCTAAGTCCAATTTCTTATGCAAGTGGTATACTCTACACATTTCATAGACTCAAGAGGATTATCAAGTCATGATCAATGCAAAGCAACAACATGCCATCAAGACTTCTGAGTATGACCAAGCATATGTGGCCCCAACTTCATTTAGGGTATTAGCCATGACAAAACATTGGCCATTAGGCAATCATATCATGCTACATTCATACTTGGATAGAATCCTAACCAAGGAGGAACTCCACATTGCAAGCTGAATCAAGGCATTTTCTTATGAGATTTCATTGGCAATCATCTTTTTGGCAAACAATGGTGGAGGCCTTATTGAAGATGAAATTGTATTCTTCCCAAGAACACGACAAGGAATATACCTCATTTGCTATGGGTTTGTCAAATAGGCCCATGTCCAAATGTTTGTAACCTCTAGCAAACAACATGAAAGTTGAGTCCAATCATCAGATGCACATTACTGAGTCATCCTTGTGTCATGGCCATGTTGAAAGCCACTTCAAGAATGGATCGTGATTGCTACAACGACTTAAGGCCTGCCAATGTCTTTGGTTTTGTTGGACTGGACAAGTTGGGATGTGGTATTGCCACCTTGGGATTCTCATTAGGTTTGGTGATCTTGGTTTGAGAAGTTTGGAGTTTGATTGATGCTTTGTCATCAGTTTTTTCTGTGGTGATCACATCAATCATTAGACACGAGCTCATTACTATGAGTGATATCTCAATGATGCTTGGTTGAGCTTCAGGTTGATAGACCATTGGAGTGCTCATGGATTGAGCACCTGGCATTTTGGTTTTTCTCTTCCATTGTTGTGATTTATATTTTTGGGTCTTAGTTTTTGGAGCATGAGATTGGGTATTGTACATGCAACTTATGATTTTAGGCAGCCACACTAAGGTGTTACCTTCGTAGTAGCCTTGGGCTTGCAATATGGAGTTTGGGACCCAACGTAGCCTAGTCACCTACGAATTATACGAGTGCCGATTCCTCCATTTAGATCTAGAGTGTGAGACATGGAAATTATGAGTTCTAAAAGATTGGCGTTTGTGGGACTACGGCCTATGCTTGGGGACCCACTTGGGTGTTTGGATTGTAGCTTTGGTCATAGTCTCTAGATGTTGTTGTGACTTTACCATGGATGTAAAATTTGGTGCACTATCCCCCTCCTTAGGGTTGACACTAGGTTTAACTCTACCAGTGGCACTCTAGGCCTGTGGGTGGTTGTGGTGCCCTTGTTGAAAGACACCATTACTATTCTAATATTACTAATGGTAAGGTTGTTGTGTTGTGAGTCATAGTCAACATTTTTTTTTGAACATGTGACCCAACAATGATTCCTTATCAACACTTTGCTTGTTACATAGCACATAAAAGATGATGGATATGCTCTCAGTCTTAATAGAAATCATTAGTTTGCATTTCTCCAAGAGTGGATAGGACTGCCCTCTAAATGGGCAGAGTTTTGCATGGGTTGGTTGCAATTGGGGTTGACCCATGGTAGTCCAGTGATCATACGTTAAGATATTAGAGTTACCTCCCTTATCAATTAGCATGTCAAAATTGTATACCTTTTGAGTGGTCACGGTTATTCATAAGTAGGCTAGTGCTATTGCTTCCTCATCCTCCTCTCTAGTTCAGTGATGGTCACAACTCTCACATTCATTGGGGTTCTATCATCGGAGTTTCATGAAGTGGATGTGATGGAGGGTAATACTTTTTTATGTGACTTCCATTAAAAGAGCCTATGTCCTTTTCCTCTAGGGTTTCGAGTTCCACATTGCCCATTCTATTGATCTTGCAAACCTTGAAAGGTCCCAATCCCCTAAATTTTTTTGCTTGTGTCCCTTGATAGAGTATAACAAGACTAGATCTCCTTGCCCAAAGTCTCATTGTTTGACATGTTTGTCAAACTAACTCTTGTATGGCGCCTTCTCGTAGATTAGGGTATGGGTTGTAATGAGACGAGCCCAAGATAGGAGTTCTAGCTCTACCAACCAATTCGTCCATGCTTCTTTGCTCTCCCATCTCTCTTGGACTACTAGTCTCAAGCCTGAAACAAAGAACTCTACTAGTGGAATTGTTTTGGTTCCATAGATCAATTTGAATGGGATCTAGAACATGACTATTTTGTAGGATGTCCTATATATCTATAAAGCTGCCATGAGCTTGTTATCCCAGTCACTGCGTGAAGCAGAGATTACCTTCGTTAGGACATTTACCAAGATCTTATTCATGGATTTGGCTTGACCATTGGCTTGAGGATAATATGGTGAGGACTTCTTGTGGATTATTAAGAAGGTAGATAGTAAGTGAGCAATCACTTCATTGATGAAGTGTGTGCCTTAGTTACTGACTAGCTCTATGTGACAACCAAACCATGAGATTACTTGCTCCCAAAGGAACTTGGTTGTGGTTCTAGCATCATTCTTATAAGTTTCTCAAGCTTCCACCCACTTGGTGAGATAATTTGTGGTGGCAACAATGATGTACTTGGCTCTTGTGAGTACTGTGCGCCATAGGGTTGATTGGACCAATGAAGTCAATTTTCTATTTCTCAAGTGGTTGGTGTGCAATCACTAGGGTTAACTCCATTTTGTCCTTATGAATAGGGATTGTGGTCCATTTTGGCACCCATCACAATATTTCACAAACTTAGCTGCATCACAAAATAACATTGGCTACCACAATTGAGACAGGAGCATCTTGCGTGCTGTGGTGTCTCCATTGAAATATCCTCTAATAATCCCATTGTGTGCTTTCACGAGCACATTGTGCATTTCATGTTTGTAGACACATCTTCGTAAGAGTCCATCCTATCCTAATTGATACAATTGATCAACAATCAATTGATAAGGTTGGATCTTCAAGATTAGTCTCCTTAATCTAGCTTTTTTTATGAGTCATTTAGGCAATCCATTTTGTAGGGTGTGGATAATGTCATCCGTCCAATAAGATGTGAGGTATGCTTTAAAAAACTCTCGTTCACTAGACATTCTAAAAATATGCGCATGTGGTAGGTCATCAATGACGCCCTGTCCAACTGCTTCACCTATGTATACGGAACATGTGATCTGCCATATAGTGCTATTTACCTTTGTGCACTACCATAGAGAAGTCAAATTCCAAAAGTAGAAGTAACCATTGAGCAATGCAGTTTGTTTTTCATAAGATAGAGCAATGCTTGATGATCCACAAAAAAGGTAAAGGGTGTCACTAGAGGATAGTGTCTAAACTTCTTGATGGTGTCAAGCATTTTGCGAAAGCTAAAAACCCCTAGAAAAACTATAGACATGTTGGATTTTTGTTAGCTTAGTTGTTTGTGTGATTGGTTGTTTTGTGTTTCATAGTTGGATTTTCTATGTTTATCTAGTTTAGGAATTGTCTTTGTCATTTTAGTTTGGATTTTTTGAGTGGGAAACTTGATCGCCACGATCGAGATTGGATTTCTTTTAATAGATTGTTATTTTTTCTAAGACTCTTGCACATCATAGGAATATGGGTTCACGAGCACTTCACATTACACTTATTTGATAGATTGCACTTGGGAGATGTCTCTTGATTTTATCAAATACTTCCATGCCAAGGGTTGGGTTTATGCATGCTTGAGCCATCACTAGCAATTATTTTAGTTACTCTTGGATTGTTAGGTCAAAGTTTTGAGTACAAACAATTCTATGGTCTTGTTTGCTAGTCTAGATTCCTATCTGGGCTACTGGAGAGCTAACAGGTCTTAGAGTGGCCAAAAATAGTCAAAATTTAAAGTTTTGGACAACTCATCCAAGTCCCCGTCTAATTAGTCTTCTAAATAAAAGTTATCATTTGAGTGGTTAGACTCAAACACAAATGAGGGGTGCTCGTTCGACCGTCAATTGATCCGTCTGAGGTCTGAAAATTGGTTTGAGTCCGAGTGGACTCTTGTCTGAGTTGAAGGTTTGAGTGGACTTATGGCTTAGCACTCGATGGAAATTCGATCATCCGAGGCCTATGGTTGTGATCTAAGAAGTGCAAAAAAAGCACTAATTGACACAAATATTGATTATAATGATTTAATGAGCAACCTTTAATGCACCTAGGGTTCTAAATCAATGCAACAATAATCAGTGAAGACTCAGAGCATACTTGGAGTGCTCAAATGTGATGATGCCAAGTTTTGCTACTTTGTTGTCTCTGGACCTATAGCTCTCTATCTCTCTCTCAATGGTTTTCTTAATCCTACAATGTGCAAATGAGCTCTTTCTTTCCCCTTTTCACCTTTTGCGTCCTCTCTTTCTCCTCTTACTCTCTATTTTCCTTCCCGGACATAAAAAATCTTTTTCATTTCTTTGTTCCTCTATTTCTTGTTATATATAGACTTATCTTTTCCTTCTTTTTTTCTTATTTTACAAATCTTAGTCTCTCAAATCTAATCAAAATACACTTCTCCTACTCTAACCAGTGCACAAAAGGCTTTGTAAATCTAAACTAATCCACAAGAGAGATCGAATGGCCTTCGACTCCCTCGCTTCCTACCTAAAATCAAGTCTCATTTTTCAGAGATGAACTCCTATTTCATCACTCAATTTGGAGCAAGAAAGCACTCAAGCTTGAATTGGTTTGTTCTGGCAACATGGAACTAAAATGTGGGTGCTCTTGCGAGCAAACTGCCAAGACCCATGGGCCACTTATTGCTTCAAGAATTTCAAGCCGAGAGCTATGGCTACCTCTCACATAGCCGTGCACACTCTTCCACACACCAATATAGTGATCTTACCTTTGAATCCAATCAGGTTACCTCCTCCCACGAATCCAGCTGTAGCTCCATGATCCAAGATACACTTTCAAACAAGCTCCATCTCCAAGATCTAAGCTTTGACCTCCATAGCCATGTGTGCGAGGAAGGAGAGGAGAAGAAGATGAAGATGAAGAGAGGAGAAGAAGAGTTTCTCCATGGTCCTTCACTCACTCACACACACACACTTCCTCTCTCATGCACAAGCAGGAAGCAAGAGCAAGAAGCAAGAAGAGAATAAGTTTGGCCACACACCAAGAATGATCTTCTTCATTTACTTTTTTGGCATTTATACATGCCCTTTTCTCTCCTTGGGCGGTCATTTTCTTTTTGATCCGGCCTTTATCCATTCCTCTTCTTTGTTTCCTCCTTCTTCCTATTAGCATTGGCCTTAGCCCCTATGCCTCTCATTCTCAGAGCTCAGCGCTCTTTTACCAAATGAATTACAAGATGCCTAGTGCTCTTCTTGCTAAAATATTAAGGTGCGCTTCCTTTTACATTTAGAATTTTTCTTGCACTTTGTATCTTTAGATTTTTCTAAGTGCACCTTTGTCCTTCGTCTTTCTCTTGCCTTGGGATTGTCTTTCACTTTTGCTTTTCCAGATTTTTTCCGTCTTGGTCTTGCAATGGTTAACAAATATGGAAACTCATAGAAAATTGAGAACTATCGCATTCGACTTGGAAGTGACTCCTCGTGGATTATTTTTTACTCATACCAACTTTGGACATTCATTCGTACTAGAGGTCATCCAAGAAAACTTGCCATCAATTTATGACTCTCTAGTAAGAAAACTACATGCCGTTGATATACCTTCTTCTTTATGGTTCACAACCTTCAAGAATCTAAATGTGGTCTATACAATGGCCATGTATGATAACTTGAGGTAACCAGACTTGTCATAATTTCCATATCTAGTCAATACAATGGCCATGTATGATAACTTGAGGTAACCAGACTTGTCATAATTTCCATATCTAGTCAATATAAACATAAATGAGCCAAATTAGATATTAGTAATGAGAAGAGAAGCTCATTTACCTAAGCACTCCCAAAACGTGGAAAGTCATGCATGGTCCACATAAGAATGGTTTGTATATTAACAAACCCCCTACCAACATGCTTGCTCATGTCTTCCATAGAAATCCCCTTCTTTGAAAAAATCTTGAACTTATCAGGTAATGGATAGAGATAGACATCCATGTTATTGACTTTATAGCATCTAAGAATGAGTAAGATAAGGATTAGGCATCCCTTCTTTGTAGAAAGCCATGGTATGATGTTGTAGTTTATAAGGATTACTAGCCACACACTGTAAGAAATTGAGTGGAGATTGAGTGGATTCATGTTATCCATAGCAAGACCAAGTCAAAGATTTATTTACTCTCGTACAAAGCCTGCAAATTGGAGTCAATGTGACTCCTTACTCACAAATTTGCTGATATTCGCTAGACTCCATTTGTGGATCCATTTTGTATATGCCACATTGTCAAGCCTGCCATGCTTGACATGTGAAACATGTGACATATATGTGATATAAGTGGAAAGTGTTTGAGAATCTTTCGAAGGATGATTTGTCCTTGCAAGTTATATTGATACCTATGAGCAACATACTTCGGACATGTCTCCACAATCCCGTGGTCTCCTCAAAATAGCACATAATCATTAACACATGCATAAATACTGTTGTAGTCTCTATACCAAGCTTTTGTAATACCATTCATGCATCATCATGAGACTCGAACATCATGTTTCTAGGTGGCAATATGTGATATTTTAGTAACTTGAAAAAAAAAAATCCAAGAACCTTTGAATAGAGTAAAAACCATTTTTATAATGGAGTCAAAGACAAAGGAGCATAGTATGTACATGAACAACTCGGTCATACTCGCATTGCTCCATCCTGACTTTGCTTGTATAGGTCTTTAAGCGAGATACCTAGTACCCATCATATGATGGTATGGATGCCATCTCTCTCAATGGATTTGATAACTTGGCATCCATGGATAGTAATCCATCAATTATTGTCTCCATCTCGAGCTCCAAGATTGGACAAAGGTTTGAAAAGCCTACATCTCTTCTAGTATCAAGGGCAGAGTTAGCAGCATGCCCTCCAATGGGTTTATCGGCTCAAGCACTCCATCCATTGCACGTCCATAAACTTTTCTTATGGGCCATAATATGTGTATTCCTTAGAATAGCCTCTATGCAAACATTTCTACGGCACATCTAATATTATTATATATTATATTCAATTATAGTTTGAATGTAGAGCATAATTCATATACACTTTCTTATTGTTAACTCAAAGTCCAAGATTGCTTGATCAATGATTTTTTATTGAAAGTCATCGAAGCGACGCACGTGATCTATAGACAAGCGACAATTTTGTCGAATTTCCATCTTGCACTAAGTCCAAGGGTATGGAATACACTGATTGAGATATGCCTCATGATCTTGAACTTTGCAGCCATCATGGTTGTCCATTTCATCTATGTTACGACTGATTTATGCTTTTGTTTCCCTCATTGTTTCTCTCTCTCTCTCTCTCTCTCTCTCTCTCTCTTTCTTCCTCTCTCTCTCTCTCTCTCTCTCTCTCTCTCTCTCTCTCTCTCTCTCTCTGTTTCTTTCCCCCCTTTCTCAATTTCTCTCTCTCCCTCCCTCTCTTGCTCTCCCTCAATGCATCTCTCCATAAATGAAAATAAATAGCAAGAAAAATAAAAAACAAATAAATGAGAGGCAATGTCTCCCGCTCTCTCTTTATCTCTCTCTTTTTTCCTCTCTACTTTTCTCTCACATTCTCTCTTTGTTTCTCTATTTCTCTCTCCCTCTCTATTTTTAATTTTCCTTGCATCTCTCTATTTGTCTCTCTCCCTCTCTATTTCTTCATCCTCCCTCTCTCTTTCCCTCTTCCTTCCTTCCTTCCTTTCTTTCTCTCTCTATTTTTTGCTTTCCCTCCATTTCTCTCTCTCTCTCTCTCTCTCTCTCTCTCTCTCTCTCTCTCTCTCTCTCTCTCTTTTTGTCTCTCCCTCCCTCCCTCTTCTTTGTCCTCATCCTCTTTTTCTCTCCTCTCCCTCTCTCTCTCTCTTCCTTCTCTCTCTCTCTCTCTCTCTCTCTCTCTCTCTCTCTCTCTCTCTCTCTCTCTTCCCTTCCTTTCTCTCTCTTTGTTTCTCTCTCTCATTGTTCCTCACCCTCACTCTCCTTCTCTCTCCCTCCCTATATTTCTCTATTTCTCTCTTCCCCTCCCTCTCTCTCTTTATTTCTCTCTCCCCCTCTCTCTCTTTGTTTCCCTTCTCCTCTTTCTCTTTCTCTCCTTCCCTCTCTCTATTTTTCATGAAGCCCCCTCTCTCTCCCATTTTCTTTCCCTCCCTCTTTCTCTCTTTCTCTCCCTCCCTTCTTCTCTCTCTTTCTCCCTCTCTCCTTCCCTCTCAATGCATCTCTTCACAAACAAAAATGAAGAAAGAAAAGAAAAAAACACAAAAACAAAGAAATGAGAGATAATATATCTACCTCAAAGGGTCGAAGATGAAACTCTTTACTCCTCCCTTCTTCTTCCTTGCCTTCACGGTTTCCCTCCCTTCTCCTTTGTACCACTTTCCTTCTTCTTCACGTATAATGGTGGCGGTGGCAGAGGTGGTGATGAGCTCTCCCTTTCCCTCTCAAAGCTTTGAGCTCTCTCACTCTCTTTTTTGTTCTCTTTCACTGGTGCACAATCGGATGCTGGATGCATACGTAGTGAGCGCTGGAAGGTCCCCAAGAATAAAGAACTCTACTTTAAGCTCAAAAAACAAGAGGATAGACTTGCACAACATGAGGCAAAAAGACCAATTGGATAGTACAATCTCTCCCCATGCCTTGTGTAAGCACTTCACAAGGCATGTATTTATAAATTTATTCATCTCAAAGCTCAAAAATAGCCCAATTTTACAAATAAGCATGCTTTAGCTTTTGTGTTTGCTTTTATCCAAATAAAGAATAAAGCAGTTGGGCAGCCCAAGAGCTGGGCTGTGCCCAAATACAATGTCCAATAATGAAATATTTAAACCGTATACCCATGCGTATATAAAATAATAAATATTTATCAAGTGCTTCAATAAATAAGCATGCCTAAATTAATATTAGCACCACACCTTTAATGATAAGACGCGCACCCATAAAAAATGATAATTCCTTCTAGATAATTTAAATGCACGCTATCGCCCAGTGCTTCCTAACGCCACCACCGCCTGCTCTACACATCAACTGAAGCATTCACAATTGTTAGAAAATAATAAAATTAAACTGACAAAAGTGAATACCTAGTAGTCTTCAGCTATTAAATAAATAAATAGGCTGGAACTCTATCCTAACCTTATTTTAATATGAGTGCACTCTAAACTCATAATTGTCCATTAATTTAAATATGTATTTTGTGGAATCGCCCGCTATGGAATCATCCACGTGCACATTAAATTAACATGACGCCCAAAAAGGACAGGTGTCCCCGTCAACTTCTCACACAAGGAATCCACCTTGTGCACGAGCCCCAACAAATAAATATAGATTTACGGAATCCACCGCAAAACCTCACGGAATCCAGCGCAGAATTTAAAAAAACTCATGGAATCCACCGTGGAATATGCCTCCTGGCATCATACCCCCGAGGTGGGATAGAATTTGTCCTCAATTGCTATTAGCTCAATGTGGAGCAAGCAGTGAAGGGTAAGCACTTAGGTCATGGCCGTGCATCCATTGGGCCTCTTCAACAGGATGATTTTTAAACTTAACCAAATATCTAGAATATCTACGGCCCGTTATAGTGGTCATAAAGTCAGTGTCCATAATAGTTTCAGGTTCAAGGATTTCACTTTCTTCTTCTAACAAAGGAGGGTTTTCATAGATAGGGTGAATAGGTAATTAGCCTCTAAAAGGTCATAACAAATTGATATGAAAAGTATTGTGGATTTTTCAGTATTGGGGTAATTCTAATTGAAATGCATTGTCATTAATTTTGTGAATGATTTTGAAAGGTCCATAAAATCGAGGGGCTAACTTAACAACAAGGTGTTTCTCAACACTTTGTAATCTTCTCTTTTCAATGCATAACCAAACATAATCATCAACTTTGAAACTCATAGCTTTTCTTTTCTTGTTAGCTTGTTTAGTATATGATTTCTGGGCTTTCGCAATCATGTCTTTGACTTCAGCAAAAATTATTGCATGCATATTGGCAATATCATCAGCAGCTTTAACTTTGTTTGACAATGATGTAATAAGTGTAGGCAATCTATGTCCATAAATGATTTCAAAAGGTGCTTTTTATGTAGCTGTATGTGGTGTATTATTGTATACAATCTGAACTAAATGCAAGTATGTATCCCATGTTTGTAGTTTTAAAATTGTGTATGCACGCAAAAGATCTAAAATTGTACTGTTAGGAGCTTCTATTCGCCCATTTGTTTCAGGATGAAATGCAGATGAAAAATCAATCTTTGTACCTAAATTAGCAAACAAAGTAGTCCAAAAATTATTGCAAAATCTAGAATCACGGTCAGAAATAATAACTTTTGGCAAACCATGGTTAGTAAAAACAGTTTTCAAAAACAATTGAGCAGCTTGAGATGCATTTAATGTTTTCTTGCATGGAATGAAATATGCTTGTTTGCTAAATCGATCTACAATAGTCCAAATCATATCATGATTAGCTTGGGTATTATGCAAACCAGTAATAAAATCCATTAAAATATGTTTCCATGGTCGTTCAGGAATCGGTAAAGGCATTAATAAACCATATTGCTTACCATGGTGTCGCTTAACTCTTTGACAAATTAAACACTCATATACAAAGTTAGAAACATTAGATTCCATCTTTGGCCAGTAAAAATCTTCAACCAATATACGTAAAGTAGAAATAATACCTCTATGGCCTTGATATGGGGGACAATGAATTTCATGCAATACAAATGATCGAAATGGAACAGTTACACACAATATTTTCTCATAAAACATAAATCCATCAAAATAAGACAATGAATCTATTGGAATCCAGTTATTTGCAACTAATTCATTCCAATCAGCTTGAAAACTAGGGTCTTGATCATAGGTATCTTTCATAGGGATAAGAGAATCAAAAGATAAAACAGAGATATTATGGATACTTGGTCTTCTATTTAAGGCATTGGCAACAACATTCTCTTTTCCAGGTTGATATTGGATAAGTGGATGAAAACTTTGAATAAAAGCAGCCCATTTAATATGACGGTCAAAAATTTGTGGTTGACTAAGGATATATTTGATACTTTGTTGGTAAGTTTTGATCATGAATTCATATCCCATTAAATAGTGTTTCCATTGACGTAAAGCTTGTACTACTACTAGCAATTCCTTATCATAGGTAGAATACTTGAGTTCAGATGGTTTAAGTTTGTAGCTAGAGTAGGCTATGGGATGTAAATCTTGCATAAGGACAGCTCCTATTCTAGATCCACTAGCATTAGTGACTAGTAGGAAGAATGATCTATTAGAGTCAGGTAGTTGCAATATAGGGGTATGTGTTAAGGCATGTTTCAATAAATCAAAAGACTTTTGCTGATTATCATTGGCCAAAGGAATATCTAAAATTGACTTGCATTGTGGGTCTTTAATATGCCTTGAGAGGGCTCTATTCCAATTTCTTGAGCTTAGCTCTGCAATTAGGGACATGCAATATAGGCAGGGACATCTAGAGTTTTCTTCTTTAGGCACATTGTACATGTATTTGATAAGTCACTAGGTACATGCCATTTGACCTTGTAGTTCCAATTTCCTCGACAAGTAGCTCTTCTCTTGCTTGTTGGGGTTCTTAATCATATCAAGTATTGAAGTTTGATGGAAAACCCAATACAATATATCAAAATCCTTTGTGTCTACTTCAAAAGCTCCTAACCACCAAATATTGTGTTTAGACTGAACACTAAATGGCATTGAATCATTGCAATAACTTTATGAAAGTGCTCTATTCATCAAAGTAATAGAGCTTCTTCCTAATTTTGTACACTTTAAAATCTCACTTTCATCAAGTTTAATCACAAACTTAGCTACTCATTATGCCTCTTCTAAATACAAATCATAGAATCTGATCATCAAACATTGTAGGATAGGTTGATTAAGAAAAGTGTTTTTAAATTTATTATAAAAAACATTTTTCTTCTTGCTCTTGAAGTTGGTCTTGATATGAGAAGGCTCACCCAAACCTTCCATCACCTTGCCATTGACTCTTTAATTTTTTGAGGTTCTTTTTCTCAAGAATATCCTTTGGCATTGCTGTGACGGCAAGAGATGATAATAAAAATGAGATGCCTTTGAAGCATCTCTCTCACTTACATTTAGTTAAAGAAGAGACCTAAAAAATATCAACATCATAACTCATATACTATTAAAAGCAAAGTTATATTCAACATTTCTTAAGTAAAAAGATATACCTTGCTACTTTGATTCTTTTACTATAATCACATCCTTCTCGTTTGAGATACTCAATATTCCTGAGAGATTTTTTCTAATTTTAAAGACCTAAACTAGTTTGTTTTCTTTGGTATGCTTTAATGTGTTTCTCCAATGAATGATTCTTCTATTGACAATCTTGTAGTTTTTGCAACAACTCATCTCTATGTTTTGTTAATATGTGATTCTCCAGTCTAAGAACATCCTTCTCTGTAATAAGATTAAATGTATAGCCCAAATTTTCATTATAACCATCACCAATAAACCACATTGGTGAAGAGCTATTATAAAAAGGAGGAGTACTATTTTTTATAAGATCTTTGGGGTATAGACTTTCATCCAACCAAAAATTAAGCTTTTTTTCCCTTCAAATCGAAACACATATTTCATGGACTCTGAAACATTATTTTGTTTTGTTTTTTTCTGATTGGTTTATACTCACCTTCTAGCTCAACATGAAGATGATAGAGAGCTATTTTACTAGTGTTACACAAGGATCATTGGATGATTGATCCATAGCTAAAGATGTGATTTGCACCTCTAAATAAGAATGCCATGCAAGTTCAAAAAAATTCAAAGAATAAGTAACCAACAAGGAGAAGAGGAAGGAAAAGAGAGAATGAGGATGGAGGGAGGTAACAAGATGTCAACAAAATTAAAATTGAATATTTTCTTTCAATTTTAGCAAGACAAGTCAAGATCCTTATTAAATCAATCACGATTATCTTTAGGGTGGTCTACGTTTCTAGGTTTAATGCAAGCCACGAAAATATTATGATAATGATATTTTAACCATCTTAGACATGTTTATTTATTAAAATATAAAAATTTTAAAAATCTAAAATATATTTATTATATTTTCTCTCTCTAGGATCTCTTACAAGGCATTTTCAAGACCTCAAATCTTCCCTAATGCACAAGCCATAAGGCTTCTAGGCTTCACATTTGAGCCTAGACATCTGTCCAAGAGCCACGATCCATAAGGCTTTAGCCTTAACAAAGGGCAAGGTGTGGTTCAAAGAGCCATAAGGCTTAAGCCTTTGGAAATTGGATACAAGTCCATCAAACCTTAGTCATAAGGCCTTAAGTCTTAGTGTTCGAGCTGTGCAAGAACCATAAGGCTTTAAGAGTTATCACTTAGTGTGTTGTACAAGATCCATAATGAGTCTTTAAGCCTAACATTTTATAGTTTACATTTAATGTCCAAACGAGAAGGAAAAGTCATTTGGAGCAAAAGCATTTTATGTTTGAAAGGCCTTAAGCCTAAATGTTAATTCTTGTCTAAGTTGACCATAAGGAGCCTTAAAGCCTTAGTATTTAAAAAGGTTGTTTGAGTTAATAGTTGTTCGAAAGGCTTTGAGCCTTAACATTGATGCCCATTCAAGTTGACCATAAGATGCCTTAGGTCAACCTTTAATGACTACAAAGATGTCCCCATACAAGTCTTAAAGATGCGATTCAAGTTGACCTTGTCAAGCTGCAAGGCTTTGAGCCTTTATGTTTTACATTTGAGGAATGGGCATTCGATTGTCATAAGGCTTTGAGCCTTTGTGTTTTACATCCAAGAGATGGGCATCCCATTGTCATAAGGCTTTGAGCCTTTGTGTTCAAACCATATGAAAGACATACTAAGGCTTAAGTCTTAAGTGTTTAAGTCCATAAAGAGTTGTTCGTTTGAGCCACAAAAATGCCATCTGAGTTGACCACCATAAGGCTCAAAGGATAAGAGCCATCTGAGTTGACTGAGTTTACCATAAGGCTTAAGCCTTAGTATTCTATGGCTAGACCTTAATGAGACCATCTAAGCTTTTTTGAGAGACTTATTTGAGAGTCATAAGGCTTATGGCTTTAGGCCTTACATTTGTTCAAAGAGCCCTAAGGCTTACGCCTAAAGTCCAACATCTAACCTCTAACTTTTGAGCCTTACTCATAAGTTGCTCGAATGGCTTAGCACAAATTGTCCATTTGAGCCACAAGGCTTAAGTCTAAGTCATCTATTTGAGAGCCTTAACCATAAGGCCTTAACATTTTTCTGAAAAGCCAAAAGCATGAGCATAATTCTTGAATTGCAAGATGATCTTCATCTGAAAGCCACATGGTTTTAAGTGCAAGGCATTAAAGCAATAAGGCACCCGTTCAAATTTTATTCTCTATAAGCCTTTCAAAACAACCGAGACTGATCAAATAGGCTACCTAAATTAGGCCACTCTCAAAGACCTATAGCCTTAAGGACAAAGACAAGCAAGGACCAAATTGGATTTCCTTCCATGTTGATCCTTTCCTTCATGGGGGGGAGGGGGGGATGTTGTAGGCTAATGGAGGATAGGACCATTGACCATGGACTCACTAAAGAACTTGCACACAAGCACATCATGCATAGTCCTTAAAGTCATAGTCATAGGCATACCCACTAAGGCCTAGTGAGCACACATAAAAGCACGTCAATCATAATCCTCTAGTAGAAGAAGAAATCGCAAGACCTAGGTGAGCCAATGTGAGATTCAAAGAACTTGGTACTAAGTTCTAACTCTTACACACCAAGGCTAATCACATTTTGGATTTTGCAAATACCTAAGTATACAAACCTTGACCCTAGTACACATGGATGCCATCAAGTCACTAATGAGTAATATGGAATTGGCTCTCTAGATCAATAAGAAAGCTAAATGACGATGCACTCTAGATTTTTTCACACTGTATGCATGCATAGCGGTAGGACATCCACCCCCTCTTAACCTACAAATCCTTCGACATGTGCCAAAGTCTTATGGATGTGTAGTGTTAGAAGAAATATACTCTTCCATGCCAATGTCTTCATCTTCTACCTCTTCTTCTTCCTTATTCTCATGTTCATGCTTAGTATCCAACTCCTTCAACTCATATGCTGAAGACTCCCTATGTTTAAAGAGCTTTATACATTTTCCAGCCACTTGAATCCTTAGAGCTGTCCCGTCCATCTCATTTAATGCATAGGTAGCTTTGTCAAAAATAAACCTTACCACATATGGACCAAACCACCACTTTGCCATCTTCTGACTGGTACTATGTTGATTTTCCAAGATGCTATCATAAACCAGCACCTAGTCCCCTTCTTGTGTAGCTCATGATCAAAGTCTATGTAGCTTATCAAGCCTCTTCTTGTTCTTAATCCTTGCAATCTTTAGCTTTTTCATGGATATCTCAATGTCTTCAGGCTTTCTTTCTAACTGTCTAATGTGTAGGACCAACAACTCTTCTCTATTCAAACCCTCTTCCAATTGTAGAACACTCCAAGTAGAAATAGTCTCCTCAATAGGCATGATTGGCTATTGTCCATACATTAATTCAGCGGGCATATACCCTATAACTGCACTATGAGTGGTCCTATTAGCCCATAAAGCAAAGGGTAATATTCTTAGCCACTCTTTCATCCTGCCCTTGTATGACTTTGCTAATGCATTATGTTGAGAAACAGACAAATGATGTATGCTCCATGAAGAGCTGTATTGAATATTCTTAGCCACTCTTTCATCCTACCCTTGCATGACTTCGCTAATGCATTATGTTGAGAAATAGACAAATGATGTATGCTCCATGAAGAGCTGTATTGAATCCCATATGCATAGTGAGAAGAGTGGAACAACCAAACTTCTATAAACCATTGTACTTGACTATCACTTTCATATGGAATGAATACAATGTCATGATGCTTTGTACTTTCAGTTAAGTGTCTTGACTTTGTTATTCCTACACAAGATTGTGTTTATGAGTCCAAGCTGCCATCTTGGAACCTAATTCACTTGTGTAACAGTTTGTCTCTACTTGTCTATGTCATCATGAGTTTGGTCCTCATCTTCCACCCGCCAAAGCATCTGCCATGCTCTAGATTCACGATTGTAACATGGTATTAGAGCCCGGTCGAGTATGGCATGACTCCCTTCTCTGCTCTCTCAATCCCTCTTAAACCTCAAGTCAGCTCAATGAGCTTATCTCTCAACTCATCTCCACTTGCTCCATCTTGGCAGCCATAGCAGGTCTGCACCTATCTACCTTGAAGCTTCTATAACTTTCTCTACAAGGCATATCTCTCCAAGCTTCCTTCTGAAGATTCATTCCTTAACTCTCAAGGCTTCTTTGCATCACATAAAAACTTGATGTTTCCCTATCTAGAGCTCAGCATTGTCACTTCTGTTATTTGCTGCCATAAACTTAGTCTGTGGCTTGCAGGGACATACCCTTCATGGAGGACTTGGATCTCTCTCTAGAGGCAATATCTTCACAAGACTCCTTCTAAGAATATCCTTCTAACATCAAGGCGCTTCCTCCTATAGACTCAAAGCTTGACATTACTCATCATTCAATGTAGCATTACAAAAATTCGTTAGTTTTGCCCGAAAATGTGTTTGCCTGCGTTTATGTGCTCTATGCATGATGATTTTACAATGATGTAGACAATGATCATAGGGCTTTTATAGAGCATAAAGATGTTGAGATATCGAGCTCCACTCGTGATATGCCAGGGTGACCGTTGTGCATTTATGTCACCGATTTGTCAGTTGCAAATGCAATTGGTACACCGCCCATGAATAATAGCTAGATGACAACTATCCTTATCTACTCTAGTTCTGGCTCAGTTAGTATGCCACCTTAGTTAGTTGAGTTTGGTTTGAGACCCATATATAGGGTTCTTCTATTTCTATGTACTTGACTTCTTTTTGGCTTACACAACTAAGAAGAGGAAAATTGTTTTCAGCCTCCACCCTTGTGTGTATTCCCCCATTGTGAAAGCAAGAAAGCTACAAGTGAGACTCCTTTCTTCTCTCCCACAATCTTGACATGGTATCAAAGCCTTGTTCGTGGTAAGGAGCTCAAGAAAGCAAGCCAAGTTCGTGATGTTCTGATAAGAGGACAAGTGTTGCTTTCATTTTTCTGTTTTGGGAGCAAGTCTCTGCCAGGTAGCACAGCCGGAAAGTGCAAGAGTGCATTGTCTCAGATTGAGACGCCCTTCGCGGTGTAGCAAGAGGGCAGTATATGCTGCGGGTGAGGGCTTTAGCCCTCAGTTGCTCTGTTTTTTTTATTTGAGGCCATTTCGAGGCCTGTTTTGGAGGCGGAAGTTTTTTGCACGCACTCAGGAAAAGGCCCTGTTTTATGCTGTGCGGCCACTATTCTACAGGTCATGAAAAGTTATTGTAGAAATTGCATCGTATGCCTGTGCGCAGAGACATTGGGAGTTACAAAATCATCCTTGTTGCCTGTTGATGCAAAATCGTCACTAGGAATTGACTGTGTGGTCAAATACCACTTTCGTCAGTTTTGTAGATTTGCTCTTGTGAGGCTGAAGCTGTGTTCTTTGCAGTGACAGTATTTTTTGCAGTGTTCTGTAATGGCGACTGATTCTCTTTCATAGATTGTCACTGAAAAGCTTGACAAGAACAACTTCCAAGCATGGAAGTTCAGAATGACGAATTTCCTTATGGGAAAAGGATATTGGGAATTCGTTGCAGGAAATGAAGAAGAACCAGTTCTTCCTTATGTTTCCAATCAACAGCAAATGCAGGTATTTAAAGCATGGCATGAGAGAGCCAGGAAAGTTATGTACTGGATGCCTGTCATCAGCATTTCAGACTCTATGATTGTGCATATTCAAGATGCAAGTACGCCAAAGGAGACATGGGATACTTTGTCAAAAATGTATAGCACAAATACGCAAGCCAGGAAAATGCAGCTCAAGCAAGAGTTGCACAATGTGCAAAGAGAGAGCATGAGCATCAATGACTACCACATGGAGGTGAAGAAGATTGCAAATGCACTTGCTTCCATTGGGTCGCCAATGGAAGATGATGATTTAGTTTCTGTGACCTTGAATGGTCTAGGAAAGGATTATGCACAGTTCCGAACATCCATTTCCGTCCGTGAAAGATTTCCTAATTTTGAGGAGTTGATTGCTCTTCTAATTTCTGAGGAGCAAAGAAATGGTGGTGCATCCTCTTCAGGAGGAACTTCAAAAGAAGTTGTCTTCTACTCAAATGCTGGAAGAGGTAGAGGTAGAGGTAGAGGTAGAGGTAGAGGAGGCCGATCTGGAGGCCGTGGTAGAAATCAGAATATGCAGCAAACTCAAGAAAACCAGTCCTATGGAGGAGGACGTGGTAACTCTAGAGGCAGGGGGAGCCAAAGAGGTCGTGGTGGATGGCAAAGAGGCCAAAATGCAAACAGTAATGTTGAATGGTACTACTGTAGTAAAATGGGTCATATGGCTAAAGACTACTATAAAAAGCAGAATGACATCATGAATGGAAAATTGCAACAAGGGAATTATGCATCTTCCAGTAGACAAGGTCATGACAGAAATGAGCATTTGTTTATGGTGCAGCACATGAACAATTCTGTGACAAGTGCAGAAGAAAGCAACGATATATGGTATGTTGACTCAGGTGCATCAAACCACATGACAGGTCATGCCAAATGGATGGAGGATGCAAGGAAAATGGAAAAACCAGGATTTGTGGAGATTGGTGATGATACTACACATCCTATTGTGCAGATTGGAAAATTTCCTTTGTCTATGCAGGATGGGAAAGAGAAATATCTGTCCGATGTATTTCATGTCCCGAATATCACCAAGAATCTAGTTTCTGTTGGTCAAATGGTTGAGTAGGGCTTGCAGGTCAGATTTAATCCTCATGGATGCTTTGTTGAGGATATGAAAAATAAAGGTCGCTTGATAGCAAAAGGAAAGAAGAAGGGCAGAATGTTTACATTGGATGCAGACATGCCTGAATTGAGTGCAGCAATGTTTGCACATGGGACCGGTGTAGTTGCAGATACTGATATCTGGCATAAACGCATTGGTCATGTTAATGTACAACGACTTAAATCAATGCAGACCCAAAATATTGTTGCATGATAACCTAAATTCAAGGTTGCAGAAATGCATAAGGTATGTGAAGCCTATCAATTTGGAAAACAGGCAAGGAAACCATTTCCTAGACATGTTCAAGAGAGTAAGAAGCCATTGGAATTAATCCACTCTAATGTGTGGACTACTAAGGCTGTATCTCTTGGAGGCTGTCACTATTTTGTCACTTTTATTGATGACTATAGTAGAAAAGTTTGGGTGTATTTCATGAAAAAGAAAAGTGAAGTTTTTGGGCATTTCAAAACTCTTAAAGCTATGGTTGAAAAAGAAACAAGCCTGCAAATAAAATGCCTAAGGTTAGATGGAGGGGGAGAGTACCTCTCAAATGAGTTTGCAAGGTTCCTGCAGGAGCATGGCATAAAGCAGCAATATTCATGCAGTCATACCCCACAACAAAATGGAATTGCAGAAAGGAAAAACAGGCATATTGGAGAGGTATCTCGTGCCATGCTCAATGAAAAAGACCTACCAGATTTTTATTGGGCTGAGGCAGTTGCTACAGCAGTCTACATAATGAACAGGACTCCCACTACAGCAATACATGGGATGACTCCAGAGGAGAGGTATACTGGTAGGAAACCAGATATTTCTCATTTGAAAATTTTTGGTTGCATTGCCTATGTTCATGTGCCAGATGAGTTGAGATCCAAGTTGGATCCAAAAGCTAAGAAGTGCATCTTTATTGGTTACTCTTTGCAACAGAAAGGATATAGATGCTATAACCCTTCTACTCGTAAGTTTACAGTGAGCAGAGATGTTGTTTTTGATGAGATGAGTAGCTGGTATAAACCAGTAAATGTGATTAATAATGTAGATGCACAAAATGGTAATGCTGCACAGAATTCACAGCAGCAGTCACAAGATATTAGTGGACATGGAGCGTCCTCTAGCAATGGTTCA
Source organism: Lygodium microphyllum (assembly GCF_053477565.2). Lineage (NCBI taxonomy): Eukaryota > Viridiplantae > Streptophyta > Polypodiopsida > Schizaeales > Lygodiaceae > Lygodium > Lygodium microphyllum. The sequence continues at coordinate 123,929,241 of NC_141149.1, forward strand.
CATTCTTCGCCATGGACAGGTAGATTGAGATCAGGAGAATCTTCTCAAAGCAATGCAGATAGTGGTATTCAGGTATCACGAAAAGGAAAAGAAAAGGTAGATCAGCCCATGTTTGATGTGAATGCAGGTCACTCTTATGTGGATGGTGAATCCAGTGGCTCAGAACAGAGCATTGATGATGAGTTGGATATTCCTTCTATTGTTACACCTGGAGTAAGGAAGACCAGGGATGTTTTGAGAGCACCTGGGAGTGAACCTACTTTGCGCAGGTCTACCAGAGCTAGGTATCCTATGGATAGGCTGAAATATGATGGATTTACAGCCATTCACTATGCCTATATGGTCAAAGTGATACAGGAACCAGAACCCACTTCTTTTGAGCAAGTCATGGGAAAAGAAAAATGGGAGAAAGCCATGGATGAAGAAATGGATGCCTTGGAAGCAAATGCTACATGGGAATTGGTACCTTTACCTAAAGATAAGAATGCAATTGGTTGTAAGTGGGTTTATAAGGTGAAACACAATGCAAATGGTTCTGTGAATAGATACAATGCAAGATTAGTAGTCAAGGGGTATGCACAAACATATGGCATTGATTATGAAGAAACATTCAGTCCAGTTGCAAGGATGGCAACCGTAAGAGCAGTAATTGCTATGGCTGTATCAAAGGGATGGTCTTTACATCAGATGGACGCAAAGAATGCCTTCTTGCATGGTGATTTGCAAGAAGAGGTCTATATGGAGTAGCCACCAAGTTATGTGCATGCTGTTCATCCTGAGTTTGTTTGCAGGTTGAAGAAAGCCTTGTATGGCTTGAAGCAAGCACCTAGACCATGGTCTGACAAGATAGGACAGTATCTTGTCACTATTGGCTTTCAGATTTCCACGGCAGATTTCTCACTTTATGTGAGAAAAATAGAGAAAGAAGTTTGAGATGAAGGATTTGGGAGAGCTGCGTTATTTCTTGGGCATTGAGGTGATTAGATCACCAAGTGGGATACAGCTCTTGCAGAGGCAATATGGATTGGACATGCTGTCCAAATATGGGATGACAGGTTGTAAGCCTACTTCAGTTCCTTTGGGGCAGAATGTGAAGCTGAGCGCAGATGCAAGTGAGCTTCTGGAAGACCCTACTAAGTACAAACGCATAGTAGGAAGTTTGATTTATATGACTATTACCAGGCCAGATTTGAGCTATGCTGTTGGATTGGTAAGTCAGTTTATGCAGGCTCCAAGGAAACCACATTTGGATGCGGCTAGACACATAGTCAGGTATGTGAAGTCCACATTGCAGTATGGACTATTTTATGAGATTGGGGTTCATATACAGTTGCATGGATACACTGATGCTGATTGGGCTAGTAGTATTTCTGATAGACGATCTACCAGTGGATATGTGTTCTCTTTTGGGAGTGCTACAGTCACTTGGAGCAGCAAGAAACAGCCTACAGTTGCCTTGTCGAGCACAGAAGCTGAGTACAGGGGTGCAACAATGGCTGCATGTGAGGTAGCTTGGTTGCATAAGCTACTTTATGATATGCATCAGTCTACAGATGGGCCAGTTGTCACTTATTGTGACAACATGAGTAGTATAAACTTGGCAAACAACCCAGTTTATCATGCTAGAACAAAGCACATTGAGGTGCATTATCACTATGTGCGGGAGAGGGTTTTACTAGTTCTTATTGATCTAGTTTATGTCAGCATAGAGGATCAGGTAGCTGACATATTCACGAAGGCATTGGGCGTAGAGAAGCTGCGCAAGTTCAGAGACCTGCTTGGTGTGCAGGAATTGGGATTGAGCTCGAGGGGGAGTGTTGAGATATCGAGCTCCACTCGTGATATGCCAGGGTGACCGTTGTGCATTTATGTCACCGACTTGTCAGTTGCAGATGCGGTTGGTACACTGCCCATGAATAATAGCTAGATGACAGCTATCCTTATCTACTCTAGTTTATGGCTCAGTTAGTATGCCACCTTAGTTAGTTGAGTTTGGTTTGATACCCATATATAGGGTTCTTCTATTTCTATGTACTTGACTTCTTTTTGGCTTACACAACTAAGAAGAGGAAAACTATTTTCAGCCTCCACCCTTGTGTATATTCCCCTATTGTGCAAGCAAGAAAGCTACAAGTGAGACTCCTTTCTTCTCTCCCATAATTTTGACAAAAGAGAGCTTCATTTCCATTTTAAAAATTTTGAAAATGATCCACTGTATCTCTTGAAATCAGTGAAAAACCAGGCCTGGGTCAAAACCCTAATCTAGGAAGCCATAGCCAAAGCTTCAAAATTTGACATTTCTCATTGAAGTTATCAACAGTGATTTTAATCACTGAGCAATACTCTCTGAAGTTCATTATAGTTCTGGAAGTGCCCGAGAAAGCTCAGAAGTCATCCACAAAGTTTGTGAGAGAAAGCAGATCAACCGACTAGTATCCGTTAATACTCAACTAGTGTCAATTTGGCACTAATCCTCTTGTGTCTCTTGACACATTAAAATTCCTGGAATGAGAAGACCATGTATCACCTTATGCAAAAGGACTTGTGGGACCTGTTTGAAGATGATGCAGATAGCAAGAAGGAAGATGATGAAGACGGGTTCCTTGAAGAAAACCAGCTCAAAACCAAAGAATGGAAGAAGATGAATAACAAGTCACTAGGCATCATTGCCTAGGGACTAAGTGATGATGTGCTACATCATATCTCTGGCATTAGAAATGATAGAACTACTTGGGAGAAACTTGAAAAGATGTTTGGTACCCAAGAAAAAAACTCAAATGTAAAATTACTCAAGCAGTTTTATAAACTAGATACCAAAGACAATGCCTCTATGACCACACACATTAACAAGTTCAAGAGCCTAAAAACCCAGCTTGTAACTCTTAAAAAGAACATTGATGAAGATGAGACAATAGCAGTGCTACTTGCCAGTGTTAATCATGAACCGTATGAGAACCTTGTTTCAACACTAAGTAATGTTCCCAGTCTCTCACTCAAAGACATTGAGCACTCACTGCTTGATGGAGAAAGCAAACTTAAAAGCAAAGATGTAAAAGAAACCAGTTCAAGGGAAAATCTCCTATACACCAAAGGAGCTGTCGAACCCAAAGGAAGAGGTCGAGGATTCAACACCGACAACAAAAGTCGGATGACATGTCATTACTATGGTAAGACTGGCCATATTGCCAGTGAATGCTTTCATAAGAGAAGAGCACATCAGATGCAGAATGATCACCATCAAAGTCAATTCATGAATGAAGAAGAAGAAGAAGAAGATGCTTCCACTACCATCAACAACTTTGATAGATTATTCTAAGGAATTTGTTTCCCATAGTGGATGTAAAAACCCTACCAAGATGTAAAGTTTCAAGTCTTAACTTGACTAGGTTGCCAAAGAGCTAGTCTCCTGGTCCATGTACACATGCAGAGGGGGCAAAAGCCAGCAAGGGTAGAGACTCATCATTTGAGGGGGGGTGTTGAGAAATAGACAAATGATGTATGCTCCAGGAAGAGCTATATTGAATCCCATATGCACAGTGAGGAGAGTGGAACAACCAAACTTTTATAAAGCATTTTACTTAACTATCACTTTCATATGGAATGAATACAATGTCATGATGCTTTGTACTTTCAGTTAAGTGTCTTGACTTTGTCAGTCCTACACAAGATTATGTCTATGAGTCCAAGCTGCCATCTTGGAACCTAATTCACTTGTGTAACAGTTTGTCTCTACTTGTCTATGTCATCATGAGTTTGGTCCTCATCTTCCACCTGCTATAGCATCTGCGATGCTCTAGATCCACGATTTTAACACATTAATGATAGGCTGATGACCTCTTTCACTTTTGTTATTTTCTTTAGGATTGTAGGCTGAAGTTAAAGCCAGCTTGATACCCAATCGTGAAAAGAAGTCACGAGCCTCATTCGCATCCAATTCTCCTCTATCTGCAACCACTTTACGAACACAACCATACTTGCAAAAGACTTCTTCCAATAAGAACCTGTAAACTGCTTGAGTAGTCTTTATACTAAGAGCTCGACCTTCCACTTGATTTTTCAAGACTTCTCATGCAAGCATAAGATATATCATATTCCATAAACTTGTAGGCATAGTAACCAAATCAACTACCCATTTGTAATGCATAGACAATGGATATGTCAGTGCAACCCATCTCTATGCTTTACCATCATGGAATACATCCGACAATCACTGCATGATTCCACATAATGCTCCACATCTTTATACATGTTCTGCCACTATAACTTCTCTTTGATCTTGGAAAATGTGCCCCAAACTCCTCTATGTCCAGCCCATAAACTTTCATGAAACTCCTGCATCACATAAATATCTGTCTTTCAAGAAAAACCCATAAGGATTTCTTTTAATACTTTTGAATTCAGCTTAAGACCACTCAGCCTTCTTTGTCATGAGGCTGAGATATTGGCCTCGATCATCCTCATATAACTCTTCTGAAAATTGTGTTCTCATTGAAGGATAACACTAATGATGCTTTCTCTCTACTGCCCATCTCTTCTCCATGGATGTAAGCTCTTTTCTTACTACTGAAATCCCTATTACAACAATTGTAGCTGTAGCAATAGCAGCTGCATACTCATTCCCTGTTGTCATCAAGTCATTTTTAGCACCTATCACATCGTCCTCTTCATCTTGCATAAGCTCCTCTTCATATTCAAACCTTGCTTGTGAAAGCATGTCAACCGAGGTTTTCTCTACTTGCAATATATGCTGAAAATCAAGGTTAAGTGACTTTAAATATGCAATCCACCATAACATGGCAATATCAGGAGTTGAGCAATTTACTATCATGCCTAATAGATGTAGACAATCAGTCTCTACCACTACATGAACTCCCATAAAATACTCCCTATCACACTTAAGGGCTGTCACTACACCCCAAATCTCTCGTTTGACTTGAGAATACTATTGTTGCCGATCATTGAGGACCTTTGCTCCAAACCGAATGGCATACCTATTCCCATCAGCATCATCCTAACCCACTGCCCACAACCAATGCCAAATGGGCTTGTATCCACAGTGAGAATAATAGGTTGCCCATTCTCATAATTTGCTCTCTTTAGTGTTGGGGCTGAAATCAATAAGCTCTTTAACTTCTGAACTGCCTTCGTATGCTATTTACCCCACCAAAAATTTTTCCCTTTTCTCAAGAGCTGATATAAACTTTTAGCCACATGAGCTAAATGCGAAATCCATATCAAGTAAAAGACACATGCACCCAAAAATCTTATCACCTCAAATACATTCGAACATGTCTCCTGCATCCTGCTTATGGTGTAGAGAAAAGCTCAAGCTCAACCGCCAAGACCCACATACCACTTATTGTTTCAAGCGTTTCAAGCCGAGCACTAATGGCTACCTCTCACATAGCCAACGTGCTATCCATCTCTACGAGTGTAGTGAGCTTACCTCCATGCTTGATCGAGTTGCCTCATCTCTCGAGCACTCCGATAGCTCCACAATCCAAGTGCAAGCTTCAAGTGAGATCCATCCTCAAGCTCCACTCTCCAAGCTTCATTGACATGAGCAAGAGAAGAGAAGAGAAGAAGAGAGGAGAATATGGAGAGCTTCTCCACCACGATCCCTCACCCTCATACACTCACTCCCTCACACTCTCACACTCCCTCTCTCAAGCACAAGCTCAAGCAAGCAAGCAAGAAGAAGAAGAAGAAGAAGAAGAAGAAGAAGAAGAGAGCTTCTTTTGGCCTCACACAAGAATGAGCTTCTCATTCACTTTTCAACTTTATATACAAAACCCTAAATCCCTTTTGGGTGGTCATCCCCTTATTCCCTTTTTTACATGGCCAGCCGTGGCCTAGGCCCTTTTTCTCATTGTCCTCCTATCTTTCTAGCTTCCTTCCTACTGCCTGTCTACCTTTACAATTTGCACGGGGTGCTCTTAAAATAAATCATGGTGCACCTTACACTCTTTTATAAAAGTGTTGACTTGCACTTTTTCTTGTGCACATTTCTCCTTGATTTAGGACTTTTCTGCACTTCTTGTGTTTCCAGATTCTTCTTGGCACACCTTTCTCTTCCGTTTCACTTTTGCCTTGGCCTTGTCTTCTGCTTTAGATTTTTCGGATTCTCCACCCTGTTTGTCTAAGGCTTAGCATATGGCATCAATCTTTACTGGTGAGGGCTTTCTCCCATATGGTCCACACATGTGCCCAATAACTAATACTTCCTCCACTCCAAAAACTAACTTTTCTTCTAACAGAGTTAAATGCACTTTTTCAAGATGGCTCAAAATCCTATCACAATCAACAATATGATCAGCCACAAATCTTCTACATCCATGCTCATTCAATTCTTCATTCTTCTCATAGATACCACATCCTTTGATTGGCACATCATCAAGAAAGGGTAAGGTCAACTTAGGGATATACTCCCTCAAAACTTTATGCATAACATTTATCATATGCGCCACTGAATTGGTTGCTCCCTATAGAAACAACCAATCGAAGTGGTATCTTCATGGTAGTGATATCTTGGCTTTCTAATGCGAGCTAGAACTGATCATATCCTAAATATAAATCTCCCACAGAGTAGATTGCCTTGCCTACAAATGCTTCTGCAAATTCATCCACTATCGAGCCTAATCCAACATTCCTTATGGTGACCTTATTAACTGGTTGTAAATCTTCTATAAACATCAAAGAACCATTCTTCTTTGGAACAATAAATCACTAATTTGAATATGGAGCTGAAGAGGCTCCAAAATCTGCATCCTAATCTTCTCGTTCAAAATCTCCAACAACTTAGGCAAATATACCTGAGGTACTAGAATAGGCTTTAAATTCCATGGCACATGAGTTTCTGTAAAGATCACCATAGGTGTAACTATAGTCAGATCAACACATCCAATTTCATCTAGCTGAAACGCAAAGGCTTTCCCATGCCTTGCCAACATATGCAAGAAACAAGCTCTTTTTGCAAGCAAAAGAAAGCTTGTATCACTAATTTTCAGTTTTCGTAAAGTTTCAACTGTAAATTTATGTCCTACTCCATGTTGATCCCGTAAACTAGATTGTTGAGACACTTTTTCAACCAACCCATCACTTTCAGCTGGTAAAGGCAAAGCCGCAAGCTTAACCTTCTTTGCAATTGTTTTGTACTTTGTATCCACCCTTGCTTCAGCACTATTTTGCAACCCATATTGTAGCCCATAACATTCATGCTTAGCAAACTCTTGAATGACTTCATAAATCTCTAAAGTGTCAACATAAATAACCTCTTTTTATGCCCTATTTTCAGCATTAATTGCTACAGAAATTTCAACCATTGTATCAACATCGACCAGATGTGAAAATAGCCCTAAAATACCTTCATTTATAGCCATAAAATCATGTCTTCAGCTCTTTTTTAGCCCATCCTAGATATTTCTTTTCAATCCTGCACAAGGTCAAAATAAAACTGCCAAGACATGCTGTCCATTCCTGCAATCTAGACACAAACACCATTTCCCCCTTTCTTGGAGGCATAATTATCTTCCTAGATGCAGTGCCATAGCCTCCACTTAAGCTCTCGTGCATTAGGTGGCATAAGATTATCCTGCAACCTATCCCAATTGTGGGGATGATTCACACAAATAGTGAGAAACTGTACTGACTTTGTATTGTCTTTACTTCGAACCCAAGCATATAAAGAACCATCATCCAAGGCTTTTGTTTCCAGCCTTGATTCTGAAATATAGGGCTGCCCCAAAATCATTGGATAACTACATGAACCCTACACAAAAAAATTATATTCATCCCTAACATCTCCAATAGTCACAGGTACATTCGGATAAGCTGTATAAAGATCCCATGATGAATTATTTGTTTCCTGCATGCGCCATCCCAGATCTACATCAATCGGCCAACCTCCTTTCTCATACAAGTTGCGTGCCATAACATTGATTTAGGAACCATGATCCAAAAGAGCTATGCCAAGCGTCTCTCTTTCTCGCACTTTAACAATTGTCTCTATTGTATCACAAGCCCAATGCGTTCGTGAATAATAGCTACTTGGAATAAAATGAGCATCTTCTTCTTCATGTACTTGTTGACGAACATTCCCATTATACATAGCCTTCTCTCTATGCTTGCTACTACCCATAAGACCAATTTCAGCCCACAAGCTTGCTATCTACACTCCCATTTAATCCAATTTCAACATCAGCCTGCTCCAAATCAGCATTACATACATCATCATGTTCCCTCTGAAGTTGTTTCTCTATGTCTTTGTCAACCTACATCAATGCTTGCAAAACTTCACCATCAAACTATCTTTTTTGTTTTACCATATCAATGATTGCATCATGAAATTTGCTTTGCGATTCTAAGAACTTCACCAATTGTGAATTCCACTCTACTGTCAAGTATGTGATCTTCCAAGACCTTTTCAAGATTTGTGGTAGTCTCAAGATCCTATTGTAACCTCTAACCAAGCTGCTTGCCCCTTTTCTTCCCTTATTGTTTCTTCTCTTGAGATGCATCCTCCATAACATGATTAGCTATGGCTTTTTCAGCCTCTTTCTACTGCTCCATTTTAATTCGTGTTATGCATTTAGATGGGCCTAAAGAGGGAAGACCAGCAGTGTCCTCATCTCTTCTTCTCTTTTCTTCCACAAGAGCTTCTTGATTATGAACCTCAACTAAATAAGAATAGGCTAAAAATGAATCCACTGGTGCACTCCATCTTGTTATCCCTCGTTACTCTGACTTGCATAAGCCAATTCAGACTTTGCTATTTTGTCCTTTTCCATGCAATCTAATGCTTGCATCTAAATGCGAGATTTTGCTTCAACCATGCCTCCTTCACGAGCTTCATTAGATTTTTCAATTCTCAATCCATATGTGGCTACATCTATGGCAACAAATGTTGTCCTTGCAACCATACCTTCCAACCTCTTCTACATGCCACCATTTCCAAAATTTGGCTCTATTGGAATACAGTTTTTGTTGTATGTATTTTGCCATCTTTCCAAAAGACTAACCTTTTCGCTTTCGCAGTAGGCTGTACATTCTCACTTTTCATGTTGTAAACTGTCACAGCAAATGCATATCCTCTTGTATCCTTCTTTCTTCAGTCTTTGGGCTATTGCTCGAGCCTTCTCTTCTACCTTAACATCCAAATTTTTTACCTTTGCATTGATTTCTATCAAATTCAACCTCAAATCATGCATGTCCTTGATTAATTCATCCACATCATCACCTTTAAGAGCTAGACCAACAGGTATAGTCGATTGTTCTGCCGTAGCTATAGACGCCTTGGCTGCAATTTCAAGCCCCTTCTGAGCACTGGCAAGTGTGGTGCCTGTACCCCATTTGAATTTCATCCACTCTCTCTTTACCAACATATGCACTGCATCACTTACATTAGTCCAATCTAATTTCAGTCCTGTTTCAAAAGAGGCATCTTCTAAACAATCAGTCAGCTTCTCTTGCAAGACAGGATCTGCAACCTTCAAAAACAAATCAATTTTCCGACTCTCCAATGATTACTAATCATTAGCATCCAACTGCGCATATCGACTTTCAAATTCAGGGAGCAAAGCTGTAGCAACCAACCCTTTATTGGGCTTTTTAACCCAATCTATAAATGTATTTTTAGTTACTAATCCTGGAAAAACTCTTCTCTCAAAGCTTTCTTAAAAGCTACCCAATCAGCATCTCTTCTATGTAACTAATCAATCTGATCATGCAATGCATGCATGGCCAAACAAGAGAAATACCAACTCCATGCATACTATGGTACCCCATGAAACAACATCTTTTATTCATACAATAGAATGAGGGCCAAAACATTTGACCCTTAAACTACTTCAATTCCTGTCCCACTGCCTGCAATGAATTCACAGCTAAGGAATCAATTCTTTCTCCTTCCTGTCGAGTTTACATCTGTTGTTGTAACAACAACTGCTACTGTTGTTGTTGTTGAAACAAAGCAATCATCTATTGTAAAGCATCACCACCACTTGAACCTGTAGAATCCTACATCTTTACATGTCTATTGCTGCTGCTGACTTTCACATCGGGTTCACTGTCAAAGCATTTAGGATCGAAAGTCTACCACGAGGGTAAGAGACAGTAGGGTGAAGGGAGATTCAAGGAGAGGAGTAGACAGAAGAGAAGGGATTTAAATAAATAGAAGATATAGAAAAATACTCACAGAGGTGAAGCCTATCAATTTATTTATGCATTCTAAGAAGATAAATCTATTGTAGACCAAAAACGTGCATAAAACAATGGCTTCCTCTTTGTTGCTCAGACCGCCAATCTGATTTTTCCATTGGCTCCAAAAGGGGGGTAAAATGCCAACACACCTAGCTAGAATTCTCCTAGATAACTCATTCTTCTTCTCCCTGTTCCGAGTGTTGTTCACTACCTAAAAATTGCGATTGTGCGTCGTTTGATTTCGCCAATCCTTCTTTTTTCATAAAATCCCCCAAACATGGTTGAAAGCCACTTGCTTTCTTTTACATGTCACCCTATTCTAGAAGTTGTCTAGAGCTTTTGGATATTTACAAGAAATAATATCAAAAATATCAAAAATTGGCTAAAATTTGTCCAAAAATCTCATATTTTTGAACCATCCACACTAGAACACTAACACTAATGACTAATATGGCATTGGCTCTCTAGATCAATAAGAAATCCGAATGACGATGCACTCTAGATTTTTTCACACTATGTGCATTGTAGCGGCACGACAACACACTAAGACGCATAACATTACCCATAACTATGTAGTAACTAGTGGGATAGCCACTTAGTTGCCTAAGCACTTCTTACCACTAAAAGCATCAAGGTTGCACCTTAGAACACAGAACCAATTGAAACCAATTACACAAGCATTTGCATATAGAGTTATATCCAAACATAGACCTCCTATGCTCAACCACCATTGCAATTTACTAGTAGGGCATGTGGCACTTGTAGGGCTCAAGCTTGTACAAACCTAGGCATTCTAAAACCCTTAGTCACATAGGCACTTGCAATTGCATAAATGGACTTAGGATATAATCTCAATGCATGCCAAACACTTGCCACTTGTCGCATAGGAACCCAATCATGTCTAATAGCAACTCAGTTGGATTGTCCGACACATGCATTATTAGAGACAATTCTTGTAGATTTTAAGACAACACTTGCATACGCAATGTGACATGCAAAGTAGCTTGGAGTAGACACTCAAGTCAACTATGACAACCTAGTTGGTGGTTGTTAGACACCTAGGGAAGCGATTCTTGGTCGGAATTGTTAGAGTAACTAAGGGCCTTGGAATCCTAGTCAAAATTATAAATGTAAACCAAGGGAATAGACCATATCCCACTTGGAAAATCCTGGGATTCCACCTAACCAAGCACATTGAATCACTATTTGAGAAACCTGAAGACTTGAACTAAGAGTCAAGGAAAGCAAACTATAGAGCCAATCTATAGGATCAACTACGATCGAGATCTTCCACCCCTAAATCCTAATAGTTTTTAACCAAAACCTCCAACAAATCCAAGAGATCATATACTCGGTTAGGCATGCCAAGCCTTACTTATCCACCCAAGGAGCAACCATTCAGAATTTGCTTCACTAATTGGATCACGATTTGACTTTGACTGATATGGACGTGTGAAATTAACTTTCAAATCAAAGGGGTTTGCAATCCTTAGACCTGTAATAAGCTCAAGCACCTTGATTATCCAAGCAGATATCAATTTCTGAGTGCTACTTTATGTCTTCTTGAGGTTTGCTAATTAGGCTAAGTTTTGAATGAAAATAAAATTGCACAAAAATTAATTGAAAAGATTGATTGTCCTTGACATTAAAGAATAACATTGTATTCATTCACTTTCCTTGAGAAACAATTGAAAGCATGTTTGCACACCATTCACAGTTAATTACTTTTGGTAAGAAAGGGATTGTCTGTTATGATAAGAAGCATGTATTTGTGTTAAGTCATTCAAATAGTAGGGAGGGGGAGAATCAACCAATCACTAGAAACCAAACAAGAAAACATAATAAAAAAACCATAGGAAGCCTAACTATAACAATACTAAGACAAGGGGAAAAAGGTAAAAAAAACAAACTTGTGAAGCACATTAGTCAAGTGAACCCTAGTGCAACAAGTGCCTAAAAAAAGTGTCTCTTACATGAGAAATTTCTACTCTGCCAAACCTCATTAGTATCATTAAAACCTTATTTGCACAAGAATAAAAAGTGATGTTGTGGACATCAAGATCAAACACTAGCAACGTAGGGATTGACCCCCAAGAGTTTCTAGTTGAAATCTAATAGCTCCTAGTATAATATGAGAAAAAGATGTAGGTAATGCATGTGGGTAGACCAATACATGAAATCATTACCAAGATAGAAGAAGAAAGAAGGCTAGGGAAATACTTGTTGCAACAAGTCACAAGATTCACACAAGCATAATGAGTCGATAGGCAAAAGAAAGAGACCAAACTTAACCAAATGCAATGGATCTTGGCATTCATAGGGTGCACGAGCTTGGGGGTTAATGTTGACATAGAATGAGCACTCAAATCAAATCCCACTCTGGTCAAACTCCTAACCACAAGCAACTACTAGACAATTTTGTCAATGAGCAGAATAGCATTGTGCAAGCTACCTCAATCCTAGTTGGATTAGGGATCGTACCCAATACCAGAAGCCAAACTAAAATCCTAATATTCACAAAATAAGTTGAGGAATATTGGATAGGAGATGACCCATGTAGTATTATGAAACAATTCAAGCAGGTTTGTGAGGCCATGGATACCCAAGACCCTAATCAACATGCATATGTTTTTGGATTGTACCTAGGGGAAAATGACCAAACTTGGCTCACTAGCTTGTGCAACAACTTTGACACATTGAAAGACCTCTTCATTAACAGGTTTTCTGAAGCAATGCATGCAAATAATTTGACTGTCAAAATGATGAACATTAGTCAAAAGGACAAACAAGAGATCAATGATTGTCACCCATGTCAGGAGCCTCTATAAGAGAATCATGATGATCACCCATGACATGAGCCTCTATAAGACTGAGTGCCTAAACAAGAAGGTGGTCTCCACTGTGTTTATCAATGGAATAAAAAATGAGGAGCTCCATAAACCCCTAGTGAGTAAGTCAAATATGAGAAGGGATATGCTAGGAAGGGTCTTTGAAAAAGCAATATGCATGGATGAATTACTGAAGGAAATAAGGTCAAAAGCCATTCAACTAGTAAGGGTCTTTGAAAAAACGATATGCGTGGATGACTTACTAAAGGAAAGAAGGTCAAAAGCCATTCAACTAGTAAGTGCCTCTTTTGACAATGATGAGAGAACCACTATTCATAATGAATGATCTATCCTTGACACTCAGTGCAAAGGGAAGAGTATTGACCAATCACAAGAAATAGTAGACATGAAACTAGAATTGGCCAAACTCTAAGTGGAAATTTGAAGACTTGTGGGACCTCATATTCAATGTGTCCATTGCAAGGGAAACCACCTTCTAGCTAAATGCATTGACCCTAGCCCATGTACTTACATGAACTATGGTAGGTATGGACACAAAGTTATGGGTGGAAACCCTCCACTAGCTTGACAATTGTGCCATCTATGCTCTTAGGACTCTTTAGCATTGAAACACCAAATGATGATGCCACCTCAGTTCCCTTAAAGTTCATGACACAAAATCAAGCCAAATAGGTTGGCATTTCATTACTTGGACCTAGCAACTTAGACACAGCATCCATAGGAAAGAAACATCGTAAAAGGAGAAATAAGAAAGATAAAGCTAAACTTATGTTCAAAACAAATAGTGCCACCATACTCACCAAAGGGAAGCATGTTACTGATATAGAAGCCAAAACATCCACTCTAAAAACAAGAGAGAAAGGAAGTGCATGAGTTGGAGAGCATCCCAATCCCAAACAACAATAGGAGATTGTGAATAAGGTTAGGGACTAGCTAAGAGAGGCGTAGGCACACCTAAAGGATGTAGAACCCATGATTAAGGATCAGATCAATGAACTCTCGAGTGTGAGTCTACCTGGTTCTCCTACATACATGGGGGCAAAGAACAATATGATACCACACTGATGATGAATTCTCTACTGCAAAAGATACAAAGAGCACCTACACATATTGTGAATCTGGGGATGAAACCTCATACCTAGACCTTGAAATGATTGATTATGACATTAATGGTGATTGAGAAAATTATCATCAATTCTAAACCCATGAAACCCCATGTGTTACTTGTCGATGGAATAGTCAAAATGGATTGCAATCATACTTGGTTGAAATATCTAGGAGTATTGGACTATAAGCGAATAGGGCTCAAACAAGGTGATTCAATGACACTATACAAAGTTAGAACTGCTTTAGAGCTACAACCACTTGGAAAAACACCCTCATCTAGCAAAGATTGCAAGTTTGATTTTGAGTTGAAAATTAGCTCTTATAGTGATTTAGAAATCCCATCACTTCTTAAAACTTGGTGCACTAAAGGGGATCTTCTGGTTCAACTTATGGTGCAAAAGGTTAAAGAAAGAAAGGAGAAACAATGGGAAAGTTCAACATGAATCGTTGAAAATATCTTGTGTGGCTAAGGAAGCATTGAACTCCCTTATAATTTGTTAGTGGTGGTAGATTGACAATGACTCTAACTTTAAAAAATTAGTAGCAATATCGTTCTTTGAAAGCACTTGCCCTAAGATGCATCTATATTTTATCCAAAATTGGCACTTTAAGGGTTTTAAGGAGAGATTGTACTACCTACAACATTTGAAGACCACTCGATGTTTTTCAAGATGTTCAACCCTATTGGTATGGACACAAAGATCGTCTATGACTATTTTCAACCAATTACAAATATGGCCTAGTTAGTTTGTTCAACCCAGTCCAAATGGAATCACTATATATAAAAATGCATCCCATTCAATGGCAAATGCCATTTGATACCTATCATCTAGATGTACTTGCACCTAATTATAGCCATAGAGTCTGTCAAGGAAGCTATAAGGTTCATTTTCTGTGACTTTCTCTAGTATGTGCTCAATGTATCGCAATGAATAGTTATCTCTCTTTGTTGCAATGCTCACTTTCTTGTAATTCACAAATACTCAAATTTTTTCATTTTTCTTCAGCATTATCACGATTGGTCATACCCAATATATGTACTCTATTTTGTAAACAAAGTTGGCTTTCAATAGTTTGTCAATTTCTTCTTTGATAGTTGTACATTCTTGGGATTCATAGCATACAGTTGCTACTTGACTAGGATTCCATGTGGTACCATGGGAATATTATGAGTGACGATGCTAGGGTCTACTCCCTTGAGCTCCTCAAGTGACCAAGCAAAAAAATCCTTAAACCCTCATCAAAGGGTTATAAGGTTAGACTTCTCATCCTCAGTTAGGTCATCAACAATGAATATTGGTTGAGATTTTTACCATTCTCAGCTAAGTTAACTTCTTTGACTTTTGTTAAGCTTTCTATCGATTTGCTAGCTTGCCCCTATCATTTAGCTCCCAACAACACCTTATTCCATCTCCCTTTTTGAATTTGGTAAAACGTTTTGAAAGGTCATGCGATTTCTTTTACTTTTTGGCATCAGACTATCTCACCAATCCTACGAACCCCAAATTGGAGCATAACCTTCCACATGCACATTGACACTTCAAAATTTATTGTGGGGGTAGTTTTGTGCCAACTTGGAGAACATAATTTGGATTATCCATTGAGTCTTACCAACCGCCAACTCATAGGATATGAAGATGAATTATTCCATCATTGAGAGAGAAGGATTAGCCATGTTATTTGCTATTAAAAAGTTTCAACACTATTTATTAGCGATCTCTTTTATTTTCTTTGTAGACCATTAGGCTTTGTTGTACCTTGTGAGCAAACCTTGCACTATCAAGCACATAGCTAGATCATTATTCCTTCTTCTTGAATTTGACTTCTCAATGGTTGTGCGAAAGGAAAGATAAAATTACATGGTTGATCATCTTTCTCCCAACATGGATAGTCTGTTGAAGAGGGCATTGTGAATGACTTATTAGATACTCATCTGTTTGGGATTTTGAAATACGAAGATATTTTTCCAGTTGATATTACTTCTTACTAGGCTGATAACATTGTCGAGGTATTAGAAAAAGGAATACCAAATAGACTAATAGAAAAGGCCAGACTTCATCATCTCATGATCAAAGTACGGCTAAATCAATTAATAACCTCCAAGACAATTGTACTGGTTAGGCTAGGATGGGTTGTTAAGACATTGTGCTTGTGAATATAAGATGTAAGAAGTCTTAACTAAAGTATACATAGGAATTGCAGGAGGCCATTTTGATGGAGATTCCACTACTAAAAAAATATTAAAATTCTAGTTGTGGTGGTCTACCCTATTTCGTGACATTATAAGATTTGTAAAGCATTGTGACGAGTGCCAACACACAAAAATTCCAATTAGAAAGGATAGAATGGAGCTATTGGGTCCTAAAACGGGCATGACACAGACTCTAATAGCTCTAGTTGCGCTTCTAAACCACACCAAATGACCTTGTATGGCCTCTTGGCCAAGAGTTTGGGCGCTATAATTGATTCTTTAAACTGTTATGTTTGTAGATGCAATTTTAAATTATAGTCTAACTAATTATCCCTTCCAAACCTAAGAAAAGAAGTTTTCCATAGGCACGTGACTATCTCACCTTGAATCACATACATAAAGGGTATCCCCCAACCGACTATGGCCCCTATGACTCTCCTACACCCTAGGGATTGGCCCTAGGATGCATCATTTGAAACATATAAAACATTTAATAAATTCCTCTCCTACTATTTATCGTTTTAGGAGACTTTTCATAATCTCACATAATTCTTTCCCTAAGAGTAGGCGTGTTAATCTACGATTAGGGGTCCTCTTTCACTCCACATGGATCAACATGTTTTTTCAAACAATTGCATCCAAGAGATTTATTCTAATACCAGGCTTTTATATTCTTTTCATACAAGATGGAATGCTCTAAAGTAAGAAAAAACATCATTGTGTTCCATGTGCACAATCATATCTTTTCATGTTTTTCATTATACACATTGTGGCAACGTAGAAGATAACACCAAGAAAACCCATGCTACTATCTTTCTTTGACTGAGCCACTTTTAATCGGGTTTTGTCAAGCTAACTCCTGTGAGTTGTTGCGCTAAATAGGTGATATTGGTAACTAATTCCTATGATTTATCTAGCCTTCCTCAATAGTTACGACACTCATTCATAGTAGTCCAACTAATCTAATGTCCAAAACTCAATAAGCTTGCTTAATCTTGCACTTCATCTCTTAAATCTTCACAACTAGGTCTCTACACTAGACACTAAAATACTAAGCCTAGGATTTTTATCCCTTTGGGAATTGATTTCAGGGCATAGACCCAATGGATCTATCTGCACATCTCCATTTAAATTCTTTTTAAATTATATCTTCTCTGTCTTTATATAATAAAACCCATATATCTTCCCTTAGTTATCAATTATCCTCGTGGCCCTCCACTCTTTATCATAACAATCGTCTAAGCATTTTTTTAAAATGAATAACTTGTAAAAGTTTAATATAGATATTGAGACGTCCCCTCGGGCTATCATATAAATAAATTGTTAATTTTATGTTGTTTATAAGTCGGTTAAGGATTGTAGCTATTTTCTAACTTAGTAACTATCATAAAATACCCTTACATTTTTTTTCCCCCCATATCGTAGATTAGCACACCATGTATACTCTTAATTATGTCAAAACCAAAAACACCATGTTTATATGGATATTTTCTTTAACAAGAAAAACATTAAATCAATTTTTTAATTTCTAAAAATTTTACTAAAGCCTTAGAAATTTGACTTTCAGCTTTTACATGGAAAGATCAGAATTTATATTGATGCAAAACATAAAATTTTTAAAATAAAAATTGAAATTTTTACTTAAAAATAACCATGTTTGAATTTTTCAATATATTAAATAATCTCCAAATATTATTTAAAAATTCTAGTAAAAGTTTAGCATTATAAAATTTATATGAAAAATATTATGACTCATAATTATGTAACCAAAATTTTATAAAAATTTATATATGCCATTTTGAAGTATTTTTAACTATTTTTTAATATAAAATTAGACATACATAAATACAAAAAACTATTCAAAGTTGAAAATGAGGTTCAAATACAATTTATAAAAAGTATAAACCAAAGAAATGTTTATGATGAATCACTTATTTTTGTTAAACGAGGTAAGGCACTTACGTAAAGTACGAGAGTCACAATTACACTTTTGGAAACCGTGTCCTTTGTAGTCTGGCCAAGAAGAAGTCAACCCAATCATTGTGCACTGCAAGCTCATCATTTCTCGTCTCCCAAGAGATCCATTTGCCAATTGCATGGTTGCCTTAGGAATGGCCCCTTAGAACTCTTTTAGATTAATCTTGGATTAATCTTAAGTTTGAAACTATGGCTTCCATAGAGTTGGGGATGACAACTTGTGAGGGGAAAGGAGACTAATTGATTATCTTGTCAATCTGCCCGTGAAATCATGCACGAGGCCAAGCAATTGGAAACACAAAAATCATTCTACCAGCCTACCACTCCACTTTAGGTGGGTACATTAAAGCTCCAATTTAGTGTTTAGGGAGAAGGCATGGCGATGATCTTCAACGACAAAGCATTGACTTCAATTCTCCCCTCTTGCTTTCCATGAGTTGTGTGGTTTCTTGATCATTGAGCTTGCTGGTGAAGACAATATCCCCACGAACAAGTACCACACCATTAGTTTCAGCAAGTTCACTTGAAGGAAATAAGAAATCTATCCATTCCTTTGCCGTATAGGAAACACAAATAAGAGGCAAGCTTTTGCCTTATATTGTAGTTTGTTGAAAGATTCTTTTTTCATAACAGCACCAATGACGCCTCTCCATGTATTATGCTGTATAGGACGTAATCTCATTCCCAGATGGTGGTGAGGTCCTCAGGGGTGGCAGTTTTGCGAAGGCTATTGATGTTGCTGAGGATGGTATCAACACCATGGCACCTTCAGGAATTGTGGTCCATCTATTCCTTGTGTTTGCGCTTGTATCATCATTATCGTCTTCTCCTAGCAAAGTCCTTGTCAATGGGTGCATACCTTCTCCCTAAACCAGAAATGAATTCGAAAATTAATTTTGATAGTGAGATAGAAGCATTGATATACTGTTCTCCCTATTAGATGGCCACATCACAGCCATGTACAAAAGTAGAACCAAAAGATGCAATAGAGAGCCTATTTTTCTCCTACTACAGAGCTTCTATAGAGGCAGAGCCAAAGTTTGAAGAGGACGAAGATGAAAGTCAAGATGAAGATTACGAAAGCAAGGTGGAGGAATCTATTCAACCAGAAGAGAATAGAAACAAGGAGGATGTCCCAGAGGCTTTAGAAGCTAAAGATCCCATGCAGTGGGACATAATAACTCTAGTACCATTTCGACTAGTAAATGAATTGCACAATATGAAAAACTATAGGAAATGGATTAAGCAAAATAAGCCTTCCTTCGGTAGTGGCTTTTGTTCCCCTAATTTACCTTTTCTCAAGAAAGGACAATGATGATGCACCTTGCCAAAACAAGAACCAATCCTATAGCCCAAACAAAACTGGAATTCTTCATGTTATATGAAATTTTTGGAGGCGTCCTCAAAAGATGAGTCCTCAAATCAAGAAGTAATTAACTCTCTCACAAAATCCAAAACTGTCATGATACCATTTCAGCATCCCAAAGAGCCAACCGAGTCTCCATGGGGAAGGAAGAACTCACTTCCAGTGGAGGATCAAATGAGGAGGCCACTCCCTAGAAGGAGTCAAATCTACATCCAGAAGCAGTACGTAGGACCTTTATCCGTAAAGTGAAAGGTGAAAAGCAATTAACTTCTGTGGATGCAGATGGCACTGAACGTCACTTGAAGGTGGGTACCAGTCTTCCAAAAGAGGATCCGTTGGCCCTGCATGACCTACTGAAGGAGAACTTGGATTGTTTGCATGGTCATATAAAGATTTGAAGGGGGTTGATCCTATGGTGTGTTAGCATCACATCAACCTAGAGCCTAATGCCAAGCCGATACGGCAAAGACAAAGGCGCATGAATCCAAATTTCTCGGCCCTAGTGAAAGCAGAGTTGTTGAAGTCATTAGAAGCTAAGTTTATCTATTTAGTGGCCAATAGTGAATGGGTTTCACCCATCTTAGTAGTACCCAAGAAGAGTGGAAAGCTGCAGATCGGTGTAAACTTTTGCAAGTTAAACTCCAAGACAAAGAAGGATCGTTTTCCTATTCCTTTCACAGACCAACTACTGGACATAGTAGTGGGACATGAGCTCTATTCCCTACTAGATGGATTTAGTGGATGTAACCAAGTCTAGATACCAAAAGAAGACCGCGATCCAAGACAACCTTTACAACAGAATGGGAAACCTATGCTTATAGAGTGATGTCATTTGGGCTCTGTAATGCCCGTGCTACCTTTCAAAGATTGATGA
This sequence comes from Lygodium microphyllum, assembly GCF_053477565.2. Taxonomy (NCBI): domain Eukaryota; kingdom Viridiplantae; phylum Streptophyta; class Polypodiopsida; order Schizaeales; family Lygodiaceae; genus Lygodium; species Lygodium microphyllum. Next base: position 123,949,802 of record NC_141149.1, read on the forward strand.
TGCATTTCAAAATAAACTACATGATTTCATTGAGATATACCTGGATTAATTCGATGTTTATAACCTATCCGTAAGCACTAGGGACACTTGGAGCAGTGCTTTGATCGATGCTGGGAGTATAGGATCTCCCTTAACCCCAATAAATGCATCTTTGGAGTCTCTTTATTTAGGAGTTCTTTTGGGTCACATTGCCTCTGCACAAGGGATAGCAATAGACCCTGCCAAGATTGAGAAGATTGTAGCTCTAACCGCAACAATCAACCTCAAACAATTGAGGGGATTTCTTGGTCATGTGGGCTACTACAAGTGGTTCATCACCTATTTTGCAACAAGGCAATCCCCTTGCATAAGCTCCTAAGGAAAGATGCAAAGTTTAGTTGGACATATGATTGTGAAGAAGCTTTCAACACTCTGAAGCAGTGTCTAATTGAAGCACCCATCCTGTAACCTTCTAATTGGACAAATGAGTTTCATGTGCATATTGATGTATATGTCAAAGGGTTAGATGCAATCTTATGCTAGAAAAGCTCCTCCAAACTAGATCAGTCTATCTATTATGCAAGCCATAAGGTCATTGATCGGGAAAGGAACTACATAGTGACCGAGCTTGCAATGCCAATTTGCCTTGAAAAAGTTTCAACACTACATGATGTTGATGCACTTCAAGCTCTATGTGGATCATGAGGCACTGTCCTTCCTAATGAATAAGGTAAATATTAAAGGCAAAATGATGCGATGGTTACTTTTGTTCCAAGAGTTTGATTTTGAAGTGGTTACTAAGTCTAGTCACTCCCATGTTCGATTACCCTCTTGCCTATGTTTGATTACCCTCCTATTCAATCCAACCGGTGTGGTGAGGTTGGCTTTGACCTTGGTGATCTGCCATTTACCTCGAAAATATATATATATTTAAATATAGGTCATGAGAGAAAATAACTTTAGTCCTTGTCATGCCGAACTACTCTTCAAGAAAAGATGGAAACACCCTTGGGAGTAAGGAACATAAAAGGAAAAAAAAAAGGAAAAAGCCTAATACAAACTATTATGGGAGAAAAGTGAGAAATTCCCTTCATAACAAGCCTCATTCAAAGAAAAGATAACAAACACCCTTGGACAGGAAGTTGGTTGTGGAGAAGGTGGCAACACCTGCAATCCAAAATAGCTGACTCCTCAATGGAAATCCCTAGGGTGCAGTTCCAAAGCCGCCTCCCTTGGTGCACTGTGTCTTGTACTTAAAGGTTTTAAGTGTGGAGACACATCCATGCGCATCTCGTTTGCATATGTTTATGAACCACCCCACTATCTAATTTTTAAACGATATCATGTTTTACTTATGCCTATTGAGGTCCCTTCCCCACCCAACCATTCTGTTCTATCCTATTACTGAGGTCTTTCCTCACCAATTTAGCCATTTTTCTTGTTTTGTTGTTCTTCCATGTGAACGCATCCTACATTCACTGAAATTAAAAATTGACCTTACAACCCTCTTTGTCCCTTTGAAATCAATAATTTTTCTTTTTACTACATTCTGTTTCAAGCAATAGTTCCTCCATTATTAATTTTTTAAGAATTTTACATGAATTGGACGTGTTTTCATACGAACATGTCTTTCTCGCCTCGGACTACAATTGACATGATAGCTGTGATCTTTCCCTTCTCTTTGCCATTTTTTATTTTTATAGCCTATCATTTCAACACATGGATTGTCCGTTACTCATTTTTTGCATGTTTGTGGGTATTTTCTCATGAGATTTTGGCTATTTTTCCATGTGAACATACTCTCTTCTCGTCAAAATGATGTCTTGCTTAGATAACCTTGAGCCGCTTATCCAACTGGATACTTTTTCTTTTTCCTTCCCTTCATTCTCGCCCATGGATTTCGAATTAATATGCTATTGTGAATGAGGATAAGAATCATCTTTTTCAAAAAATCTAGGAGCTTAAAGCTTTAATTGCGACCCAAACAATGGAGTTACAATCAACAAATTGTATAGTTGAGCATCAAAATACCCAGATTAAGAAGTTAGAAGGACTGTTGGCTCAACTATGCTTGATTCCTCCAAGCCTTCATGTACCATCAATATCCTCTTTATCAACTATGGACTTGGTTGCTCTCCAACGTAATGCAACCTTGTATCCTTTGTTCCAAGCTAAGATGGAAAGGCTTCAATCTAGAATGGACCTTTTGTGATCTTGTTTTGAGCAATTTATGAAATATATCCCACGAGATCATTCTGTATTTGTGCACTATCAACAACAAAAGATAGTCTTTTAATGAAGGTGTCCACTATGGATTTGCCTTCTCTAGAGCATGGATGGAGTGGTGCTTGGTCCTCAAATCTCTTAGAAGAAGTTGTCTACATGGTTTTTGTGGATTGAGTTATACCAGTCACCATGCTGACGTCTTGGATGTATTTTAGATGTGATCTTCTAATTCCAGATGATGAGGATATATCTTAGTATGTGGGAGACGTAATCTTGTAAGTTGTTCTTTATGTTAGACACTTGGAGTTGTAGATGGATGGGATTTTTCAAGCCTATTCTTCCAAAGTGGATGCATATCCTAAATTTTTTCAGCATTCCATGATAGAGTCTGTGATATTGAATCAGAGACAATTGAAAACTCTTGCATGTTTAGAAAATACTAACCAACTGAGGGAGGATCTTTTAGCTCATGTTTCTAAAAAATCCCCTTTTTATGCCTCTTTCTTTGAAGCTTATAATCACCACTCTATTCTAGGTCCATCAATGCCTTCCCTTCCTTATTATTAACACATTGCCCATAGATTGGATTCTTATCTATCCATACTTCAAACAACTCCCCATGTTATTTCTCCTCTTCTTTTTCAACCACAAGGTGCTCCCCAAATTCCTATATTTACTCATTGCCCATTCATTGTGGATCATGTTTTCTCTCCTACTACTCCTTGTCCTCCACCATCTACCATACTCCTTTCCACTTTTTTAGCGTATTTCCTAATCCCTTTCTTATCTGATTTAGTCAAATTACCCAAATCTCCATCTTTAGCCCTTTCTTCTTTTTATGATTTTTCCTATCTATCACTTCATCCCTTGGTACTTGTTCCACTTCCTCCATCTACATCTTTTATTCCTAGCCCCCCTTAGTTGATTAATAGCCACTTTAGTTTTGATTTGCAGATAGAAAGGTGAAGAGGGTGAAGCCAACTTGATTTATTTACAGGACCTCAAGTTAATTGACATGTGATTCAAGGGGATTGGTATATTCTTATCCAAGCTTATCAGAATTATTTGCAATTTTCCCAGATCTATCATCAATCTATTGATCCTTCAATTAGATTAACAGCTCATTTTTCTTGGTACCTAGTGTACATGCATCATCATTCTCATAATTATCAGAAGCCAGTATCAAAGTTGTGTATGAATGCTAATGTGGATGTTGATCTCCGTCATTTAAATATCTTGTATTGCCATGCTCTTTGTCTTCCGAGCAGATATCTTATCCTTGTGGAGAGGATGCATTGTTTACTATTCTTTCAAAGTCCTCCCAATATATTTGCGGATGAATCCCTTTCCATGGATAGGTTTTGAAATCATCATGCCTTGAAAAGAGGAAATCTTCATTAATGGTTTCTTTTTGGATATAAGTGTGGTGGATTGAGCTTTAATGGAATCTCTTTTCATTCTCCTTTATTGGGGTATCATTCGGATTTCTCTATGTTATGTGTTAGTGTGTGTATCTTTGAATTGTGTCTATCTGGAGATATGGTTCGAGAAAGTGGAAAATATTTGAAGATGATGATTTACATGGATATGGCTAAAGTTTTGAAGACTTGCGAAGGAATGGAGAAACCTCTTACATCCTTTACTAATTCATTTGGTTATATTTTGTACGCTAAGAATTGGTTTATGATTTAAGGTGTTTTCCTTTCGTCAATCTTTTTGATAGATCCATGTTATTTTGAAAGTTGATGGGGTCGAGGTTAGTTCATGGATACTGCTTGATTGATCAAAGTTTGAGATAGAAGTATTGTGCTATTTTTTAAGCTTAGTATTCTTCCTTATTTCAAGTTCGTGTCGAGGACGCTTCACTGATAAAGTGTGGGGATATGTTAAGGGCTAAATTGACATATAATTTAGGCTTTTTTTTTTTGTATTTTCTATGAGAAACATTGTATCTACATAAAAGAGTCGATGAAGACTATGAAGATGATGAAAGATGAATACTGTGTGATGAATTCCATTCAAAGTTGATCTTTCCTTGGTGTCATTTTGGTTATTTGATGGTTTCTATGAAGAATATATTGAAGATTTGTTGTGATAAATCCGTGGAAGATTTGCTATATGATGATGTATGAAGATTTGTATTCTTTTTCTTCTTGTGGTTGATTAAAGTATGAAGAACATGCTTGTTGATGTGATAAGATAAGAAAGTGGTCATAACCATGCTCTTTAAACCATGCTAGTTTCCTTGTTTTCTTGGTGTTTCTCTTGGGGCTTGAAGGTTGGATATTGAATTGAAGACCATCTTTATATTTGTGTTGCGGCATGCTTTGGGAACTTCCTCAAGCATGCACAATAGCAGAAGCCTTTGCCACAATATTCCAGTGTAGATTACCTTCTTGCTATTAGGATAGATTATACTAATTGTTTCTTGCGTGAAGATGAAACTAGGGTGGAAGGAAAGATTTCTTAACTTTTTATTGAAAATCGATCCACGTCTTCGATTAGTTAATGCTTTGGCGAAGAACATTCCACCAATGTGAAGCTTTATCTGTCAGATAATTGCTTACACATTTGATTTTATCCTTCTCGAGAAAAGCTTATTTGTCAAAGTGATCATCAAACTAGCTCAACCAAGACAAAACAAAAAATTTTCTATCAAATGTAAAAAATTGAAAAGACTTATGGCTTATTTTGTGATCCTTCTTTATTTGTTGAGTATCAAGTATACCCTTCAAGATCCGAGCAATATGATCATCCTTGTCTTGAGCTACACACGATATAATATTGGGTGCAATCTCCCCCCATGCACGGGTAAGTACCTCCCCCATGCATGTATTTATAATATTGAATTAAGCTTTTGTTCTCAAAATACATCGAAAGCATCCTTTTTAAGTTCTTGCTTTTCCCCTCCCTTGCACAACTTGCTTTTGTACAAATAAATCAAACATACCCTATTCTAAATAGCTTTACAATAAAAAATGATATTTTTTCTTCTCTAATAAATATGTCAAAATATATCTATTTTGCATGTGTCTATCCAAAGTCTTTATGCTAATAGGTATATACAAAATATAATATTTTTTTCATGCTGTGAAGTGCATAGATTTCATACATTAAAATGCGCACTCTAAAATAATTTCACTTAACTCAATTTAATTATCTACTCACTACAACACCAAATACATTAATATCCTTCCATTTATTTACCATGCATAATGCGACTAGTATCAGGCACATATGTTTGCACAATAAGTCATAGATTATGCGACAAACAAACAAAATCCACAATAATAAAAATTTCTATAAATTTCATAATAAATCTAATTCCACAATAACTTCTTTCTACAACAATACCTTATGGATTTGTTTTTGAAGTTCCTTTTAGCATGCAATGTCATTGCCAATTTATTATTCAAATCTTTATACCTCTCATTACAACTTACCACCTTCTAGCAAATACGTATCACGGCCCGTCATTACATCCTACAAATCCTTTGGGAATGAATGATCCAAGGTAAAATCTCAGTAAACAACATGCTTCTTCAACACTTGTTCCATCTATTGTAGTAAAGATCACTCCTTCAATTTCTACCTTGAGGCCTTTAGGGCACTTTTTGGTTCTTCCACATTTCTGAGCTTGCCAACTAAAATTTTTATCGTCTATAAGATGTCTATTCCTCCTGATTGCACATTGTAGACCTTGGTAACTCACTTTTGTTGCTTGATTTGCTAAGTCTTCAATGACTTATGTTGGTCCAACAATGCCCCTTTAATAATCCAATTTCAAAACTCCTCAATCTTGTGATGATCATATATAGCTTGCAACAAATCTCAATACATCAACCTCTTATGTGAATCCCCCTTCAACACATCAAATTCCTGTCTCTCAATACCTTTTCCTACTTCTTCCTTGCTAGGATTGTTGTCCATCTTCCTTTTACTATGTTGGCAAATTTTCTTGACATGTTTTTTGTCTACCCTAGACTTTGATATATCTGATAATGCCTTAGAAACTTGTAGGTATACCACTTGAACATGTTCATATAGAGATGCTAAGACTTTTACATGGATTTTTCATTGCCTTTTCTTGGAAGGTGCAATATAACACCTTGCATGAATTAGTTGAGCATAACCCCCATCCAATTTGCAACAGCTACAATCTCTGCGTGCCGTAGAATACCAAAGCAATTGCATCTACTTTCATTGACTGCATGAACCTTTTGACAAACCAACATGTGCATGTGCGTGTGCATGCGCGCGCCTGTGTGCATTCACATCCTTAAGGTATATACACATTTGGCACCAACTGATACTCCAAATTCCCACTATATTTGTTTGGTTATACATCTCAAGACTCTAGGGTTTTCATTATGGGGTAGATTGAACACCTCAATTGAAAGGTACATCTCCAAACTCTAGGGTTTTCATTATGGGAAAGATTGAACACCTCAATATGGATGTGGGAGCATTCGCTCAACCGCCAAGACCCACGAACCGCTTATTGTTTCAAGCGTTCCAAGCCGAGCACTAATGGCTACCTCTCACATAACCGACGCGCCATCCATATCTACGGGTGTAGTGAGCTTACCTCCGTGCCGTTCGAGTTACCTCCTCTCCCGCACACTCCGGTGGCTCCACGATCCAAGTGCAAGCTTCAAGCAAGCTCCATCCTCAAGCTCCACACTCCAAGCTCCATTGCCGCGAGCAAGACAAGAGAAGAGAAGAGAAGAGAAGAAGAGAGGAGAAGATGGAGAGCTTCTCCTCCTCGGTCCCTCACCCTCACACACTCACTCCCTCACACTCTCACACTCCCTCTCTCAAGCACAAGCTCAAGCAAGCAAGAACAAAAAGAAGAAGAAGAAGAGGAGAGCTACTTTTGGCCACACACAAGAATGAGCTTCTCATTCACTTTTCAACTTTATATACAAAACCCTAAATCCCTTTTTGGGCGGTCATCCCCTTTTCCCCTTTTTACATGGCTGGCCATAGCCTAGTTCCTTTTTCCCATTGTCCTTCTATCTTCCTAGCTTCCTTTCCACCGCCCATCTACATTTACAAATTGCACGGGTGAGAGCCCGGCGCTCTTTTACAAGATTTTAGGGTGCGCCTTTTTATTTTAAAATGCGCCTTTCCCCTTTTGCATTTGCCTTGGACTCTTAAGGTTGCCCTTGCGCCTTTGGCCTTTCCTCCTCTTCTTTCTTCGGTTGAGCTACCTTTTTTCCGCCTTTGCCATGCGTCTTTTTTATTTCCTTTTGCTTTCTTCGTGTTGGGGTTAACAATGGATTACTATCTAAAGGAAAGATTACCAAAGTTGGTAAAACTAATACTTGAAACAATTTTGAAAATAATGGTTCAAGTTGATGCTGATGAAAATTTAGTAGTTGACATGATGCAAATTGATGCTCAACAGAATGATATTAAGCTATTGAGCTGCAAAAAAGAAGATATGGCTGACTAATTGAATGGATTTGGTAAAGGAAAGTGACAATGATGCTTAAATGATACTTTACATTATCATTAGCTTACCTTTTTTCAACAAATGCCTGACACACATTTTAGGAGATACTATATTGTGAAAGTCCCTTTGTATTGCCTATGAACTATTATGTTTTTCTTATGTTTTGCATTTGAAAGCATCAAGGTAATATGTGGTTCAAGTCCTAGTTGCCTTGTAGCCATCTACCAAAATTGCGGTAGGTGTTAGGGCTTGGGTTATCATTAGTGCATGTATTTAGGAGTGAAGTTACCTTAGTAAGTCATGAGACATAGATGACCTTGGTATCTAATATTTTGATTGTAATTAGTTTTGATCAATTGATGAACAATAATGGATGATGATTGTCCAACATTCCATGTCTATCTTTGTCTCTATTCTATTTTTTTCTTTACTTTAATATTTACATTTGGATATTTGAGTACTTGCCATTTGTTCAAATGTTGCTCAAGTTAGTTTTATGGTTATTATGTGATAATTTGCCCAATATGTACACCAAGTAGAATACACTTAGCAATGTCACAAATTGTATGGCTACAAACATGAAGTACGATCACTATGCATATGTAAGCAATAAAGAGAAACCAAGACATCTAGCAAAAGAATTTGCAAAGCAATATATGAAATGACTCCTCATTTGTGGGGAGAAAGTCCACACATCTATAAAGCAAAGGAAAAAGAAGAGGATTAGGGCAAATGCATGGGAGATTCCAATGCAAGGTGGAGCTATGAGTTGTTAAGGTTTGCAAGCTCCACAAACTTGAGGGGGAGTTATAGAGAATGCAGTTTTTTGGTTGGGCAATGCACAAAGAGGATGCCCTATGTGGAAACTCTAACCCTAACCTTAAGAGTATAAAAGGGTTGATGTGCATTATAATCAATGAGAGACTATTCATTATTCAAAGTCCAATGCTAGAGAGTACAATCCATGAAGTTGTGCACTTGTTGTCCTCCCCTTTGAGTTCCAATAGCAAACACTTGTACTCTTTATGTGCATATACTACAAAAATGAGATTGTACACATACCAACCAATACTAACTAGTGGAAATCTCATCGTGCTTTGGAAATGCTTTTATGAAGTATGGGCCACTTGAAATTGCATAATATATTTAACAAACTACAATTGGAGGGTTCTAAAAACTAGCATTAAACCAAGGACAAGGTGACTTGAATTGAACTGTATGAAAATCAAAAGAGTATTGTCTTTGTTAGTACTAAAGGTAGACCCTTCTTGTTGCATAATAATGAGAGAAGAGATTAGGAGGTTGACATGGATTATCTTCAACAACTTTTCTCCCGCAAGGCAACAAGGACCAATGGTATGTAGTCTAGAGAATCTAGACCCTTAGCACTAGTTCTCGCTCTTTGAGAGGCCGATCACACACCAAATGGTGGATGCCCACTTTGCAAGTATTAAGCAATCAAAATACTTCTTTAGAGTTTGGGTGTCTGCATTCCTTTACAGACTGGAGAGGACATGACTTGTTATTTACCTATTAAACAGGTGAAGTCCTTGCCCACTTTTGGATGGGGAGTCTCCCCTACCTAGTTAGCAAAGTGATGGACAAGGGCGCACGTTTTGTATTTGCAATCAATAAAAATATATTAAATATAATAATTTCTATTTTTTTGTAAAATGTGTCCTTTTGGTGTGTAAAGGCTCTGTGCCCATGTCTGTGCCCAATTTCAAAAACTGCATGCTCACACTCTAGGCAAGGGTTGGGCATCCACCATTTGGTGTGTAACTAGCTTGACATAGGTGGTTTGAGATTCCTATTTGGACATATCTTGACATGCATATTTTACTCCTACAATGTGATGTGGATTTTCCCAATGCCATTGTGTTGAATGTTTATTGCATCAACATATCATGTTACAATTATTCATAACGACGACTTACATTTTCCCAATGCCATTGTGTTGACTGTTTATTGCATCAACATATCATGTTACATTTAATCATAATGATGACTTACATGTCCCTCTTCCTTGTAATCTTATTTCTTTTGCTCTTTTGCCCATTTGCTCTTTGTCTTCCTTTCCCCTTGATAGATGGGAAGGTAAGCTTTCATTTGCTCTTTACCTTCATTTTCTTCCTTTTCTTATCTTGGTCAAACGTAACATCCTAAGCACTCTTAGCACCGATAAAATAGTGTCCCGTGCAATGAAAGCTATTCAGGAAGTGCCCAAGGTTCAAGAGAATAATGTTTCATGTGTATTATTCACGAAAACACAGGGCATAATGTAAAGTGAATTGAATAAATGTCCAAATTTAGTTATACAATGGCAAATGCATGTATTTTGGTTCAAAAATCCCTTCAAAATGTTGAGTTAAAGGTTTCTGTATTTGCTATCAAAAAAGTTTTTTATGAACACTGCTTGTATGTTGAAGCTGAGTGTCTTGTTCTTCAATGCGCGTGGGAGAAAGGAGTGGTGGATTGGATAAAGCGAAAGTAAATACTTCTAATCAAATATAGGTTGTAAGAACCCTTCATCTGAACATGAACTCAGAGTCGAAACCATAAAAACCAATCTCTCAACAACTAGTTTTTGTTTTTACTGTTCATGGTAATCACCTCAAGCAAAACTGATGCTGCTTGCCAAGGACATTTAAAAGGTTTTGATTTATACCAATCTCGTTGTAGCCAACTCAATTTGAGTGTGGGTTGAGCTTGATGGATATACAAGAGTTCAGCGCATCTCGGATGGCACAAGAATCTAATTTGGGTCTTCAGAAATTCGATTTATCAAGATGCACCCGTTCATATGCACACGAAATTTGATTTGCTGCGACGCACCGGTTCAGATGCGGCTGCGCTTCGCAGGCGGCACAAAAGCCTAGTTTGCGTCTTAAGAAATTTGATTTATCGAGATGCACCCGTTCATGTGGACAAGAAAGGAAAGTGAGGGTAACGTGCAGACGTGAGAGGTCTGACCGTCCCAACTTCTTTGCAACTGTAATGAAAAGAAAAATCTCCCTTCTCTCATATTCATATATAAACCGCGTTCTCTCGCTCTCTCTCATATTCATATGTAAAGGCCGATATTGACTGCTGCATTGATCTTGAGATCTCAGAGAGAGTGAGGGAGGCTGTTAATCTCTCTCTCTCTCTCTCTCTCTCTCTCTCTCTCTCTCTCTCTCTGCCTGCTGTTCCCATCTGTGCCCTAGAGCAGCCATGGCGTTGGTCGCGGAGTGTGAGCAGAGCGGCTCAAGCCCCTTCGCCCTCGCTCTGGAAGCCATCCCCCTCACCAAATCAGCCTCCGGCGACATGCTCACCAAGCCTTTCCTCGATGTCTGCCGAATGGTGCTTCCTGTCATTGGTAGGTGCCTCCTTTTGGTTCGATATAGCAGGGTTTTGAGGCGCAGCAGGCGCAAAATCGAATCAATAGATCTGCGTAGACTTCCTTGTGTAGACATTTAAGTGTTAAGGTCTGGCGTTGCCATCTGTATGAGGTGCAGTTTCATCATATCTGAGGATTGGTCAATCCGAGGCTTCAGTTGCTAAGTCTGCCAAGCATGATTTGTTTTTGCTGTCAGTTTTATTAGAGTCCAATCCATTGCAAGGATTCGGTACAGTTAAAGTGAATGCTTCCTAGTCTACTGAACAGATCGCAATCTAGGGGTTGGAATTCTTGCATGTTAAGGATTAGATTTTGTTCATCGCCATTCATCTATAGCATTTTCCAGTTGATTAAGAAGGTATTTGGTGCAGTCTTATCGTATCTGTGGATTGGACAGGAGAACTTGAGGGCTCAATGGCCAAGGTTGCCAATTATGATTTGTTTTTGCTACCAATCAATGGAGTCCAATCCGTCACAAAGAATTGATGCAGGGAAAGTAAATGTTTCCTAGTCCACGGAACAAGTTACAATTTAGGGATTGGAAATTTTCACATGTTAAGGATTAGTTTTCTTTCATTGGCCATTCATCTATAGCCTTTTCCAGTTGATTAAGAATGTTTTTGTGGTGAAATCCTGTTGCACTGTCTTACTGCTTTTGCGAGTGTTTGTCTCTCATGGATTTGTTATGACCATGTTGTTCTACGGTGTACGCTATGTGGGTTTAAGGATGTACTTGGAAGTAAATCATTGTATGTATGGGTCTTATTACAGACAAGTTTGGGGCTGCATTGGCTTTGGTGAAATCTGACATTGGAGGCAATATTACGGTAGGGTTGGGATGCTTGCTTTGTAATTTTATATGTTATTTTCGATAAGTGCTGGTAGGCCAAGCATTGTTTTCACCTCAGGTTGTCATATCCATGGAGTATGACTTTGCACCTTTGTCATTCTCGTTTTTCATGCTAATTCTGGAAGATTGATACATGGCATTTTCTTACATATTTCAGCGATTGGAGAACCGTTACAAGTGTGATCCATCACATTATTATTTGCTATATGACATTGTTCACAAGGAAATAGAAGACAAGACAGCTAGAAATGCCAGTAGTTGCACGAATGGTCTCCTATGGCTTACAAGGTACCTTCTAAGTGCATAAAGTTTCCGTTTATAATGTTGAGAAGTTGAAGGGAATTTATCTCAAGTCTAAGCATCTACCAGGGCTTTCTGCAATAAATATTTCTATCTCTTCTCTCCCCCTCCCTGTCCATGGTCAGTGTTTTTTTTAAAGGTTTGAAAGGAAAAATAGAAAACCTAAAGTTTGTGCAGTCAGCAATGGATAGTGGTCTCATGGGTTTGTTGTCATATGCTCGGTGTATCAGTCTCGTCAATTATCCACTTGTGTTATGCTGGATGCAGGATTTTAATTAAGGGTGCACCATCTCTTATGTCATTCACAATGTTCTTGATGAACTTATAGCAAGTAAGAGGAGCTAACAACCAGATGAAATAGCAGGTTTGTTTGTGGTTTAAACCTTCTAAGTGATTGGGTTTTTGCTTGCCTTTGGTTACTCAAGCTTCAAATTTCCCAAGACAATTGATGGCCCCTTTTCTAGGCATTTGCCTCCCTAGGCTAGTTAACAAAATATTGGCTTTCTAAAGACCCATTTGATTGAGGTGGGGTATTGATTTAGCCAAGTTAGATGGTTGGCAAGGGAAGATATTGTGCAATTAAAAGTTTGGGCTTTGTAGGAATATTCTTCAAGCTCTACAATAGGCTTTTGGAGTCCAATAATCTCACCAAGATGCTAACAAAGCATATGCGGTAGCACAATGTTTTCCATACCAGATCAGCCTACAATGTTAATTGGACATTTGTCTTGTAGATCTTATTGTGTATCTCCAAAGGATATCCTTTTTGTGGTCTTGCAATCTACAACTTTGTAGAGTTTAATCTCCACGTTTAAATTTCTACTTGGAACTTGACACCCTACAAATCCTTCTCAAATTGATGGCTTTGTATTCTTCATGGAAGATTGACTTGCTCAGTGTTGGAAGTTTGACAAGTTGTGGACTGCGGTAGATACAAGAAAAATAGAAAAAGTGTCCAAATTGGGCAATCCTTGACATGAATGATAATGTATTTATAAAAGACTTCATTACCTACATCATTGCTATTTGTCTTTGTGGACAAACCAAACCTTTTGCTAAAGTATTCTGTATCATATTGGACAAGAGGCTTTGTCAAAGAGGATGTTGGTAGGTTGCCCATAGACTTTGGTTCACAACAAGGACCATGTGTTTGCTCAAGCTTATGTGCTATTGAGGGGAACAATGTAAAGCCATTCAATAATAACAAGGATTTTATAAGGGCTATCCCAAAGAGAGCTATCAATGTACACTTATATCATGAAGGCTATCAAGAGCATAGCATCAACCAAGAGTGAGCAACAGTGAGTGTATCAATTTGTATGGGAGTGCAAAGTGGTGTGCCTTTAAATAGGCTAATATGCATGAGACTTGATAGATGGCATGCATAAGAATCAAAATGATTCACTATGACATGTCCATAGAGTAACCTCAGAATTACTTTCAAAGTAGCATTTCTAGCATCCCTCATATATCCAATAAATGCGCTAAGTCCTAGGAGGAAACAATCACACAAAAATCAACAAACGAAACTGGAGATATTGGATATGCTTCATAAATAGCACAACGAAAACTCCTTAAGGATGGAGCTTGAGATGAAGAATTATATCCTTATAAATAGTAACTAACCAATATCTAAGCCAAGAATTGCCTAAAGCTACAAAAACATAGTCTTCATCCCAAGTCATGGAACATGGGTCTAGATTTATTAATCACCTCCCGTACAAGAGTGCTAGATTCTTGCAAAGGATTGAAACACAAAAGTTGCACCCAAGAGGTGTCGAACCCCAAGCACTTCTCATGGATTGTGCAATACAAAAGCAAGAAAACATAGGGAGAAAAAGAACATTGCAAATGATAATGAAGAAAACAAAACATGATTTGAACAAATGGAATGAAAGTTGAATACAATAGCATTTGCATGTGCAATCATTGTTGTGTGAGTGAGGTAAGGCTGAACTATAGAGGTAGAATAGAGATGGCTATTAAATGCTCTTTTTACATATTTGAAATCATGTTATCTCCATGACTTGTTCTTGCATTTTGAACCTTGGGCATGTGGCATATCTTCAAAGAAAAAAACTTTGAATCACCCTGAAATTGGCCATACATTGCTCTAGAAATCCCCATTGGCGACCATGGGATAGGGTAGCCTAGCTTGTCAAATCCACTAGCTAGCCCTATCAAAACTAGCGTATTGTAAAAGTTCATGGATAAGGCATAACTAGAAATGCTAAAATTTGATTAAGGAGAGAGGAGATGATGATGGTGGTTGGAGAAGATCTACAACAATGGGGTGTGTGTGTGTGTGTAGAGGGAGCATAGCCAAATTGGCCGACTTGTTAGAGAATGGGTCAGATATACTAAACAACTTGTGATAATGTGTAGATGATTGGAAACAAGATGGAGAAAGCCTAAACTTTAACATGAAGAAATGAACACAAAAATGCTGGAACTTAGAATGAATGGGCAATTGAATCCGTAAGGTAAAGTATGAGATGTATAAAACAATTCCACCAAGGTACTGGCACAATGATGAACAACAACAATGTCTAGAGTCTTCCTCTCTCAAGATGCAAGATGAACCAATAAAAAATGAGAGTGGAGGGGAGCATATATAAAAGCCTTAGGACAAGACCCTATGGCACATATTAGACTAACAATGCTAGCATATTGTTGCAATAAATGTGTGTTTTCCAACAATAAATACATTGCCAATAGGAGAGGTGACACATCGCAAATGGAGGACAAAAATGCAAGCTAGATACATTTGTAGCAGGGTGCTCATAATCATAGGAGACCTCCACCTAATGTGCAGGGGGTGAAAAATTGTGGTCACATGGAAAAGATTGATGCATAGGGAGTGCCAAATCCCCAAATGTTCTTGCCAAACTCTAATGGATGTTCTCAACCATGAGATGGATACAAAATAGTTAGGAAATAACATGTCTATTGCTAACAACCCTTCTCAAATCTTGTGTATGGCGGAAGGCCAAAGAAGCAAAGAGAATGGAACACTAGAGAGCATAAAATCCAATGGAAGATCAAAACATGTTGAAGGTGAAATTAAGCTTAGTAGCATGACCCTCTAACTTGATGAAATGGTTGGCCTGAACATTCAATAAGAGCATTAATGCCTCAAATGGGTCACATAGTGGGTATCCACTTGGGAGTGGATGAATCAAGTCATTGGTTGACCAAATGATCATAGGGAGAAGCTATCGAATCCGCTTAAAAGGAATCTTGGCAAAGATGGAATTAGGAAACAAAGGCCATGGGATCGTCATGCTAGCGATAAGGAAGGGTGGCTCGGAGAAGAGGAAAAGTAGCCATTGCTGTGAGATTGTGCAACAGAAGAGAAACACACACACACAGAGAGAGAGAGAGAGAGAGAGAGAGAGAGAGAGAGAGAGAGAGAGAGAGTAAGAAGAAGAGAGAGAGAGTAGAACATGAAGGAAGAATATTGCACTGACTGAAGAAGAATGTTGATACAATGATGATGGTTTGATCAGTCCCTACATGTAGCCCAAAGTGTCAGTGAGGGCACTAGTTCAGGTTGATGATGATGGCAACACCAAGCATGGAGAGTCGGAGTGTGCACGTGCAAAGGGAAGACTAAAGATTTAAGAGTGTGTGTGTCTACCAAGTAGGGGGGTTGGCTATAAATAGCCGTAAATGCCCAAATTTGGTTGACCTGCACCAATAGGTGCCAAAAAAGTTGATTGATTAGCATTTAATGCTGGTCATTGAAGGAAGTGCCAGGATAAAATAGGGGAGACTTGGAAAAATCCTAGATGACAATGACAATGTTTGGCAAGTGTAGGCAGATTGTGGGAAGCAGAAATTGGCCTAGGAATGCACACAGGAAGTCGATAAATAAAGAAAATGTACCTAAACTGCCAGAGCTCCTATGCCTCCATCAAACTCTGACAGGAGCTCACAACCAGGAGATGATAGATTGACATAGCTAACATACGTAAGCTAACAATTGTGTGATGTAAAGGCCTCATAAAGATGGTAAAATCTGAAAGAGCTCCTTACAATCTCAGGAATTCCCCTTTGAAATTGAAAGAAGGGCTAGGGAATCCAATTTTAATCATTGATGTTGATATCCCTTGTGAAAGGGATAAGAGGGTCCAAGGAAACCACGAAAGGAGATGGTGGGGGATGGAATAGAACCTATGGGATGGAGGATAGCTTGTAAAGGAATAGGGAAGGCAAAGGGGAGATGCCAAGGGCCTTGCTCAAAAGAAGGGGAATGGAACTAATAAAGCCCATGCTCTTGGTAATTTGTCCAAAAGATGGCTTGTAGTAGCATCATCCAAAAAAAATGGCTTATTCGATGAAGGTAACTTGGTATAGACCCGATGCGATGCCAACATTGAGGGTATCCATGAGGAATGGGAGTGGGACGTTGGGCCACGATGTTCTTGTTGTAATTAGGCATATCTAATGAGGTCTTACAATTATAGGGTGATGACCCATGGCATGGTGGATAGGGAACCCACATCCATTAGAGAGGCATTATAGCATGACCATTGGTGTAGGGCCATGGAATAGAAATTGGAGGCTATAGAATGAAATGGCACTTGGGATTTAGTTCTATAGGTGTGTTTAGAGCAAGGGGATTGGAGTGACGTGAGTCTTTAAGACCAAATATGGTAGTGATGGCACTTTGGACAAACACAATGCTTGGGTGGTGGCCAAAGCATTTGCTCAATAGCCAAACGTAGACTTTGATGACATTGTTGATTTTACGGCATGTATGGCCACCATTAGCATAGTGCTTGCCTTTGCTAGCCTTAGGAGATGGTAGGCCTACTTGTTGGATGTTAAGTTTGTACTCAATACTTGTTGGATGCTAAGTTTGTACAAAGCGAGACATGCAAGAAAAGCTGTAAACAGCACTAGAAGATGAAATACTGTCCACACATCAACAAAAGGCTTGAACCACCAAAAGGCGATCTCTATGGAAAAACACAAGAACACAGTCAGAGAAAAGTCAGGCTGGCGTAAACCAAACATGCAAAGTTAGTGCAAAGGATGACAGACATGCAGCAACGAATGGTGCGATGATGAAACACAAGTTGCCTGCCGTGCTACACAGTCAGACACATCATCGATAGAGTAACAGAGCAACCAAAGGACAACTTTGAATGCCATACCACGTCTAAGCACAAAATGAAACAACAGTGGAAGTACAAAATCAAAGGCAATGACACACAAGGTTAGATGCTAGGACTCACCACAGCAGCCTCAAAGACAAGCATAACTCTTGGAATTATGAAAATTGATACCATGTGAGATGCACAAAATGTGGAAGGAAAACAAAATCCACGAACATGACAAGAAGGCAAGAATGCAAGATCTTTGGGGATAAGCATTGAGAAACAGCACTATACAAGAGCAATACCAACATGGGAGCTCCAGAGGACTTCAGCTCCCTTCTTCCAGCTGTCATTGATTGTGACGATAAACAAGATGGAGGGAGTGAGTTTATGTATTTAGCCACAAGCCACATAAGTGGGCCACCCATAAATCACATAAGTGGACGCCCATAAACATGGTCCAAAGTGCCATAACCAATGTCCTGATACAAGGCATACATATAGCCCATGAAATGCTCAATAATACAATGCTGAGAGATTTAGAGATGCATGTTAATAAGTTGGTGTTAAGAAACCCTTCACCCTTCACCTGCAGTTTGCGTTTTTGCATTTAGGGTTTATAGCCCCAAAAAGGGGCAGCACTCTAGACTGAATGTGCCTATTTGTAGGCCACTCTCATTCATTCCTTACGATTGATTCATTCAGTCTGTCACCTCTTCTCTCCAGCCTCTCCACTACGTTCACACCCCTTCAGGAGGACATTGTGGTTCGTGGTTCGTGGCTGTCTTC
Source organism: Lygodium microphyllum (assembly GCF_053477565.2). Lineage (NCBI taxonomy): Eukaryota > Viridiplantae > Streptophyta > Polypodiopsida > Schizaeales > Lygodiaceae > Lygodium > Lygodium microphyllum. The sequence goes on from NC_141149.1 coordinate 123,967,888, forward strand.
ATCATCTTCCTTGTGCTACGGTACCCTTGTTCCCTTGTATCACATTCACTCCATGATTTAGATCTTTATCATTCCATTTATCAGAGTTTCTTCTCTCTTCTCTTCTCTTCTCCATGTTTGCCAAGTTCACTCTTTGTTCCTCCCCGCAAACCCTACTGTCTTGTTGGTACGTCATCTTTTGACATGGTATCAGAGCTGGATCTGTTCAAACAGTGGCAAAGATCCTCCACTCCAGTGACCGCAAAGATCGGTGGCGGGTTTAGCATCCATTTCTCTTTTTCTTGCGCTACATCAAAATCTCATTTTTGTAGGTTTAAGATGTTTTTAGCTTTCTGCCCATATCCCTTTCACGGAGGACATCGTAGTCTCAGCTATCCCTTGCTGTCATCTACAGTTTGGCGTCTGTTTCTAGCCTTCCAGCCGCAGTTTGCAGCTGTTTACAGCAGAGCGAGTGTTGTTGATCACTCTCCATTCAGAAAGTAATCTCGTTTTTGCAGATTTCAGGTATTTCAGCTTGTTGCCCACACTCTAGATGCGGAGGACATGGTGGTCCAAGCTGGTCATTGCTGTCTATTACAGTTTGGTGCATGTTTTCAGCCTACTACACATTGTTCGGAGCTGATTTCAGCATACTGATTGCTATTGCTAGTTTTTCTTGCGTTTTTAGTCTCTCTCTCTCTTGCACTATCGTCTACATCAGATCCAGTCTTCCTTGGCTGCGTTTTCTCACAAAGATCCTCCTCATCAGAGAAGACAAAGACCGGTGGCGGGTTCGGCATCAACATTTGATTTCTCTATCATTTCTGCTGCGCATTGGGAGATATCCTCTCTCTCCCTCCCACCCTTCCTTCTCCAGTTTGCCAGACTGTACCATGGTGTCTCCATCGACAGATTGTCCTTCTACTAGGTGCTACTACTGCGGGACGAACGGTCATCCCACCGAAGATTGCCGACTTCGATCTTTGCTTCCCATCCCTCCGGAGTATATGCGTCTTCCACCAAGCACCCCTTGTGCCACCTCTCCTTTCTGGGCCACAAAGATCGTTTTGTATCTGCTATCAGAGTATTATGCTCGAGGCAATAAACTGCACCCGATGCGCATTAAGTCCTTTCGAGCACACAGAGGCTCTAAGACCTTCCAAGGTGATAAGCTCTCCTGGAGACCATCCCATTGTGTGGCGGTTTCCCCCTCCACTTTGGGTACAATGGCTTCACGGCCCACATCTCCTCCATAGTCCACTCTCTTGAGAGCTCGTGATTGTTCCCCACCCTTGGCTCATCTTGAGCCTCCTTCTTCCCCACCCTCTTCCACTTAGGTTCGAGAGGCAACTTCTGGGTGCTTTCTGGCTTTTTCTTCCGAGCCCCAAATACCTTCTTCGGCACAACCGGTGGCACTTCCTTCGTCATCAGATGCTTTGTAGTTCGTAAGCCATGAGTGGTTGGATTCCCTTTCTCTTTCAGACTGGGATTCAGAGGGGGATTTTCTTACTTTGCCATCAGAGGGGGCTTCCAGTTCTTCTTCGGCTTCACAGGAGGCTTCTACTTCTACTCCTTCCAATTCAGAGAGGGACCCTATGTGCCACGAAGTTTTTCACACACCACCACCTTTCACTTTCGAGGAGTGGCTCTTCTTTGAGCAGTTGTTTTCTCTACTCATACCCAGGATCTAGAGGATCTACTTAGATTGGAGCCCTTGGGTCTTCAGCAACGACTTGGTGGCTAGGCCTTCGTATTTCTTCTAGCATGGAGTCACATAGCTAGTAGCTTCTCTCCCGAGGTTGAGTTTCGGGTTCTACAGCTCATCCTGTCTCCTAATTATCTTCAAATGTCTCCTTTTAGGTGCTATTCTCAGATTACAGGGTGGATCTTCTTCGTCCCTTGGTCAGCATGGGGCCACCTCCCGAGATCGAGTACATGCATATCCTAATGGTTCGTGGCACCACACAAAGTCCGACATTCCTCCTATGCATTGCATGTTTTCATCCTCTTTGTACTAGGGCGCTTGAGCAAGTGAACAATTTTCCCACGAGGGAGATTGTCCAAGTGACACCTGCTGCATGAACATTCTTCAGCATGTAGCATTCCATCTCCACCTCACTCTTCTCTTCTTCCCCTTTTTGGGCCTGAGAGGGGGTGTTGAGAAACCCTTCACCCTTCACCCTTCACGGGCAGTTTGCGTTTTTGCGTTTAGGGTTTGCAGCCCCAAAAAGGGGCGCCACTCTAGATTGCCTGACTGTGCCTATTTATAGGCCACTCTCTCATTCATTCCTTATGGTTGATTTATTCAGTCCGTCACCTCTTCTCTCCAGCCTCTCCACTACCCTCACACCCCTTCTGGAGAACATTGTGGTTCGTGGTTCATGGCTGTCTTTATCATCTTCCTTGTGCTACGACACCCTTGTTCCCTTGTATCACATTCACTCCATGATTCAGATCTTCATCATTCCATTCATCAGAGTTTCTTCTCTCTTCTCTTCTCTTCTCCATGTTTGCTGAGTTCACTCTGTGTTCCTCCCCGCAAACCCTACTGTCTCGCTGGTATGTCATCTTTTGATAGTTGGATCTTTAAATCCACCATGATTTATCAATGACCCTAGTGACATTTCTATTGTGCAATCCCACTTTGAATGTAGGTCCTATCTTATTAGTGTAATGAAGGCTATGACCTGAAGTGTCCATTCAAAATGGATCTATCAGAAAAGAGCTTGAAGCATGAGAGATAGTCAGAGGGATCTTTACACAAGCCTCCAACTGAGCAATGGATCTATATTGTATGCTATGGAAAGGGAAAATGAGATGACCGGAAAAATTATTTACTTTTTCCTAAATGTGGTAGTTGTCTGATGATCAACCGATGAGGTCTCTTCTTTTTAGGTTTTCTTTATTATATTAGAAAATGTGCAAACAAAATGCCAACCAAGAGGTGGTTGTCATTAGGGAGCTGTGGTATTGTTTTAACATTTGTGACATCTATATCATTGAGAGGGAGGAAACATGAGAACATGAGAGAGCATGTGGATTTTCAGGGCCATGGATTTTCTTGTAGCATTATTTCAAAATTTGTTGGAACATCCAGAGTGGACCATGAGTCAGGTTGCCAATGAGGCTTATCGTTTGACTCTGAAAAAGTGGCATGGATGGATTGCAAGCAGTGCCTTCGTGGTAAGTCGATGGTATAACTTTGATTACTTTTCAGTTACTTTTGTGTGAAGTACCTCAACTGTAGGAAATACTTAATGGGGGCCTTTGCAGGTAGCTTTAAAGCTGATACCAGATAGGAGCAAATTCATGGCAGTCCTTGGAGGGGGAGATTTGCTGGAAGCTGACATTAAGATCTTTGTTGCGACCTTTTCCCCACTTTTGGAGGAGAATCATGAGTTTCTGGTGAGCTATGATGGCTATATATTTCAGCTTGAAGTAATGGGTGATTCTGTATTGTTGTGGACTGATGAAAATGAATTCTACTTCACAGAAAAGTGTCGGACTTGAGGATATGAAAGCAAGCTAAATGTTGGAAACATACTGAAGAGAAAAATATATTGTCAGATGGCCAGAAAGTTATAATTTGGACTCTGTCAGGACTTCACAATGAACCTTTAATTCCGTAAAAGAGAGTTATAGTTACTGGTGTTTAAACAGGCACCACTTCTGGCTAATGTTATTACATATTGTGTTTATTTGTGAAACAAAGTTGCTGAAGCTTCTACAGGGGTTAAACCTAAGATGTCTCGTTTTGATATAGTATGCTTGCAAGATTCCATTGTTGCCTTTTGATCTTTAACTTGTCATGTATGGTGTTACCAATCAGTAATTGTACCTGTTTAGGGTCTTCTGGGTAGTAAGCAGGCACTCAACAAGGTCCCTTCCGCACGGGATATTGCATGTTTATAGTCAGAGTTTTTGTTGAATGCTATGTTATCTTACTAACAGTGCCAATCAAGTACATTTGAAAACTCCTATGTTTTCTGTGTGCTGTAATTGGACATATATATGGTACACATGCTTGGGTGAAGGGTCTTTTCTTTATTAGTAGCAATTATGAATAGCAAACATACCATCCATTATGACTGCAAACATCAAAAACTACATTCTTGAGTGGTAACATCTTCCTTCAAATTATGGTTGAGTACAGAACATGACTCAAAGCTGATTCTGAAGATGCAAACATAAGTCTATCAAATGATATACAAGAATAAAATAGTGTTTAACTCCAAGTTCTTTGCATTAGCTTGAAGCATACATTACAATATATAAAGGTATAGTACACCCTGAGCTGGCTGCCCGTGATTCAGGTATTACCGTCTAATTTAATTTACAGTTGACACAATGAGTTGCACTATGATGGAGTTTAAAGCATTATCATTTGATATATGTTGAAACTGGATCCCATTCATATGTGAACTACATGTAAGCAAGGGAGTATCTTGATTCTACAGCTGATTCAGATATTACCCTCTTAATTTAATTTACAGTTGACATGATGAGTTGCACTATGATGGGGTTTTAAAGCATTATCATTTGATGTGCGTTGAAACTTGATCCTATTCATACGTGAAAATACATGTAAGCAAGTGAGTCTCTTGATTCAAGGCTAGAGAGATTTGCTTTGCATATGGAGCTCAGTTTCATCTGAACTGAACAGAACTTGCGGTCAGCACCAAGTCTTGTGAGGAAGGAAGAAATGATGTAGGATTGGAGAGCTGGAAAATTTGGGATCTACATCACTGAAAATTTCTTTCAGCCTTCTAAGAACTCTTATTTAATCCTTAAACCCAAGCAACTGGTACGATACTAGTTGGTTGTTGTACATTGTTAAATTATTGTTGGGTCTGTTTCCTGAAAAGGCCATCATGGACAAAGTAGACAATATGGGAGATTGGAGAATACAGAGATTTACAGAGTAATACTTGTGGTCCATCGCAAAATCGGTGGGTGATTAAAAGGCCATCATGGTCTAAGTAGATGATATGGGAGATCAAAACGTATGGAGATTTACTATTTGAACGAAGGAGTGGTACTTGAGATGATGCGAGAGGTTAAAGAATATGGAGATTTAACTATTTGACCAAATGAGTGGCACTTGAGACACTTGCTTTATGTCATCATTGAGGAAAGGATCCTTGCTAAAATTAGAGATTAAGACATGTGGGCTACTATTATGCTATCCAACATTCTCAAATGTTGTAGGAGAGGGATCACATAGGTTATCTATGTGCACTTCCCAATGACTCTGCATCTCGTAATATTTACATCTTCACTAAAAAAGAAACAACATATTGTGTATAGTTGCAATTATCTTTAACAATTTCATGTGGTTTAGCCAAGCATTGCTAATATGCAGAAATCTAGTCACATCTTCAATCCTTGTTATGGTTTCCTCTCTGAGGTATGCCCATTATTGGCATGGTAGTGGTGACTCACAAGTACACTGTACAAACGCCACACTAAAAGTAAATAACATGTCACACGAGTAGTAGAAAGAAACTACAATTTTATAGGCATACCTATCAATGCACAATCTCGTTGCTTATAGGAATTCCTCTCGTCTCTCACATGATATGCAATTGATTTAGCATGTATACAACCCACTAATAAAAACCTAGTTCAATTTTGTGCATTCTACATATAAATGTATTTTGTAATTAAGATTTTCTTTTGGAAGATAGTTGCATAAAGTTACAATAGTTTACATTACCCTTCATGCTCCATTGTTCTACATGGACATACAAATATTGTTAGTCCTCTAATACTTATAATATGAATGATATTAAACTCATCATTCTTAAGAAACTTGAGACAATGGTGGGAATAGTAAATGTGCTTTAAAAGCATAGCCATAGCATTTTTGGTAAAACTTTGTCAACATTAGTTTTGAATGCACTACATAGCGTTTCTCAAATATTAGATTAGAGATATACCCAAATCAACATGAGCAAAAGAAAAGCAATGTTGAATATTGAAATAACTTAATGAGAAAGCAAGAATGCATGAACTCAAAGATTGAGATAATGGGCTATGGAGAAAGCATGTGATATAGTGTTTATAAATCACACCTAGACATTGGAGAACACTAAAGTGCTCCCTCTCTCCAACAAGACACATGCATGCTTTAGATGATGTGATGGAGGAGGAGGATGAAGCACTATATTAGCAAAAGAGATCCAAGAATGGCATGAGGTTGGCCAACTAAAAGAGAGTTAAATGGCTTAGCCAGTCTAAACTAGGTTGCCCATGGTGAGAATTGTGTTGTTGAAGTTGGCTTCCATGCCCACCTAGGTGCTCACTAGAGTGCCCATAAACACAATTTCAAGAACCCATTATATATGCAATGCTAACACCCTCTCTTAGATCATGAGTTACAATGAAATATACAACGATGGGGGAATAACAAGCCCCTAGGGACCATCACCATGTCCTATACTATAGTAATGATCTACTATAAACTTATACCACCATAGTACATCCAACAATTTGAAAAAGAGAGGACCATGGTGATCCAAGTAGTGGGTGATCCAAGTACCAATCCTTGACTAGAGAGAGTAGAACTTGTTAAATCTTGATGCCTATCATGAACCAACTCTATAAAAGCACATCATGACCATGGATTCTCTGCCTTTGGCCAAACCACCAAAGTGTCCCCACATGTGGGAAGAGACTAGGACGAAAGGCCACTCTGTATTTAACTTCCCATCATGAGCATGAAGGTAAACCTAATTCAAGATCTGAACTTGCTAAACTTTATTGACATGTACAGAAATGCCACGCTTAGGGTTTGCTAAAGTTGAATATGGATGAGACCTTCATGCCCCATCCCCACCATCCTCTCACACTCCCTCTCTAGCATGGTCATGAAGGATGTTGGAACCATTAGGTCTAGAAGACTAATTCCAAGGTCACTGCAGCCTTGGCCACACAACATGAATCTATGTCATAAAAATTTGAGGAGGATGAAGAGTCAATGGAAGCCTTATCCTTTGTCTCCTTTTGCTTTTGTAAAGGTACTAACTTCTTGTAGTCCTTGCCGAGATGCCCCTTCTTTCCATATGAGTAGTATTGTCCCTTTTCCTCCTCCTCCTCCTCCTCCTCCTCCTCTTCTTCTTTGCATCACCCTCTTTGAAGTCATTGGCAATCTCCTATCTAACTCGAGTGCACATTCGTACTCCAATAACATAGAATTCATATGATGTTAAAAATTTTCTCGATCCATGGAGTTTGCTATCATAAGGCATTCACCACATTATCAAAGAGTTAGTTTAGAGAGAATAGTTGCCACCAAGTGAGCTAGGATCACTAAATGTTGTGGAGTTAATCATGGATATCAGTCAATCAAAGGATGAATGATTGTATTATATCGATATACTTGAATCAACTTATTTGTAAAATTGACTATAAAGGGTGATGACCCAATGGTCTTGGAAATAGGTTGGAGCTTCAACCGCACCTTGAAAGATGCCCTACAAGAGGTGATTGCTAGTAGGAATTCCTTTGAGATGCACTAAAGAATTGCCAAATATACTTTGGCATCATTTATATCCCAATCTTGAAAGGTAAGAAGGATCGAAGCTTGCACGCGAGAGCTATGGCGGGAGAGCAAGAGCAAGAAAGAGAGAGACAAGAAATGGGAACTCCAACAGTCACAATGTGTGACCGGGCCTTCCTTTATTCAAATTGTCACTAAAATAATAAAGAATAAAGTGACGGTGATAGGCGCCTGCTACCTGTAATGTATAGTGGCGGTTGACTGTCAGTGTAGTAATACCCGGGTGGCTAGGCAAAGGAGCCTTTACCCCCAACAACCTCCCACTTAAAGGCGAATCTGCCCTAGTGAGGAGTGAAAATAAACAAGAAAAAAGACAGTACAACATGTACACATGTACAACAGGATAAGGAAAGACATCATCTCATCCCACGCCCATCAACCTCCTGAGGAAGGCAAAGTGCTCTGTAGAGAGGCTTTTTGTGAGCAGATTTGCAGGATTCTGGTTAGTCAAGATCTTGACAAGGTCAACAGACTTGTCCTCAACGACCCCACGTATGAAGTGATACCTCACCTCAATGTGTTTCGTCTTCGCATGGAAGACCGGATTCTTGGCTAATTGAATATCACTCATAGAATCTGAATGCAGTGTAGGGATGGCATCAATACCAAGGTCAGCAACTAAACGACCCAACCAAATGGCCTCCTTGCAAGCCTTAGTGACTGCAACATACTCGGCCTTTGTATTAGAAAGGGCCGTGCATTTCTGCACCTTGGACATCCAAGAAACAGCACCTCCAGCATAGGTGAATACATAGCCAGAAGTGGACTTCCTACTATCTGCATGTCCTGCCTAATCAGAGTCAGTGTACCCCACGACTCTTGTATCCTGGCTGCCATAGCATATGCACATATCTACAGTGCCCTTCAGGTACCTCATGATACCCTTCACGACATCCCAATGCTTCTTGCCAGGTGTAGCCATATAGCGTGCCACAACACCAACTGCAAATGCAATATCTGGACGAGTGACTATCATGGTACACATAAGACTGCCCATTGTGGATGCATATGGAATCTTGGCCATCTCGGCCCTCTGCTCATCTATATGCGGACAATCAGCCTATGATACATTCACATAAGAAGGCAATGGATAGCCAATAGGCTTTACGTCCTGCATGCGAAAGCGCTCAAGGACTTTATGAATGTACTCCCCCTGTGACAAGTAGAGGAGTCCCTAATGCCTGTCGCGTCTAATGCGCATACCAAGTATGTGAGAGGCCTGTCCCAGATCTTTCATCTCAAAGCTCTTCTTGAGCTGAGCCTTAAAAGCATCTAGCTCATCATGAGCTTTCCCTAATATCAGCATATCATTCATATAGAGCACCAAAATCAATAAAGAACCATCAAGGGCTTTCTTCGTGTAAAGACACAGATCCATAGCACTCATGCTGTAGCCCTGTGACTGGATGAAGGTATCAAACTTATGATACCACTCCCTAGGTGCCTTTTTCAAGCCATAAAGACCTTTCTTCAATTTGCACACTAGGCGCTCCCTGCCAGGTTCTGCAAAGCCCTTAGGCTGCTCCATATAAATCTCATCATGCAAGTCCCCATGTAAGAAAGCCGTCTTGACATCCATTTGGTATAAATCCAAGTTAAACTGAGCAACCAAAGCCAAGACTAAGCACAGTGTGGTCATCTTAACCACAGAAGAAAAGACCTCATTAAAGTCCACACCATGCTCCTACTTAAAACCCTTTGCTACCAATCTAGCCTTGTATGCCAGCTTGGGGTATCCAAGGGTACTTTTCAGCTTGTACACCCACTTGCATGGCAAATCCTTCTTGCCCTTAGGCAAGGAAACCAAATCCCAAGTCTCATTCTTATGCAAGGATTCTATCTCAGACTGCATAGCCCTCTCCCAGGAGTGACTGTCACCCCTGCGCATAGCCTCATCATAAGTGAAAGGCTCTCCTACATCTGTAACCAAGACATAATGCATCGAGGGCTAAAATCTATCAGGTGGACATCTGTCTCTAGCAGACCATCTCACGGCAGGCTCTGTTGCCTGCCCAGCTGCCTGTCCAACACCCTGACCATGAGCATCTACCGCAGCTATAGGCTGTCCAACTGGCTGTGTGGGAGCTCTCGGCTCCTCCTGAAATATGACCCTGTGGATCTCAACAACTCTCTCAGGCTGCCTATGCATCTTGTCTTTATGGAAGATTACATCATGACTGCGGATGACTTTCCGCGCCTGCGGATCCCAAAGACGGTAACTCATCTCACCTGCATCCCCATAGCCAAGAAAAATGCATTTGACACTCTTAGGATCCAACTTACTTCTCTTGTCCCTGGGCACATGGCAGAGAAGCTTCAAAAGTTTCGAAGCTTACTTGGAGTTGCAGAGATAGAGTTGAGCTTGAGGGGGAGTGTTGAGATAGCAAGCTCAACATGTGCGGACATTGATGATGGACCGCCTGGCTAGATGGGTCCGCATGTCTACACTTAGGACGTTGGTGGTCATTATGATACTCACATGGCCACTGACTTATCAGTTATTATATTTAGTTTGTTACATCTACCTACAGCTAGCAGAGACATAGCGCCAGTCGATTAGTGTAGTCGGTTATGCACTATTTGACTTAGTAGGCCACTTTTCTTTATGTTGTATCTTATCTATACTTTGTGTACATTGTATAGTGTGTGGAAGAAGAAGAAGAAACCAACAAGAAAACGTTTTGGCCTCCATCTCTCTTCTTGTGTTCTTGAGTGAGCTTCCTCTTGTGTATACAGTGTGTGTTTGGCGCAGCAGCTCAAGAAAGTCTACCCACCACGCGATTCTTGACAAAGGATGGATCAAGCAAGCCTAGGTCCAAATGCCCATAGCTCTTAGTGAGTAGGGTGAACATGGCATCCAAGCACTTAATGCAGGTGATCATGTTTTGGCATCCAATACCCATTTGAGCACCCAAATACCCATAGCTCTTAGTGAGCAGGGTGCCAAACACCCACATACCCACGAAACCTCAACACCAACAAAAACATGCCTTGCCAAAACATGCCTCTTAGTGAGCGATTTGGTGATCAAGCAAGCCTAGGTCCAAATGCCCATAGCTCTTAGTGAGTAGGGTGATCAAATGGGTGCCAAAATCCTTGAATACCACGTCTTGGATGTTTTGGCACCCATTTGAACTGGTATTCAAGGGTTTTAGCTTTGTGGTTGGCTTTTTGCTGGTGTTGAGGTTTTGTGGGTGGTGATGAATAACAACCCCCCTCCCTTAGCCTCGATGGTGGGTTTCTCTATCGGTGGCTTTCCAGACTGTGATGGAGTCACATTGTCCTTACTGAAATTCATAACTGCCAATGCAAGGTGAATGCATTGCGAGTAATAGTCGACATTGCAATGTGCTTGCTTCTTGAATGTATGTCCTAGCAGTGATTCCTTAGTAGCAATCTTAGTGTTTGGCATCGCATAGAAGGTCACAAGTAGGCTTTCAATCTCGATAGAGACCGTTATTTTGCACTTCTCGAGCAGTGAGTAGGATCATTCTCCAAATGTATCGAGTTTGGTGTTGGTGGGATGTAGTTTTTTTGGTTAACCAATGAGGCTCCCTTGTCAATGAGTGTGCCAAAGATGTGAGTCTTGTGGGTAATCATTGACAGGTGTAGGTAGGTGGGTGGTGCCACCAGTTCCTCATCTTCATCATCAATTTTCATGATGGTGGCCACTCGTACCTTGATAGGGTTGGATTGTCTATGAGAGTTCCTTCCCATCATGCAAATTGGTACTAGGAGCATGTCACTAGGCTCGCCCATTGCCTTAGTGGCTTGTTCATACTTCTTACTATTCAAGAATGATAGATCAATCATGGCTAGCACATGCATCCAATCTCGCTCATCCTCAGGACAAGGGATATACTTGATGAGTGGCTTGTATGATTTTCTAATTTGTGTATCACCCTTCAGCATGGTGGAGATGGCATCCATGTCGACTAGTGTGGTCTTCCATGTATCCATTTCTACTTTTACTGCCTCCATTTGATTGCTTAAGAAGATTAGAATTTTACCCCAATCTTCTATGATCCGTGCATTGCGCATCTAGGGCTGGCCTAACAAGGTGTCATAGTTTACTCCCTTCATGACTATAAAGTCAACAAAGAATTGGATCCCTATGATCTTCAATGGACAATTCTTTAATACTCCAAATGGCTGCACTTTCATTCTATTCGCTAGGCTGACATTGAACCAAGCATTCTCAACAGGTGGATTACCCCAGTCCTAGATCATTGCATGGCTTAGCACACTAACTCATGCTCCTGTATCCGCAATTCCCTTCCTCGTGGTGTCTTCTAGGACGGTAAGACTGCATATGTTTTGGTGCCTTCCCAAAAACCATTGACGTGCAAGGACTTTGGCACTGATGAGTACAACATCAAACTGGGTATCTAAGTTACTGCATCATGATCGTGTAGATCAACTATCCCTTGCTCCATTGGTCCTTCAACCCATTACTTCAATTTTTCCCATAGTGTTGGATGTTGCCTAAACAGATCTCCTAGGCTTAGAGTCACCGGGGTGGTTACCAGCATGATGAGGAGGTCGTTGGCTACTTGCCTCTCTCCTAACTTTGTGTTTCTTGACCAATGGCCCTAACTAGTTTGTTGGCACATAGTGTGTAGGCTCTATTTAAGCAGCACTACTTGTGGTACGACTACATCTCTCAACTTTGGCCGTGGAGGCAAGTCTAGCATGCTTATGCTTTGAGAGATCATCGATCTCATCTTCCTATATAGGCTCAGCATCCTTAAGGTGCTCTTGGGCCTCTTTCACCCACTCCTTAATCTTTTTTATGGCCTCGAGTTGGCACTTCAAGTTGGGGTACTCCCCAACCTTTGCACTCCCCTTCTCAACCATCTTCGGAGCAAACATTTCTACTTCTGCATCCATTACTATTTTTCTAGCAAATAGCATCATGGCATCCTCGATTTTTAGCATGACCTTGCGTCAACTTTCTTTCTCCTTTGCCTACGACTCTTCTTTCTAATTGAGGCTACATCTAAGTTGCTAGGTCCATGCAGTGATATGCCAGCCTACTTTGTTTACACACGGGTCATGACATGCAATGGGATGGGTGTGGCCTCTCCGTTAAATGTCTTGACTCCAAATAGTCCCAATGCTATAGATGGCTCATTTGCTGCATTAGAGGGTGGCCTTCTTCTAGGGCATTTGGCAAAGAGGTGAGTGATTCCACACTCTGTGCATCTAAGATTGACATTTTTTTGATTATCCTGCTACTGTTTGGGGCAGAGTGAGGAGATGTGTCCAAGGTGACTACAATTCCAACAAGAAATTGGCTCTTGGGTTTGCCCCCCTAAGCCTCTACCTCTATCCCTTCCTAACACCATCACCATTACATGAGGTCGGTAATCCATAAGGATTTCATTGCCATCTTTGTCATATGGCATGTAGGGTTGCATGTAGTAAGGCTCTTTATCGTTTGGCTCCTCCATATAGTGGACTGGAGCATCACTCGGTGGATGGGTTACGTAGGGTCTAGGTATGCCTATGGGGTTTATCTCTATCCTAGGAATGGACGGTTTGGCATCATTAGGTGTTGGGAGAGCCAATGGGACTCCCCTTCCGAAGAAGTTATGTGGCCTATTTGCTAGGTAAGGCTATTCGTATGGTTGCGAGTACTGAAGTCTCCTCAGTAGCCTACAATGCAAGGTATCATGGCCGAACCTACCACAATTGGCACAAGGTCAAAACCTCAAGTCCTAGCACTTGGCTGGCAAGTGGTTTCTGCCACAATACATGCATTTCATGTGACGGCGTGTTGGTCGTCTCATCATTTCTTGTAATTTGGCTAGCTCCATCTTCATCTCCGCTAGCTCCTGACTTGCGTACATGCCCTTTCATTTATCCGAAGTATCTGGGTCTGATTTTTTGCTTGAAGTTGAAACTCTCTTAGAGTCTCTAGCGTTAGTCTCCTCTTGAGTCGAGCTCTTGGAGCTTCTCTCTTTGAGGTGGTTGTCCCTCTCTCTTTGAGCTAGTTATCCACTCTAATTCCCTTGAGGTGGTTGTCCCTCTCTCTTGGAGCTTCTCTCTTTGAGGTGGTTGTCCCTCTCTTTGAGCTAGTTGTCCACTCTAATTCCCTTGTCAAAGACCCTAGTAGCTAGCGCATCTCGCTGCAAGCTTGAATTGCCTGCCAAGGCCTTATAGAGTTCTTCACTCCGTATCCCATTGATGAAGACTATGGAGACCGCTCTTTTGGTGGGTTTCTCACCACTTGGGATTCTTTTGAAAAGACTCTGCATGTGGGTGACGTAGTCTAATGTCCTCCTTATCTTTCTGCTTGATGTTCATCAGCCGCACTAGAAGGTTATCGAAGTACCTAGGCTCAGAGAATCTCTTAATGAAGAGACTCTTGAGGTTGTTGAAGTTGATTCACTCAACATCGTCCAAACTCATGTACCAGGTCCTACCCTTATCTACTAAGCATAGACTGAAAGCTTGTGAGCGTAGAGTGAAATCGGTGAGGCCGTTGGCCTTGCAGACTTGCTCAAATTGCTCTACGAAGTTGTATAGGTCATCGTTTGGCTGGTACTTTTGTCTAGTTGCTTAGCCACGACAGGGATTCTTGATTGGCTCTTAGAGCCGTGGTTAACTCCTAAACCTGCAAGTAATGAGGTTGCCATTGTAGCGGCGCTTTGCTTTGCTAATGAGTTGTCTAGCAGTCGCTTCATAAGAAGCTCGCTCAATGTGAGATCGCCTTCCAATGCTCTTTTCCTCTCAGTGTCAGGGCCTATCCTATTTCTGCTTGCTAGGCCTACTCACTAAACCATGTGTATTTCTATATTCTGTCACAAGCTTCTAGCTTGCTGCTCTTGATTGTAGGCCACTATGCCCTGCAAAGCTTCCCGCACTAGTCTCCTCTCCTCTTCGAGATTCGCTATGATATCCTTGAATGTCCTACCATGGTGATTTGTGCGAGTCTGTAGATCGTTATTGGTGACTAGCCACTGGACTTCGCAAAACCTCCTAGGTCAAGCTCTTCACCACATTCGTGGTTAGTGCATGGTTTTTCCATGTTCTTAGTCTTGTGCTCCACCAGGTTTTCGATGAGATTGATCAAGTCAGGTAGATCCACTCCTCCAATGGTGTTAGTCCTTGCTTGGTCCTATGCTTGGGGTTCTCAATCACCCGACTACATTTCAAGGCCTTCTCCTACTAGTGGGTTCATTTTGATGGTTAGTGAGTTCTTTATTATTTACAAACAATCCTCGACTTAAACTCACTAGGGGTGGGTGTGTGTGTGTGTGTGTGGGTGTGTGTGCACGTGCGCATGCGCACGCGCGTGTGTGTGTTCTCTTTCATGCACCATGTGAAATTAGGCTTTTGACTTTTCTTAAGTGCACTTCAAGTGCTAAAACACAATGTGGGTGCAAATACAAAATGATAATCGCAGCTCTCACACTCTCATCTACGTACTCGGACTAATGGGACTCTAGGCTTGATTCCTTGCCATTTCTTCTAGTCCCTAGGGTATGTGCTACATCGTTCAATCTACTCAGGGTCAAATGGGGTTTGCTAGTTAGCATGCATCTCTAACTATGCCAAATATGTTGATATGATTAGCAGCATTGTGCCTGGACATTTGGCCATGATTTCTAGGGTCAAATGTTCCTATAAGTCTTTTGATGATTTCTCTTGTTGTGGGTCGTACTCTCTGTCATATCGGATGCGCTAAATTTGCTAATTCTAATGTGTCAAAATCTAGTCCAATTCTGCAGTGTTCGATTTCAAGAATCGGACGCAATTTGATAAGTGTCCAATTCTAAGATGTATGATTCTAAATGGTATGGGATGTCTAACTCTAGGAATCGGATAGGGTGTGTCCGATTGGACAAGTTAGGTTGGTTTGATTTGAGAGTGTCCGATTTCCAAAATCGGACAAGGTGGTCCGAGAGTCTGATTTTCAAAATTGAACGAGGTCAAAAGTCCGAGTGTCCAATCCTCAAGATCAGATGCGTGGTAGTGATCTGATTGTTGGGGTGTCTGAGTATGGTGTGTCAGAGTGTTTGAGTTTGATTTCACTAAGTCGGATCGGACTGTTTGGTTGGTCTGAGTGTTGGCCGTCCGATTTCAAAATCGGACGGATGTAGGGTGTCCAAGCATTCAATTCTGGGAATCAGTCATCTGCAGATTATGCTCGATTCTGTTGACACATAATTAGTGGCAACAAAAATTGCTTTGCACAAATGATTTTTGGCCATGCATGCTAGTGAGATTCACCAAAATCCAAGGTTAGATGCACATAAAGGTTTCTACACACTTGATCCAAGCAAAAAACTCTTATGGCCTTCGATCAATTCACCAAAAGCATCAAGTCTTGCACAAGCTGTCAAGCTCTCTCTCTCTCTCTCTCTCTCTCTCTCTCTCTCTCTATCTCTCTCTCTCTCTCTCTCTCTCTCTCTCTCTACTACTGTAGAACTTGAAAATGGGGTCTCCCTTTGCCTCCTAGGGTATTAAACACTTGTTGGACTCAGTCTTAATCTTCCTAATCACTCCTCGTGCAATTCTAACATGTCTAACCACTCCTTTTTCCCATTTTTCTCCGTGTTTATGCCCTATTTGGGCCTATTTAATAGCAAAAACCCTAAAGCTTTTTCCTTCAATTTCTTGGTCTCCTAACCTACTCTAAATGCTAAAAAAACCAGGAGAAAAATACTTAAATGATTCCTCCTACTTACTAATCATCAAAAAACTAAAATACTTGTTGCCAAGATTAAAAACCCAAAACCTCCTATCTCAAGCTCTAGTTCAGGGATGAAACCCTTACTTCGTCACTCGATTTGAGGTGTATAAGTGCTCAAGCTTGAGTCCCTTGGTCCCGAATGGAACCAAAATGTAGAGGGAGCTCACGCTAAACCGCCAAGACCTACAAATTGCTTATTGTTTCAAGCATTTCAAGCGAACACCTATGGCTGTCTCTCACCTAGATGATGCACCTTCGATCCTACTAGGGTGTAGTGAGCTTACCTTGATGCCCAAACAAGTTGCCTCCTTCCTCAAGCACACAGGTAGCTCCATGATTTGTGATGCAAGCTCAAGCAACCTCAAGCCTCCACCTTCAAGCTCCATCCTCCATAGCTGTGCACAAGATAAGAGAAGAGAAGAGAAGAGAAGAAGAGGGGAGATGATGGAGAGCTTCTTCTCCTTGATCCCTCACCCTCAGACACTCACTCCCTCACACTGTCACGGCTTTCAAGCACACATAAGCAAGCAAGAAGGAGAGAAGAAGATGAGTCCACTTTGCTATACACCAAAAAATGAGAACCCCATTCATTTTTTAATTTTATATACAAAACCCTAAATCCCTTTTGGGCGGTCATTCCCTTGTCCCCTTTTTTACATGGTCAAGCATGGCCTAGTTAGGCCCTTTTTCCCATTGTCTTCCTATCTTCCTAGCTTCCTTCCTATGTGTTGGGGGTAAAGGCACCTCCGTTTAGCCGCCCGTGTATTACTACACTAACAATCACTGCCACTGCACATTGCAGGTGGTGGGCGTCCATCACCGTCACTTTATTCTTTATTCTTGTAGTGACAATTTGAATAAAGGAAGGACCGGTCACACATTGTGACTGTTGGAGTTCCCATCTCTTGCCTTTCTCTTTCTTGCTCTTGCTCTCTCGCCATAGCTCTCGAGTGCAAGCTTCGATCCTTCTCACCTTTCAACTGGTATCAGAGCTTGGCTTTCCGACTCTTGAGCTTGGTTCATGGCATTTTCAGCTTCCTATCGACTCCCCACTCACATTGGGTCTCCTTCCTGACAGCCATATCTAACTCCTTCAAAATCCCATCACTCCCCGGCTTCCCGAGCACCTTCCCGGCCCCTTTGGGCACCCTCAAGGCATTCACACAGAGGTATCACTTCACTCTTTACAGGGTTTACCTCAGTTTTCAATCCTCTTGAAACAGGGTAGCCATTACACTCCCAGCTCTCATTTCATATGTGGGCTGCTCTCCCCTTGTTTGCTGAAGCTTGTTTGAGGCCTTCCTTGGCTTTAACTGGACCCCTCCAAAGCTTGGCCACCATTTTTTGCAGCCCCACGACCAGCATTTACAGTTAGTGCAATCACAAAGCCCTTCCATATGTGTCTTCAACATTGACAGTCATAACAATAGCTCTCCCCCTCCATTGGCACTTGGAAAGGCTCCATTTCGGGCATATGAACATGCTTTGATGCTTGGTTTTGATGGTTGATGTGTTGGCATAGCATTTGGACTGATTTAACATTGTTTTGGGATTGTCATAACAGTCCACAGGCTTTAGGATGACTTTCTCATCCTGCTAGTGAGATTGTGATAGTCTAATTGTTCAAGGTTCAATGTGTGCATAGATTAGATAGTTCATCTAACAATTATATCACAGAAGCCAACCTTTCTAACATTATGTATAGAAATTTACCATTTTTTGTGTAGAAAAATGTCACGTATGTATGCATTTTCATAAATTATATCTCACACACATGTGCATGCACACACATGCATGAACACACACACACACACACACACACACACACACACACACACACACACACACACACACACACACACACACACACACACACACACACACACACACACACACACACACACACACACACACACACACACACACACACACACACACACACACACACACACACACACACACACACACACACACACACACACACACACACACACACACACACACACATGCATGCATGCATACATGCATGCACACACCTGCTCTCTCTCTTTTACAGATGCAAATTGAGTTTACACTACACATGCTTCTAGTACTACACACAACTCATTCTATGTTAAATCAAAGAGGCTCTTGAAATTCTATAAGGTGGTGGATGAAAATTACAATCTCAACTTTTACTAAGTTCATGTGTAAGCACATCCTAGGTCCTCCACCAAAAGGCATAAAAGTGTATGGCTTAGCTGACTTTTACATGTATGCCATATTATCAATCAAACATGATAGTCCAAACATGTTTTTGATATGTTTCCAATGTACCTAAGTGGCTTACATCAAATAAAATGGTTGAAATTGATGTGGATCATCAAAATTGGTAGCATTGAAATGTGGGCCTTGGGTGTCTACAACCACTTTCCAACTTTCTCCATTATCTTCCCTAAGCATTTCAAGAAATTTATCAAAATATGGGTATGAGTTGAAACTCTATGTTTTTTGTAGATTTTAGAAATGTTTAAAATTCTTTGTTTTTGTTTTAATAAAAAAAATTTGGTTGTCAATGCAATGCTTAAAAGAATAGACATAACCACTTTCTTTGAAGGTCTCACAAGAAAGCATGTTATATACCATTCAATTCAAAGTCTTGAAGAGCACTTCGAGGTAGAAATCGAGCAATGTTTGCAACTCTAAGTGTCCCACTGAGTGAATTGTACAAATTTGCATCCATTTTTATGAGTTTTGATGCTATTATTTTTCTTGTCAAAGGCTTAATGTTTTGTATGCAATTGATAAATCCAAATGTGTATACGTGTGTCCATGCATGTGTGTGTGCATGCACACACACATGGGAGCATTTTGGGTGCAATTTTGTTGTAATATTTCCAAAGAGTATTTGTTTACCACCTTGTTAGTGTATGTCATGATATTCACATCCTCCCATGTAAGGTATCTATCATAACCTTTTTTAATCTTTATGTTTGCATGCTCTATCTGAAAAGCATTGAATAGAAGCTAGATAATAGTTGCCTTGAGATTATAAGCTTATAACTATTAGCTATATGCATGCTACTCTTTTAGTAGCACTGAAGAATTGCTATTTTCTTATTGGGTCACTTCATGTCCATAGTTTTAATGACTGTGACTTAGTAATCATGCGATGAATGCATGCATACAAAGCATGCATGACCTAGGATACTTCCATGTGGGGTGTGTTGCATAGAGATATTTATATATATAATCGATATGTTGCACAAAAAAGCTCGAAAAAAAAGGATTGATTACAAAAGAATGAAAACGAAAGCTTGCAAAAATAAAGCCTGTGATACCTTCACATAAGAAGGCAATGGACAGCCAATAGGCTTTACGTCCTGCATGCTGAAGCACTCAAGGACTTTATGAATGTACTCCCTCTATGACAAGTAGAGGAGTCCTTGATGCCTGTCACGTCTAATGCACATAGCAAGTATGTGAGCGACCTGTCCCAAATCTTTCATCTCAAAGCTCTTCTTGAGCTGAGCCTTAAGAGCATCTAGCTCATCATGAGCTTTCCCTGCTATCAGCATATCAACCACATAGAGTACCAAAATCAATAAAGAACCATCACGGGCTTTCTTCGTGTAAAGACATAGATCCATAGCACTCCTGATGTAGCCCTGTGAGTGCATAAAGGCATCAAACTTATGATACCACTCCCTAGGTGCCTGCTTCAAGCCATAAAGACTTTTCTTCAATTTGCACACTAGGTGCTCCCTGCCAGGTTCTGCAAAGCCCTTAGGCTGCTCCAAATAAATCTCATCATGCAAGTCCCCATGTAAGAAAGCCGTCTTGACATCCTCTGGTATAAATCCAAGTCAAGCTGAGCAACCAAAGCCAAGACTAAGCGTAGGGTAGTCAACTTAACCATAGGAGAAAAGATCTCATCAAAGTCCACACCATGCTCTTGCTTAAAACCCTTTGCTACCAATCTAGCCTTGTATGCCAGCTTGGGGTGTCCAGGGGTACTTTTCAGCTTGTACACCCACTTGCAAGGCAAAGCCTGCTTGCCCTTAGGCAAGGAAAGAAAATCCCAAGTCTCATTCTTATGCAAGGAGTCTATCTCAGACTGCATAGCCCTCTCCCAGAGTGACTGTCACCCCTGCGCATAGCCTCATCATAAGTGAAAGGCTCTCCTGCATCATATGAGACTATGGGTGTGTGATGGAGGTGATTTGTTATTATATTGATGTTAAGTTTTTTCACATCAATATGAGAAATACATGACCTTGGAGAGGAGGCTATGATGGTACCTATCTGTTGTACTTCATGCCAATATAGTGGACTACATGTAAAAACTATCAACAAGCACCACTAATTTCTACTATTCCTTTTGTCTATCCATCTTTACAAGGATCGTGTCAAAGATGCATCTATAGAATGTAGAAATTTCACACCTATATGTGTAGTAGACAACCCTAACTTTTTAGGTGGTGGCATTCAATTTTTGCTAACTAATCCCCCCATCTTCAAGCTCATTTGTCAACCCTAGAAGCATTAGAAAAATTGCACCCCCCACAATTATTCCATTTTATTAGACATGCTGTACCACAATTGCTCTAGATTCCTAGTTGAATTCAAGTTCAAATCTAAGCATACATATAGCTAGTGAGGTATGTGGACAATCATCAACATGTGGCCAATGATTGGGGCTTCTATACGTGAATTTTCATATTGATACTATGAAGATTGATTCAAATCATGTGTTCTACTACTAGCTATAAGCTTGATTAGGAAACATGATTCCAACATTGTAATTATTTATAATCCCAGTCTACTTTGCTTCATTAGGTAAAAGTTCATTTTACTTGGATGCCATTAAAAGATATTCAATTCCAACTTGACACCTACCTTTGAGGTTGATATTATGATATCTTCTTGTGGGTCAAATGATGCAAAGATTCATGCAAATCTAGCAAGGTATGATTTCCTACCTTTTAGTGCATTAGAGTAGGTGGGGAAATATTTTTGTAGACACTAAATGAGTGGAGAGTTTATTGCATTGAGAGGACATGAAATTGATTATAGAGGAGGCCCAAAGAGGTTGTGCTTGACTCATTAGATAGTTAGTAAAATGCTTGGCAAAAGAGATCAAAAGTGACCAATAGAATCGGACTTGAACTAGACAATGGAAATTGATGCCAAATTTCCTCTTGTTTCAAAGAGGACACCCAAGGAAAGAAAAGAGTTAATTGGTGCATTTAACTACTTAGAAATAGGGCATAAAATATTTGAGGTCTTCGCATGCCAATTTTCCATCATCGCAAAGGTGCATCAAGTTGGTCTTCTCTCTCCACTGAGAAACTAAGAAGACCACCAAATAAAGCTTGGTTCATATCTTCTATGTCCATTTTACCTGTAGAACTCCATGTAGATGTGTTGCCATATGAGCAAAAAAGAAGCCTTCCTCCTGTACAAGGTCTTGACAAAGCCCATCCAGTTGCACATCCTATTGGCAGGCACTATTCGATCTATACATACAATGCATACCACCATCATGATGTGCTATATGAGGAGTTGAGTCTGATAGTTTAGCTTCTTGCATCATAACATCAATGGGACTAAGTCAATATAGCAATGACAACAATTAGGCCAAACTGAGCAAGTGAGGGACGTCCAATCACATATCCTATTGTCCAGGCACTATTCGAGCTATACATCTAGTGCATACCATCACGATGTGCTATATGAGGAGCCGAGTCTGATAGTTTAGCTTATTGCTTCAAAGCATCTATGGGACTAAGGCAATTATAGAAACGATAGGAGTTAGCCACAGCGAAGCAAGTGAGGAAACTATGTGATACAAGACAATTGATCATGGTGCTACATGTGTTGTCCTCCATGGAATTAGCTAGGGATTTCTCTATCTGGCACTGCGTATCCAACCGAATAGTCTTTTCATGGGCAGCCATGATATTTGGCTTGAGAGATTATAGTCAAGGTTGAGAAGTAGTAGAAGTGTATCACTCTATGGTTCATGGTGTTGTCCCAAACAAATACACTTATGTTAGTATGTTCAAAGCATTTTCAACTCTTTTGGACTTGCAAGAAACCTAGCATCTATTTGCTGATGTAGAGATGAAGGACCTTTCTGGTAATGTTTTTATTGAAAGTAGCTTAGTGATTGTTTATGCCAAATGTGGAAGCCTTGTGGAAGCTGAGGTAGTGTTTGTGACTATTTAGTGGAATAGAATGAGTTATCATGGAATGCAAGGATATTACCATATGTCGAACATGATGAAGAAGTGAAGGCTTGTCTATTATTTAGACAAATGTAAGGCGAGGTGATGGATTTGGATAAGCAAACCTTTTCGATGACAATTCAAGCATGTGGTACTCTTGCAAAGAAGGCTCAAAGTTCCATCCGTGAGGACCAATTGGTTGATAATGGCACTACTAGATGGTGGTGTTGATCCACTAGTTTGGTTGGTTTGAGAAGGACTTGACCACCACTTTGGTTGGTCTAAGAAGGATTTAACCACCCAATTTTAGGTGTGAAAGGTAAGCTTTCGCTCATGTGTGTACTAAAACTACTCTTACTATGAGGGGATATAAGGCCCCTAACTTTAAGGGATGTTGGCTAGTACAGTCTAAGGAGTATTTGTGAAAAAAAATTACATGTTTCCTTAGTTGTTCTTCATGTTGCTCTCATTGAATTCAAGAGGTATATAATCTCCACTCGTTCTTACCTTAATACCTCTTTCTCTACTTCTGATAAGAGAGTCGTGCACTCAAGAACCAAGTCTTAGGTCCTTATGGGAATCCCAAAGACTCCCGGCAAATGCATCATCTATCAGGACCTAAAACATGCCCAACACTCATTCCAGGCTCCTAATCACACCAAAAAACCGCACACATCTCATGGCTAGGAGCGTTTGGACACTATAAATAACTATTCTAATTGCTATGTTTGTAGACACAATTTTGAATTGTAGTCCAACTAATTACCCCCCGTGACTCTAAGCAAGGAAATTTTCCACATGTAGGTGACTATCTCATCTTGAATCACACACATTAAGGGCGCCCCCTATCCAACTCTTATGGCCCTACCGCTCTTCTACACCCCAAGGGATTGGTCCCAAGATGCACCATCTAAAACATATGTTACATCATAACACATTCTTCTCTCAATATTTATAATTTTAGAAAATTGTTTCTAACCTCACATAATTGTTTCCCGAGAAAGAAATGCACTAATCTACAATTAGAGATCCTCTTTCACTCCACGTGAGTCAATCGGTTTTCAGACAATTACTATGCATCTAGGGGATTTATTCTGATACCATGCTTATATGCATATGCAACATGTTGTATCACATGGTGCTCAAACAATTCAAACTAATAAAACTATATGATGAATAGAATCTTTCTTTTCACAATTTATTCTAGTGTAGTGCGGTGTTGAAAAGATGAAACTAGGTTAAGTCTGTGCTTTCACTTCTTTAATGATTCATTAAAACCCTAAATACCTTATTACGATGCACAACCATTTAGCTTTTTATTGAACACATGTAAAATTTCAGCATTCATTTCATGTCTAAGGCCAAACCCCATACCCCATACCCTAACTGCTCACTACACATTCATCAATATTCTCTCAAAATTTCCTATTTTTCTAAGCTATTTTTTCCTAAAATTTTCTAAATTTATCCCAAATTATTATTATTATAATTATTAATAATTCTACAATTTCTAATCATAAAATAGGGAAACACAACCATGGTAACCAATGTGCATTATTTGGCCCCATATGCACTAGTACTTTCATCAATTTTATCAACTATAATCATATTTCTTAAGCTTACATGTTTTGCGTGACTTGAATAATTGATTTTTCCATTATAATAACCAAAGATTCTAAAATTTTGAAATTGTGATACTTGAACATAGTACATATATGCACCTTAATCCCATGATGAAAACAAAAATGGAATCAAATTTCCTTTGAAATCGAGACTTACTGTGAAATATTCCATAAAATCGCATTAATATTTTATGATTTCGGAGTCATTGATGCAACCTCCCACAAACACTCCACAAAGCTACTAACAACCACCTTCATGTTCCTTTGCTCCATTTCTCACATTGTACCACGTTCTAGTACCCATTCTCTCTCATCATCTCAGCCCATATGAACAACAATTATGATGGCGAGAGAGAAATACGAAAAACTAAACTTTTGATAGAATGCATCATTCTCTGTGATTTTTGTGGCAATTTGAAGTTAAAAATTTGAGAAATCCATGGCTAAGGCTACTCCTCCTAATTTGAATAGTTGCAAAATGCCAATTTTTGGGGACGAAGGGGGTGCGCAAAAAAATGTGCTCTCTCGAAAAAAAAAATCGTGAGATTTTTTTGAAGTTTTAAGCTTCTTAAGCTTAACTAGTCAATTAACTAGTTTAGCCCTTTTGTGTTCACACTACTACTGGCAAGTGGTTTGGAGGCCCAAAGAAACTCAGATTCGAGATCTATAAACATGCAGTGTTTTTTGAGTCGTTCTCTATTGACTTGGCCTCCTGGTGGACGCTATTTCTAGCTTTTGGATTAGGTAGTTGCTTAATATAAAAGTTACACATCCTTAAATGGACCATCTAATAAACTCAGATTGATATATGGATGCTTCCAATGTGTTTCGGGCCACCCACTTTTGCTAGTAAACTCCTATGTCTCTTTGTGTTTACCACTAATGCTTCATTTTCTACTTTAATTTTGGCACCTAGTCGCACCTCTCACATGGGAGTGACGCAGTGAACAAGGGTTGGTACTCATATATAAGGAAGTGCAATGCCTAGTAAGTGGACTATATCAATCCAAAAATGGGAGCAAGCCCAAAGCTTTGTGGAAAGATTCAAAATTCTCACAAGGCAAAGGTTTTGTCTTGTGTTTGCACATAGGCCAAGTTGACCTCTCCTTTAAACAGTCTCTCCTTGATATAATGATAGTGCACCTCAATGTGCTTACTACTTGCATGGAGCACTAGATTCTGCACAAGTGCCATTGTGCTCTGGCTATTAATGAAGATGGTGGTGGCAAATGATTTTCCAATGCTTAAATTAGATATATGGTGTCTGAGTCAAACACACTCAATTGTAGTTGTGAAAATTGCCATGTAAACTTCACAACTAGAAGTGACCAAAGTGTGCTACTTCTTGCTTAACCATGACATACATGAGCTGCCAAGCATGAAGCAAAAACCACTTGTGAATACATTTGAGTATCATAACAATCAACCAAATGAGAATCTCAAAAATTACGTAAATTTGGCAATAATGATCCCCTCTTAGGGTAAAACAACCCATCATGCCAAGTACCACTCAACTACGAAAAGATGCGCTTCATTGCTTGCTAATGCCTAGCACCTATGCTATGCATAAACCTACTCATCTGTGAAGTGCGAGCCAAGAAGAGAAGTCAAAGGATTTTTCTACCACACAAGGGGAAATACTATTTACACTAATCCCTTCTCTTGATCTTACCCAACTCTTTTCTCTCCAAACCAGGTATTCTATTTTTCATAATTGCATAAGTATTTCGTAAATGAGTAAGAAATAGTACATAGATTTAAAGCATGCATTTTAATCATATAACTAGTAAAAATTTTGTAAGACCATATTAGATTAAAAAACTAGTTAAGAAATTATTAGCTATGTGGATTATATATAAATATAAATATAAATAAGTAAATAAATAAATAAATAAGGAGATTAATACTTAATGAACTTCATACAATTTATCTTGTTCTTAGGAAAGTAAAGTATATCATGATTCATTAATGCTCTAGGTCCTGCAATCCTTGTGGTCTAAAAAATCCTTGATAACTCCACTACTACTCCATGTCATGTCTGTACCTATGTACCTACTCTTAAATCTGTACTGAAAAAGGATACTTGAATGGAATGTTAGCCAACTGGATCAAGAACCTATGGCTCTGATACCAATGGTCAAGGAGAGGACTAGGAAGAGAGAAAGAGGAGAGAGAAGACTACAGAAGAGAGAGAAGAAGAGAAGCAGAAGAGAGAGAAAGAGAGTGATGAGGAGAGAGAAATACTAGAAGAAGAGAGAGAAATACAGAAAAGGAAGAACACCATATTGGGGAATATGGGAATTTTCCATAAGTTTGGGACACATGGTCAAATCTTTGGATTTGTCATAACTTGAACACTATAACTCCAAATTGAGCGCTCTATAGCTCAATAGATTTTATTTTTCAAGCGCTTTCTAATGATAGGTCATATCATATGGTTTTGAAAAACTTATGGGCATGCTATCCGGGTGTCACCTTTTTAGTATTCAAAAAATGGGAATTGGGAGATTCCCAAACTCACTAATATTGTGTTGAAGAAAGGAAGCCATGAAAGCTAAGAAAGAGAGAATATGAAGAAGAATTGTTATTATAATCTGATGGGAAAAAATTTCAAGTCCCTTACATCTTATATACCTGCCAGTGTAGCAGGTATTTTCCTCAACTATTTTATTCCCATATTCCCCCCCTATTCCCCATCTCTTACATGTTCTATGGTATATACTTCCTCAACCAAATCACCATTCAAGAAAGCATTCTTGAAGTCCA
Source organism: Lygodium microphyllum (assembly GCF_053477565.2). Classification (NCBI taxonomy): domain Eukaryota; kingdom Viridiplantae; phylum Streptophyta; class Polypodiopsida; order Schizaeales; family Lygodiaceae; genus Lygodium; species Lygodium microphyllum. The sequence goes on from NC_141149.1 coordinate 123,994,726, forward strand.
TTTGACATAATTTTCAGTCTTTGCATGTTTCCAAAGCAATCACAGTTTTTGACTGTTTCCAATTTAGCCAGTGGACTTAAAGTCTTCTCATAGTTAGGGCCATATTGTTGTGCATATCCTTTTGCAACTAGGTTGGCCTTGTAGAGTTCTAATGAACCATCTGACTTGCAGTTAACCTTTTATAGCTTACTTATATGTGTAGGAAAGTCCGGGTGAACATAGCCTTCAGGATGCTCCATTTATGATTCATCAAACAAATCACCATTCAAGAAAGTTTTCTTGATGTCCATTTGCCATAATTTCTAGCCTTTGCATGTTGCCAAAGCAACAACAAATCCTGATTGTTGCCATTTTCGCCACTGGACTAAAAGTCTCCTCATAGTCAAGGCCATATTGCTGTGCATACCCTTTTGTAACCAGCATGGCCTTATAGCATTCTAATGAACCATCTGACTTGCACTTAACCTTGTATAACTTACATATATGTGTGGGAAAGTTCGGGTGAACATAGCCTTCAGGCTGCTCCATATATACATCCTCAACCAAATCACCATTCAAGAAAGTATTCTTGATGTCCATTTGCCATAATTTCCAGCCTTTGCATGTTGCCAAAGCAATGATAGTTCCGACTGTTTCCATTTTAGCCACAGGAATGAAAGTTTCCTCATAGTCAAGGCCATTGTGTTGTGCATACCCTTTTGCAACGAGCCTAACCTTACAGTGTTCTAACAAACCATTTGACTACTGAAAGTCTTTTGATAGTCAAGGCCATATTGTTGTGCATACCCTTTTGCAACCAGCTTGGCCTTATAGCATTCAAACGAACCATCTTACTTGCACTTAACCTTGTATAGCTTACATATATGTGTAGGAAAGTCTGGGTATGTTCACCCGGACTTTCCTACACATATATGTAAGCTATACAAGGTTAAGTGCAAGTGAGATGGTTCATTAGAATGCTATAAGGCCAGGCTGGATGAAAAAGGGTATGCACAACAATATGGCCTTGACTATGAGGAGACTTTCAGTCCAGTGGAAAAATTGGTAACAGTCAAAACTATCATTGCTTTGGCAACATACAAATGCTAGAAATTATGGCAAATGGACATCAAGAATGCTTTCTTGAATGATGATTTGGTTGATGAAATATATATGGAGCAGCCTGAAGGCTATGTTCACCCAGAATTTCCTACACATATATGTAAGCTATAAAAGGTTTAGTGCAAGTGAGATGGTTCGTTAGCATGCTATAAGGCCAAGTTGGTTGCAAAAGGGTACGCACAACAATATGGCCTTGACTATGAGGAGGCTTTCACTCCAGTGGCTAAAATTGCAATAGTCAGAAATGTCAAGGGTTTGGCAACATGCAAAGGTTGGAAATAATGGAAAATGGATGTCAAAAATGCTTTCTTGAACGGTGATTTGGTAGAGGATGTATATATGGAGCAACCTCAAGGCTTTGTTCACCCGGACTTTCCTACACATATATGTAAGTTATACAAGGTTAAGTGCAAGTCGGATGGTTTGTTAGAATGCTATAAGGCCAAGCTAGTTGGAAAAGGGTAGTCACAACAATATGGCCTTGACTATGAGGAGACTTTCAGTCCAGTGGCAAAATTGGCATTAGTCAAAAGTGTCATTGCTTTGGCAACATGCAAAGGCTGGAAATTATGGCAAATGGACATCAAGAATGCTTTCTTGAATGGTGATTTGGTTGATGAAGTATATATGGAGCAGCCTGAAGGCTATGTTCACCCGAAATTTCTTACACATATATGTAAGCTATAAAAGGTTAAGTGCAAGTCAGATGGTTCGTTAGCACGTTGAAAGGACAAGCTGGTTGCAAAAGGGTACGCACAACAATATGGCCTTGACTATGAGGAGACTTTCAGTCCAGTGGCTAATATCGCAACAATCAGAACTATCATGGCTTTGGCAATATGCAAAGGCTGGAAATAATGGAAAATGAACGTCAAAAATGATTTTTTGAACAGTGATTTGGTAGAGGATGTATATATGGAGCAGCCTCAAGGCTATGTTCACCCGGACTTTTGTACACATATATGTAAGTTATACAAGGTTAAGTGCAAGTCAGATGGTTCGTTAGAACACTGTAAGGCGAGGCTTGTGGGAAAAGGGTATGCATAGCAATATGGCCTTGACTATGAGGAGACTTTCAGTCTAGTGGTGAAATTGGCAACAGTCAGAATTGTCATTGCTTTGGCAACATGCAAAGGCTGGAAATTATGGCAAATGGACATCAAGAATGCTTTCTTGAATGGTGATTTGGTTGATGAAGTATATATGGAGCAGCCTGAAGGCTATATTCACCCGGAATTTCCTACACATATATGTAAGCTATAAAAGGTTAAGTGCAAGTGAGATGGTTCTTAGCATGCTATAAGGCCAAGCTGGTTGCAAAAGGGTACACACAACAATATGGCCTTGACTATGAGGAAACTTTCAATCCAATGGCTAAAATGGCAACAGTCAGAACTATCATGGCTTTGGCAACATGCAAAGGCTGAAAATAATGGAAAATGGACGTAAAAAATGCTTTCTTGAATGGTGATTTGGTAGAGGATGTATATATGGAGTAGCCTCAAGGCTATGTTCACTTGGAATTTCCTACATATATATGTAAGTTATACAAGGTTAAGTGCAAGCCAGATGGTTCGTTAGAACACTATCAGGCGAGGCTGCTTGCAAAAGGTTACACAGAGCAATATGGCCTTGACTATGAGGAGACTTTTAGTCCAGTGGATAAAATGGCAACAGTCAAAACAATCATTGCTTTTGCAACATGCAAAGGCTGGAAGTTATGGAAAATGGACGTCAAGAATGCTTTCTTGAACGGTGATCTGGTAGAGGAAGTATATATGGAGCAGCCTGAAGGCTATGTTCACCCGAACTTTCCTACACATATATGTAAGTTATACAAGATTAAGTGCAAGTCAGATGGTTTTTTAGAACGCTATAAGCCCGCGCTGCTTACAAAAGGGTATGCACAGCAATATTGTCTTGACTATGAGGAGACTTTCAGGCCAATGGCTAAAATGGCAATAGTCAGAACTATCATGGCTTTGGCAACATGCAAAGGCTGGAAATTATGGAAAATGGATGTCAAGAGTGCTTTCAACACCATATTGGGGAATATGGGAAAATTTCCCATAAGTATGGGACACATGGTCAAATATTTGGATTTGTCATACTTGAATACTATAACTCCAAATCAAGCGCTCTATAGCTCAATAGACTCCATTTTCCAAGTGCTTTCTAATGATAGGTCGCATCATATGGTTTTGAGAAACTTATGGGCATGTTATCCGGGTGCCACCGTTTTAGTATTCAAAAAACGGGAATTTGGAGATTCCCAAACTTACTAATATTGCATTTTTCTTGAACCGTGATTTGGTTGAGGAAGTATATATGGAGCAGCCTGAAGGCTATGTTCACCTAGACTTTCCTACACATATATGTAACCTATACAAGGTTAAGTGCAAGTAAGATGGTTTGTTAGAAAGTTATAACTCCAGGCTGGTTGCAAAAAGATAAGCATATCAATATGGCCTTGACTATGAGGAGACTTTCACTCCAGTGGCTAAAATGGCAACAATCAGAATTGTCATTGCTTTGGAAACATGAAAAGGCTAGAAATTATGGAAAATGGATGTCAAGAATGCTTTCTTAAATGGTGATTTGGTTAAGGAAGTATATATGGAGCAGCCTGAAGGCTATGTTCACCCAGACTTTCCTACACATATATGTAAGCTATACAAGGTTAAGTGGAAGTCAGTTGGTTTGTTCGAACGCTATAAGGCCAGGCTCATTGCAAATCTGTATGCACATCAAAATGACATGCACTATGAGCTGACTTTCAATCTACTTGCTAAAATGGCAACAGTCGGAACTGTCATTGCTTTGGCAACATGCAAAACTAGAAATTATGGCAAATGGATGTCAAGAATGCTTTCTTGAATGGTGATTTAGTTTAGGAAGTATACATGGAGCACCCTGAAGGCTATGTTCACCCGGACTTTCCTACACATATATGTGAGCTATACAAGGTTAAGTGCAAGTAAGATGGTTCGTTAGAATGCTATAAGGCCAAGCTGGTTACAAAAGGGTACGCACAACAATATGGCCTTGACTATCAGGAGACTTTCAGTAGTCAGATGGTTTGTTAGAATGCTCTAAGGCTAGGCTCGTTGCAAAAGGGTATGCACAACAATATGGCCTTGACTATGAGGAGACTTTCAGTCCAGTGGCTAAAATGGCAATAGTTAGAACTATCATTGCTTTGGCAACATGCAAAGGCTAGAAATTATGGCAAAATGGACATTAAGAATGCTTTCTTGAATGGTGATTTGGTTGAGGATGCATATATGGAGCAACCTGAAAGCTATGTTCACCCGGACTTTCCCACACATATATGTAAGCTATACAAGGTTAAGTGCAAGTCAGATGGTTCGTTAGAATGCTATAAGGCCACACTGGTTACAAAAGGGTATGCATAGCAATATGGCCTTGAATATGAGGAGACTTTTAGTCTAGTGGCGAAAATGGCAACAATTAGGAATTGTCATTGCTTTGGCAACATGCAAAGGCTGGAAATTATGGCAAATGGACATCAAGAAAACTTACTTGAATGGTGATTTGTTTGATGAAGCATATATGGAGCAGCCTGAAGACTATGTTCACCCAGACTTTCCTACACATATAAGTAAGCTATAAAAGGTTAAGTGCAAGTCAGATGGTTCGTTAGAACGCTATAAGGCCAAGCTCATTGCAAAATGGTATGCACAACAATATGGCCTTGACTATGAGAAGACTTTAAGTCTAGTGGCTAAATTGGAAACAGTTAGAAACTGTCATTGCTTTGGAAACATGCAAAGGCTAGAAATTATGTCAAATGGACTTCAAGAATGCTTTCTTGAACGGTGATTTGGTTGAGGAAGTATATATAGAGCAACCTGAAGGCTATTTTCACCCGGACTTTTCTACACATATACGTAAGCTATAAAAGGTTAAGTGCAAGTCAGATGGTTCTTTAGAAGTATATAAGACCATGTTGCTTGCAAAAGGATATGCACAACAATATGGACTTGACTATGAGGAGACTTTCAGTCTAGTGGCAAAAATGGCAACATTCAGAACTGACATTGCTTTGGAAACACGCAAACGCTGGAGATTATGGCAAATGGATGTCAAGAATGCTTTCTTGAATGGTGATTTGGTTGAGGAAGTATATATGGAGCAGCTTGAAGGCTATGTTCACCTGGACTTTCCTACACATATATGTAAGCTATACAAGGTTAAGTGCAAGTGAGATGGTTCGTTAGAACGCTATAAGCCCAGGCTGGTTGGAAAAGGGTATGCACAGCAATGTGGCCTTGACTATGAGGAGACTTTCAATCCAGTGTCAAAAATGGCAACATTCAGAACTGACATTGCTTTGGCAACATGCAAAGGCTGGAAATTATGGCCAATGGACGTCAAGACTGCTTTCTTGAATGTTGATTTGGTTGATGAAGTATATATGGAGCAGCTTGAAGGCTATGTTCACCCGGAATTTCCTACACATATATGTAAGCTATAAAAGGTTAAGTGCAAGTGAGATGGTTCGTTAGCACACTATGAGGCCAAGTTGGTTTTGCAAAAGGATACACACAACAATATGGCCTTGGATATGAGGAGACTTTCAATCTAGTGGCTAATATTCCAACAGTCAGAACTGTCATGGCTTTGGCAACATGCAAAGGCTAGAAATAATGGAAAATGGATGTAAAAAATGCTTTCTTGAACGGTGATTTGGTAGAGGATATATATGTGGAGCAGCCTCAAGGCTATGTTCACTCGGACTTTCCTACACATATATGTAAGTTATACAAGGTTAAGTGCAAGTCAAATGGTTCGTTAGAACGCTATAACGCCAGGCTGGTTGGAAAAGGGTATGCACAGAAATATGGCCTTGACTATGAGGAGACTTTCAGTCCAGTGGAAAAATTGGCAACAGTCAGAACTGTCATTGCTTTGGCAACATGCAAAGGTTGGAAATTATTTCAAATGGATGTCAAGAATGCTTTCTTGAATGGTGATTTGGTTGATGAAGTATATATGGAGCACTCTGAAGGCTATGTTCACCCGGAATTTCCTACACATATATGTAAGCTATAAAAGGTTAAGTGCAAGTCAGATGGTTCGTTAGCACGCTATAAGGCCAAGCTGGTTGCAAAAGGGTACGCACAAAAATATTTCCTTGACTATGAGGAGACTTTCAGTCCAGTGGCTAAAATGGCAACAGTCAGAACTATCATGGCTTTGGCAACATGCAAAGGCTAGAAATAATGGAAAATAGATGTAAAAAATGCTTTCTTGAATGGTGATTTGGTAGAGGATGTATATCTGGAGCAGCCTCAAGGCTATGCTCACCCGGACTTTTCTACTTATATATGTATGCTATACAAGGTTAAGTGGAAGTTAGATAGTTCGTTAGAATGCTATAAGTCCAGGCTGCTTGCAAAAGGGTATGCATAGCAATATGGCCTTGACTATAAGGAGAATTTCAGCCCAGTGGCTAAAATGGCAACAGTCAAAACTGTCATTGCTTTAGCAACATGCTAAAAGTGGAAATTAATGGCAAATGGACGTCAAAAATGCTTTCTTGAATGGTGATTTTGTTGAGGATGTATATATGGACTAGCAGCCTCAAGGCTATGTTCACTTGGACTTTCCCACACATATATGTAAGCTATACAAGGTTAAGTGCAAGTTAGATGGTTCGTTACAACACTATAAGGCCAGGCTGGTTGCAAATCCGTATGCACATCAATATGGCATGGAGTATGATGAGACTTTCAGTCTAGTGACTAAAATGGCAACAGTCAGAACTATCATTGCCTTGGCAACATGCAAAAAGTAGAAATTATGGCCAATGGAAGTCAAGAATGCTTTCTTGAACGGTGATTTGGTTGAGGAAGTATATATGGAGTAGCCTGAAGGCTATCTTCACCCGGACTTTCCTACACATATATGTAAGCTATAAAAGGTTAAGTACAAGTCAGATGATTTGTTAGAATGCTATAACGACAGGCTGGTTGCAAAAGGGTATGCACAACAATATGGCCTTGACTATGAGGAGACTTTCAGTCTAGTGGCTAAAATGGCAACATTCAGAAGCGACATTGCTTTGGAAACATGCAAAGGCTGAAAATTATGGCAAATGGACATCAATAATGCTTTCTTGGACGGTGATTTGGTTGAGGAAGTATATATGGAGCAGCGTGAAGGCTATGTTCACCCGGACTTTCCTACACATATATATAAGCTATAAAAGGTTAAGTGCAAGTTAGATGGTTCGTTAGAACCCTATAAGGCTAGGCTACTTGCAAAAGGGTACACACAGAAATATGGCCTTAACTATGAGGAGACTTTCAGTCTAGTGGCTAAAATTGTATCAGTGAGAACTGTCATTGCTTTGGCAACATGCAAAGGCTGGAAATTATGGCAAATGGACATCAAGAATGCTTTCTTGAATGGTGTATTGGTTTAGGAAGAATATATGGAGCAGCCTGAAGGCTATGTTCACTTGGACTTTCCTACACATATATGTAAGCTATACAAGGTTAAGTGCAAGTCAGATGGTTTGTTAGAATGCTATAAAGCCAGGCTAGTTGCAAAAGGGTATGCACAACAATATGGCCTTGACTATGAGGAGACTTTTAGTAGTAAGATGGTTTTTTAGAACGCTATAAGGCTAGTCTGGTTGCAAAAGGGTATGCATAGTAATATGGCCTTGACTATGAGGAGACTTTTAGTTCAGTGGCTAAAATGGCATTAGTCAGAATTGTCATTACTTTCGCAACATGCAAAGGCTAGAAATTATGCCAAATGAACATCAAGAATGCTTTCTTGAACGGTGATTTGGTTGAGAAAGTATATATGGATCAGCCTAAAGACTATGTTCACCCAGACTTTCCTTCACATATATGTAAGCTATACAAGGTTAAGTGCAAGTCAGATGGTTCGTTAGAATGCTATAAGGCTAGACTGGTTGCAAAAGCGTATGGAAAGAAATATGGCCTTGACTATGAGGAGACTTTGAGTCTAGTTACTAAAATGGCAACAATAAGAACTGACATTGCTTTGGCAACATACAAAGGCTGGAAATTATGGCAAATGGACGTCGAGAATGCTTTCTTGAATGGTGATTTGGTTGAGGAAGTATATATGGAGCAGCCTGAAGGCTATGTTCACCAGGACTTTCCTACACATATATGTAAGCGATACAAGGTTAAGTGCAAGTAAGATGGTTTGTTAGAACGCTATAAGGCCAAGCTGGTTGCAGTAGGGTATGCACAGAATTATGGCCTTGACTATGAGGAGACTTTCAGTCTAGTGGCTAAAATGGCAACATTTAGAACTGACATTTCTTTGGAAACATGCAAACACCGGAAATCATGGCAAATGGACGTCAAGAATTCTTTCTTGAATGGTGATTTGGTTGAGAAAGCGTATATGGAGCAGCTTGAAGGCTATGTTCACCTGGACTTTCCTACACATATATGTAAGCTATACAAGGTTAAGTGCAAGTAAAATGGTTCGTTAGAATGCTATAAGGCCAGGCTGGTTGCAAATTCGTATGCACATCAATATGGCCTAGACTACGAGGAGACTTTCACTCCAGTGGCTAAAATAGCAAGAGTCAGAACTGTCATTGCTTTGGCAACATGCAAAAACTAGAAATTATGGCAAATGGACGTCAATAATGCATTCTTGAATGGTGATTTGGTTGAGAAAGTATATATGGAGTAACCTGAAGGCTATGTTCACCGGGAATTTCCTACATATATATGTAAGCTATACAAGGCTAAGTGTAAGTCAGATGATTCGTTAGAACGCTATAAGGCCAAGCTGGTTTCAAAAGGGTATGCAGAGTAATGTGGCCTTGACTATGAGGAGACTTTCAGGTTAGTAGCTAAAATGGCAATAGTTAGAACTGTCATTGGTTTGGCAACATGCAAAGGCTAGAAATTACAGCAAATGGACGTCAAGAATGCTTTGTTGAATGGTGATTTGGTTGAGGAAGTATATATGGAGCAGCTTGAAAGCTATATTCACTCGAACTTTCCTACACATAAACGTACGCTATACAAGGTTAAGTGCAAGTCATATGGTTCATTAGAATGCTATAAGGCTAGGCTGGTTGCAAAAAGGTATACACAACAATATGGCCTTTACTATGACGAGACTTTCAGTCCAATGGCTAAAATGGCAACAGTCAAAACTGTCATTGCTTTGGCAATATGCAAAGGCTAGAATTTATGGCAAATGGACATCAAGAATGCTTTCTTGAACGGTGATTTGGTTGACGAAGTATATATTGAGCAGCCTGAAGGCTATGTTCACTCGGACTTTCCTACACATATATGAAAGCTATACAAGGTTAATTGCTAGTCAGATGGTTCGTTAGAACACCATTAGGACATGCTAGTTGCAAAAGGGTATGCACAGAAATATGGCTTTGACTTTGAGGAGACTTTGAGTCTAGTGGCTGAAATAGCAACAATCAGAACTGGCATTGCTTTGGCAACATGCAAAGGCTAGAAATTATGGCAAATGGACGTCAAGAATGCTTTCTTGAACGATGATTTGGTTGAGGAAGTATATGTGTAGCATCTTGAAGGCTATGTTCACCCGGACTTTCCTACACATATATGTAAGCTATACAAGGTTGAGTGCAAGTCAGATGGTTTGTTAGAACGTTATAAGGCCAGGCTGGTTGCAAAAGGGTATGCACGACAATATGGCCTCGACTATGAGGAGACTTTCAATCCAGTGGCTAAAATGGCAACAGTCAAAACTGTCATTGCTTTGGCAATATGCAAAGGCTAGAATTTATGGCACATGGACATCAAGAAGGCTTTCTTAAACGGTGATTTGGTTGACGAAGTATATATTGAGCAGCCTGAAGGCTATGTTCACTCGGACTTTCCTACACATATATGAAAGCTATACAAGGTTAAGTGCTAGTCAGATGGTTCGTTAGAATGCTATAAGGCCAGGATGGTTGCAAAAGGGTTTGCACAACAATATAGCCTTGACTATGAGGAGACTTTTAGTCTAGTGGCTAAAATGGCAACAATCAGAACTTTCATTGCTTTGGCAATATGCAAAGGCTAGAAATTATAGCAAATGGACGTCAAGAATGCTTTCTTGAATGGTGATTTGGTTGAGAAAGTATACATGGAGCAGTCTGAAGGCTATGTTTACCCAAACTTTCCTACACATATATGTATGCTATACAAGGTTAAGTGCAAGTCAGATGGTTTGTTCGAATGCTATAAGGCCAGGCTGGTTGCAAAAGGGTATGCACATCAATATGGCCTTGACTATGAGGATACTTTCAGTCCAATGTCTAAAATGGCAATAGTCAGAATTGTCTTTGCTTTGGCAACATGAAAAGGCAGGAAATTATGGCAAATGGACGTCAAGAATGCTTTCTTGAACGGTGATTTGGTTGATGAAGTATATATGGAGCAGCCTGAAGGCTATGTTCACCTGAACTTTTCTACACATATATGTACGTTATAAAAGGTTAAGTGGAAGTTAGATGGTTCGTTAGAACGCTATAAGGCTAAGCTGGTAGCAAAAGAGTACGCACAACAATATGGCCTTGACTATGAGGAGACTTTCAGTCCAGTGGCTAAAATGGCAACAATCAGAACTGTCATTGCTTTGGCAACATGCAAAGGCTGGAAATTATGGAAAATGGACATCAAGAATGCTTTCATGAAGGGTGATTTGGTTGAGGAAGTATAGATGGAGCAGCCTGAAGGCTATGTTCACTTGGACTTTTCTACACATATATGTAAGCTATACAAGGTTAAGTGCAAGTCAGATGGTTCGTTAGAATGCTATAAGGCCAGGATGGTTGCAAAAGGGTATGCACAGCAATATGGCCTTGACTATGAGGAGACTTTCAATCCAGTGGCTAAAATGGCAATAGTGAGAACTGCCATTACTTTGGCAACATGCAAAGGCTGGAAAATATGGCAAATGGATGTCAATAATGCTTTCTTGAACGGTGATTTGGTTGAGGAAGTATATATGGAGCAGCCTGAAGGCTATGTTCACCCGGACTTTCCTACACATATGTAAGCTGATAAAAGCATAGAATGCTCAGATCAGCAGTTATTTACAACAACATGGATTTAGATTGGGTGATGTAGATCAAAGTTTGTTCATGAAGAATACAGATAATGGATATCTGTTTCTAGTGGTTTATGTAGATGATCTTACCATCACTCTAGATGATGAAGAGGGCATTGCTAAAATTTAATCATGTTTACAAGCCGAATTCAGAGTCAAAGACGTTGGTGAACTAAATTATTTTCTTGGAATTGAGGTAGTATCTACACCTGAAGGTATATGGCTACTACGAAAGTAGTATGCTCATGACATGTTACAAAAGTATGGTATGGCTGAATGCAAGCCTACGAAGACACCTCTTGATTAGAATGTCAAGCTATAGATTGAGGTTGGAAATGACATAGAGAATGTGACCATGTATCAACAGATGGTGGGCAGCTTGATATACTTCCTGACTTATGTTATGTAGTGGGGCTGATTACTCAATTCATGTAGAAGCCTCGCAAACCACATTTAGATGCAGTTATGAGGATCATCAGATATGTAAAGGGCACTACAGATTATGGGTTGTTCTATGCATATGGAAAATCTCTTAACTTGATAGGGTTTACTGATGCTAATTGGTTTGGTTGTGCCTATGACAGGAGGTCAACCAATGGTTATGCATTTGGATTGGGTAGTAGTATGATTAGTTAACAGAGTAAGAAACAACCTACTATTGCATTGTCTAGTACAAAAGTTGAGTACAGAGGAGCTACCTTAGTGGCTTGCAAAGCAGTTTGGTTGATGAAACTGCTGAAAGACTTGGGAATATAGTTGGAAAGTAGAGTGAGATTGCATTGTGATAACCTCAATAGTGTTATGTTGTCTAGCAATCCTGCCTACCATGCTAGGTCCAAACATATTGAGGTTCACTACCATTTCATCAGAGAAATGGTTCTTAAAGGGTAGATTGACTTGATTCATGTGAAGACTGAAGACCAGGTAGCAGACATATTTACCAAGTCTCTTGGTAAAGAAAAGTTCATATATTTCAAATAGCTACTTGGAGTTTATCAGATGGTTTAAGTTTGAGGGGGAGTGTTAGAATATCAAGCTCCCATTACTCTTCAATCAGTCTATCTTTACATGTGTGACCGACATTAGTTGGATACAATTGTACACGTGCATGACATTCAATAAGTCGATGTAGTCAGTGATTTAACCATAGTTAGACTTGGTTAGTCATAGCTATGTGTGTAAGTCTCTTTCAATTTGTATAATGGAAGAATAATAGAAGAAGAAGAAGAACAATGAGTTGAGGCTCATCTTCTACTCCACTCTGTCTCTCTCCCTCTCTTCCAACAAGTTAGCTTCCAAAAGATGGGGAAACTCTTCACAACTGAAGCTGGCCTCCAAGGAGCTTTCTCAAGTGGTCAACCTTGTCACTTTATCAAATATTCCATGATGAACTAAGAACACATATTTTTTTCTCTTTGGCCAATGATCGCCTCTAGAATGTATTGAATGATTCCTTCTTTATCCATGGGAGGAAGCTCCTCTATGTAATCCATTGATGATCCAATAAAGGGCTTGAATTGACTCACATGAAAGACATTGTGAATCCTAGTAGGAGGAGGCAATTTCAATCGATATGCTAAGTCACCTAGTGGTAGCATGTAAATCACTCTTTCCACCTATATCCAAAGGCATATGACCACCTGGGTCAAAGGGAAAGGTGTTTGTAGAGTCAAAGAACTCTTCTTGACCAAATTTCTCATCGATATCATCTGTTTTAGTATCATTAAGGCATTTGCATCCTCCTGATTATCCTCTGAATCCTCAAATACCAACGTACTTTGAATCTTTGATTTTGCATTTTGGTAGGCACATTTTGTGGCATGTTCAGCTATATATTTGTCACCACATTTAAAGTAAAGTCCTTTCTCTTTTCTTTCATTGTACAAGTCCATAGGAATGGATTTTTGGCTAGCGAAAGCTAAATCATTATTATTATTTTTGTCTCCTTGTCTATTATCCATTCTTGCACTATTTGTTGTCTTGAAATTGCCTTGCTATCTTAAAGCATTGAAGGTGGGGTATGTGGGGATTTTAGGAGTGTTGAATATGGTATATTACCACCACCATAACTAGCCCCAGACTATCTCTATCTCATAGAAACTCTTTGCTATCCAAAAGATGACTCATAGGCCCTCTTTACTATCCAAAAGTTGGCTGAGATACTCCCCTTTATTGTCCATAATGTGACTGAAATGAAGTATCCCTATGATACTTTCGAGAGTACCTTTCAACCAACTCAATGGACTTGAAAATTTTGAAGGAGATTTTGCTAAAACATCAATAAGCAACAATTGGGAATCCAACCCATATCTTGGCATAATCACTAATTGATTCCACATACATGGGGAGGTTGAGAAATTGATTGGTGTAGTCTCGAGAACAGTGAGACCATGCTGCTCTAGGTTGTACCATTGACAAGCAAGCTTCTCTTTTTCCATGGGTGACACAGAAACTCACACCATAAGTCCCTTGAATGCATCTCAAGTTCTACTTGTTGCTGATTTTCTCTTTTTATATATTGCTACCACATGTGAGCAAACCCTTTCAAATGTACAATGGCAAAGTGAACCTTTTGGTTGTTGCTTCTTAGCAAAATATCAAAGTAATCCTCAAGTTTTGAGAGCCACTCTTCAAGTTCAGTGGGGGACGATGATTGACCATTGAACTTAGAAAATTATATTATCCTTTAGTTCCTATTCATGGTGAGATGGTTGTCCAAACTGTCCAAACTAAGGTTGATCAATATGGTTGCCAAGGAAGGTGCTATTATTGGAATAATTTCTTCCAAAAGAGTGCTAAAACCTTGTGGAAGGCATGGGACCTTGTGGAACTTGAGAAGTACCCCCTGTAGTGCATTTACCATTGATTCTACTTGCCTATGTGAAGGCTCCCCATGGTCAAAAATACTAGTAGGAATACTCATTGTCCCCAAGATACCTTGAGAGCTTACATTTACTAATGGAAGAGTCCCTCTTTAAACATGTATATGTGATCTATCCTCTTGATATTTTCCTTTCATTTGAAATTCCATCCACTTAGTGAATTGGCCAACAAGTGTATCCATGGTGGCTTGCATTTGGCACATTTCATTCATCATTTCTACATGGTTTGCTGTGTTTATTGCTATGCCTACCATCATAGCTTCATGTTTTTCCATCATGGATTCATGTTTTTAAGTATGCCTTGTTTCATGTAAAAATAAGGTGTGATTTGGAGCATTAATGCTTCTTTTACCTTTGCTTTTCCCTTATTCCTTGCCATTGCAAAGTGTAGTCCAACCCAACTCCTTGTAAGAAAAATGATAATATCTCGAGCTAGACAACTCTAATTGCAAAACTTTCTAGCTCAAGTTGAATGTCTCAATCCCCTCTACCTAGTGAGCATAAGCACGCAATAATACATCTTATACAAAAAATTATTTAATAAGAAATGTGTGGCTGAACTATGTAGTCCAACACCCTGTTTGCAGCTATAAGAGGCATGTTTGGGTCTGTAAATACCTTTGTAAATACCCTGTGGGATCCAAATGAAGCTTACAAATTAAGCAAGAGTCTTGAAAAGATTTTTAAGCACCATGTGGCCTACAGTTTTACTCTTGGGATCAAGTACACCTCTGCAATTGCAAGTAGAAAGCTCACAACTCCCTGTGGGAGTCAATTGGGAAAGCTAAAAAGTGATCTATACTTAACTATATGACTGCAATTACTATCATAATGGCATAATACATTGCCAACATAGCCCAATTCACTACTTACATCAGCACATCACTGCTACCCTTAAAGATGAGCATCCCATTGCCAAAATGATCAAGCATATAAATCACATAAGTAGCCTAAGCATAGGCATTCCACTGCCAAATTATGACTGCATATACATTCTCAAGAGTGCATCTCCATACATTCTCCACCATGATGCATCCCATATATGAATACATCAATGCCACATGATGGCTTGCCAATTCTCTGCTATATCTAAAGGATACCTGCACTCATATGTAAACTTGAAAATGTGTGGGCTCTAAGACACAGGGAGGTGTGCAAAGTTCCTCCCCATCGGCTGGGTTGTGCACCCCTTTTGGATCTTCTATATAAGGAAGGGTCACCTCTCTTTTGTCCCACACCTCATCAAGCATTCACTTTTCCTCACACATGGATAGACATGGCAATAGCATGCTAAGTTCAAAAATTAACATGAAGTGTATGATTTGAAAGGAAAATTTCAATCCATTCCATGAGATGCAGGGAATTGAGAATGGAATCAAATGAAAAAGGATAGGTGAAGGGCTTACCACACAATAACTCACTACTAAATTGCCCTTACTACAATGGATTTTCAATAGTTCTTTATGCTCAATCAATCAACAAGATTCCAAATGGTTAAGATCAAAGAGTATTAATCACTAATGAATTTTCAGCATGAACCAACTCTTTCCAATGCAAAGAAGGCATAATGACAGGACTGAAGTAGAATGGGCAATGTTCAAGCAATCAAGTCCTCACACCTAGTGTATCAATTGGCTCTTGAATCTCTCCATTTAGTGGCATAGGCTTAGCAAGAGGATGAAATGTGTGTGTGTGTGAGAGAGAGAGAGAGAGAGAGAGAGAGAGAGAGAGAGAGAGAGAGAGAGAGAGAGAGAGAGAGAGAGAGAGAGAGAGAGAGAGAGAGAGAGAGAGAGAGAGAGAGAGAGAGAGAGAGAGAGAGAGAGAGAGAGAGAGAGAGAGAGAGAGAGAGAGAGAGAGAGAGAGAGATCAATAACCAAATACCTCTTAATGCTTGATGAAGACAAACTACCAATCAATAACCACAGCCTCCAAGATTGCTTTGTAATGCTTCACCATACTCCATGATTGTAATGCTTAGCAAACATTAGGGCCAAAAACATTTCAAAAATGGCATTTGTAAGAAAATGATTAAGTTGCTAATTAGTTGAGGTATTAAAA
This sequence comes from Lygodium microphyllum, assembly GCF_053477565.2. Lineage (NCBI taxonomy): Eukaryota > Viridiplantae > Streptophyta > Polypodiopsida > Schizaeales > Lygodiaceae > Lygodium > Lygodium microphyllum. The sequence continues at coordinate 124,010,877 of NC_141149.1, forward strand.
GAATGAACCCTCCAAATTGGGCCATTCAGACGTGATTAATGAGAGAATATATTGTTCATTTAAGAGGTCAGCCATTAAATGCCTAAGGACATTAACTCATATCAGGGGTCACTTTTCGCCCATTATTCTTTCTTTTTGAATGGTTAAATATTCTACTATCACATTTTCCACCAAAATCATGCTTCTTATTTTGTCTACATTCATTTGAACCATTGTTCTCTCCTCTTCTCTTTGTTTCTTAGTTCTTAAAGTAGATTTTACTTTGTCGTAAAATTTCTCACTAAAATTACGTCTGGTTCTTACTAGCAGTCTGCATTGGTCTCCCTTCGTCTCCTTTCACAAAATCTTGAGAAGGTGATCAACAATCAAAAGAGTCTCTACACAGAGGACCAACACCACTTACTTTTTGATTGAGCTATAGAGATATGGTCCTCCATTGACCTCAATCGAGATTAGCTCGTCAATTTTTAGTAGACCAACTAGGTTGGGACATCCAAGCCGCATCTTTACTTTGTCCCCTGAGACATCCATTTTGTAAGATTTTGTTTCAACCAAATCCTGTCTTTTTCTTCCATCTCTTCAATTTGATTCATAAGAAAATGGTTAAAAGAGTCCCATGGTGTTGATACAAATTGGTAGGGATAGATATACTAAGGATGAACCTCAAGCTAATAGAATAGAAAGTGAAAAATTTCACCTTGATCTTGGCACTTGAAAGTAGAATATCTTCACTATACATTGTTGTAATATCAACTTTTTAGCAAGCACTAATGCTTAAGACAAGGATAATATATTATAATTAGAAGAAAGGAAGTACTTTGATTTCTAGGAGACAAAAACATTTACCTAGTAATATATTTAAAAAAGTTATTATTTAAATTTTATTCTATTAAAATATAAAAAATTAACCTAGTAATAGATAAAAGTATTAATGATATTGTGTATCATATCAACTTTAGGACTAAGATGATTTTATGTGTGCAGGATGCTTCAGAGAATATGAAGGATACAAATTTTTACTTGATATTAGCTCTCTTGGGAGTCTTTTTCTCATCATACCCTCAAAATGTGATTCTTAATAGCACTATCCGGTTTCAATATCATCAATTGCGATTCCTAATAGCACTATCAGATTTCAATACGTAAATGGTGGCTTGATGTCATGGGATGATACTACTCTATGATATCATATGTTGGAAAATCTCTTAAGATCTCTTCCCTTGATTTGTAGGAAGAAATAGAAAGGACTTGACTCTATTTCTTCCTCTTAGAACTCTAATTCTAATGCCGATTGATTTTATAATTGAAAGCTATTAAAAGCCGTGGATTTAGAGCATGGCAAATGCTATAGCAGGTGGAAGATGAGGATCAAACTCATTATGACACAGACAAGTAGAGACAAACTATTACATAAGTGAATTAGGTTCCAAGATGGCAGCTTGGACTCATAAACACAATCTTGTGTAGGACTGACAAAGACAAGACACTTAACTGAAAGTACAAATCATCATGACATTGTATTCATTCCATATGAAAGTGAGAGTCAAGTACAATGCTTTATAGGAATTGGGTTGTTCCACTTTCCTCACTGTGCATATGGGATTTAGGACATCTCTTCCTAGATCATACATCATTTTTCATTTCTCAACATCCCCCCTCAAATGATGAGTCCCTACACTTATTGGCTTTCCCTCCCTACAGATGACATGGCCTGGGAGACTAGCTCATAAGCAGCCTAATCAAGTTAAAGCTTGAGACTTTACATCATTGGCAAGGGTTTTTACAAAGCAAATCCACTATGGAAATAATTTTCCCTAGAACAATCTGTCAGAGTTATTAATGGTTGCGGAAGCATCTTCTTCTTAATTCATGAATTGACCTTGGTGGTGGTGGTCATTCTGCATCTATTGTGCGCTTTCCTTATGAAAACATTCATTGGAAATATGGCCAGTCTTACCACAATAATGGCATGTCATCCGAATTCTATTGTTGGTGTTGAATCCTCGACCTCTTCCCTTGGGTCCAGTAGTTCCTCTGGTGCATAAGAGATTTTCCCTTGAGCTGGTCTCTTTTACATCTTTGCTTTTAAATTTACTTTCTCCATCAAGTAGTGAGTGTTCAATATCTTTGAGTGAGAGGCTGGGAACATTACTTAGTGTTGAAACAAGGTTCTCATATGGTTCATGATTAACACTGGCAAGTAGCACTGCTATTGCCTCATCCTCATGAATGTTCCTTTTAAAAGTTGCTAGCTGAGTTTTTAGGCTCTTGAACTTATTGATGTGTACAGTCATAGATGAACTGTCTTTTACATCCAACTTATAAAGCTGCATAAGTAATTTTACCTTTGAGTTCTTTTCTTGCGTACCAAATATTTTGTCAAGTTCTTCCCATGCCTTCTTTGCATCCCTGATGCTAGAGATGTGATGTAATACATCATCTGATAGACCCCATGCAATAATACCTAGAGCTTTGTTGTTCATCTTCTTCCATGCCCTTGTTTTAGGCTGGTCTTCTACAGTATCTCCTTTCTTGTCATCTACATCTTCTTCCTCATCTTCAAACAAGTCCCACAAGTCTTTCCGCATAAGGTGGTACATGGTCTTCTCCTTCCAAGCATGAAAGCCTTCACCATTAAACTTTGCTATATGTTCCACTTCAATCATCTTAGTAGGAGGTCTTACCACGAGAACTCTCGGGCAGTGTCTATCCTTTTACAAGAAGATTGAGATTTACACGGGATTTTATCAATGTGACTTTAAATCATCACATAGACTGAGATTAATCTTCAAAGCATGAGTTAGAAGGTGAGTTACTTCTTGAATGTGCTAGCAAGCACAAGTGATGGGGCAGTGTCAAATCCCACTCTGTAGTATCAAAAGATACTATGGTTTTGAAGATGATGATTCTTGTTGCTTGATGCTTGATGTTACCCCTTCACTTTGAAACCCCTCCTTGATGGTAAATCAATTAAATGTTTACTAGAAGATTGAGTGTTGTAGCAAATCTTGAATGGTAGGAACTCTACTTGACTGAAATTGAAGAGCTTGAGACTTGTAGTAGCAATGATGTTGTCCCATTGAGCTTTGATTTCTCCAAATATTCCAAATCTTGATGATTGGTTGATGAAGTATTTGCTAAATATTGAGTAATTACTCAATTCAGAGTGGTAGGAGCTTGAGTGTGCCAAGAGGAGTGAGAAAATGAAGAAAATTGAAGCTTTAAGTAATCTTGGCTATGGATTCTTGGATTAGGGTTTTGATCCCCATCCCTGTTTTTCCATTGATTGTAGGAGCTACGTTGGATCATTTTGAAAACTTTTTAAATGGAAATAAAGCTCTCTTTATGCTCTATAAAAACCCTATGATCATCGTCTAGATTGTTGCAAAGTCGTTGTGCGTAGAGCAGATAAATGCATGCGAGTGCAATTTCAGACAGAAATGAAAATTTTTTATCATGTTGGGCCGGATGATGAGCAATGTCATGCTTTAAGGCTACAAGAGGGAGTACCTTGAGGTTAGTAGTATATCCTTAGAGGGAATCTTGTATAGATATTGCCTCTGCAGAGATATCCAAGTCCTCCATGAAGGGTATGTCTTGCAGGCCATAGACTGAGGTTATGGCAACAACAATTGACAGAAGTGACAATGTTGAGCTCTTGATAGGGCAATGTCAAGTTCTTATGTGATGCAGAGAATCCTTGGGAGTCAAGGAATAAATCTTCGGAAGGGAGCTTGGAGAGATAATATGCCCTCATGTAGAGAAAGTTATAGAAGCTTGAAGGAAGATACTAGCTATGGCTACCAAGGTGGAGCAAGTGGAGATGAGTTGAGAGATAAGCTCATTGAGCTGACTTGATGTTTAAGAGGGACTGAGAGAGCAGAGAAGGGAGTCATTCCATGCCCTACTGGGCTCTGATACCATGTTAAAAGACGCAAATCTAGAGCATGGAAGATACTATGGTGGGTGGAAGATGAGGATCAAACTCATGATGACACAAACAAGTAGAGACAAACTGTTACACAAGTGAATTAGGTTCCAAGATGGCAGCTTGGACTCATAAACACAATCTTGTGTAGGATTGACAAAGACAAGACACTTAACTAAAAGTACAAAGCATCATGACATTGTATTCATTCCATATGAAAGTGATAGTCAAGTACAATACTTTATAGAAATTGGGTTGTTCCACTCTCCTGATTGTGCATATGGGATTCGGGACAACTCTTCCTGGAGCATACATCATTTGCCATTTCTCAACAAAAGCATCACTACATTATTGATGCCTTATCCTTATATATCTTTCTTCAAATGTAATATATCTCACATTTCACAAAAAAAATGACCATCAAAATAATCCTTATGATTATAGATCTCATTTACTCTATAGTATTCATGATCTTATTTATTTTTAAAAAATAGTTTAAAGAGTATTATATGATGTTATATAAAGCCCTCTACATGAAATAACATGAACTTTTGACAACTCAATGGAGTTAGATAAATAAATTATTAGTGGAGTCGTTTATATAATAATATCAACTTTTGATAAATCAATGGAGTTGAATAAATAAGTCATTAGTAGTCAAATTCTTACATGAAACCCATGATAATAGATATAATTATTCAATATCTCTTCAATCTTTTTCTATAGCTCAAAATGATAGAGAATATTATTTAGTAAAAATAAACTATATTTCATAACTCTTCAAAAAGATACTCTCTCTAAAATAAAAATATTTTAGTGAATTGATAGAATGATTAGTAAATAGATTATTAAAAATATATAAATATTCAATATCTCTTATATATTTTTAAAGCTCCTATAAAGATGATAGAATTTCTATAGCAAATATATACTAATGTAATATCTATTCAAAAAGATAGTCTCTTTTGGATCCAAATCAAAAAAAGCAAAGGAATAGCCCAAAAATGTTTAAGCTTTAGGATAACGGTCACATGTGACTCTACATGTCATTCCAAAGAGATAGCTTTTATCAAAGTTGTCAATGATATTTTTGATAGATTATTAAGAGTGTTGTGACTAAAATTGGCCTACAAAAGAAATGGCAACTTGCAGTGATTCCTTGTCTTTAGGAGGTAGTTGAAGACTTTGTTATTAACTTTATGAATGATGCTTACATTGTTGCTACTCATGCTCATAGGATCACTTGATGAATAAAGATTTTAGTATGGTCAAGAAAATAAGGTACATGTTTGACAAGGTATTGAGGCCCTTGCCCACTATTGATATAAAAGCCTTTGAGATTCTTAACATTCTCCCAAAATTGCCTAGGAAAGTAAAAGGGCTAAAGATCAAGGATGTGATACATCTATATCCAACAAGGACTATTGCATCCCATGTCCAAGAAGAAAAAATGAAAGATGTCATAGAAACCAAGGATGATGTTTGCAAGATAAAAATCAATGTGCTTGGCCATGTTAATTATAAGAGAATGGATAAGGTGTATAGACAAATGGTTATCAATGTTTCTTGCACTTCTGAGGAAGAGGACTATCTGAGCATATCTCTTGAGGACAAGTCTATGCTAGTTGTTAAAAATGATATTCAATTGTCAGATTCTATAGCTTATTGTTGCATAAGGTAAGGTATTTTGACTCTCAAAATTTTTAGTATATAGAATGATTGTGCTGTTGATTGCAAATAACACTCCTTTATTTTTGCTATTAGTTTTAGGGCATTGATTGCATCTCTTAGCCAAGAAATCTCTAAAAGTATATGTATTGTTGATCCACTATTATCAATGGAATTGTTTTCGAGATTTGGTTCAAACATAGCAATGTCTTTCAAAGCTTTTGATTCTATCACAAACTACCATATTTTTTTCCCTTACATCGAATATGCTCACCAAAGAAATTATCCTCATGGACTCTCTAAGTTGTATCCATGACCAAGCAAGAATGTGCATTGAATGGAATACTACTTGCTTTTTGGTTAATTGTTTATTTTATTTGATTGTCTATTTCAGTTACATGTTTCCATTTGTAGTGCTAGTAGACTTGTGACTACCTTCTTGGACACCACATACGAGGATATTGTTGATCCTTAAAAACCATATAATTTTCTCTAACAAGAAGTATCATTGCAAAGTCATACACATATTTGTGGATGGAGAGTGATTTCAAATGTCTGTAGCATGACAATAGATTCAAAGATACTCAATATAGATGGGTTGAATGTAAGTCTCTTTCGTATTGTTGATTTTTAGAGGGACCCTTTTTCAATTTACCAATTGTTACATTTTTTCTCATATTGCTGAGATTACCCTGACTCATATATGTGGTGGATAAGGGGGAAATGTATTGAGTTGATTTTGGATAGGGCAATCACACTAGTTGATTCTAACTATCCTCCACAAAGCCACGGGACATGCATAATATATAAAAACCATTCCCTCAGGAAAAGAATCCAGAGTCTGATCAACATAGATAATGTTTGCAAACACCTTATGAATTGCATGGAAGGTTCCACTTGAGCTTTCAATAGGTTGCCATTCAGTACTTGTTGACAGAAATATATCTACAACCAAGAATTCATTATTAGTACTTGCTTAAATGAAAAAAATATTACATGCGTTATCAATTTAAGACTTACAATGTGTTTGTTGCGAAACACACTTGTTTGGAGGTAAGTGCATATTCTTCACCTTGTAACATGTTGCACTTTGATAAACCACCCTTCAGGCATAATTTTGAAAGAAATGATACGTCCTTTCCAGTGATGTTTTATATCCTCTCATTTTCTTCTTTTCACCTTGTGACAATCCTTGCAAGAGGGCAACATGGCAACACAATCGTTTATGCTAAAGATCTTTGGCTTCCAATTTTTGTCCGCTCCTTGGCTATAGACGGTGCATGAGTTTACTAAACAAGAAGGGTGCATTCTATATGCCATACTTAAATTAAATTTGTAGAGAAAGAAGCTCACACAAGAAAGGTGAATGAACTAATAAGTAGAAAAAGAAGCTCACAAAGAAAGGTGAATGAACTAAAAATGAATATTAAGAAGACTAATGAAAATATATTCGGTGCCAAAAAGTTCTTGACTTTCAAAAAAGTCATCATTAACTTCACATCATCTTTATTATGCCCTTTGTCAGATTTTATAAGTAAATAAGGACTTCGGGACTACCAAAACATGTCAGACCTTGGAGATTTTGGCTAAAAAGGAGGAGAGAATTATGAAGTGGGCTCTATTATCTCCAAAAAGAGGAGACAATAATACCATATTCTTGCACACATGGAAAACTCTCTTTGGCCCTTTTCTTAATCCCATTGATTTACAAATGTGCATTTTTTGAAGTGTTTTTTGCCCTAATGAGGAATGGTCCCTTTGAGCTTGAAGATGAAGGATTCTTCAAATGGAAGGAGAAGTAATGGTAGGTAAAGAGCGAATGTGCCTTGGTTTATCATAACACCCCTACCTTCATAAGCTGCAAGATTCCATATTCAGCATTCTCTTCAAGTCCTTGGTTGCAAAGGCAGTATCACAAACTCCTTTCATGGTTGAAGTGCCACTCAAGGTAGACTTGGATGTGGCTGCCATATGCTTATCCATAATTTGAGAAAGTTCTAAGGAAGAAACCCTGCTTGGCTTCAAATAAAAACTTGAAAGTCGAAGAGAGGTAGGAGAGGGAGGAATTATAATAATCGAGGAAAGCCCATTACTCATTGTCAACAATTGAAAATCATGTTAATTGCTTAATATTCTAGTAAATTGAATGGCAGAACATTTGTGTAAACTGTTTTTGATTGAAGACTCACTAACAGAAGACTCATCACTGCTCTGAGATGTGACTGTAGAAATCCCAGCTATGTCTACATATTCAAAACTACTTTGGACCTCCTATCTGGTTGGACTTGCAGGTAATCATTCCTAACTTCCAACCAAGACCTTGAGAGTCCCATCTTCAAGCTATGATCTTTTAGTGTCTTGTAATCCATCTTGAGGACATGTCTTCTAGAAGAATTTTGCAATAAGCTCTTCTGCAACTCCCCTATCTTTCGATAATTGCAAGATGGTGACAATGGGAGTAGCATCTTGGACCTTGACGGGATTGTCAATTCCAAAACTAGATTTCTTTCTTACATAGTGATGTAGCTTTGCATGCTAAACACATCAATCATGGAAATGGCTTTGTAGCAGGTGTGTCTAGATTTGCATCTGTGGTCGTAGTCATCGTAGTCGTGATTGTAGTACTAGTACTAGTAGTGGTAATAGTAGTTTTCTTGTTTGTTGTTGTTGTTGTAGTAGTAGTTTTTTTTCTTTTCTTGTTTATTGTTGTTTAGTTTTCGTGTTTTTTGTTGTTGTAATAGTAGTAGTAGTAGTAGTTTTTTCTTCTTTTCTTGTTTACTGTTATTGTAGTAGTAGTAGTAGTAGTAGTTGCTGTTGTTTTTTCTTCTTTTCTTGTTTATTGTAGTGGTAGTGGTAGTGGTAGTGGTAGTGGTAGTGGTAGTGGTGGTCGTAGATGTAGTCATAGTTGTTGTAGTTGTGGTTGTAGTAGTAGTAGTGGTTTTCTTGTTTGTTGTTGTTGTTGTAGTAATAGTTTTTTTTGTTTTCTTGTTTATTATTGTCTAGTTTTCTTATTTGTTGTTGTTGTTGTAGTAGTGGTAGTAGTAGTAGTTTTTTCTTCTTTTCTTGTTTGTAGTGGTAGTAGTAGTAGTTTTTTCTTCTTTCCTTGTTTGTAGTAGTTGTAATAAAAGTTTTTTTTGTTTTCTTGTTTATTGTTGTCTAGTTTTCTTATTTGTTGTTGTTGTTGTAGTAGTGGTAGTAGTAGTAGTTTTTACTTCTTTTCTTGTTTGTAGTAGCAGTAGCAGTAGCAGTAGCAGTAGCAGTAGCAGTAGCAGTAGCAGTAGCAGTAGCAGTAGCAGTAGCAGTAGCAGTAGCAGTAGCAGTAGCAGTAGCAGTAGCAGTAGCAGTAGCAGTAGATAGAGAGAGAGATATGTTTTATTAAAGGAAATGAGAGAGGTGGAGAAGATAAAAAATAAGAAGGAACGAGAGAGAGGGAATTAACATACATCATAATAAAGAAAGAGAAAAAGAGAGCGAGATAGAAGGAGAGGAGATAATTAATGGATAAAAAACAAAGAGAGAGTGGTGGCGAGGTCCGGTGCAATACCACGAAAAGCGTACATTTCAACTAGATTGGGTTAGTAAATTTCCATTCATTGAGCCAGTTATGCCAACAAATGATTCTACTTTAAAAAAGACTCGATATATTAGTTGCTCATGGAAAAGGGGAACTGATTACACACTTCAGCTCAAAATTGGCACTATAGAGAAGTATGTAGGCAAGGTATCATCTAGTAGTGTTTTTTGTAGGAGTTCCAAACGATATTTAAAGCTCCAAGAGATGGGAACGGTTTAACACAAGGTAGAAAATTATTGAAGCATGTGAATACAAGGTGGATCAGCTTGTACTTACTAGCTAGGAGATTATTAGAGGAGTACCCATCTTTAGCAGGACTCATGGATAGATTGGTAGCTTAGAAGTCGAAGGAGACTGACAAGGCATTAGAGCTTTTAACAACTTTGACATATTTAGAGACATTACTTACATTGATAGGTATTTATGTGACTTGCAGAGTACCAGAACTTGCAGAACTTGGTTGATTTAGCAGACTTGCAGAACTTGAACTTTGAGAACTTTGAAGACTTGCAGAATTGATGAGATTTGTTGATTGAAAGCTTAAGTGATTAAGCTTTAAGCTTAACTGAACCAAAACGGCGAATTTTAGGGGGGGAGGGGGGGCTGTTTTTTTAGCCAGGCGAAAATCTCGCGGCCATATTCTGATACGCCGAATTGAAATTTAGAAGCTTTTAAGCTTCTCTAAGCTTTGTAAGCTTTAGTTTTTAAGCTTTTAAGTCTATGGAAATTGAGACTTATCTCTGTAACTCCATGGCTTGTATGTGAGGATGTAGGAGTGGTCCTCCGTCGTTGCAGGCCGGTCCTTCGCGATTTGAAGATGGAAACAGAGGTTCTTGATTGCCAAGAATCCACCCGTATCGACCGTTTGTGACGAGATTGACCGTAGAGCTCGATCGTACTAGGAGCTCCGCCTTCGCACAAGATGGGTAGCGATTGGAAGCTCTTGATCTCAGCTTCGCTCTGATACCATTGGTGCGCAAATTGGATGTTGTACGCTTGCGTAGTGAATGCCGGAAGGTCCCCAAGAACAACTACGCGCCGCAGGGAAAAAAAGCGGCCGAAACCGAGCGCGGTTTTCATTTCGCGTTTGCTCCATTGTGAGTTTTGAGAGCGAGAGCGAGGGAGAGAGCGACTGTCGTGAGAGAAGGAGAGGAAGAAGACTTGCCGCCGCCGTTGTTCGCGAAGGAGAGGAGGAGCCTTCATCGCAAATAGGAGCCGCCCCACACTCGCCATATCTCATCGGTGAGTCTCCGTCTCTCTTTCTTTTGCTTGTTTAAGGTTTAAATCACTCTCTTTTGCTTGTTTAGGAGAGGAAATGAAAGAGAAAGAGAGGGAGAGGGAGAGAAAGAGAAAGAGAAAGAGAGGGAGAGGGAGAGGGAGGGGGAGGAAATGAGAGAGGGAGAGAAAGAGAAAGAGAGGGAGAGGGAGGGAGAGGGAGAGTGCATTCTCTCTCTCTCTTTTTCTTGTTTAATGTTTAAATCACTTTCTTTTTTACTTGTTTAGGAGAGGAAACGAGAGAGTAAGAGAGAAAGAGAGGGAGAGGGAGAGGGAGAGGGAGAGGGAGAAAGAGAAAGAGAAAGAGAGGGAGAGGGAGAGGGAGAGGGAGGGGGAGGAAATGAGAGAGGGAGAGAAAGAGAAAGAGAGGGAGAGGGAGGGAGAGCGCATTCTCTCTCTCCCTCTCCCTTTTGCTTGTTTAATATTTAAATCACTTTATTTTTTGCTTGTTTAGGAGAGGAAATGAGAGAGAAAGAGAGGGAGAGAAAGAGAGGGAGAGGGAGAGGGAGGGGAAGGAAATGAGAGAGGGAGAGAAAGAGAAAGAGAGGGAGAGTACATTGTCTCTCTCCCTCTCCCTTTTGCTTGTTTAATGTTTAAATCACTTTATTTTTTGCTTGTTTAGGAAATGAGAGAGAAAGAGAGATAGAGAGGGAGAGAAAGAGAGGGAGAGGGAGAGGGAGGGGAAGGAAATGAGAGAGGGAGAGAAAGAGAAAGAGAGGGAGAGGGAGAGGGAGAGGGAGGGAGAGTGCATTCTCTCTCTCACTCTCCCTCTTGCTTGTTTAATGTTTGAATCACTTTCTTTTTTGCTTGTTTAGGAGAGGAAATGAGAGAGAAAGAGAGAAAGAGAGGGAGAGGGAGAGAGAGGGAGAGAAAGAGAGGGAGAGGGAGGGGAAGGAAATTTAAGATAATAGACTTATCGATAATGGTATGGAATGTGCTTTGCCATGGGCCACGTACATTGGTGACTCTTTAAGATGGCTTAAAATTGGTCATGTCCTTCATAATGTCCAAGTAGGGGATCTAATTGTGACATGCATAATTCATTGTTTTTGTATTAACTTTATAGGCATAACAAATTAGAAATCATGCCAACTAGTCAACGGAAGGACTAAAAGAAAATGATACCCTAGCTAATGGTCATTACAGTACTTCATCAAAATGAACCCAAAAGTATTGTTATAGAAGAAGAATCCCTTAAATTGAGTATAAGATATTTTCTCTCAGGTCTTATGACTATGAGTAGAATTGATTGAAATAAATTTTATTACTATAGTTGATAAATTTCATAGATGGCATTAATTTTAATACGCGATCCTAGGACAAAAAAACCACATTTCTAAGATGCTTTTTGTTGAGACTGATTTATTATTAGACTAAGAGATCCTCAATGACACTCATAAATGGATTACTTATACTCAAAGCCCTCTAGTGTAGTTTTTTACAATAACGAATAATTATCTATCGGGACAAACAAATCCTTGAGCATGATACAAGGCCGAGATATAACATCGAAAAATCTCTCAACTACTATGTACAATGCAAGATTTATGGTCAACTTGCAACTTGACGTACATCTCCATAAAGCTATCCATTTAAGCCTCGTTTGCTGTAATGTAGATAAGATGGAAAACGAAGAAGGTCTTATTGTTCAAGACCGCGAGACGTATCTTAATCAGCGTGTCCCATGTCCTTGCTCTCAATGCAAGTTGGCAATTAGACGAAAACGCCGATTGTCTATAGAACACGTACGACGATTTGGCGAGTTTCAATCTAAGATCATTGATCAGGTGATTTTGGATTTTCAGCAAACGGTAATTTGAAGTTAATATTAATCATGCATTGTACTCGCAAGCTAATTGAAAACCATACACAATAAGATTGGGTCTTGTTGGCAAATTTTCTATCCAGGGGGGTGATGTCTCGACCCAAGGGGGAGTGCACCCTTTGCGGCCAATTAGAAGAGTTCGTGGACGTGCGATGGATGGATTGCAGGAGCCAATCCACCACTCGCAAGGCCCATCTATACCGTCAATGCCAGAGGAGACAAACAACCTTCCCGACCTACCTACAATCTTGGAGCCTGAGATGGAGGCAATGATCGATGCATTGATTCCCATGGATGTTGAGACATCTGACCCGCTTAGAGAGGAAGCATCCATACCATTATATGATGGGTGCCGAGTATCTCGGTTGAAGACATTGCTTGCACTCTTAAGTGTGCAAGCAAAATACGGTTGGAGCGATACGAGTGTGACTGAGTTATTCAGGTACCTTGCACATAGGCTTCATTGATTTTTTTAAAAAACAATATTATTGCAAACATTTGTGTTTTTTCAATGTGTTTTATGATTTTTTTCAGGTTATTGAAATATCATATATTACCACCTGCAAATACCATGCCTGAGTCTCGTGATGATGCACGACATGTTTTACGGAAGCTTGGCATGGACTACAATAACATCCATGCATGTATCAACGACTACATACTGTTTCGAGATGAATACGAGACTATGGAGACATGTCCAAAGTGTGGTGCTCACAGGTATCGACAGGACTTGCAAGGGTAAACCATCCCTCAAAAAGTTCTCAGACACTTTCCGCTCATCCCCCGCATAAACCACATGTTTCGCACGTCTGGCATGGCAAGCTTGACAATGTGGCATGTGCAGAATAGGTCCATGGATGGAGTTCAATGAATATCAGCGGATTCGCGCGCATGGAGCCACATTGACTCTACCTTCCCAGGCTTTGCGCGAGAGCCAAGGAATCTTTGGCTTGGTCTCGCCATGGATGGCGTGAACCCATTCGGTCTGCGCTCGACTTCTTATAGTGTGTGGCCTATAGTGCTTGTCAACTACAACATCCCTCCATGGCTTTCTACGAAGAAAGGACATCTCATCCTTAGCTTGCTCGTCCCGGGCCGCTACAAAGTAAAAAATATGGATGTGTATCTTTGTCCATTAGTCGATGAGCTTAAGATTTTGTGGGAGGAGGGGGTCACTGTGCAAGATATGAGCAGGCGCGATGGTTGGCGGTCAGCCAACATTCGAGCCATTCTCATGTGGACGATGCATGATTTTTCGGGATCGGGAGAGTGCTCAGGTGAGCAGACCTCCGTTCTCGCTGGTAATATCTATATTTTATTTCATTCAATCAAGTATTCACTAGGTCGTGGCTCGCCTTACAGGTTTGGTTACCTCAGGTTATCATGCATGTCCATTGTGTGGGCCACAGTTAGGCTCTTGAAGGTCACGAACCATGAAGAAGATGGTATATCAAGGACACGCCGCTTTCTTGCTGGAGGATCATGAACTCAGGGAAGGTTTTCTTGGACGACCTCTAGCACGTATGAACGCTGCAAGCTAGTACGAGCTGAAAATGGTAAACCCGGAATCACATCCAAATGGAATGCGACGGTTCTCAGTTTTCTACGAGTTGCCATATTGGACCCACTTACAGGTCAACCACTTGTTGGATCCCATGCATATTTTCAAGAATGTGGGCAGCTTGCTATGGGACCACATCACAGGAAAGAGAGACACTATAGGGTCACAAATGGATTTGACGGAGGTAGGTAAGATGGAGGCGCTTTGGCCGCAGTTAAGTGCTGAAGGGGGAGTGTAGCTTCCTCGTGCTCCCTAGGTTTTGTCTACCAAAGAAGAGCGCATTGTGAAGCAAGTAATCAAGTCTATCCGCACTCCGACGGGTATGATGCGTTCTCTCAGGTCCGCATATTCTAAAGATGACCAATTGTCGGGGCTAAAATCCCATGATTGGCATAAGATATGTTAGGTTTGTGAACAGAATGGATTGTAATTAGTGTGGGCATTTTGCAATTTGAAAAGGGGCCATTATTCATAATGCTTTCTCATTTGTGGCAGTTTGTCCTACCGATCGCGATCGCAGGATGCCTTACTCCAGAAATTCGCAGGGCCATTTACAAGTTGTCGACTTTGGTGCAATGGATCTCACAGAAAGAGATTAAGATGTCCTCTATTGAATCCACAAGGCGGGGAGCAGTGGAGACGGTCTGTCTCTTTGAGAAATACCTGCCCACTAGCATGCTCACGATACAAGTTCACCTTCTTGTGCATCTTGTGGACGAAGTGGAGATTGCTGGACCTGTCCATATGTGATGTATGTTCTTCCTGGAGCGCTTCATGAAAACCCTGAAAGGCTTTGTGCGACAACGAGCTCGTCCAGAAGGTAGCATGGCGGAAGGTTGGTTGGTGTTAGAGGCGTTAGTGCATATCTCACAATGGCTACCAACGGTGGAACCAGACAATGAAATGCTATGGACGCTGAAGGACGATGATAGACTGACTGGAGATGTGGTGGTTGGAAATGGGGTAGAAAAAAGAATGGATGCCTCAATGGAAGAGAAGGTGAATCGCTTTTGTATGTTGCACCATGCCTCCATGGAGACGTGGCTCGCCAAGTACCAGATTGCAAGGCAAGATCGAGAGGAAGCGCGAGCTGAATTCCGACGCAGTACGTGTCATCGACCGATTCGATATCCTAAAGGCATGGAGGAGATGCCGCGGTTTATGTCAACACGATGGTTGCATGGAGCCTTGACCGCAGCATCCAGCGAAGGAACAGAGGTCTCAATGGAGGAGTGGGAGTTCTCAAGGGAATGTAGTCCAAAGGTGATGAGGGGTTTAGAATGTGTCGTATCTAAATTTTATATGCGACATCTAATTTGAGTGTTTCAATGTACAATACAAAATATATAGTGCAGCTGGTCGCGCGGACGGCATTTTCGCGTGGAGCGTATTGACAAAATGCGCTCCACAATGGACTGTGGTGTCATGGCAAGGTTTGAGCAAGAGAGCCGGCGACGAGCAATGGATCCGAACACGGTTGTGGATGAGATGGAGTATTTTGGGAACTTGCAAAGTATTATTACGGTGGATTACCGTAGCTTCTCCATGATACTATTCGATGTGCAGTGGTTCAAAGTGATACTTGGAGGAGCCGGAGCAACAGTTCGACGAGGTCCATCTGGATTTCTCGAAATAGATTCCGAAAAAAAATGGATGGATTTGCGCGACACCTTTGTGTTGCCGGCCCATTGTGAACAGGTGCATAGAGTCATTTGCTTGCTAATTGTAATACGACATGGTTTATGTCACAATGGTTTGAACTCGCTTTGTACGCGTTTGTGAACAGGTAATCTTCTATCCAAACCCCTGACAACCTCGATGGTGGTATGTTATACCTTCAACTCCTCGAAGTGCGAGAGTATATGATCAAAGCGATGTTCTAGGCATAGATGAAGAAATTATGCAAATAGAGGGGTCGATATTACAAGGGGTGGAGGCCACTGCAAGTTTGGAGCCCGCATCGGCTAACAATGATGGAAATTCAGAAGCCCAAGAATTTTTTGAGAACGAGGCAGACTCGTTCTTTTGTGGTGACATGTCTATCGACCTTCCAGTGTATGCAGAGTTGTGTCAGGAGATTAACATGAGACCATAGAATACTTCATTCTTGGAGAATTGTATTACTCAATTCGTTGTTTAGATCTTCCATAAAGGTAGATAAGATATGCATTTTAAGAGGGATTTTTCAAAAATGATTTATATTACTGTGCTTTGTATAGTTTAAATTGATTATTCTAACACCATTTTTTATTTGTGCAGGTGACATTTTCAGGATGAGTCGAGGGATGAGCGATGAGGAGTTTCAGGACATGATGACACGCATGTCTCCAGATCAGCTCGCGAGATTCAGAGAGATGGCAGACCAGGAGTTGTCTCGTTCTTCGTCAGGGCGCTCTGCTAGATCTGCTTCAGCGTGATCAGATGCTTCAGCTTCGAGCAGACGATCTCGACGCTCACGACTTGGGCCAGAGGGAGGGACTGCATCGGGATCAAGGGGTGCTGCTGTGGAGACACGGATGTGGTGTCTCCGTCTCGTCGTTCAGCTGGAGCTGTGTCACCTCGAGGATTTGTCGCACCTGTGGGGACGTCTACTCCAGTTACTCCGGCTTTTGCGTAGCCGTCAGCAGGTGGCACCCCCTTTGGTGGCACCCCTTTTGGTGGCACCCCCTTTGGTGGCACCCCTTTGAGTGCCACTCTGAGAGAGGTTACCCCCATCGGTACACTGGATGTACAGGGGTCTCCTGGATATGCCCAGGAGCGTGGATGGAGATGGGAGAGGACCCATCTTAGGCAGATTCCTAGGGGTTATGGATATCTAGTTGATAGTAGGTCAGGAGCCATCATCATGAATGATGAGGGGAGGAGGGTGATGGCTCGCATGAGGGAGTTGTGCCAACAAGTTTTTCGGCACAACATCCTGGATTATTGGAAGAACATACCGGAGGGGAGCAAGGACTACATAGTAGCATCCTTGCACGAGGAGTTTTCGGTGCCAGCCGCAGTAGATAGATTCTCTACGGGCTGGATGATGGATTGCATGCGTGCATACATGTCACATAGACGATTCTACAGATGCAAGGCAATCAAGAGTGGGGCTGCAAAGCCCGAGTGGTTAGATGCAGACGACTGGCGCCGACTGAGGGAGGAGGCTACAGATTCGCCAGGACGTTGGAGTCAGCAACGGGAGGCGGCGAGGGCACGACTCGAGGCCGGAGTGGTGCATCATCTTGGGAGTGGCGGCCACATGACATATTTGGAGGACTTTGTAAGTTTCTCTTTTGTTTTGCTTATTTGTTTTTTTGAAATATTCTTTGTACTGACAATCATGTTTCTAACAGTTAGCATTTTGTTTTCTTTGCAGCACTCCATTACAAATCGCGATCCGCAAGGCCTTGAGACTTGATATGCAGAGAGGCATGGTCTCAATGCATTGATTGACCGATTGTATAGACGCGGCGGCCCTGTAAGTCACTCATCTTTCTTGTCTATAGTTACCATGAGATATTTGAATGCATTATTGTATGGTGGATTGATATGTTGTTTCTTTTTCTGCAGAATCCGTTCGATGCTCTCTTTTGCGGCGGGATGAACTTTCGGGGGAGAAGGATTTCTAGCTCGCCCTTGGATCCTTGGAGCTCACACACCTTTAGTTTTTAGTCGCCTGATCTATGTAGGCATTTTCTATGTATTAGTGATATCCTTTCATGATTGTACCAATCGCATTTTATGCGATCATGTATTATTTCATGTATCAGTTTTATGATTTCAATATACATTCTTTTTGTTTGCAAGCGCTTTGTATGTAGTAGTGCAGAAACTATTTTGTATGGCTCTCATACAGCACACAGTGCTATATGTGCTGCCCTGCCACAAATTTTTTTTCCCTGTTACCGTCGCTATTTGCGTCGCAAATTTACTGCTCGCGTCACTATTTGACTCGCTATGCGCGTTGCAAAATCTCTGGTTGCGTCGCTATATACGTCGCTATTTGCATCGCTAAATGCATTTACGCATCGCTATATGCATCGCAAATGCATTTAGCAATGCAAATAGCGACGCATATAGCGATGCCAATAGCGACGTTTCTATGGCGTCATCAATAACGATGCTTTTTGTGACAATGGGGGCAAATTTTGTTGTTTGTATTTTCGTCGCTTTAAACGTCGGTATAAGGTCTATATCTTGTAGTGATAGTTACTTGCAATTATCTCCATCTCATTGTCAAGCTCTAACAGTAGCCATTGACTCCCTATGAGGATGGCCTACCACCTTTGTTCTTCAACATCAATACAAGGATTGACCGCATTGATATGGCAAGTCTTCTTCTTCGAGCTATAATGTTTTAGTCTTACTATGTAGCCTTACTCAAGAATATGGTGGATAACAGATTTGCCCGATATACACACTCCTTCTATCCAAAATCAGCCATTTACCTTTGAACCTTCCTTAAGCTATATCTTTTTAGAAAAGGGTGTATTTTACTCACCTTTCAACCACTCCCTGTGGAGTGAATCATTTGTACATCTCCTTGATTTAAAAACAAAAAAAGAGGAAAAAAAGAATAGAGAAAAAAAGCTCTATGATTAGTTAGGTGCACTCACATTTTCACTGCACTTAGTGGTCCTTTAATTAGGTATGTCCAGTGTCTTTGATCGGCTGCCTTCATCTCTAACCCCCTATCCCTTACCTCACTACACAATATCAAGGCACATCAAGGGCAAGCCACCCTGGTGGCTTGCTCAAATGACTTGCCATTTGCACTTAATATCGCATAAACTTTCCACCCACCATTGGGTCCTCAAGTATGGGACAATACTTTGGGCTTGCATGAAGTTCTTGACGTTCCATCTACACATGCACAAATCACTGCACAAGTAAGCTAGCCACACCCCTTAGCGAGAGCACCATTTGGCTTGTAGGATTTTCGTAATAAACCATTTGAAGAATAGATGAACCATCAACATTGGTGGCTTCTACATCCTCACCATTCCTTGAATTCTTCTTTAGTGGAGCCAACATTTCTCCTTCATGCTATCATCATCTTTCCATTCTTGGGCAACATATTTTGGATATTATCTACTCCATCCTAGCTGAAGTTACCAACTTTTTGTCATGTTAAACTTCATTCTTCATTGGTAAAAATTCTTCATTAGCAACATTCATCCATTCTCCATGAGGACTATTCCCAGCATTCCACATCTACCTTTGATATGATTGCCATGGGACTAGCACTCATCTCGAAGGGGGCTAATGTTAACAGTACTTTATGAAGGCTTAAGCCAAAAAAAGGTCAAAGAAAGATCACAGTATTAGTGTCATGCTGCATTTATTAGATGGTGGATTATTATTTTAAGGAGCTTGATTATATTATTTTGAGCACTTATGTATTATTGCTGTAGTTCATGGACATTAAATTATTATGGTTATATTATTGTAAGGGTCAGGCTCACTTTTGTGCACATTGTATTTATCTCTTCCACATTTTAATCGTCACACTTGCAAGTGTTGCATAAGTTATACACATGTATTTGTGATTAGATTATCGTGGACTTAGTCTATTTAGACTAAGGTACAAGCATGCCATGCGGATTGATCGGCCTAGATCTCACAAAGGGATAGAACGCCCAAAAGAGGACACAAACCCTAATTTACATTGGTGGAAATCCTTAAATATATTTTTTCTTCATTTAGAGAAAAGGATACTTGGTTAGCTATTAGAGGGGAGTGTTGAGAGACAAAGTGAGAGATTGTTGTCAAAGAAAGTGAGTTTCAAATTTTAAAAGAATAGAAGTACATCTAATGTCCTGATTATTGTGTGTTTGGCTCAACACCAAAAAATAAGAGAAAACTATTAACATTACCTTTTTTTCCATACTGTAAATTCCAAAAAGAGAAGTGGATGAACAATAAATATATTTTTAGTGATATCATTTCTAAGAGATAAATGTATGCCTTATATAAAAACAAAGCCTAAAATAAGAGAATGAAAGTGCAATGAACTTGAAAAAAGGAAATAAAAACAAAGAAAGGCCTTACATTAAACAACAATAAACCATGGAATTTGATAGCTTAATATCTTTCTTCTCCAACATGTGCTTGTCTTTCAGAGATATGCTAATGTAAGCCTCTTTCTTTGCATAATGAGAAGCATAAACAATCATTTAGTCAAATACTTTGTTAATCCTCTCATAGTTAACTAGGCCAAGAGACTCAAATTTTCTCTTGCAAATCACATCCTTACTTTCAATCTCTTCTTTAATTTTCTGATCCTCTAGGATAGTCTCTCACTAAGTTGCACCTCTTGTAGAATACAAGTGAGTAACATCTTCAACAGTGGACTCTTTCTCTTTCTGGAAAATTTTGGAAGAACTATCAGGATTTCCAAGGCTTTATGATCAATAGAGGGTAAGGTCTTTAAAACTTTAACAAACCTATACCTTAGCCTCCTCACCATACTAAAGTCCTTGTTTGTCAATGTGATCCTATGTGCATGGGTAGTAGAGCAATGGAATCATCATTCATGAAATATTTGCAATCTTCTCTAAAAAGAGTATACAACTAAAAGTTTTTATGAAGCCCATCAATAGTAGCAACCATAAACAATCTATTTGAAATATCCTTGACCACTTTGATAAATATCACCTTTGGTATGGGATGGTTGGTTGCCTTCTCACCTTTCTTGATCTCTCTAAAGTATCTCTACATGTAGAAACACCTTGATTTTCTCTTTCCCTTCATTGGAGCTTCTTTGGAAGGCTCCTCAATCAAGAAAATGGAAGTTTCACCATCCATTGTCAAGAGCATTTGAAAGAGTTAAAGGTTCCCCATAGTTAGGAAGAGTAAGAACACTTTGAGGTTGATGATCACGAGAAGCTCGACTTTCATTATCATTTGATGATTTGGCCTTAGTTGCACACTAAAAAGTACCTTGCTCTTTAGAATTCTCATGAAGCAATAGGAAATCCTTTATAGATCAACAAGACTAACATTTTCCTCAATAGACACACTAGTAGTATTTGAGGGAGGTTATTGCAGATATATCTTCATGGCAATTTTCTTAGTTTTGATAATTCAATATGGTTGCTTTGATAATTAGTAATATTTGAGGGAGGTAATTGTAGATATGCCTTCATGGCAGCTTTCTTAGTTTTGATCATTCATATGGTTGCTTTGACAGGAGAAAGGAGCTCACAATGGAAAGCAAGATCATGATACTACAGAGAGAGGAGAGGAATAAATTAGCCGATAAAAGGACTCACTTGTACCATATCCACTCTTAGAATTTGATATTATATGAGAAAAGGGCAAGGGGCTCACTAGGTAGAGAATAATGGTAAGTTTGGCAAGACCACAAAAAAATGCAACTATTGAAGCTAGCATGGAACTGAAGTGCAAGGAGAAATATTGTCTGAAGATATTGCATGAGGAGGAGTGTGCAACTCATTTTCCAAACAATAGCTACCTTGTTTTGGTAGGACCATACGGAAATGCAACCATTGCACGAGGAGCAAGACTATCTGATATTGCACAAGCAACACTATTTTTACTTGCCAATGTAGCATCAATTGCATTGTATCAGAAAGTTCTCAGCTAGCTTGCAAATAGGATGTGGTATACAAAATCAAACAAATGCACTACAAATACATCCCAAAGGGGACCTAGAGTATGTTTCACAAGGGCTCTACCTACACCATGACTAAGTGATTGAAGAGAAGAGCTCGAGGGATAAAAAGTGAAAAAATGAGATGTAAAGAATGTCGGATCCAGAGCATGGCTATGGCAGATGGAACACAAAGACAATGTTCATGATGACATAGACTGAAGAGACCAACTGTTACTCAAGTGAATTAGGTTCCAATATGGAAGCTTGGACTCATAAACACAATCTTAAGTATGACACTGACTATGACTAAAAGGACAAAGTATACTTGTATTCCATCATTGAATGATAAGAAGGTACATCCTACATCACTTTATAGGCTCATGATGGTTTCCTTTTTCTCGACTATGCTTATGGGATTCAGAGTCCGGACATCTTGTATTTTAGGCATCCTCTTAGGTAAGATGTTTGAGTCTTGCCCTATTGCTCCATACAAAGAGGCTAAGCCATGTGTGATTGCCAATATCTCAACACCCCTCCTCAATCACAACCAGAGAAGTACAAAGTGTGTAGAGGCTTTAATGAGCAACCCCTTGCAAAGTGTGGGCACACCACAAACATGCTAAACACCAGAGGCTGTCGCAGAAAGGCTAAGTGTGGGTACCAAAGACGTGGTGAACATCTAGAGGCTATAACAAGGGCCTCACAAAGTGTACAAAGGCTGTAGTACAAGGTTACATGAATAGTTTACAAGCTTATGTTAGAAGCATTAATGGCAAGAACATACAATAAAAAAGTCTAGTAAAAATTTGGGTCAAGGACCAGCAGGCCCTTGTGGTTTTCTTGATTTTTGAATTTTCTTTTAGCATAGATCTTTTGGTCTTTATTCTCCATGGCTTTCCTTGTATTGATCATTTGGTCCTCTTCTTCATGGTCCTTGCTTGCATTGGTCTTCATGTCCATGTTCCCCTCAAGAAAAGGTATCATCATCTTTGAGGAAGCAGAAATGTCTTCAAGGTCTTCAAATAAGATCATTGATTTCTCTCTTATGTAGATAGATCCATGTCTTCTTGCAAGTGGGTCAACCAATTCTTGCATGTAGTGTAAGTGAGCAACATGAGCCATGCTACTCTTCAAGAGAAGTATCCATTTATAGTTCTTTATGTTTAGGAGCTCTAATGGAGATAGGTACAGTCTGGCTATGGTTGCCACCAGGTAACTGTGAGATTCATGTGAAGAATGGGGGTCATACACTCAAACTGAGCTGGACTGAGATGAAGAGGAGCTTAGAGGAGTGAAAGGAGAGCTAGATCATGCTCAACTGAGCTCTGATACCATGTAAAGAATGTCAGATCCAGAGCACGGCTATGGTAGATGGAACACAAAGACAATGTTCATGGTGACATAGACTGAAGAGACCAATTGTTACTCAAGTGAATTAGGTTCCAAGATGGAAGCTTGGACTCATAAACACAATCTTGAGTATGACACTGACTAGACTGAAAGGACAAAGTATAGTTGTATTCCATCATTGAATGATAAGAAGGTACATCACTTTATAGGCTCATGATGGTTCCCTTTTTCTCCACCGTGCTTATGGGATTCAGAGTCCTGACATCTTCTATTTTAGGCATCCTCTCTAGTAAGATGTTTGATTCTTGTCCTATTGCTCCATACAAAGAGGCTAAGCCATGTGTGATTGCCAATATCTCAACACCCCTCCTCAATCACAACCAGAGAAGTACAAAGTGTGTAAAGGCTTTAATGAGCAACCACTTGCAAAGCATGGGCACACCACAAACATGGTAAACACTAGAGGTTGTCGCAGAAATGCTAAGTGTGGGTACCAAAGATGTAGTGAACATCTAGAGGCTATAACAACGGCCTCACAAAGTGTACAGAGGCTGTAGTACAAGGTTACATGAGGAGTTTACAAGCTTATGTTAGAAGCATTAATGGCAAGAACATACAATAAAAAATTGTAGTAAAAATTTGGGTCAAGGACTAGTAGGCCCTTGTGGTTTTCTTCATTTTTGAATTTTCTTTTAGCATAGATCTTTTGGTCTTTATTCTCCACCACTTTCCTTGTATTAATCATTTGGTCCTCTTCTTCATGGTCCTTGCTTGCATTGGTCTTCATGTCCATGTTCCCCTCAAGCAAAGGTATCATCGTCTTTGAGGAAGCAGAAGTGTCTTCAAGGTCTTCAAATAAGATCATTGATTGCCCTTTTATGTAGACAGCTCCATGCCTTCTTGCAAGTGGGTCAACCAAGTCTTGCATGTAGTGTAAGTGAGCAACATGAGCCATGCTACTCTTCAAGAGAAGTATCCATTTATAGTTCTTTATGTTTAGCATTTCCATGACTGAGAATTAGTTGAGATAAACCAGTGATGAATGAGTTGGAAAAGATTGTCTCAAGGGACAATAAACTTTAGTGTTAAACAATACTATTTAGTATCAAGAGATACTAGCTTGTTCTTGAATCTTCCAAGCTGAATCTTGATATTAGAGCACTTTCTTGCTAATTTGTTATGGTTTCCTTGCTGGATATTGAGTGGCATTGACAATCTTGAGCTAAAAAGGAAGTAAGGGTAAAAGATGAGCTCGAAGTACTTGATGTCAAGCTTGATGATGGTTGATGTGAAGTGGGCTACTTAATCTTTAGGACTACTCCAAATCTTCTTCTTGAAGATCTATACTTATTGAAGACTTTAGATCTGACAGTTAGTGTCCTAGTTGAGCTCAGAAATGTGAGATCTTGAAGTGAAAAAAAGAGCTTGAGTTAAAGTAGCTATGGAGTTAGGGTTTCAGGAATAGGCCGACTGGTTTTTTGGTCGTAGTAGCACTCAAAGTATATCATTTGGAAAGATATTACATGAGAAGGGGAGCTTAGATATGGAGCTTAAGAAGCCCTATCATCATAGGACAAATGGTGGCCTCTACCTGCAGCAACACAAACTATACAACCAGTCAAAGGTGCAATTCTGAATAGCACGATGAATTTCAGCACTGCTGAAGTTAGGGAGCAACAATGTTGCTGATTGAAGTGCTAGAGAGGAGTGCAGGAAGTCCGGGAAGATATGCCTAGAAGGAACCTTGTGGCGATATGGCTTCTAGAGTGAGATCTGAGAGCTCTAATGGAGATAGGTACAGTCTCTGGCTATGGCTGCCACAAGGTGACTGTGAGATTCATGTGAAGAATGGGGGTCATACACTCAAACTGAGCTGGACTGAGATGAAGAGGATCTTAGAGGAGTGAAAGGAGAGCTAGATCATGCTCAAATGAGCTCTGATACCATGTAAAGAATGTCATATCTAGAGCATGGCTATGGTGGATGGAACACAAAGACAATGTTCATCATGACATAGATCGAAGAGACCAACTATTACTCAAGTGAATTAGGTTCCAAGATGGAAGCTTGGACTCATAAACACAATCTTGAGTATGACACTAACTATGACTGAAAGGACAAAGTACAGTTGTATTCCATCATTGAATGATAAGAATGTACATCACTTGATAGGCTCATGATGGTTCCCTTTTTCTCCACTGTGCTTATCTGCCAGGCATAATGCAACTAGTACCATACGCATATGTTCACACGATAAGTCACAGATTATGCGGCAAAACCTCCTCGCGACCCATGCCCTATATAAAAGCACTTATAAGGCTTCTCGGTTACTCAGGATTACAATACAATGTCCACAAAGTAATATATTTAGAAAAGACAATAGCCATTCAAATTTTCTGTTATGCGCTTGGCTACTCTGCCTCCAAAGCTAGATCTGCCATGCATAATGCAACTAGTACCATACGTGCATGTTCACACGATAAGTCACGGATCATGCGGCAAATAGACAAAAATCTACAATACATTTCGATAAGGTATCGTGATAATTTCATAATTCCGATAAAATAGCGTGATAAACATAAGTTCATACCGTAATAAACATAATTCCATAATAATTTATTTGCGCAATATTGTAAGACTATAGACTAGGGCCTTCGATTAATGTCAATGTCGACCAAGACTAAAGAGCTGAGGTTGCAAGTCTTTTGATTGGCATGACATCCCCTAGACTCCATATCATGGCCATTGTATAAAATACTTTTGCGATAGTGGTTGGTGGCTGGGTGGAGTCCTGGTACTTGCTTAATTGCAAGTCTTAAGGAAGTCCTCTCTTCGTGGAAGGAACGAATGGATGGGTTTTACAATAAAAACAAAGTGGAGAGATTGAAAAAAGGAATAATGTTGTAGAGTGATATTGTTATGTCAACATTGTTATCAGGGAACGAACGGATGAGAGGCGATAAATCCTATTGGGCGAGCGAAGGCGCATGTCGATCGACAGCCACGAAGAGGCCCGGCACACGGCCGCGAGAGGGGGCCACGTGAGACATCAAACATTCCAGCGGCAATCCAAGCTGGGCGCAGGCGATTGGCTGTGGGGATCTTCGACGTTTGCCACATGGACTCACCGCGCGCACGAGTATTTAAATGATGGGCGAGCGACTCTCAGTAGAATCTCCGATTTGATCCTTCCCAGTTCCCACTCCTCGAATCTTCAATCGTCGGAGAGAAGCACAGCGCGTAGGCGCCCAGCTCTAGCCGCTCAACACAGCAAACATGGCGGCCGCTACTGCTCTCTCCTCTTCCTCCTCCGCCATTCTCAGCGGCTACAATGAGCTGGCGGGCAAGGTGCAGGGGGGCCTGGGAGAGGCGCGCGTCCAAATGATGGGGTCCAAGAAGGGCAGCGGCGGCAGCATCTGGTATGTCATTTATTCACAGGTACAGCTATCAATGAGCTGTAGTCCTTAGCTTGCTGATTGTTAACGAGATAGCGGCGGTAAATGTTGCTTACTAGCTCGCCAATATTAGATATCGGGGTAGTCCTGGCCGTCCATTCGCACTGATCTGATCGAGACATTAGTCTGTTCGATGTTGTCGAAACAATTTGCTTTCCGGTAGGATCCTTGGCTTGCAATGGGTTTGTTGTGTGGTTATTAAGCCCAGCCTCCAGGGGTGTACGCTAGTTGGAAGGAAGCTTGTAATGCTGGCGTCATCTCCGTGAGAGATGTTAGGTGTAATTCAAATAACCTACTACTTTCGCATTGAATAGTAATGATATTTCTAATGTAAATTTTCGGAAATACGAACGGATGGGAGGCGACGAATCCCATTGGGCGAGCGGAGGTGCATGTCGGCGGTCGACAGCCACCGCGCCAGGCGGCCTCTTGGTTAGATACGTACTGATCTTATCAAGTTGGTTTGCTTGCTTGAATCAAAATGCAGGTACGGCCCCGATCGCCCTCTGTACCTGGGGCCATTCTCCGGCAGCCCGCCGTCCTACTTGACGGGAGAGTTCCCGGGAGACTACGGGTGGGACACGGCGGGGCTGTCGGCGGACCCGGAGACGTTCGCCAAGAACAGGGAGCTGGAGGTCATCCACGCGCGATGGGCGATGCTGGGCGCGCTGGGCTGCGTCACCCCGGAGCTGCTGGCCAAGAACGGCGTCAAGTTCGGGGAGGCCGTGTGGTTCAAGGCCGGGGCCCAGATCTTCTCGGAGGGCGGCCTGGACTACCTGGGCAACCCCAGCCTCGTCCACGCCCAATCCATCCTGGCCATCTGGGCCTGCCAGGTCATCCTGATGGGCGCCGTGGAGGGCTACCGGGTGGCAGGGGGCCCCCTGGGCGAGGTGAGCGACCCGATCTACCCGGGCGGCCAGTTCGACCCGCTGGGCCTGGCCGATGATCCCGAGGCCTTCGCAGAGCTGAAGGTGAAGGAGCTGAAGAACGGGCGGCTGGCCATGTTCTCCATGTTCGGCTTCTTCGTGCAGGCCATCGTGACCGGGAAGGGCCCCATCGAGAACCTCTCCGACCACCTCGCCGACCCCACCGTCAACAACGCCTGGGCCTACGCCACCAACTTCGTGCCCGGGAAGTAGGCTGTATCTCTGTTCGTATGTGTAGGCGCGCCGATCCGCCGCTTATTGTACTATAGCATGAGGATTGATTATTAAACCTGCCCGCAAACAAACTTTCTCCAACCATGTGTCATCTTCTTTCTTCTTTCAAACGGCTCGCGCCTCGATTCTCTAATCGGGTGCCAGTGGCCACGCTGCCACTGCTAGCTGGTGGGATGTTTTTATACGCTCGCGGCTCCCTGCCTCGGATCTCCAACGTTTATTAAGCAATTGATAGGGAGTCAGAGCTGCCCCCCGTGCCCATCTGTTCCTACAAACAATTTTTAGACCTCTCCTTGCAGTTGCGACATCTCTTTCTTGCCTCTGTTTATGTCGTACTCTTATGACCCTTTTGCGTTTCACTCCATTCAACGACTGTACGTGTGTAACGAAAGCACCCAAAGCCGATTTCGGTTGTTTCATTGCGCTAAACCCCATGAGTGTTGCGGAGTTGCCAATGACAACTACGACCAAGCCCAGGAGGCCCCAGGTCTGCTGCAGCATGGGTCCATAGGAATCGCTAATAAGGAGAAAGAATTGCGACCCGTCACTAGAGTTGTCGACCGTACATGTACTTTACTATCCACTTGCCCCCCCCGCCCCGCAAAAATGGCAAGGCACGATAATTGCTCTCTATCTTGTATGCTTCAAAAGACTTTTTCGACTTTTCATGTTCCCCACCATTCACTTCGGTTGTCCTTTTTGATCTTCAAATAGTCTTTCCGTAAAAGCTAATATCAACCTCGCAAGGAGAAACGTTTCTCAAAATGTTGATAGCTTCTAATATTTGCTCTCAACCCTTGATGCAAAGCTCTCACATTCTTGGAATATATCATGTCTATGCGGCTTAGTCCCAAAACCCAACATTTCTAGCAACGTCTTACCAATCAATGTCGGCAATGACAACTATTGCAAAAGAGCTGCTCTTTTGCAATATATTGGGTCCATAGAAGTCACTAACAAGAAAGAAGTGCCATGTTTCGCAACATTTCTCAACTGCACATGTACTCTACTATTCACTTGCTCCCTAACTTTAGGGTAGCTATGTTTTGTAAATGTTTCATGTCATATATAGCTACACCTGAGGGATAATCTTTATATCTTCTTCACAGTGGTGCTCAGATGTGATTAGAAAAAGAACATGTACATTGTCTATAATTTGAAGTGGCATTTTTTATACAAGGGGATACCATACGTACATGTGGAATGGATACAAGGGGTTTGATTATACAAGCTAAACATACGTTAGGGTTAATTTTTGGAAAATATTGGTGCTATGCTATTGGCCCTAGAACATGCCTATGGACATGCTAAAAGTTTGATCGAAGACTTTGTACCCAAGCTTGTAAAAGAAACTAAATTCTTGTAGATCTAGAAATTCATTATTGCGCCATGGCCTCTTTGGCACATTTCAAGTCGCACTGGGTTGATTCAAATGGAGTTGCATTCACTTAAAATTTGAGTACGAAGATTGAATACTAACTAAATTTTTAATCTAGCCTTCTAGTTACTATTATTCAAGCATATTATTATAAGGGGGTCTAATACAAGCTATTGAGAAAGTGGATGGATAGCACATGCATGGAAAGAATGGCTTGGAGGACTTATTCAATACATTATTTGCTTATCACATGTGGAATATAAACGGGATGCAAGCTTAATAGAGAATTTTCTCAAATCCAAGATTTTGTCTACTTCATATTCTTGGTGATCTTCAATTATGATTGGAGGCACTGGCTTTGATATTCTTCTAGGGATACTCGATGTATGATATGGATCCAAGATTAAAACATGGAATACAAGATGGATTTTCATGGATTCGGGAAGTTGGAGATGATAGGTGATTGGATGTTTGGCAAAGAATCTTGAAGGTCCAAAGTCATCGATAATCCAATTTCTGGAAGGGGCGAGAAAAATATAGATAATGTCAAATAAGCCAAATGCAATTTTCAATTTTTTATGATGGATGTTGCATCCGAAGCTTATCTACATTTCTCTTATATTTCTCTTGAGCTTGTTTGATCTGCGCTTGCAAGTCCTTATGAATATCAAAGGGGTATTAATCCAAGACTATAACAGCAAAACTCTTCTCTTATGATCTTACATGATTGTCTATCCTTGGGCATTGACCTTAGTTAGCAAAAAATAGTGTGAATTGAGTGGAGTCATGGGAGGAAATATTGATGGATAGCGCATGCATGGAAAGAATGGCTTGGAGGACTTATTCAATACATTATTTGCTTATCACATGTGGAATATAAACGGGATGCAAGCTTAATAGAGAATTTTCTCAAATCCAAGATTTTGTCTACTTCATATTCTTGGTGATCTTCAATTATGATTGGAGGCACTGGCTTTGGTATTCTTCTAGGGATACTCGATGTATGATATGGATCCAAGATTAAAACATGGAATACAAGATGGATTTTCATGGATTCGGGAAGTTGGAGATGATAGGTGATTGGATATTTGGCAAAGAATCTTGAAGGTCCAAAGTCATCGATAATCCAATTTCTGGAAGGGGCGAGAAAAATATAGATAATGTCAAATAAGCCAAATGCAATTTTCAATTTTTAATGATGGATGTTGCATGCGAAGCTTATCTACATTTCTCTTATATTTCTCTTGAGCTTGTTTGATCTGCGCTTGCAAGTCCTTATGAATATCAAAGGGGTATTAATCCAAGACTATAACAGCAAAACTCTTCTCTTATGATCTTACATGATTGTCTATCCTTGGGCATTGACCTTAGTTAGCAAAAAATAGTGTGAATTGAGTGGAGTCATGGGAGGAAATATTGTATTCAAACTCAACATGCGGTAATAAATCCACATAATTATCTTGGTGATAGTTGATTGTGCATCTAAGGTATTGCTCCAAGACACGATTCACTCTTTCTATTTGTCCATCACTCTGTGGGGGTGATTGGTTGAAGAAAGATTCACTTGTACTCCCAAAAGTTTAACAAGTCTTCTCTAAAACCCAAATATAATGTGGACACCATGATCACAAACAATATCATCAAATAAACCATGGCATCGATATACTTGTTTTAGGAAGAGCCTTGTTGTCCCTTCTCTATTGATACTATTTGGTTGTGGGACAAAGTGTGCCATTTTTGTGAAATGATCAACCACCACCAAGATAGAATCATATCCTCTAGAAGAAGGTAGTTCAACAATGAAATCTGTGGCTAAGGATGACCATATCTTACTTTGAATAGGTCATGGTTAAAGAAGGCCACGAGGTCCATGAAAAGGGACTTTAGCTTGATCCAATGTGTCATAAGAATGTACAAAGTCCTTGACTAATTTTCACATTTGTGGCCACCAAAAATTGCTTAAAACTAGCTTGATTGTCTTGTTAACCTGAAAATGCCCTATTGAGGGGAGATCATGTCTCTTCTTGAGTATATCCACTTGTAAAGGACCAGGGGAGATGTAGAGAAGTCCTTAATAATAGAGCAACCCATCAATGTCCTAAATATCCCTTGAGTTTGTTCTTGGCCTTGATGTAATTTCCTCCTTGTGTCCTTGGTGAACGAGTCTTTTGTGATTTTTTTCTTAACCTTTGATAAGTATTCAAAGTCTTTTGGGGCTTTGTTGATAGTTGCTCTTAACTTTACTTGCTTAGATAATTTCAAGATTACTGAATTTTGTTAATCATGGGCTTCATCACCTTCTTTTGATACCAGAATGGATCTTTGATATAAAGCATTTGGCTTTCCTTATTGGTGGCTAGGTGTATAGGTAATGACAAAGTCAAATCTAGATAAGGAAACCACTCCATCTTGCTTGGTAATGATTCAAGATAAGGGAAGTCATAAAATATTCAAGATTCTTATGATCTATATATATAGTGATCTTATAAGGGGCACCTTCAAGTAGATGTTGCCAAGTCTCTAAGGAGTCCATAATAGCTAGAAGTTCTTAATCATGAATTTCATAGTTGATTTCTGCAACAACAGAGAATCTTATTGATTGGAAGGATACTAGATAAACTTGATTGTTATCATTGATCTAGGATAGAACAGCCCCAAGTGCAAAAATTGAGGTGCTTTTTGAACAGATGGGTGGAGAAATAGCGAGCATGACATTTTGCAAGATACAAAACACATAAAAAGAATGCACGCAATATAGAAAGCTAAAAGAGTAGTCTTTCTTCTTCTAGAGCAAAATGGTATTGTTATTATAACCCTATCACGAGCGAGTTCAAAGTGAGCAAGGATGATGTTTTTTATGAGATGAGTAGTTGGTATGCATGTAATGTGATGTATTGGATGGTGATGATGATAATGATAGTTATATACAAAAAAAAAGCAAGAATCATGAAGCCCTAGTGAACCAAAAACATCATCCGGTGCTACATCTATAGCTAGTGCTTGGTTTGGGAGACTAAGGAGTAGCCCCACATCTTTAAGTGCATTTGCCAAGTGTTGCAGGTAAAGACAAAGAAAAAAAGAAAGTGTTGGATGGTAATGATGCATCTACTAGTCATTTGGGATTCGATAGAGATTCCAGTGGTTCAGAGAGTTTGGATGATGAGCTTGGTATTCCTTTAGCCAAGGCACTAGTTTAGATGATGAGCACACGGTAATGTAAAGAATCTACTAAGTGATCTAATGGTATGTAGGTCTAGCAAGGTCAGATGCCTTATTAAAAGATTTTTTTATCAAGGTTATGTAGCTCACCATTATGCTTATATGATAAAGGTGATTGAGGATTTTGAACCCACTTGCTTTGAGAATATTGTTAGTCATGCTCATTGGGATGTAGCAATGGATGGGAAGATGGTTGCATTAGAAGACAATAAGACTTGGGATTTGGTACCATTTCCTAAGAGTAAAAAAGCTATTGGTTGTAAGTGGATTTACAAAATCAAGCATAATGTAGATAGTTCTATTAGCAAGTATAAGGCTAGGCTAGTTGCAAAAGGCTATGCTCAAACATACGGCATAGATTATGAAGAGGCATTTAGTCCAATTGCTAGTATGCAATTGTTAGATACATGATTGCTTTGGCAGTAGCCAAAGGTCAAAGTTTATAGCAAATGGATATTAAGAACGCCTTCTTGCATGGTGAATTGCAAGAAGAGGTAAATATGGAGCATCTAGCAAGTTATGAGGGTTTAAAAGTATCTCACATATGTTTGCATGTTAAAGATAACACTCTATGGTCTAAAGCACGTACTTAGAGCATGGTCTTACAAGATCGAAGAGTATATTTTCAAAATTGGCTTTTATGTTTCTGATTGTTGACCACTCACTTTATGTGAGAAAGGGAGATGTAGATTTGGTCATCATAGTCATTTATGTAGATGACTTAATCATTACATGTAACGATGATAGTGGCATTGCTAAAGTTAAGGACTTTTTGAAGAAGAAATTTAAGATGAAGGATTTGGTTGAACTAGGATACTTTCTTGGTATTCAGGTGATCAAATGTGATGATGGTATATGGCTATCCCAAAGGAAGCATGGCTTAGATGTATTACACAAGTATGGTATGACAGATGTAAGACTCTTTCAATGCCATTGGAGTAAAATGTGAAGTTGAGTACTGATGTTGGGGATAAGATCGAAGACCCTACTATGTTTAGGAGGATAGTAGGGAGTCTGATTTACAGGATTATCACAAGTCCAAACTTGAGTTATGTTATTGGTATTGTTAGTTAGTTTATGTAGATGCCTAAAAACCCTCATTTGGATGCAATTAGACATATATTGAGGTATGTGAAGTCCACTTTGCATTATAGACTTCTTTATAAGGAAGGGTAGGATATACATGTGTTTGGATACACATATGTAAATTTGACTAATAGCATGAGTGACAGAAGATCTATCTAGATTCATGTTTTCCCTTGCTAGTGCAGTAATTACATGGAGCATAAAAAAACAATCTATAGTTGCTTTATCAAGTATAGAGGTACTGCTATGGCAACATGTGAGGTGGCATGATTGCAAAAATTATTGGATGATTTTGATTTGGAAGAAGATCGTCCAATTGTCATTCACTGTGACAACATAAGCATCATACAGTTAGCTAAGAATCTAGTATTCCATGCTAGGATAAAATACATTGAGATACATTACCACTTTGTGAGAAAGAAGGCACTTTCAAGAGAGATTGACTTGGTATATGTCAATACACAAGATCAAATAGCTCACATTTTCACAAAGGCATTGGATGTAGAGAAGCTTCAAAAATTTTGAGGCTTACTTAGAGTTGCAGAGATACAGTTGAGCTTGAGGGGGAGTGTTGAGTAGACATTGATGATGGACATCCTGGTTAGTCCGCATGTCTACACTTAGCATGTCAGTGGTCATTGGTCCTCAAATGACCACTAACTTATCACTTATTTTATTTAGTTTTTTGCACCTACCTATAGTGACTGACATAATTATAGTGCCAATTGATTAGTATAGTCAGTTATACATTATTTGACTTAGTAGGCCACTTTTCTTTATGATGTATCTTGTCTATACTTTGTGTGTATTATATTGTGTGTGAAAGAAGAATAAAAAACTAGCAAGAAAATATTTTAGCCTCCATCTCTCTTCTTGTGGACCTCTTGAATGAGCTTCCTCTTGTGTGCAACAACTCAAGCAAGTGATCAATTTGCACTCAAGGATCACAAGTTGGTGATAATGATTCAAATAATCCCAATAGCAATCCTTTGATAGACCCTAGGTACCTATTTAAGTCCATAAAGGCTCTTCTTCAATTTTCACACTAAGTTGTCCCTACCACTTCTCACAAAACCCTTAAGCTACTACTTATAAATGTCCTCATGTTAGTTCCTATGTACAAAAGTTATCTTAATATCTAGATGATACACATACATATCCAACTAAGAAACCAAGGCCCAAACCAATTTTAGGGTACTCATCTTGATAACATGAGAGAAGATCTCATCAAAATCAACTCCTTTTACTTGTTTAAAGCCCTTAGAAGCTAATTTGAACTTATATGCTAGCTTAGAGTGACTAGGGGTACTCTTCAACTTATACATCCACTTTCATGGCAATGTACCCTTTTCATCAAGCAAGGAAACTAAGTTCCATGTATAGTTCTTTTGTAAAGAATCAAACTTAGATTACATAACCCTCTCATAAAGTATGAGAATCACCTCTACATATAGTCTCCTCATAGATAAGGAACTCAATAGAGTCTATCACCATGATATAATCCACAAAAGGATCATAGCAATTAGGAGGATATGAAGCTCTAACATTGTATCTCAAAACTAACGATGGGGCCTCTAAGGCATATCCTCTTTGTTCGGCATCATGATCCTGCATAATAGGTAGATCTTGAGCCACTACATCATCAACTGTTACAAACTATCTCATTGGGAGTGGCTAAACTATAGCAGGAGGCTCCTCTTGAAAGATCACCTTGTGTACCTCAATTACCTACTCTAATCTCATATGCATCTTATCCTCATGGAAGATAAAATCATGGCTATGGATAACCTTCTAAGCTTGCGGTTCCTAAAGATGATAGCCCATCTCACCTACATCCCCGTATTAAAGAAATATGCATTTGATAGACTTCAAATCCAATTTATTGTACTTATCTTTTTGAATATGGCAAAAAGTCTCACATCTAAAGACCCACAACTGTACATATAAGGAAGGCTTACTAGACCATATCTCCTCTCCAACTCTACCACCAAGAGTAGTGCACGGGAATCTATTAAATGAGGTGGATGGCAATAGTAATAGCTTTAGTCCAAAAATGTTTGGATAAGCTGACCTGACTAAGCATACTATGGAATCTATTTTGAATAGTCCTATTCATGCACTCTACCATAGCATTCTAGGGTGAGATGTATGGGGTAGTCAATTAATGCTTAATACACTTTATACCACATAGGTGCTCAAAAGCCTTAGATACATATCACTCCCATTGTCAAACCATAGGTATTTTAGCCTGTACCATGACAGGTTCTCAACCATGGCAAGAAAGCATTGAACCATACGAAAAACATATGATTTTTACTTAATGGGATTGGCCTAAACCTTATGTGAAAAATCATCTATGAACGTAAAAAGCATATTTCACACCACCCACATACATAAAATCAAACTTTTTATGTAAATTATGAGTTTGTTTGGCATAAATACAATGATCACATGAATGAAAGCAAGCGTAATCCAAGGATGGGAGATAGTACAAATGGGTCCATACTTTCATTCTTTTTAAAGACATGTGCCCAAGACAATGATACCATAAATACATATGCAAAATATTAGTTACAGCCAATATATGGGCAATAAACCCAAAAATAAGCAAAGGATATAGGCTTGCAATTGGGTGTAAGTATCACTACCATAAGGTTCCCTTATACATTGTGTTGGATAGTTGTGATATTCTCTTCACCCATGTGCCATGCTGATGATCATAGTTGCTACCACATTTGTCTACTCATTAATGCACCACTAGTCATCTTGCTTTAGATACCACTAATTGCTGCCATCCCTAACACTAGCATGCACAGCGGACTCAGAGCCATAGATTTATTTGTTGATATTGCCTTCATCCTCAGTGGGGCAAGTGCATTGTCTTCTTGGATTTGGTCTTGTTGTGGATATCAAGCAATGAAAGTATTGAATGTGGGGGAGGGATGGAAGGAAGTAAGGGGTGTGGTGGGTTGGGGTTTAGTGGAGTCCAAATGTTGGGTGTTTTCAGAATGCGAGGGTGGGGTCACAATTGAGGGAGCAAGTTGTACTATAGATAGTACTATTACAACTAGAGGTCCATATGGGTCCACAAGGAAGGCTGTAGCACATGGTGAAAGATGAGCTTGGTGGCGAGCTTTTCCAAGTAGATTGCTCCCTATTAGATCTTGCCACACTTGAATGTGATTCTAGTGAGGCAGGCTTGCAAACCATCCAATTCTTATTTTTTCATGGACTTGGCACTCAAGAGTGTATGCATGCAATGCCAACACTTCAAGGATAGGGGTTTGGACTTAGCCAAGCAGGCCTAGAGTTGATTAATATTGGCCAACTGCACAATACCTTGAGTGGCAGTGGAGGGGTCTCCAAAGAGTGGATCATCAGGGTTAGGATCTCTATCTCTGTGATCCTTGGTCGAATCATCATTAGGATTGTGGAGATTCAAGCTCATAGTCTTTGGTTAGTGTTCTACCTTAGTTGAATAAGGCTCGGGGAGGGGGGGGAGTCTTTCTAATTTCATGAGAACCCTTATATTGGAAGGTCAAGTGCATCAATAAAGATATTTGACAAATCAAGGGTTGAAGATGGGAGCGACATCTGGCTCAAAAGACGTAGAAGAAAGCAATGAAGATAATGTGGTTGCAGTTTTAGCTGCAGGTAGAGGAGATTGATATTTTTAATAACACTCATGATGGTAAGTGATATCTTTTTAACCATTGAAACCTCTAGTAAAATGTTATTTTCATATATGATAATTACCGATTTATGAAAGAGTTGAGCTTTAGTAAGGTTTGGATTTGTTTTAAAATCACTTTTGTATATGTATCTTAGGGCTAATTTCTAATCATTTTGGAGATTAATTTGTGAGAGTCTTGACTTGAAATTGTACAAGATCTGATTTTGAGCTTATTGAGGCAACATTGAATAACTACAAGATAAAGGGAGTGTAAGAGGTGTATGCAAAAGTATGATCAGAAATGATTGCATTTGTGCCCTTCAAGATCAAACTTGCACATGATTTTCACAGAGCATATCAAGTCAAAGTCTCACATCATAGTTGTATCCAAAAAAACATCTACCAACCATGTAGTTAGGTTTTCTTAAAATGCAAAAATTGAAAAAAACCTTCGATATAAATGAATCACAAAGATCAACTTACAAAAATGGGAGTGCACATTGGGTCCTCTTTAATACAACATTTTGAGCTAGTTGTCCTTATGAAATGTCTTGTGTGATGTCTAAGACACAAAATTACTTTTTGGGGCTAATATAAGAACCATGGTACTTTGAAAGGCAATTTAAGGTAGCCTAACACTCCTCATGCTCAAAATGGATCAAAGAGAGTGAAAGGAAGGCTCTAGTCTTGACCCAAAGAGTCCCACCCTAACGAGATTAAGGCATTGTGCCAAGGGTGTCACTCTGGACTAGTCAAGGACCTAGGAGGATCACGAAGGTGATGGATATTTTCTTTGAGTTTCCCAAGAGGTCACCCCAATGAAATCAAGACATCAGACCAAGGGTGTTGCAACGGATTTCTCACAAGCTTGCAATGATTGTGAAGGCAATGATTTTTGTTTGGTGGATGTTTGTTTGTTTGACTTGGCCCAATAGTTCATACAAAAGTGAGACTCAAAGTACAAAACCACAATCAAGGGTGTGGATGTAAAGAGTAGATAAGGGTAATTGCCTAACTAGTGTGGTAGTTGCTTGGGATCTTGTATGAGCAATGCTCATAATGCTCCACTTGATGAGGTAAAAGGAAACATGATGCTCAATGCATGGTTTTCCATTTGGAAGAGCTGAGTTGGAGAAGTAGTCACTATGGTAGTATCATGTTTTAATTTGAATTGTACAGAAGGGGCCATTAAAATGCACATTCGATTCAAATTTTAGATTTATAGAGGGGATATAACTATTGCCTTCAAAATTCACAAAAGGGGTATATAAACTGGTGAAATTTTTTTAAAAAGGGGTTTTTAAAGTATCCTTTGAACGCATGTTATATAGTGTACTTCTATAAGGTGACCTCCCCGAGGAATAAGGTTAAGTCATACTAACTTAACCATGGTCGGATCTAGGTTATGTGTCTTTTGTATGAGTGTGTTGTACACAATTGACTTCTCAGTGTTGATGATAATGGGATGAATAGGGAGCATGTCTGCTACCCTTTTGGCCTAAAGCTGTGTCCATCTCTCTCTCTGATTTCGTACATGGTATTGGAGCCATAGGTCCACTGTGTCCAACTGCTACACAAGGCTTTCCATACAGTTCTAATTGAGGCTTTTGAAGATCTGCAAAAACACTATTCATAAGGCACTAATAACGTAGCTTGTGTGTTTGCCAATTCTTACAGCTCCAGAGGACACAAGTATTATCTCGACACCTTTGCTAATCAGTTATTTCACCTACTCATAAAGGGAGCTAGCTCGCCGACCTGAAGTGCTACTTCCATTTGAGCCTATAGAACATGCCTTGAGAAAAAGGAATGACCAGCAGCAACGAGACGTCTAACTCCATAAAAATGATGATGTTATCCCCCTCATATCTGAATACACTTCAGATTCAATAGCCCACTCGATGATCTAATACTCTCTTTGGCAATCAGCCACACTGGAGGTACAAATCAATCAGATTTAGAACTGTAGAGCTTGGTTGACATGTTTTTCATTCTATGTTGAAGTTTGATGAGAACAAGCATGCCCCATCTTTTGCATTGATGTATAAGATTTATACAAATGCACACATGTGGGAAGATGATAGGATGATCCACTCTCGATTTTGAGACTCATGATGGATCCTTCAATGCCATTCATTAGCTATATGACTAGAAGACTGTGATAGGTTGTAAACTGGGGATGGTATTGATGCTACTGAAATGCACAACTAAGTGCAACCTTGTTAGGTCCAAGTATTGCAACACCCAGCACTGGCTTAGCTTCACGCTCAGCAACTCCAAATCTTGGTTTAAGTTCTCGGTCAGCAACATAAAAGGGTGCAGATTCAAACTGACTGCGTCGAGGTTTTGGTCAATGTCATTCACAGCTAATCGAGAGTAGAATCTTTGCAACATCTTGAGCATGTATGATTGTGTATTTTGGAGAATAACTAGTAGCAGTAATCAATGTGGATAGCAAGGAAAAAATGCGGATGTACTTCTGGATTATGGAGACAATTTCTACAGGTCATGTTTGTTTTGTAAAACAAGTCCTGAGCGTTCAATTCAAGGGTACAATTGGTATCAATGAACACTATTTGAAGCTTGTATTTGTCTCATGTTTGTAGCAGTAGTGAATGTATCAAGTAGGCTTGAAGATCACTTGGTTTAGCTTGAAATGTACTTGATTCTCTCTTATGCACTGGCAATGATTAATGGCAGCCCATTGCTAATGAATTTCATACCGACAGACTGATAAGTGATCATGTCAATAACTTTGGTTGGTTAAGCACTTGTGGAAGCTATTGAGCTTCATGTATAGGCAGTTCACAATAGACAGACTGTTGTCATAGACTTGGAATAATCTGATGAGGTCACATGGGTATTGAATGACTTGTGAATGTTGTGAGCATTAAATGCTCAGGTTTTGAACTAATTTACTACAGTTTTTGCAGTGGGGCTGATTGTTAACAGTTTGCAGCAAGCATATGTGGCATTGTTGCCTGAAGAGCTAGACAAGCATTGGTGTCTATTGAGTTATGTATTGACTCCCAGAGGTTGTAACACCTGGTTGTGTGGTTTATGGCTTGTTTGAGCTAATAATAAACTCATTTCGATATAGAATATATAACTGGTTACTTACAGACTACTGGTTACAGATTATTGTCAGTCATTGAATGCTGCATATGCCTACATGTCTATTGATCAAATAATGCTACTTGGTTGGAATGCTATTACATTTATATGCTTTGCCACATTTTTGGAAATGTATGATATTGTTGTGAACTAAAATCTACTGGTTTTGCAAAGTTGAAGACTTTGAAATGGCAAACACATGAGAGAAGGACACTATCACTCAGATAGTTGGTGAGAAGCTGGACTACAACAATTTTGTTCTATGGAAATTCAGGATGTCTAATTTCTTAATTGGAAGAGGCTATTGGGACCTAGTCACAGGTCTTGAAGATGAGCCCAAGCTACTAGATGATAGACCTCCAACACATGATCAATTAAAGGCACATAGGACATGGTTGGAAAAGGCCAGCAAGGTCTTGCATTGGCTGTCATTATGTGTATTAGACACAAAAGCTATGCAAATTGCAAACTGTACTTTCCCAAAAGCCACTTGGGACTTATTGATGAATTATGGGCATGTCACTCATGTGAGAAAGACACAATTGAAGCAAAAATTCAGCCACACATGGGCATGTCACTCATGCGAGAAAGACACTTATTGATGAATTATGGGCATGTCACTCATGCGAGAAAGGCACAACTGAAGCAAAAATTCAGCCACATATCCAGGCATGGAAGGTCTATTGAAGACTATGTCAATGAGATTAGAACCATTGTAGAACAACTAGGCTCAATTGGAGTTGAAGTTGAGGATGATGATTTGGTGGCCACTACCCTCCATGGTCTTGGAGAGGAGTATAAGTAGTTTGACACTTCGATATCAGTACGTCAGAAGCAGCCTGACTTTGATGAACTTGTGGTACTTATTTTGCATGAAGAAGTGAAACTTAGACTCAATACAAGTTCCAATGGGTCTAAAAACAGCAGGGATAGTGTCTTCTACTCAGATCAAAGGGGTAGAGTTGGAATAGGAAGGTCAAATTTTAGAGGAAGAGGTGCTCAAAATGCATATGTAGCCCATGGATAGAAAAGTACTGGATGGCAAAATAGGCAGCCTCAAGCAAATAGAGGTGCCTCAAATTCTCATGAAAGAGGGGGTTATTCAGATAGAGGTAGAGGCACTTGGCAACAGCCTCAAATGAGTCATGGAAAACAATAAAATGCAAATAAGGATCGTCATTATTGTGGCAAATACATGCATGTAGCTAAGGATTGCTACAAGAAGCAGAATGATCAAAGAGCAAGAGGAAGGCAACATGGTAATTATGCTTCTTCTAGTGGTATGCAGGAGGATGGCATTTCAATTGAGGGGATGGGTTTGCTGAATCCTGATTAGGATAAAAAATGCTAGCCTTCTTTATTTCTCAAGCCACTCTTGCTCATTGTTCCTTTGGAATGTGAAGCTAGAGGTCGGGATGGATACTCACTTCTAGGTCTACATGTTGTGGGACTTGAATTTGCTCCTCAACCTGAATGTTCTGTTCTTGTAGTGCTTGGTATGTTCTACCATCATCTGCCACTTTGGATCTATAGATCTAGTACCAATAAGGAGTCGAAGAAGTTTAGTGACATGTCCTTGTCATTCATGGTACTAATGGTGGGCTCTTTCCTAGAAAGCTCCTTCCCTTTCACTGAAGATGGAGGTGCGGTCTACCTGGTGGCTATCCCTTAATCCCTAGGTGGTCGATTTGTGAGGATTTTGAGGGTGGGAAAATTAGTTTGAGGTAGGGCCACCAGTTTGAACTTGATAGCAAAGCTAGAAGTAGAGTGTGAGTGAGAGGGTGTGGAACCAATAGGAGTACTCTCACCTTTTGTTGCTAAGGAATGGATGGAGTGGTGATGGTCTAAGGTTGGGGACACCAGTTTGAACTTGGTAGTAAAGCTAGAAGTAGAGTATGAGTGAGCAGGGGGGGTAGAACCAATAGGGGTACTCTCACCTTGTTGTTGCTAAGGAATGGATGGAGTGGTGATGGTCTAAGGTTGGGTAGAGGGGGTAGAATTGGCATCCAAGTCTAACTCATTTGGTTTTTTTGGCAAGGATGGGAGCTTGGAGTGGTGATGGTCTAAGGTTGGGTAGATGGTGATGGTTTGAGGTTGGGTAGAGGGGGGTAGAATTGGCATCCAAGTCTAACTCATTTGGTTTTTTTGGCAAGGATGGGAGCTTGGAGCAAGAGTTTTCCATGGTGGTGAGGAGGTCCCGCTTAGCTTTTCCCAATGATCAAGCCACTCCTTCTCATAGTCTTACTAGAGCTCTTCATGGTCTCTAGACTGAGTGGGATCACACCAACCGGGTGCTTCACTCCTAGAACACACACTTGAAGGAAGAGATTCTCCCTCTCTAGCTATTGCACTTTGCTTTTGATGTCATCTACAAAGGCTAGCTGTGCTTGTTGGCATGCCTCCAACCTTTGCCAATGTTTGTAGAGTGTGGCATTCTTCTAGTAAAGTTGTTTGGAGAGGGCAGTGTTGGCATGTTTTAAGATGCAGTCCCGAAAAAAATGGACCCATGTAGTAGGAAGAGCTAGAGGAGAAAATGAAGAGGGAAGCAAAATTTTTGGATATGCTAAATGCCTCTTTGATGGCCCATGTAGTAGGAAGACCTCTTTAATCACTGAGCTGAGGTGGAAAGCAATGGAGGGTCAAGGTTGCCATGATTGGGGCACAACTTCTCCTTGAACCACTTGGTGAAAAGAGTGTACTTATGACCATGGATGTGGATGGTGGAGCCTCAAACGAGTTGCTCCATGATGGACTATGTGTTGGGGTGAATTGGGGTCGTGCTCCATGGCAGGATATATATAGTGGTTGAGTTGTAGGGAGTTGATCCAAGGTTGTCCTTTGGTGAGAGTTTCCAAACTTCCTCTATTTCGAGTTGGAAGAAGGCCATGGAAGCGAGCACCAAGAAGATGTATAGACAAAGAATGCAGAGAAGTAAAAGCAAAGCAACGAAACAAGGCAATGATCACAAGTGTAAGATGATAAATAAGGGTGATGAGATGAGGAATCTTTCTTAAAAGCCCATTGAGTTAATGCGAATGTGTTGTGGCCAATGCATATTTACCATGTTAGAAAAATATGCCATAAAAGGGCATGATGAAGATGTGCTTTTTGAGATACCACGCCGAAGTTGTGGTTATGATCGAATGAGTGTTCATAAATGAATGCAACATCATTGTGACTGGTGATTGTTGGATCCAAGTCAAAGGTGGGCAATTAGTGGAGTGAAGTTTTGGAAATGTGGTAATGAAGGTGGAGAGATTCTAGATTGATGGAGAATGGATACCAAAATTTGTTGGCATGATAATGGTGTAGTCTAAATTCATTGATTGGTTTTCGGTAATAGATTTTCCTATAAGTTAGTTAGGTAAAAGAGTTAGTACTAGAATCATGGAACACCTAGAAGGGATGGCTCGATCAAAATTTGAGCTTGTTGAGGATCTAATTCATTAAGTTCTTGAAGAACATGATGAGTTGGGCTTTCCCAAAATAGTTTTTTATTGGAAAGCCTCTCAAATTGATGATTTCATTAGGGCTTTGATTTCAAATAAGATGTAAGCACACTACATATCTGATCTTCTTCCAACTAGTTGAGGAATTCCATCCAGAATCGAATAGATTCCTCTAGGATGAGCCATCATTGTACCACGATCTATAAACTGGGTACTACATACTCTAGATTTGTGATGGCTTCTAGGCAAAATGCCAATTTTTAAGGTATCATTCTAGTAGCGGCCCTGAAGGAAGTACAATAGACCCATAATGTAGTCGAAAGCTTGGTATCCAAGTCTTTGTGATTTTGATTTTTCAATTTAGTTAAAACTTTATAGAGTTTATTTGTGGACTCTACTAAGTCATTATCTTGTGGGCAATAGGGTGAAAAGAAGCTAGTTCCTTGATGACCTTATTAACAAAATGCATATCGTGACCAACTGACCAACATAATGGGAGTACCATAATCAGTGAAGATATCTTTGAGCAACCATTTGGCAACTGATTAGATAATGTTGCATTAGAGAGCACATGCTTCTACCCATTTGATATAGTAGTTTGTCTATCCAACAGGATGTAGTTGCTTTTAGTGTATGTGGCTATGAAGATGAGACCAATAAAGTCAAGATGCCTTTTTTGAAAGGGCTTCAAGGGGGGATTGGCTGAAGCAGCAAGTGATCTCTAGCACTAGGTTGAGCCAACCTTCAGTAAAAGTCACATCATTGGACCCATTTTTGTGTGTATTGCCATGCATCGTTGGCCACCACAATCCAATTTACTAGATTTTTTTAATGGTCACCTTGGTAGCAAAATAGCCACCGAAAATCCCTTGGTGAGATTTCTCCAAAACTATAGAGTACTTCATTGGTAGAACTACTCTCTATAGCACTTCAGACTCAAAGAAGTTACTATATGTATACGTTTAGACTGCAAATTGTCATGAAAGTATGTTCGGCTTTGGAGTTCTGATCGCAGAGCCAAGCCATAATAGCAACCTCATCATACATAAATTATGCACATGGCAGGTTTGACACATGACATAAACTGTTGTTTTCATTTCATTAAAACAAACGTTCAAACAAGCAGACACGTGTTCAGATAATTTATATTTTAAAAATA
The DNA here is from genome assembly GCF_053477565.2 of Lygodium microphyllum. Lineage (NCBI taxonomy): Eukaryota > Viridiplantae > Streptophyta > Polypodiopsida > Schizaeales > Lygodiaceae > Lygodium > Lygodium microphyllum. The sequence goes on from NC_141149.1 coordinate 124,055,354, forward strand.
CCTTATTTTGAATCCACATGATGCACATATATATTCATGAGTAACTTACCCAAGACTTCAGATAGGGTGTGTTATATAGCTAGCCCATAATAGCCTCAAAATGTTGTCTTCGAAGAGCTAATCATTTTTGCTAATCTTTCTAGAGATGGGACAGAGGCACTTCGATCTCCATGAAGGTTAGCATTTTTCCATACCATGTTCACATTGGATTAAGAGGCAATCTTTGGTTCATTTGTAGCTACTATAAATAAATGCACATTTCCTCATACTATGTTCATAGTGGATTAGGAGGTTTAGGCTTTGGTTCATTTCTTGCTACTATAAAAAAATGCGCATTCAAGATTTCATCATCAACACTAATTGGTCCTTCTCTACAATCCAATCAAGATAGAAAGTTGAGCTCCCAGTGGATGTATCACTTTGTACTCAAATTCTTATAGTAATAGAATCCACCCTATTAATCTTTCCATCACATTTTGTTGCTCAACTAAATAAACCAAGGCTAAGTGATCCACATGGAAAATAAAAGTATGACCTAACAAATATTGTTGAAATTTCTTGATACGCATGCACTCTCTTTTAGTAGCAAAGTAATTCTTCTCCGCATTGGACAATCTCTAGCTCTGGTATTGAAGTCTGGGTGGTGGACTTAGCTATTGGAATCTTCTTGCATGAGAACACCACCAATAGCCATATCAAAAGCATCAACAAAGACATGAAATGGTTTTTTCCAATTTAGGGGAATCAGTATGGGGGCAACATTTTTTAAGAACACAGTCACTTTGTGTTGATTCCAAAGAATAGTGACTTTGTCTTTATCCCAATCATGGGTTATTCTTGCTTGGTAGAGCTAAGGCCTTCCCAAAAACATGCGATTCTATTTGCCTACATGCTTCATATTCAAAATAAGTAAATAAAACAAGAATTGAATTGTTGTAATTTCCAAAAGCATAGAGCGTATGATACCAAGTGGTCTCATCCTTTGTTGATTTTTCATCCTCACTAGGAAGGGGACTGGTTCCTAATCCATCAACTCAATTCTTTATAGATTGTTAAGGTGATAATGTTGAATTTGGATCCACTATCAAACATGACATTTTGGATGATTTGGTCCTTGCACTGAAAAAGGATTACCATAATGGTCGGATCAAAAAATGGATCGGATGGTACTAGCTTGTACTGGATTTTTCAAACTGTCGCCTTCAAAGCATTTCCAGTCATAGCCACAACTTCAGGATCTGGTAAAATACTGGTCAATTCATCTTTAGCTAAATCATCTTGAATAGGTGGTCCTTGAAAGCTTGCACAATATCCTCCTAACTACTATGACCCCTTTATGGATTATATCATGGTGATAGAATCTACTAAGTCCCTTATCTATGAGGATGCTATGCATAGAGGTGATTCTTATTCTTGAGGAGAGAGCTATGTATTCTAAGTTTGATTCATCGCTAAAGAACCGTACATGGAACTTAGTTTCCTTGCTTGATGGAAAGGGTATATTGCCATGCAAGTGGATGTAAAAGTTGAAAAGTACCGCTAGTCACCCTAAGCTAGCATATAAGGTTAATTTAGCTTCTAAGGGCTTTAAGCAAGTAAAGGGAGTTGATTTTGATGAGATCTTCACATGTACTTCCCATCTATTCTCGTGCTGTAACCTTGAGTTTGGAATGTCTAGGTTCTTTGGATTTGTAAATTCCATCATGAACTCGGATGTGGATTTGTCTTCACACCTAATTGTATTCTTTGAATTGATAGGGTTTGTCCATCCCTGTTGGGACCAAAAATGGGCCCGACACTAGCTCTAAGTCTCTAGGGCCTCCTAAACTCACCTAAATAACCCCATGGCTTCACAGCTAGAAGCATATAGACACTATGAATTGATTTAACTAAAGAATGTGTTTGTAGATACTATTTCTAAATCATAGTCTAGTGTATTTCCCTTCCTAACTCCAAGAAATTGGAGTACCCAAACATATCGGTGATATACACCTTGTGGCCAACAGTCACAATATGTGACTAGCCCTCCCTTATACAAATTTCATTGAAAGAATTAAGAATGAAGACATACACCAAAATTTCATCCTAATATTCGAAAGATAATCCAAGATAGCAACATGTTAAGGCATTAGAAGCTAATCTCAAAGGTAGCAAGATCCAAAAATCTAATTCTGATTCCTTAGAAGCAGAAGGGAACATGCTAGGCACTTCAACCATTCCAAACTAATCCGAAGAACCAATCATATGGGGGGACTAGTGAATATCATTGTCCCATTAGGAGACATTTTAAATCTTGTACTAGCCTTTAAGGACCACTATTGAAGATGATCCAACTAAAATGACTACTGTTACCAAATCCTGAAGTTGTGGCTGTGATTGCAAATGCTTTAAAGGTGACATTTCAAAAAATCCAATAGGAGCTAGTATCACCAGATCCATTTTCTGACATCTGACCATTCCAATAATCCTTTTTCAATGCAAGGATCAAATCACCCAAAATGTCCTACTCAACAACAAATCTGAATTCAACATCATCACCTTGACAACCTATAAGGAATTGAGATTGATGGATTAGGAACCAGTCTCATTGCTAGGGAGAATGGAAAATCAGTAAGGGTGAGACCACTTTGGTATCATACACTCTGTACTTTTGGAAATTGATACAATTCAATTCTTGGTTTATTTAGTCATTTTGAATATGAAGCATGTAGGCAAAGATTACCACATGTTGATGTGGCCTTAGCTCCACCAAGTAAGAGTAACATATGATTGGGATAAAGATAAGGCCACTATTCACTAGAATCAACACAAAGTGACTGTGTTCTTAACAAATGTTGCCACTCTCTACCTTAAAACCAATTGTGGTAGAGACAATTAACATTATGGAAGGATTGAGTGATGATTAAGAAGAGAGATTTCTAAATATGAATGTAGATTTACAGCCGTGGCACCTAATTAATGTTTTAGGATTAATGAACAATGTGTGCAATTGTAGAGTCTTCTAGATAAACCCTTGGAGAAGGAAGAGGAAGGTCACAATCAAAAGAGTTTCAGAGCCCAAAACCTAGACTTTGTGGATGATGAGGACGATGAAGTGCTTGTCAAAGCTGAGACAATAGAAGTATTGAGATGATAGAGACAATTTGAAGGTCAGATGTAGAGGGTCACAAGAGTGAAGGAGGATGAATTAGCTACAATATTTTTGGGCTCAAAGGAGACCGAACCGGTGACATTTAGTGCTCAAATGGAACCAACATTCGGAGAGCAACTCATCAATATATTGAATGAGTTTAAAGATATGTTTGCTTGGGAGTACTGAGAAATGAAAGGACTAGATATGAGATTCTACCTGCACTAGATTTCCTCAAAGTCGAATGCTATTTGAGTCTAGATGTAGAGATATCGGGTGAATCCACACATGGCCAAACAAATCAAATTAACTACTGTGAGTGGCTTCATATCCGCATTAGATTAAGCCAATTGGATCTCATCAATTGTCATTGTCCTCAAGAAAAATAAGAAGTTGAGGATCTATATTGGCTATAGAAAACTCAATGCTACCACTATTTTGGATCCATTTCCTATTCCCTACCTAGATAGCATTCTAAATGAGGTGGCTAATCACGAGATGTATTCTTTTTTTGATGGATTTACTGGTTACATCCATGTCCAATTTTTCCCAAAAGATCAGTCCAAATTACCTTTTATTATAGCATGGGATGTTTATGTGTGTACAATGATGTGGTTTGGTCTAAAAAATGCTCCTGTTTCTTTTCAAAAGGATATATAGGAGATATTTAGGCACTATCTCACCAATTTCATGAGAGTATTTTTAGATGACTTTAGTGTTTTTGGGAAAAAAATGCTTCATTTGATGCACCTCCATCTATGTTTGATAAGATGCCAAGAGATAAGTTTGATTTTGAATCCTTTAAAGTGTGTATTTGTTGTTCACGGAGGTATTCTACTAGGCCACATTATTTCCAAAGATGGCATTGTTATCAACATCAAGAAGGTTGTAGCTATCATGCAAATTGCAATGCTAGATTCATTATCTATAGTTCTTTGATTCCTGAGATGAATTTGATGGCATGGATGTAACCTATGACTTTTGGCACATTTAGATGTCCCCTTAAATGAGTTGGCACAAGTGGAAAAATCTATTTTTTAGTGAAATAATGAAGCAGACCTACCATTTTGGTGCCTTAGACTATTAATATCCTGAGCCCCCATAGTGATTCCCTAGATTGGAAAAAAAATTCATGTCTTTATTGATGCTTTTGATGTGGCTATTGGTGGTGTTCTCATGCAAGAAAATTTCAATGGCTAGATCCACCCAGTCTTTTATGCCAGAGCTAGAGATTTTCCAATGTGGAGAAGAATTACTCCATTACTAAAATAGAATGTTTGGGCATGATCTATTCCATCAAGAAATTTCAACATTATTTTCTAGGGCATACTTTTATAATCCATGTGGATCACTCAATCTTGGTTTATCTAGTTAAGAAACAAAATGTGATGGAAAGATATTATGGGCCAGCTATACAATGCACCCTATTTGAAGTGCTACTACAGAGAGTAGTTCTACCAATGGAATATTTTTTAGTTCTAGAGAAAGCTCACCAATGGATTTTCAGTTGTTGTTTTGCTACCAAGGTGACCATTTGAAAAATCTAGCAAATTGGATTGTGGTAGCTAACCATGCATGGCAATCACGCAAGTGGGTCCAGCAATGCAACTCTTGCTCAAGGTTGGGGTCAACCTGGCGGTGCTAGAGATCACTTGCCACTTCAACCAATCCTCCCCTTGGAGCCCTTTCAAAAATGGGGTCTTGACTTTATTGGTCTCATCTCCATAGTATCAACATAAACTAAAAGCAACTACATCATATTGACAACAATAGACTACTATATCAAATGGGTAGAAGCCTGGGCTCTCTCAAACAACACTACCAAATCAATTGACAAATGGTTGTTCAAAGATATCTTTACCCAGTATGATACTCCCATTGTGTTGGTCAGTGGGTGGTCATGATACACATTTTGTTAATAAGGTCATCAAGGAAAAACTTCCTTTTTTGTCATTACGTACAACAAGTCACCACCCTATTACCCACAAGTTAATGACCTAGTAGAGTCCACAAACAAATTTCTCTATATAGTTTTACATAAATTGGTAAATCAAAATCACAAGATTGCATTATGGATCTACCGTACTTTCTTCAAGGCCACTACCGAAATGATACGTTACAAATTGGCGTTTGGCCTAGAAGCCATCACACATCTAGAGTATGTAGTACCTAGCCTATTGATCATGGTACAAGGATGACTTGTCCTAGAGGAATCTCTTCCTTTCTAGATGGAAGCCCTCAGCCAACTAATACTGCTGGAAGAAGTACAAAACTATATTGCTCACATCTTATTTGAAATTGAAGTGCCAATGAAAGCATCAAATCTAGAGGCTTTACGAGAAAAAACTATTCTGGAAGAGCCAACCCGTCTTGGTTTTCAAGACCTAGATGGGATAGCTCCTCGATAAGCTAAAATTTCGATGGAGTGGTCCCTTTTAGGTGTTCCATGATTTTAGTACTAACTCTTTCACCTAACTAACTTATAGGGAAAGCTATTATCAAAACCCATCAATGGATTTAGACTACACCATTATCATGGCAACAACTTCTAATATTTATTCTCCATTGACCTAGAATCCCTCCACCTTCACTACCACATTTCCAAAACTTTAACCCACTAGTTTCCAACCTTCGACATGGATCTAGTCGTTGGCAATCACAATGATGTGGCATTCATTTATGAACTCCACTCATTTAAGATAACCTCGACATCAACATGGTATCTCAAAAAGCACATCTTCATCATGCCCTTTTATGGCCTATTTTGCTAACATGGTAAATATGCATTGGCCACAACACATTCGCATTAACTAAATGGCCTTTTAAGAAAGATTCTTTCTCTCATCACCCTTATTTTTCATCTTACACTTGTGGTCATTGCCTTGTTTTATCAATTTGCTTTTACTTCTTATTATAGATGATTTTAGTGGCTATATGTCGCCAAATGGCTGTACTTTTATATTTTCAGATTTTTTTTCTGAAACTCGAGTAGGTTGAGTTATAACTCCAAAATGTTTTATTGGCTAACATTTCTAAGGTATATCAAGATTTTGAAGGCTCTTTTGCCATTCATGTGAAACAAATACATTAAATTTGCCACAATATTTATAAGTTATGGGATATATATAGAAACATTCGCCACATGTACATATGTACTCATACACTACAACATATAGACCCAATAGCAACGTTTAAAGCGATGGAATTATTCATGGAAAAAATTACCCCTGTCATTGCTATTCCTATCGCTATTAGCGACACGATCGATTCATCGCTATTAGCATTGCTAATTGGGTTAGCGATGCAAATAGCGAAGCTAATAACGACGCTTATAGCGACGATTGTAGAGTAAATTTTCGATGCAAATAGCGACGGTTACAAAGGGGAAAAAAATTAGGTGGCAGGGCATGCAACCCTGCCTCCCTTCTAACTATATGCACTAAATATTCTTGCATATTTCATTTGCCAATGTCACCTACACCTAATGTCTAAAAATTGTGTATCAGATTTTCAAAAAAAATTTGAATCCTTTGATTGCAAAAGCTAGATATAATCAATTCGAAAAGGTATTTCGCAAGGAGCATTTTCATCACTTGCTTAGGCCCGAGAAGAAAAAGAGCTTGTGATTACAAAAGCTAGATATAATCAATTCAAAAAAGTATTACTCAAGGAGCTTTTTTATCACTTGTTAGGCCTAAGAAGAAGAGCTTCACTTCAAGCTTTCATTATAGTTAGAACCCTAAGGTATGAATAAGTCCCATTGATCTTCTGCTCACTCCAGCTTATTCCAAGCTTGTTCAAGTCTTTTTGGGGGAGCATTTGGACATCTATAAGAGTTATACCATAGTGTTGGAGCCGAAAACACTTATATAGGGAGTGGTAGTGTCTCTAAGCTCTACTTTTTCCTTCTTGTTTTTACCTACATCTAAGTCATCTTCTATCTCTTCTTTCTTGTCTTCACCCTCAATCTCAATGGATGGAGGTGTTTTAAGATCAAAATAATCAAATTCATCCTCCCCCTTCTCAAACTCCATTTCTTAAGCTCAGACTAGTTGTTGTACTCCAAATAGATCCCTGAAACGAATGAATTTCTCTTTACCAAGTGATTTGGTAAAGATACGACTACTTGGTCTTCTGTCTTCACATGAAATAGATCAATCTATCCTGCAAGTACCATTTCTTTGATGAAATTGTAATGAATTTCTATGTGTTTGGATCTAGCATGATAGACAGGGTTGCTAGCTAGCATCCATATACACCTCAGGTTGTGTACATAACCCTCACGCTACTCCATGTATACCTCTTCAAGAAAGTCACCATTCACGAATGCATTTTTGACATCCATTTTTCATAATTTTCAACCCTTAGAAGCCGCTAATGTAATGACTATTCTCACCATTTCCATCTTGGCAACCGAGCTAAAAGTCTCCTCATAATCTTGGCCGTATTGCTATGCATATCCCTTTGCAACGAGCCAGGCTTTATACCTTTCCAACGAACCATTTGACTTGCATTTCTCTTTATAAACCCATTTGCTTAAAGACATGGAGTACCTCATCCTTGTACTTCCGAATCTACAACCATGTGTATCAGTTGAAATAATCTATCCAATCGACAGTAGATTCTTGCAAATTTTATTCTGCCATCTGTCCAATCGACAATAGATTCTTGGTAATAGAAGGTACATGTAGTATATCATGTAGGCTATTCTTTCTGTCATCATAGTTGCAGCAGTCTACCTTCCTACTGGTGGGCTGTCCTGCACTTGTGCCCAAAATCTTTCCATCCCTTTTAGCTTCAAGTCTTGCATGACTTCCTGAACAACATCCTTATGAAAAGATATTTTCGAGATGAGAAGCTCGTATCCGCACTGCATTCTCCTTATCTCCCGAAGGGTGATAGTGCCCGGTTTCCATCTCCTCTTCTTCTTTGGTAGTCATTGTGCTCTATGGGGAGCACCTGTTGCTGCACTAGAGGAGGCTCCACCTTGTGCTCCAGGTGGCTAGCTTTGGCATGAGGCCTTCCCATGACCGAGAAACTGGGACATGCTTGCTTGGTGCCTGCCATGCAAGCTCGAGGAGGGCAAGATGGAGAAGAGACAAAGGTTGGGGGTTCCCTCATTCTCCTTTGTATTTGTCCCCTCTCTTTTAGTGGATGCAGTGGCAATGGTAGTGGCAGTGGCAGTGGCAGGCTCTCTCTCTCTCTCTCTCTCTCTCAATCTCCCTTGTGTTTATCTGTCTCCCTTCTTCTCTCTATACATCTCTTCATTAACAAAAAGAAAGAGAGAAGTAAAGAAAAGAGAAAAGCAAACAGAGAAGGGATAATGCATTTACCTCAAAGCTTGAAGAAGAATCCTTTCGTGCTTCTCTCCTGCTTCTTCTTCTCCTTCATGGGTTTCCTCCTTTTTCTTTGCAGTTGTCCCCTCTCTTTTTGTGGTGGATTGGCAGTGACAGTGACCTCTCTCTCTCTCTCTCTCTCTCTCTCTCAATCTCCCTTGTGCACGTTGATCTCTCTCACTTCTTCTCTCTATACACTCTTCATCAACAAAAAGAAAGAGAGAAGTAAAGAAAAGAGAAAACAAAGAGAAGAAATAATACACTTACCTCAAAGCTTGAAGAAGAATCCTTTCGCGCTTCTCTCCTTCTTCTTCTTCTTTGCAGTTGTCCCCTTTCTTTTTGTGGTGGATTGGCAGTGGCAGTGACCTCTCTCTCTCTCTCTCTCTCAATCTCCCTTGCGCATGTTGATCTCTCTCACTTCTTCTCTCTATACACTCTTCATCAACAAAAAGAAAGAGAGAAGTAAAGAAAAGAGAAAAACAAAGAGAGAAGAGATAATGCACTTACCTCAAAGCTTGAAGAAGAATCCTTTCGCGTCTCTCTCCTTCTTCTTCTCCTTCATGGGTTCCCTCCTTCTTCTTTGCAGTTGTCCCCTCTCTTTTTGTGGTGGATTGGAGGTGGCAACGACCTCTCTCTCTCTCTCTCTCTCTCTCTCTCTCTCTCTCTCTCTCAATCTCCCTTGTGCACGTTGATCTCTCTCACTTCTTTTCTCTATACACTCTTCATCAACAAAAAGAAAGAGAGAAGTAAAGAAAAGAGAAAAACAAAGAGAGAAGAGATAATGCACTTACCTCAAAGCTTGAAGAAGAATCCCTTCGTACTTCTCTCATTTTTTTCCTCCTTGAGGAGTTCCTTCCTTCTCCTTTACACTTGTCTCCTCCCTCTTCGTGGATGGCGGCAGTGGCGGCGGCCTCTCTCTCTCTCTCTCTCTCTCTTGCTTGTTTACAAACCTGTAAAATGCCATGCTCGGGTTTTGACACTTTTTAATGAAGCCCCTCTCTCTCCCGTTTTTTATTTCTCTCCATCTCTCTCTTCCTTCCCCTCTATTCTTCTCTCTATTTCTCTCCCTCCTTCCCTCTCTACTCTCACTCAACTCATCTCATTGCAAAGAAAATCAAAGATAGAAAATAAAAAGCTTAAGAAACAAAGATATTGAAAGAAATGTCACCCCACCTCTCTTTACCTCTCTCTCTCCCCTCTCCCTTTACTTTTCTTTCTTAACCTTCTCTCTCATTCTCTCATTGTTTTCCTATTTCTCTCTCCCTCTCTCTCGCTCTCTATATTTTCTCTCTATCTCTCTTTCTCCCTCTCTCTCTCTTCTTTTCACTCTCCTTCCTCTCTTTACCTTACCCTTCTTTTCTACCTCCTCCTCCTCTCTTCCTTCCCTCTCCCTCTCTCTATTTCTCTCCCCTCTCTTTCTCTCTCTATTTCCCTTTCTTTGTTTCCTCTCTCTTTGTTTCTCCCCCCTCTCTCTCTCATTGTTTCTCTCACTCATCCTCCTCTCTCCCTCCCTTCATCTCTCATTTCTCTCTTCCTCTTTCTCTTTGTTTCCTTTCTCTCCCTCTTTCTCTCTTTCTCTCCCTTCATTCTTCTCCCTCCCTTCCTCCCTCCCTCTCTTTCCATGTATCTCTCTTTGCAAAGAAAAACAAAAAAATAAAACAAGAGAATACAAAAATAAAGCAAGAAGAGGCAATGTACCTACCTCAAAGGCCTGAAGATGAAACCCTTTGTACCTTCTTTTTGCACCTTCCCTCCCTTCTCCCTTGCACACTTCTCTTTCTTCTTCATGTATAGTAGCGGCAGCGGTGACGATGGTGATGAGCTCCCTTTGTCTCTCTCTCTCCATCTTCCTCTCTCTCTCTCTCCCTCTCAAAGCTTTAAGCTCTCTCGCTCTCTCTTTCATTCTTTCTCCCAAATGTTTTCTCGACAAATGTTACGCTCGGGTTTTTGAAACTTTTTCCTCAGACCAGCGTCACTATTAGCGTTGCTATTTGTGTTGCTAATAGAATAGCGTCGCTATTTGCGTCGCTAATAGAATTAGCAATGCAAATAGCGATACCTCTTTTTTGCGTCGAAAATGGCCATTGCTATTGCCCCATTCCCTTGTAGTGATACACATAGTACATACATAGACACACTTATCTTTGCTCCTTCTTTATATACTCATACACATGACTCACACACACGCCTCCGCACACACACATTACTTAGCACTACATCGACTCTTGTATTCATACATACATATGCAAAATTCTTAGAATCAAAAGGTTTGAGGTACTCATGGTCCTTGAGCTAGTTAGATCTTTGAAGCATGCATCTTGAAAGTTGCAAAGCAAGGCAGAGCTCTACCTAAAACCCATAAATGCTAAGGGACTTCCCCTCTTCATGGACTTGAGTACAAATAATACCTCCCCTTTAATGAATGATTTATCCAAGAGCAAGTTAATTTTAGCAAGGTGCTAAGTACTCTCTCCATTTTCACATCCAAGATTTTAGCAACACACTAGGACCAATCAACAACACTCTTGGGCTCAACTTCGGCTAGCACTGAGAGGCACTAGGACCAATCAACAACACTCTTGGGCTCAACTTTGGCTAGCACCGAGAGATGCTTGTGGAAAACATTAGCATATCCTAGTCATCAATAAAGGTGCATCTATTTTTTTCCTAAATAAATGTGATAGTCTCTCTTTGATGCTTAGATTTGAGAGAATTGAAGTAAAATTGATATGGAGCATCTCTCAGGAGGTCCGACCTAACTTAGCAAGAGGATCCAAATCGAATGTTTGAGCTACTAACACACAATGATAAGTAACAATGCCGATCAAGAGGTTGGGACCTTGGGGGTGGGGGGATCACCTTATAGAATATGTAATATACCACATGAGTTCAAAAGAAAGGGTATTTTTATTATGTTAACTTACAATTTTCCAAAAACAGAAGGGATTTATAAATTCACCTCATGTAAAATTTACATTAGGGGTTTTTTAATTCAAAAAATTTTAGAAGCACACTTTTTTAGGGAGGCGGGGGGAAGGGGGGGGGGGGAAGGGGATGGGTGGGGGGAAGATGGGGGGAGGGGAATCAATACTTAAAGGCATATATGTTTTCATGAGACAAATATTTACAACTAGCATGGGGGAGGGGGGGTGGATTCTATCATAGCTTTTCATCAGTATGAATTTACCTTGTATTCACATTAAAATCTAGACAACTTCCAAGTTTGAGGATTATAGGCAACAGAGGTGCACGTTTCCATCTAAACAATGCATGAATTTGTCACAAAAGTATGTAGCAATGGAAGCAAAGAGAAACTAAGGTATTAGATTGCAAGAACACAAAAGATTTAAAAGAACATCGCAAGAGCACAAGAATTCAAAGAGAATCATCTTAGGAAATGGAATCCATATACCACAGCACAAGAATAATACAAAGGCTTGGGCATGACTCAATAGCAATGTGTATAGTCTTTCTCTCTCTACTTAGAAGTAGAGTGATGATTAGATGTGTATCTAATTATAACTAATAGTGGGAGAGGGGAAGCCTATAAATAGGCTAAAATAATGCCTTAAAAATGACCAATTGGTTAGCTGAAAACTAGTGCCCAAAATACAAGTTGGCTAGCATGAAAATACTCGGGTATAAAATTAGAAATACATTGTAATGCCCAAAATCTTGCACCCATGAGATGTACTCTACTAACACCCTCTCTTAAATCATGGGTGATCAATAAATATATATATATATATAATGATAATGACACATCATAGTACATACAACAATGACCATTAGATAGGACCATGGATACCCAAGTAGTGGGTGATCAAGCCACCACAAGCATGCCTAGACACTGATGTCAATGTTGATTGTACCAATCCCTGAGTATGACCACAAAAAGTAGTCATACTTGAATCCCAATGCTTGTCATGAACCTCGGTTGGGATGAACTTCTTGTCTGAGTAAAGATGAAGGAGCTCTTATTATCTCTATTAGTACCCACCCTAGGCCATATAGGTCCGGTTTTTTTTACACATCATTCCCCTCCTCAATATACATCATCCCCCTCAATATATAAACCTATAAAACAAAGGGAGTCATGAAGATGAAAATTGATGTGAAGATATCAATAACATCATTATGTTACTCACAAGACACACTTAATGGATGTATCCTTTTGCATTCCTCTTTTTTTAATCAAGAAGAGAATATGTGCTCTTGAAAGATGCTTCTCAAAGCACCCATTGATGCAACCCCAAACCATGTACATGGGCTTCTCAGTCAAAACCCTTTTCCCTCTTTCGTGTTGTTGTCAATCAGTCATACAATACTTGGAAGTGACGTCACTCATTCAAACCAAGACATGGTCTCCCAAATAGTCATACACAAATATGAATTCACAAGTGACCATGTAATCTACAACATGTATCCACAAAGTATTCAAATTGTCTCAACATGAACTCAAATTTGTTTCCTATTTTGCAACCATGGAACTCTCCTCATATGATCAAATGGTTTGCCAAGCCCAAGGGTAGAAGGCCAAAGAACAATCATGTTGCCACTTCTAACCAACAATAGTGTCCTCAAGACTATATCCACTTCCCAAGGCCATATTGTCAAACATGTTAGATCCAACCTTATATTTGTTGTATTCAATGGCAATTGAAGTAGGAGATGGGACATGGGATTTTATCCCACCTCCCACTTTTGTAGACACCTCTCTCATTCCCACTCTAATGACATTGAAAGCAAAGAGTGTTGGCCTTCTATCCATCCAAGAACATGCTAGCAACCCTTGCTTTGATTATAAGAAAATCTACATTGTAACAATCTATCCAAGAACATGCTAACAATCCCTTGCTTTCATCATAAGAAAATCTACATGCTAACAATCTGTCCAAGGACATGCTAACAACCCCTTGCTTTCATTGTAAGCAAATCTACATGTATCTCATGGTGCTTGATCTTGATGCAAAGTTTACCTGCATAGAAAGTTCTTTCGATTACATATGTGTGTGCCAATATTGCCTTGTTTTGGTCCCTCAAATGCTTCACTAAATTCATATTTGAGGAGCACTTGAGACCTACCTATGAGAGTACAACAATATAGTGGTTGAATAGCAACAATAAAACAATATTAGTAACCAGTAATATAACAACAAAACAACAACAATATAATTGGACCCAATTCAAGGTTATGTGGTGCTCATCTACCCCTCGGGATCCCTTCTTCAATATTTGTCATTTTTTCATCAATAGACAGCTTGAAAGAACTCCATTTTCTCTCATCTTATTACTTTAGACTAAAATGCCTTCAATTTACTCTTTTTAGTTCAATGAAAAGATCCAATGTTGTATGTGCATGCTCCTCTACATACAGTGCCACTAGTCTAATCCTATTTTGTTTACATTGCATTTGGAAAATTTACATGAAGCTCCTAATACCAAAGGGCATAATAATGTCTTGAGGACATTACAATGTCTTTGTAGTGAACTAGTGTTGAGAGGGGTTTCCCACTAACCCTTTTGAAATGACATCTCAAACTATTCAAACATAGAGGATATTTTTGCATGTTATCTTTCCCAAGTATCCAAAGTATGGGGTCTTAAAGGTAAAGCTAGAGTAAATGCAAACTTATATAACCTCTTGCATGCTACTTACCTTTTGTAGGCTGTAAATTCCTAAAACAAATATATAGAATTTCTAAACTCTTGCAATTTACAAAAGTTATGAAACTCTCCACAACAAGCTATATATTATTGGTAATTTTTTTATTTTGGCCCCACTAAAGCTTGTTGTGAGTCTCACAAGGGATGGTGGGAAGCCTCTCTAAAACAATTTCTACTAGTGTGTTTACGAGAAGGGATGGTGGGAAGCCCCTCGAAAACAAATTCTACTAATGTGTAAGAATGATGTTGAAGTTTCAAGAATGAGGGAAAATGAGGTTAATAGTAAGAATAACAGTAACAATATTGATAACGATAAAAATAAAACAAAACAGCAACGAACATTTTTTGCTTCTTGTGAACGAACATTTTTTGCTTCTTGTGAGAGAGGGATGGGGTTTAGGAAGCCGTGCATTTCTGCTGTGATATATTGGACACACAATAACGGAGGGTCGATAGCCCTAACTGCCTTCCTTGTGCAACCATGAAGATCGAGGAAGTGTAGTCCACAACCAAGAAGCAGCGGGTGGCTTCCCACACGCACATCAAAGGCCTTGGTTTGAAGGTCGCCTCTCCCATCCTGTTGTTGTCTTTGTTTCCTTATAAACAAGCATACATACATTTAGACTACAAATTGTCATGCTATTGTGTCTTGCTTTGGAGTTCTGATAGCAGAGCCAAGCCATAATAACAACCTTATCATGCAAAAATTATGCACATGGTAGGTTTCACACAAGACATAAATTGTTGTTTTCGTTTCATTAAAACAAAAGTTCAAACAAGCATACACTTGTTCAGATTGCAAACTATAATGATATTAGTCTTGCTTTCTGATACAGAGCCAAGCCATTACACCGATATTATCATATAGGAATTATGCATGGGTGGTTTCCCACACAAGAAAAGACATAAATGTTCAACTATATACAAACATTTAGACTACAAGTTGTGTCCTTCTTTGGAGTTTTAATCATGTAGCCAAGCCATTGTAACTATTATAGTGTAAAGATCAACACATGGTAGGTTTTTTATGTAAGGGGCATTGCATGCATGTTTTGTTCCATGTTGCACTCTTGATGATGGACATGGCAGGTTCCCCACACAATGAATGTTGGGTCCATCTTGCATTCTTGTATGCTTGGATTACTGACTTGGTTAGCCACATTTTCTCGCCAATGCTTGGTGCTGACATGCTAGTTGGTTTCACATGTTATCACAAACTCTTGTATGTCACATTCTTCTAGTCCAGTTTGTCTTGCATACAAATTTTGTACAACATGCATACAATTACATGTTCATAAGTGGTGCATGGCCTAAGTAACATGGTGTTTGGCTTGAAACAAGCATGTGCGGAGTGGCATGAGTATGTTGTATTGTCTACTTATGTCCAAAAAATTTCCATGTTTAATAGTTTTAGTCAATCTCATATACCCTTTGCTCAATCAAATGAGTTGACAAGATGGAGGGCTCAGTTTTTATGCATGTTGGCCCTTGCAAGTCATTTCTTCAGCTTTGATGCATGTTGGCTCTTTTCAAGTTATTTCTTAAATGGTGCATGTCTTGAAGCTCTAAGGACTGGCCACCCATACCTTGTTTGCCAAGGCATTGGGCTTGAAAACTGGGCTCTTAAGTGGTTCAACAATCAGTTTTCATATTTCACTTGAGTGAGGGGGTTTCGATAAGTCATCCAACATCATTTAGTAATGTCTAGAAGTGGCACTCTAACCTACTAGACGTGTTTAGTATAAGTTTAATTTCTCAACCTTAATAGATTGATGTTGCAATCTGGCCACTGTTGTATTTGTGTCAAGCCTCACCACTTTACTATTGGGTCATTTGCATGCAGTGGTACTTTGTGCAATCAATATGCTTTGTTTACATGTAACACAGTTATGTATATTGGTTGCTTGTATTATTGAAAAGCCTATTTTTTCTGTAATTCTCTTTAGACATCTTTACTTCACATGCCATATGGATGAATTTTATGACATCTCTTTGTGTAGGCACAACTTAGATCAATTGGTAACTACATCAGCTAACAATTTTGTAACATGCAGTTTAACAAATTTATTGGCCATGTAACTGCTATATCAAAGTTGAATGATTGAAGAGGTTGATGTTTCTTACAATCAGGAAGATGGAACAACTCTGGGTATGGGATCAGGTTTTGTTGGTCAAGAACATGCTAGAGAAGTATCAGGGTTGGTGGTTGATATGATCCAGCAAAAAAATATGGTTGGACGTGCACTACTTCTTACTAGTGCTCCAGGTACATGAAAGACCGCTCTTGCTTTTGGGAATATCTCAGGACCTTGGAAGAAAGGCAAAGAATTTTTATTTTTGGACATTACAAAGTGGGTTTTTGCACAGTTATTTGTTGTCATCTGGAGCATAGGTCACTCCCAATTGCATAGCTTTCGCATCATTTAATTCTTGTCAGGCATGCTCAAGTTTTGTTTTTGTAAATTTCCAGGGCTTGATGCTTTGGCTCAAGCAAAGAGGGAGGTAGCTGCCGGTATTTTATCCAGGAAGTTTTCAGTCACAACACCTTCAATGGATGGAGAGATTGGCCCATCCAAGGGAATCAAATCTAGTGAGTAGATGACCACTTGTCCACTACAAAGATAAGATTAATGGATGCACTCGCAACTACAGATTACATGGGGTAGAGAGTATGCCTTCTATCTTAGGTTAGTTGTCTTTTCTTCCATTGGTATAAGATTGGAACCCTATGATACAACATGACTTGCATGAAATTAAATGTGGGCTGAATACATAGGTGCCATAGGTGAGGGTTCATAGTTTCCTACTGCTAGAGAGAACTCTAAAGATATGGTATTATTCTATGACAAATGAACTATCTCTTTGATTCCCTTTGAAAGTTTTGGCATTTTGTGTAGCAGTAGTCTATAGGAAATAATATAAGATTCTAATGTTGATGGTTGGGTAGACAGGTTTAAGTAGCTCAAGTAGGAGAGGCCTACCTCCTAGGCCAGAAAAGCATTACAGAGAGGTCCACAAGCAAAGTAGAGAGGATTCAAGAAAGAGTCGTAGGATTGAGCATACACATACGACATCAAGTGGTTGTTGTTATCATTGCACACAAAGTTTTGATATCTAGCATTGTTAAGGAAATTTTGAAATGATGGCTATTAACAAATAGCTTTCTTGAAGTAACACAAGTCATATGTTATTTTTTCTTGGCAAGTGGGACAATGGGAGGTGGGAGTGGAATGATTCACCATATCGTGAAACTACTCCTATGCATGGGCAAGATGAGACACCAGATTCCAGAAGAACTCCTTCATGTTATACCGATGGTATACACTCCCCTTAAAGAACTCCCGTGCATTACAAGGTTGACAGGTCTTCACGTGGAAGGTCTCCCATACATGACAATGAGGGCATATATTCATGAGGAAGGGCCACTAGACATGACAAGGATGCAACTCACTCTCGAGGAAGAGTTTTGGAGATGCTAGGTTCGATGAAGCAACTACTAATGGCAGGGGTGAGACACCTTATTGGGGGTCCGATGACAGATTTGATAGACTTAGGTCACCATCTCAATTTTACATCCCACCATCGCCACCTGAGTCTCGCATGGTCTCTCCTTGCGAAGGAGGAGACACCCCATATAGCATAGGTATTTTAGTTTTTATTTTCCCTGTGCAACGTTTGATTGGTTTTTAGTGTCCATTTGAACACTTTTGTTTACTTTGGTAACTTTTGTGTTTACAGCATCAACCTCTGGACAGATATTCTCCATCTCCACAACCCATCAACCCTATCCTTTAGAGTAGCTTCTGGGGGCTGTTGCATGCAGTTTGAAAATAGACGGAGCAAGGAAATGTTTGTTATGGATGCATAGACTTGATCAAAGTGGTCTGTGCCAAGTCAAATTAGTGCGGACATTGGCAATGGGTTGCCTACACTTGAGCAGCAAAGTATGACATGATGGTGTAGACTTGCAATAAGCAGTGTCTAGACCAAAACATAGGATAGATGGGCCTCATGAATGTTGTGCAGACAACAAATCCTCCCCACTAAAAATCACAAGTATCATATCCCTCTGGACTAGTAAGTACAGAAATAGTTCTGAAACAGCATAATATTTTTAAGGTGGCTTGGATACATTTTCTATCATTGTTTATATCATTGATGTATCTCCAATATATCAGGGTGGCTTTGAAGTTTGGAAGTGACAGAGTTGCAATTGTCTGTTGTAATTGTTGGTATCCTTGATGTAGCTACAATATGATGTTCTTGTCAAGAAGAGCTTAAAAGATGTTGCCACCATATTGGAACTAGAGATCAAAATTTCAAAACTATCCTTCTTCATTCATTCCTTGGCATGTATCTTTGAGTCTTCTACAAGATCTCAACATGTTAGTAATTCCCTTCTAGTCTCTCTTAGTACTTCTATCATAAAACACTCAATGTGTGTTGCTTTCTTTATAGGCGTACCTCAATCAATGTGTAGAGAATCGCCATTTTAATGATTAATGATTACCACCATGATGAAGCTAAATATTTTGATAATAAGAGACAAAACAGCTCATGTTGATATGATTGAGCCCATGCTATGTAGGAAGGCATATCAATGTGCCTAGCCTATGAATGGCTGCTTTATCTAGATAGGCTAATGTGATTTGGGCTATGGCAAGGAAGATTTATGCATAGTGAAGCATTGAGAGAGAGGGTGCAGTTTTAGGGCTCCACCATCTGAATAGAAGACTGGTCCATTTTTTCATGGTGCCGTGGTCACTCTAGAAGGCATTTTTTACCAAAGCTAGAATGCATCCAATGGAAGTGATAGGCTAAAAGCCATGTTTAAGAGGGTGGTTTCTTGAAGCATGATGCAGCCCAAAATGGCATAGCTCAGTTTGTGGAGACCTTCGACAAGTTTTGGCGGCCAAGGGATCTCAACAGGAGTGTGGCCATATTGACTGGATAAAGGTACAGTAGGAGAGCAACTACCTTTTTTGAAGTCTAAAGAGGGCCTACGTGATTTGGGCCTAGGAGTAGCTGTAGGTAGTCATCTATCAAGGTTGATATGGAGAGGATTTGTCAATATGGTAGCTGGGGGGCAAATCCTGGCTAGTTGTTTGCCTAGTTTCTAGATCCAACCATTGTAGTTAATGTGGATCTGTTTATTTGTTATTGTTGGGCACTTAGATTAGTAGTGTTCATGGGCTCAATGATTCAGGGTTTTAAAAAACGAGTCCTATGACTCCACGAGGTCATTTACTACAGGTTCTCTGTCCATTTGAGGGTATCGTCACTGTTGGTGATGTTTCTTTGTGCATATTAGTGATGTTGGTACATTGCCTCTCTTGTCTGACCATTCATCGAGCTCTATTTTTTAGGTCTTCTCTCTTCTCTCAATTCATGGTCTTCCTAGTCTCGGGACTCGTAATGTCTACATCGAGCTAGCCGTCTTTGTTATGGATTCTTCAATAGGAGCCACTTTTGTGATAGGTTGGCAAGAGAGTGTTGAGATGACAAGCTCAACACATGCGGACATTGATGATGGACCGCCTGGTTAGATGGGTCCACACATCTACACTTAGCACGTCAGTGGTCATTATGACTCTCACATGGCCACTGACTCATTACTTATTATATTTAGGTTGTTATACCTATTTACAACTGGCATAGTTATAACACCAGTTGACTAATGTAGTCGGTTATGCATTGTTTGACTTAGTAGGCCACTTTCCTTTATGTTGTATCTTATCTATACCTTGTGTACATTGTAAAGAGTGTAAAAGAAGAAGAAACCAGCAAGAAAACGTTTTTGGCCTCTATCTCTCTTCTTGTCCCTTGAGTGAGCTTCTCCTTGTGCATTTTGTGTGTTTGGCGCAGCATCTTGAGCAAGTTCCCCTACCACGCGATTCTTAACATGGTATCAGAGCCACGCCACTGAGAGAGGCTGATTTTGAAGGCTGAAGTGAAGGAGAAGAAGCAAGGTTCGAGCAAGCAAGCCACGGGTAAGAAGCTCTCCCATCCTTCCACTCTTTCTCTTGGATAGTGCCTGTGGAGGCACCGGAAGCAGGGTAGAGCAAAAATCTCAGATTGCAGTGAGATTTGGTGTGCGCGAAGAGCACTGGTATTTTGAACAAAGATCCTTTAGGGCTTATCTGCATTTATTTTGGGCATCTGAGGCCATTTTAGGCCCCGTTTAGAGCCACAAGTTTGCGGACAACAGTTTTAGAGTACACTGTGATTTCGGCTATTTTGACCGAAAGTGGGTGCGCACGTTACAGATTGCGAATCTGTAATTCTTGAGGTATTTGTAGGAAGCAAACATAAGGTTTATCTGCAAACAGGTTGCAGATTGCATGTATTGTTGAGCAGACAATGAAAAAGGCTGTTTGGTGTATTGCTGTGCACTATAGGTCAAGGGTTGCAGAAGATTTGCTTGCTGTTTGATATTAGTTTTATGATAATGGTAGAGAATAGTGGAAGCCCCATCATTGAGAAGCTCAACAAGAACAACTACCCTTCATGGAAGTTCCGTGTCACGAACTTCCTTATTGGAAAAGGCCTCTACGAGTTTGTTTCAGGTGAAAAAAAGGAGTCGAAGGTGAGTGATCCTCCAACTGCAGAAGAGACAAAGGCATGGAAGGAATGGAATGAAAAAGACAAGAAGGTCATGTATTGGCTGTTTGCAGTAATTGACAATAATATGCTGGGACATATTAGAAATGCAGAGAATTCATATGCAGCTTTGACCATACTTGAAAGCATGTTTTTCGTAAATACAAAGGCACAAAAGATTCAACTCAAGCAAGAGTTGAATACATTGAAGAAAGGGAAGATGTCTATCAATGAGTATGCACTAAAGATAAGGAGCATTGCAGATGCATTGGCAACGATTGATGCAATGCTCGATGATGATGATTTGGTGTCGTCTACCTTGGGTGGACTTAACAATGAAAAGGCTTGGAAGTCTTTTGTAACTTCTGTATATGTCAGAAATCCATTTCCAGATTTCGATGAGTTGGTCTCCCTTATGATCACTGAAGATATCAACATGCAAAGTGAGACATGTGAAAGAAGTTGTGAACAGGTCCAAGCTTTCTACTCCAGTTCAAGAAGGGGACGTGGCAGGTTCTCTTCAAGAGGCCATGGTACAGGACGTGATAGTGACAACCAGCAAAATAGATTGAATCAGCAATTTGGCGATATGCAGGTTTTAGGAGGTCGTGGTAACTTTAGAGGCAGGGGGAGCTTTAGAGGAAGAGGTGAACGGCAGAACAGAGGTTCTAACAAATTTGGTATTGTGTGTCACTACTGTGGCAAAACAGGTCATATTACAGCCCAATGTTATGCTAAGAAAGATGATATTCGCAGTGGTAAATTGCAGCAAGGAAACTATGCATCGTCTTCACGACAGAATGAAGATAAAAATGAACGTCTGTTTGTTATGTAGCATATGCTGAATGCTGTTACAGGAAAGGGACAACATGATGATGTTTGGTATGTTAATTTAGGTGCATCCAATCATATGACCAGCCATGCAGAATGGTTTGGAGAGTGCAGGATTTGCAAAATGCAGGTTATGTGCAGACGGGTGATGATTCATGCCACCTAATTTCACACATTGGAAAAGTTCCCTTGTCCTTACATAATGGTAAGACAAAGAGTCTTTTAGATATATTACATGTACCATCTATTACAAAGAACTTGGTGTCAGTCGGTCAAATGGTAGAGCAAGGGCTGCAAGTCAGATTTAATGCAAAGGGCTGCTTTGTAGAAGACTTCAATGACAAGTGCAGGTTGGTAGCAAAGGGAAGTAGAGTTGGATATATGTTTACTATGGATGTTGGAATTCTTACTATGAATGCTGCTATGTATGCTAAAGGAAAAGGTGTTGTTGCAAATATTGAAATTTGGCACAAACGCATTGGACATGCAAATGTACAAAGACTAAAATTAATGCAATCCAAAGGGTTGGTTACAGGTTTTCCTACATTTAGAGTTACAGAATTTCATAAGGTATGCGAAGCATGTCAGTTTGGTAAGCAGGCAAGACAACCCTTTTCACATGACAAAGATGTAAGCAGAAATATCCTTGATGTTGTGCATATAGACATTTGGGGTCCTACACAAAATGTATCTCTTGGAGGCAGTTCATACTTTGTCACATTCATTGGTGATTGTTCTAGAAAGCTGTGGGTATATTTTATGAAGGAAAAGAGTGAAGCGTTTGAGCACTTTAGAACATTCAAGGCTGCAGTTGAAAGAGAAATAGGCTTGAAAGTAAAGTGCTTGAGGTCAAATGGAGGGGGAGAGTACTTCTCGAATGAGTTCAGTGATTTTCTGAGGTCTCATGGGATAAAGAGACAGTTCACATGCAGATATACCCCATAGCAAAATGGGGTTGCAGAAAGGAAAAATAAGCATATTACAGAAGTTGCATGCACCTTGGTGGCTAAAAAGAATATGCCTAAGCATTTTTGGTATGAGGCTATTCATATTGCTGTTTATATTATGAACAAAACTCCCATAGCTGCAATTCATGGGATGACTCCTGAAGAATGCTTTACTAGCAAGAAGCCTGATGTATCGCACTTGAAGGTATTTGACTGTGTTGCATACGTTCATGTGCCAGATGAGCTACAGAAGAAGCTTGATCTAAAGGCAGAAAAATGTATTTTTATTGGATACTCTTTAGGGAAGAAAGGGTATCGCTGTTATAACCCTGTCACATGTAAGTTCAGAGTAAGCAGGGATGTCATCTTTGATGAAATGAGCAGTTGGTATGCATCTAGTGGTGATGCATTGGATGATGATGATGATGATGATCATGAATCATGACACTCATGTGCAGGCTGAAAAGCAAGAATCACGGACTCTTAGTGGACTAGAGACATCATCTAGTAGTCCTTGGTCTGGGAGGCTAAGGAGTACCTCTACATCTTCAAGTGCATCTAGTAGCACTACAGGTAAAGACAAATGAAAGAATAAAGTGTCAGATGGCATTGATGCAGTTCTTGATGGAGACTCTAGTGGCTCAGAGAGCTTGGATGATGAGTTTGGTATTCCTTCTGTCAGGACACCAGGTGTACAGAGAGCTCATAGTAATGTAAAGGCTCCATTAAGTGATCCAGTGGTACGCAGATCTAGCAGGGTCAGATACCCTGTTAAAAGATTTGGTTTTGAAGGTTATGCAGCTCACCATTATGCTTATATGGTGAAACTAATTGAGGATGTTGAGCCCACATGTTTTGAGGAGGCTGTTGATCATGCTCATTGGGATGCAGTAATGGATGAGGAGATGGTTGCATTAGAGGCCAATAAGACTTGGGATCTAGTATCATTGCTGAAGGGCAAAAAAGCTATTGGATGTAAGTGGGTTTGTAAGATTAAGCACAATGCAAATGGTTCTATTAGTAGGTACAAAGCTAGGCTGGTTGCAAAAGGCTATGCCCAGACATATGGCATAGATTATGAGGAAACCTTCAGTCCAGTTGCTAGGATGACAACTGTCAGATGTGTGATTGCTTTGGCAGCAGCCAAAGGTTGGAGGTTGCAGCAAATGGATGTGAAGAACGCCTTCTTGCATGGTGATTTGCAGGAAGAAGTGTATATGGATCAACCAACAGGTTATGAAGATTTAGAACATCCCACGTATGTGTGCAGGTTGAAGAAGGCGCTCTATGGGCTCAAGCAAGCACCTAGAGCATGGTCTGACAAGATCAGAGAGTATCTTGTCAATATTGGCTTTTATATTTCTGATGTTGATCACTCACTTTATGTGAGAAAGGGAGATGCATGTTTGGTCATCATAGTCATCTATGTGGATGACTTGATTATTACAGGTGATAGTGATAGTGGGATTGCTGAAGTCAAGGATTTTTTGAAGAAGAAGTTTGAGATAAAGGATTTAGGTGAGCTAAGATACTTCCTTGGCATTGAGGTGATCAGATGTGATGATGGTATATGGCTGTCCCAAAGACAGTATGGCTTGGATATGTTGTCCAAGTATGGTATGACAGCATGCAAACCACTTTCAGTCCCGTTGGAGCAGAATTTAAAGTTGAGTGCTAATGTTGGGGATGAGATAGAAGACCCTACTATGTTTAGGAGGACAGTGGGGAGTTTGATCTACATGACCATTACAAGGCCAGACTTGAGCTACGATGTTGGTCTTGTGAGTCAGTTTATGCAAGTACCTAGAAAGCCACATTTGGATGCAGTCAGACGCATATTGAGATATGTGAAGTCCACATTACATTATGGACATTTCTATAAGGCAGGTACAGATGTACAGGTGTTTGGATACACAGATGTAGATTGGGCTGGTAGTATGTTTGATGGAAGATCTACCAGCAGATACATGTTCTCTCTTGGTAGTGCAGCAATTGCTTGGAGCAGCAAAAAGCAATCTACACTTGCTTTATCGAGTACAGAGGCTGAGTATAGAGGTGTTGCTGTTGCAACATGTGAGGTAGTATGGCTACAAAAGTTAATGGCTGATTTAGATGTGCAGGTGGAAGGTCCAGTTGTCATTTATTGTGAAACATGAGCAGTATACAGTTGGCTAGGAACCCTGTGTTCCATGCCAGGACAAAACATATTGAGGTACACTACCACTTTGTGAGAGAGAAGGTACTAGCAGGTGAGATTGACTTGATGTATGTCAGCACACAGGATCAGATAGCTGACATCTTCATGAAGGCATTGGGTACAGAGAAGCTTCAAAAGTTTCGAAGCTTACTTGGAGTTGCAGAGATGCAGTTGAGCTTGAGGGGGAGTGTTGAGATGACAAGCTCAACATATGCGGACATTAATGATGGACCGCCTGGTTAGATGGGTCCACACGTCTACACTTAGCATGTCAGTGGTCGTTATGACTCTCACATGGCCACTGAATCATTACTTATTATATTCAGGTTGTTACACCTATTTACAACTGGCATAGTTATAGCGCTAGTCGACTAGTGTAGTCAGTTATGCATTGTTTGACTTAGTAGGCCACTTTCCTTTATGCTGTATCTTATCTATACTTTGTAAAGAGTGTGAAAGAAGAAGAAGAAACCAACAAAAAAACGTTTTTGGCCTCCATCTCTCTTCTTGTCTCTTGAGTGAGCTTCTCCTTGTGCATTCTGTGTGTGTTTGGCGCAACATCTTGAGCAAGTCCCCCACCACGCGATTCTTGACAGAGAGGGGGCCACAGAACCTCATGTTAGTCTCAAATGTCTCTATCAAAGCATATGCCATATGCAATACTTTACATCCATTAGATTCAGTCTGATCCTATCCAGAAAACTGTCCTACAGGACCACCCTGTAGAAAACTGCTCGTATCTTTTGAACTGTAACTCAGATTGCCAAGCTTTAAAAAAAAAAATGTAGGACACTCATGATCTACAACTTATCTGAAGACACCTAGACTAAATTCTGAAGTTTATAGCCCCTAAAATTTTTTGCGCAACCTACAATTGTTCATTACAGCATGTAGTCCTAGCTAGGCATCGACCTTCGTGACTCTGTATCTCTTGCATACGAACTGGGATGTTAATCAAGATTAATAGGAGAGGGGGCCACAGGACCTCATGTTAGTCCCAAATGTCTCTATCAAATCATATTCCTCATGCAATACTTTACATCCATTAGATTCAGTATGATCCTATCCAGAAAACTCTCCTACAGGACCACCCTGCAGAAAACCGCTCGTATCTTTTGAACCATAACTCAGATTGTCAAGATTTAAAAAGAAAAAATTTAGCCCCACTCATAATATACAACTTGTCTCAAGACCCCTGGACCAAATTCTGAAGATTTCATCCCCTAAAATTTTCTGTGCAACCTGTAATTGTTCATTATAGCATGTAGTCCTAGACATTGGCCTTGATGACTCTGTATCTCTTGCATACAAACTGGGATGTTAACCAAAATTCATAGGACGGGTTGGCAGGACAAGGAGCCACAAGACCTCATGTTAGTCTCAAATGTCTCTATCAAATCATATGCCACATGCAATACTTTACATCCATTAGATTTAGTTTGATCCTATCCAGAAGATTGTCCTACAGGACTACCCTGCAAAAACTACTCGTATCTTTTGAACCATAACTCAGATTGCCAAGCTTTACACACAAAAAATGTAGTCCCACTCGTGATATACAACTTATTTGAAGACACCTAGACCGAATTTTGAATATTTCAACCCCTAAAATTTTCTGCGCAACCTACAATTGTTCATTACAGCATGTAGTCTTAGCTAGACATCGAACTTCGTGACTCTGTATCTCTTGCATACGAACTTGGATGACAACCAAACTTCGTAGGATAGGTTGGTAAGAGAGGGGGCCACAAGACCTCATGTTAGTCTCAAATTTCTCTATCAAAGCATATGCCACATGCAATACTTTACATCCATTAGATTCAGTCTGATCCTGTCCAGAAAACTATCCTACAAGACCACCCTACAGAAAACCGCTCATATATTTTGAACCATAACTCAGATTTCCAAGATTTAAAAAGAAAAATGGTAGGCCCACTCATAATCTAAAATTTATCTGAAGACAGCTGGACCAAATTCTGAAGATTTCAACCCCTAGAATTTTCAGCGCAACCTGCAATTGTTCATTAAAGCATGTAGTCTTAGCTAGACATCAGCCTTTGTGACTTTGTATCTCTTGCATACAAACTCGGATGTTAACCAAACTTCATAGGATAGGTTGGCAGGAGAGGGGACCACAGAACCTCATGTTAGTCTCAAATGTCACTATCAAAGCACATGCCACATGCAATACTTTACATCCATTAGATTTAGTCTGATCCTGTCCAGAAAACTATCCTACAGGACCACCATTGATGGAACCTAAAATGGGCCGGCACTGGCTCATGCACTAGCTGGACCTCTATCATGCGCTCAATAACCCCATGGCCTCGCGGCCAGGAGCGTGGATGGCACATACATCATCTTCCTAAACATCTTGCGTTTGTATCACATATCGTAGTCCAACTCTAACCCAATTAACACTCCTTAGAGGGAGTCCCAACACATTGCCAAATAGCACGAAGCACAAACATAGGAGGTCCTCCCATGGGTGATTGCCGCTACCTCACTGCGACTCTCCTACACCTTGGGGACTGGCCCCTCGATGCGTCACTAAATATATATAACATTTCGCACACAAATTTCTCTCTTTTATGATTCGCATATTTCCAGGAGATATACCATGCTTCCTCACTTTCTTTCCCCTTAGACCCAACGCCTAGCCTACAGCTTGGACAACTTTATTTACTCAACGTTGGTCATGTTTTTGAAAGCAATTGCCATGCATCTAGGAGGTATTATCTGATACTTCTTAAATTTCATGCTTCATGCAAATTGTGAATGTCCATGTGCTCAAACAATTAAGAAAATCAGCATTGGTGCACATATGGAAAACATTTCTTTCAATGATTTTGACTATTGCTCGTACGCGGCGTTGCATGAACCTAGCACAGAGAAACCCTCATGCTACTAGGTCCTTAATTTCTAATTATCGACTTACCTAAATGGTATGCATAAAAACCAGCAAGCTTTTCATCATTTCATTCAGCATTTAAATACCTTTCATACACTCTACCCCCTCACCCGTTTAGGTTGTGCATTATTGATCGGTTTAGGGTTTATTTTTCACATTTTTTTTGTATGAAAAGCAATAAAAACTCACTAAAACATAAAGGTAGGGCTGAACTGAGTCTAAACCTCATACTTCAGACCCCCCATATATCCACAAACATGGTTCTTATTTTTCCTTAATTTTCGGCATTCAAAATCCATTTTTTCCCTATTTTTAGTGGTTTTTCCCTATTTTTCTTGTATTTTTTGCAATATTAAATGACTAAAAATACAAAATGAGTTTTGGACTGTGGCCCTTAGGTTCATTTGCAGCAAAAACACAAATTTAGTTGGTGTGTCTTATTATATTTTCCATTGATATCTCAAAAACACCCAATTTCCCCATATTTTGCATGTTTTACGGGTTTTACACTATTAATTTCATCCACAACACTTATGATTTTCTAATTTTCTGATCTCAAACAATTGGAAGACATTGCAAACAACACTATAATGCATAATCATCCCATGGGAACAAGTTTTCATGAAGCAAATTGCATAAAAACACCATTTTCCTTTGAAAAAATGAGATTACCGTTCTTTGCGGGTTGCGGGTTTTTATTTGCCATATCTCGGGACTGATTTCCAGTGGCCATTAATGCTCATGATAGTCCACAATCAGCAATCTTCCTTCCTCTTGCACCACGGAGCAATCCGGTCTTCATTGGACAAGCATCCGTTATCCATTCTTCTTCTTCTTCTTCACCACATGAATCTGCCTTTAGGGGAGAGAGAGGGAGGAGAGAGAGAGACTGAAATCAGAATTCTTCATAGAGACCACCATTTCTCGGGCGAGACGCGGTGATATGATCAGCAAGGAGAAGGTAGACAAGGCCAATGATCATTTGCATAGGTTGTGTGCAGCAGGCATGTTGCCTCCTCCCATCCCATGGCGTGATTTTCGGCGCCATCTGTTCCTCACGTTTCTTCATCCTCCTCATCCCACGATTTGTCATGTTGCATGCCTTTTGGTTGGGGGGTTAAAATTTCCCCAAAGGGCACCCCCCCTTTGGTCCATGTTGTGGCCACCCTTTCAAATCTTGACCATTTCTTGGCCTTTTCCTCGTCCGGACTCGGAATTGAGCTCTGAAAAATCATGGGCATCCGGCTTGGCATCCCACATTGGCCGGTAACTCATGTCAACCCGCACGATTGTCTGAAAAATTATGAAAAATCAACAACTGTCACTCGGGCACCTTTAAAGCACTTTGCCGCTTAAAATCGTCCTAGATCGAGCTGCCGCCTTCAACGTTGAATATTTTCCCCTTGATATTCATAATTTTTAGCTATTTTTAAGCACTTCTCAGCACCAAAATTCTGCTCTCATTGGCGACCATGGGATAGGGCGACTCAGCCCGTCGAATCCCACACCAAATCTGCACAAAACAACCAAAGGAAGCATCAAGCTGATACAAAATAGATACATATTAAACACAGTATAATGCTCACCCTACCCCCTGACAAAACCAAGGCATGACATCCACAAGGAGTAGGCCTAGCATAATCTGATAGAAGTTCCGAAGCTAGCCACTAACCAATTGCTACAACACGGCCAAACTAAAAAGAACTGTCAAAGAGGTTGCCCTAAGTGGTGGTCTGAACTACCTACCTAACTAAGGACAACACAACTAGGAGTTCCTACTAGGCGAGGACTCCTATTGCCTGATCAAGAAGTTTCTTCTTTCAGCACATTTCTTCTCTTAGGGTTTTTTATTTTCCATACTCGGGCATGTAAAAAGGAGGGAGCTGAGCGTAGTGACCCAAGGAGAACGGGGCATCAGCCTCAGGACCTGTCTCGGTACCCAAGAACCTACCAAGCCCTCGTAAGGCGACACTCACTTTTATTTTCGCTCCAACCTTCCTTACATTCTTCTTTTCTAGCAAGAAGCCACCCCTAGGAAGACGAGGCATCGGCCCTGGGTCTGACTCATCCCCAGGAACCTACCAGGCCTTCGCAAGGCAATGATCAACTGCTTATAAATTCTTCTTTCTTTTCTTCTTCAATTTTTATAGGGGTTAGAACCCCTTTTTACACACCTTTGTATCTATTTATTGTCTTTAAGATATTCAGGGTTTCTTTTCCTTTATCATCTTTATTTGTTTCTGGTAGGCTTCTCTAACTGCCTCACAACTAGCAAGAACTCCTAGAACTGCTGCCTAGCAGGCTAGCAAAACAGGGTCACCAGATGTCCCTTCTAAAATAGATCTTTTGATGCTTGACAATGTCTTTACAGGAGGCAACGATTACTCAGACCTCCCTCAAACATACTGAATCTAAACCTCGGGACTTCATGCCTTGGACGCCGGTCCCCCATAAGAAACGAAAAACCCCTCTTAACAAGTACACGAACATATATAGCATAAAAGCCACAGTACTCATAAAGGAGAGATATCACATGGATAGGGCCACGAGAAGCTTCCATACAACAAACGGCTCCTTCCAAGCGCTTCTTCAAACCTGTCTAGCAGAGAACTCAAACAAGAAACCATTAACCGCACCTGCACTAAACAGACAACTGGCCCTCTTGGCCAAACTATCCGCTCTTTAGGTCGCTGAACTGGCTTTATTGCCTCTTTTTTAACTTTCACCTTCTTCCTCAGTGGTTCCTCATCCTTCTTAACATTGGCTTTACTCTCCACGGGCTTCAGAGGTCCCCTTTCCATGGCAGGATCCAAAACTTGCGTTCCTTTGTCGCCCTGTTTAGGGTTTCCGTCGACGGGCTTATCCTTGTCGGCCTCTCTACCCTTTTGACCTCTTGTAATGACAGCTCGCAGATTAGAGGTCTCATCATCATTAACATGCACAGCCTCAATCAAACTAACCCCACTACCACTAGGCAGCTCCTCCACTATAGTCTTTGGTTGTTGGAGTATTTGTTTAGGCTCGTCTTCTCGATGGGAATAATTTCCTTGTGCACGATGATTAACAGGCCCTGGTTGCCGACTACCTCGCTGGAGGGAACTAATCTTTCTCCAGCAAGTAGCTACTAAATGGCCGGATTTTCCATAGATGTCGCACTTGACATTTGGGAAATTTCATGGATAAGGTTGCCCACCATACCATTTGCAGCTAAACCTCGAAGGTGCACCCTCATCCGGGTATCTACTTCCTATCAGATTTTGTTGTTTTTTAAGAAAGTTGACATCAACCGCTATTTGTAGATACTGCTCCGTAATCACATGGGTATAATGCTTCATCATGTCCTTAACCTCGCCAAGAACATTGGAAGCGCTCGACTCGTAGCCTTGATCATTACCCAGTCGTTCCATCGGCCTAACAATTCGATTAGGCACTGGTTGTTGAACCATAGGCATGGTACTAGGATTAACTGCCTGGCCTCCACCATTTAGAGCCATTTGACTGCCCGTAGGCATCGAGATGCTAGGGGGGAGCTGGTAATAAAGGCACATTCTGCATCATGTTCCCTCTCCCATTAGGATTAGCCATCGCTATCCCTTGGCTACTACTGCCATTGGCTGTCGCCATATTATTTCCCAATGCTAGACCCATATTCGAATTGCCTCGAGAGGCATAGGCTGCTTGTAGTCGGGATTCCACTTCTTGTGCTCGTGTAATGGCACTATCTATATCCCCCAAAGGGACACTACTCAACTGCAACTGGATATTAAAGTCCAAACCATGGAGAAAATATTGCAATTGGGCAGTTGCAGGGATAGGAATAGAGGTGTCCAACTTACGGAAAACCTCTTTTAGTTTCTTCGCATAAGCACGAATATCCTCGTGTGGTTCTTGGCGGGTCACGTTAAGTACACGCAACCAATATTGCCCACCCCTTTCAGGGGCAAACTCCCTTCCAAAAGCTCCATAAAATGCATCAATATTCAATATGGTTCCGGCTTCTAAACCATGATACCATATGGCATCTCTTCCTTTGAGAGTCATGTTGAAGAACATCATTAAATGTCCTTCTTCTTGGATGCGATAGTTAAACATCAGCTTTTGAAACTCCTTGATGTGGAGTTCCGTATCTTCCTCAACTAGCCCATTAAAAATGGGTAGCGGGTAACCTAGAGCCGGCAAATCCGTCGTTCCTACAGGAATTGCAATAGGCTCCGCCATGACGGAAATTGAATTTGCACTAGGAATAGGGGACGGTGAGGTTACACCTCCCGCACTTGATGTAGACTGGCTTATGGAAGGAAGGGGAGGACTAGAGCTCCCTCCTTCTTCTAACTTACTGCTTGTGGCACCAAGACCACTAGATCCACTCTCTCGTAAGAGTGCAGCACCGCTACGCTTAGGGGAGTATCTCCTAAGAATTTCAGCACGTCGCCTAGCTCTTTTGTCTCTCTCTTGCTTTTGGATTTCTGCTAGACGATGCTTATCGATGAATAACAAATCAATCTCAGTATCCTTTGGCATAAACTGCTAACTGGTCCCTAGACAACCAAGATTCGAGGACTGCCACTTCTAAGCGGCTCCTGGCAGACACACCACTGATGGGACCTAAAACGGGCCGGCACTGGCTCATGCACTAGCCGGACCTCTATCATGCGCTCAATAACCCCACGGCCTCGCGGCTAGGAGCGTGGATGACACACACATCATCTTCCTAAACATCTTGCATTTGTATCACGTATCGTAGTCCAACTCTAACCCAATTAACACTCCTTAGAGGGAGTCCCAACACATTGCCAAATAGCACGAAGCACAAACATAGGAGGTCCTCCCACAGGTGACTGCCGCTACCTCACTGCGACTTTCCTACACCTTGGGGATTGGCCCCTCGATGCGTCGCTAAACATATATAACATTTCGCACACAAACTTGTCTCTTTTATGATTCGCATATTTCTAGGAGATATACCATGCTTCCTCACTTTCTTTCCCCTTAGACCCAACGCCTAGCCTACAACTTGGACAACCTTACTTACTCAACGTTGGTCATGTTTCTAGAAAGCAATTGCCATGCATCAAGGAGATATTATCTGATACTTCTTAAATTTCATGCTTCATGCAAATTGTGAATGTCCACGTGCTTAAACAATTAAGGAAATCAGCATTGGTGCACATATGGAAAACATTTCTTTCAATGATTTCGACTATTGCTCGTATGCGGCGTTGCATGAACCTAGCACCGAGAAACCCTCATGCTATTAGGTCCTTAATTTTTAATTATCGACCAACCTGAATGATATGCATAAAAACCAGCAAGCTTTTCATCATTTCATTCAGCATTTAAACACCTTTCATACACTCTAACCCCTCACCTGTTTAGGTTGTGCATTATTGATCGGTTTAGGATTCATTTTCCACATTTTTTTTGTATGAAAAGCAATAAAAACTCACTAAAACATAAAGGTAGGACTGAACTGAGGCTAAACCTCATACTTCAGACCCCCCATACATCCACAAACATGGTTCTTATTTTTCCTTAATTTTCGGCACTCAAAATTCATTTTTTCCCTATTTTTAGTGGATTTTCCCTATTTTTATTGTATTTTTTGCAATATTAAATGATTGAAAATACAAAATGAGTTTTGAGCTGTGGCCCTTAGGTTCATTTGTAGCAAAAATACAAATTTAGTTGGTGTGTCTTATTATATTTTCCATTGATATCTCAAAAACACCCAATTTCCCCATATTTTGCATGTTTTACAGGTTTTACACTATTAATTTCATCCACAACACTTATGATTTTCTGATTTTCTGATCTCAACAGTTGGAAGACATTGCAAACAACACTATAACGCATAATCATCCCATGGGAACAAGTTTTCATGAAGCAAATTGCATAAAAACACCATTTTCCTTTGTAAAAATGAGATTACCGTTCTTTGCGGGTTGCGGGTATTTATTTGCCATATCTCGAGACTGATTTCCAATGGCCATTAATGCTCATGACAGTCCACAATCAGCAATCTTCCTTCCTCTTGCACCACGGAGCAATCCGGTCTTCATTGGACAAGCATCCGTCATCAATTCTTCTTCTTCTTCTTCACCACATGAATCTGCCTTTAGGGGAGAGAGAGGGAGGAGAGAGAGAGACTAAAATCAGAATTCTTCATAGAGACTACCATTTCTTGGGCGAGAGGCGGCAAATGATCAGCCAAGAGAAGGTAGACAAGGCCAATGATCATTTGCATAGGTTGTGTGCAGCAGGCATGTTGCCTCCTCCCATCCCATGGCGTGATTTTCGGCGCCATCTGTTCCTCACGTTTCTTCATCCTCCTCATCCCACGATTTGTCATGTTGCATGCCTTTTGGTTGGGGGGTTAAAATTTCCCCAAAGGGCACCCCCCCTTTGGTCCATGTTGTGGCCACCCTTTCAAATCTTGACCATTTCTTGGTCTTTTCCCCGTCCGGACTTAGAATTGAGCTCTGAAAAATCCTGGGCGTCCGGCTTGGCATCCCGCATTGGCCGGTAACTCATGTCAACCTGCATGATTGTCTGAAAAATTATGAAAAAATCAACAAGTGTCACTCGGGCGTCTTTAAAGCACTTTGCCGCTTAAAATCGTCCTAGATCGAGCCGCCGTCTTCGACGTTGAATATTTTTCCCTTGATATTCATAAATTTTAGCTATTTTTAAGCACTTCTCGGTACCAAAATTTTGCTCTCATTGGCGACCATGGGATAGGGCGACTCAGTCCGTCGAATCCCACACCAGATCTGCACAAAACGACCAAAGGAAGCATCAAGCTGATACAAAATAGATACATATTAAACACAATACAATGCTCACCCTACCCCCTGACAAAACCAAGGCATGACATCCACAAGGAGTAGGCCTAGCATAATCTGATAGAAGTTCCGAAGCTAGCCACTAACCAACTGCTCCAACACAGCCAAACTAAAAAGAACTGTCAAAGAGGTTGCCCTAAGTGGTGTTCTGAACTACCTACCTAACTAAGGACAACACAACTAGGAGTTCTTACTAGGCGAGGACTCCTATAGCCTGATCAATAAGTGTCTTCTTTCAGCACATTTCTTCTCTTAGGGTTTTTTATTTTCCATACTCGGGCATGTAAAAAGGAGGGAGCTGAGCGTAGTGACCCAAGGAGAACACGGCATTAGCCTCAGGACCTGTCTCGGTACCCAAGAACCTACCAAGCCCTCGTAAGGCGACACTTAATCCTTTGTAACGTTCACTTTTATTTTTGCTCCAACCTTCCTTACGTTCTTCTTTTCTAGCAAGAAGCCACCCCTAGGAAGACGAGGCATCGGCCCTGGGTCTGACTCATCCCCAGGAACCTACCAGGCCTTCGCAAGGCAATGATCAACTGCTTATAAATTCTTCTTTCTTTTCTTCTTCAATTTTTATAGGGGTTAGAACCCCTTTTTACACACCTTTGTATCTATTTATTGTCTTTAAGATATTCAGGGTTTCTTTTCCTTTATCATCTTTATTTGTTTCTGGCAGGCTTCTCTAACTGCCTCACAACTAACAAGAACTCCTAGAACGGCTGCCTAGCAGGCTAGCAAAACAGGGTCACCAGATGTTCCTTCTAAAATAGATCTTTTGATGCTTAACAATGTCTTTACAGGAGGCAACGACTACTCAGACCTCCCTCAAACATACTGAACCTAAACCTCGGGACTTCATGCCTTGGACGCCGGTCCCCCATAAGAAATGAAAAACCCCTCTTAACAAGTACACGAACACATATAGCATAAAAGCCACAGTACTCATAAAGGAGAGATATCACCTGGATAGGGCCACGAGAAGCTTCCACACAACAAACGGCTCCTTCCAAGTGCTTCTTCAAACCTGTCTAGCAGAGAACTCAAACAATAAACCATTAACCGCACCTGCACTAAACAGACAACTGGCCCTCTTGGCCAACATTAGGAGAAATATGGACTCTCTTTTTTGCCCCTTAGGGAGTGAATAAACAAATATAGGCCTAACCAATGAGAGAGCTGGGATTCCAGATTCATGTAACATGAATCTTCTAGCCATATCTTGGACCAAATCTTCCCTCAGCAATAAAATAAGGGAAAAGGGGAGTACAAAGCTGTCACTTCTTGGAAGTTTGTGCCTCGAATTTTCATTTTCTTATTTTTTATGTTTGACTTTTCTTTTCTCCCCTTTTCAGTTTCCCCCTCTTTTTTAGGCGGAACTCAAATTTGTCATATCTCTTTCCCCGCTTCTTCTTTCCTGACGAAATTTTACAGCCTCACTGTTTCTTGCCATGTCTGTAACCCTGTAAAATTTCATTTGCTTTGCACAAGCACAGAGAGAGATTCATGTGTTTCATGAGAGCAGAGCTTGTTTTACCAAAGCCCTAAGATTCTCTTCACAAAACTCTACAGGTATATTTTTCTCTTCCATAGATGTTCTATGGTAAAGTTTTATCTCGTTTGGAGAAAACCTGTGCAAGTTATGTGCATTCTTTGACATGTAATTTCTTTTGTTTTGATGCTCTAGGAGTCTCTTACAGTCAATAATAGTGACATTTTGAATACTCAACTTCTTCTTCAACATCTTAGGGTTTCTCTGTAAACAAAGTTACAGGTATATTGTCTTGTTTTTTTGTTGCTCCACTGTTAAATTTTATCTCGTTTAGACAAAATGTATACAAGTTACATGCATACTGAGATTTCCTTTGTTTTTTTACTCCAAGAATCTCCGAGGGTGAAGAACAATGATTTATTAAGAACTCAACTTCTACAACATCTTTGGGATTTTGAACACTCAACTTCTTCTTCAACATCTTAGGGTTTCTCTGTAAACAAAGTTACAGGTATATTGTCTTGTTTTTTTGTTGCTCCACTGTTAAATTTTATCTCGTTTAGACAAAATGTATACAAGTTACATGCATACTGAGCTTTCCTTTGTTTTTTTACTCCAAGAATCTCTGAGGTTGAAGAACAATGATTTATTAAGAACTCAACTTCTACAACATCTTTGGGATTTTGAACACTCAACTTCTTCTTCAACATCTTAGGGTTTCTCTGTAAACAAAGTTACAGGTATATTGTCTTGTTTTTTTGTTGCTCCACTGTTAAATTTTATCTCGTTTAGACAAAATGTATACAAGTTACATGCATACTGAGCTTTCCTTTGTTTTTTTACTCCAAGAATCTCCGAGGGTGAAGAACAATGATTTATTAAGAACTCAACTTCTACAATATCTTTGGGATTTTTTGCAGAGAAAGCCACAGGTATATTGCCATTTTTTACTACTGTTCCATGGTTAAATTTCAACGCATTTGGACAAAGCCTATATAAGTTATATGTATGTGTTGACCCAATATTTCTTTTGTTTTTGTACTACAGGAATCTGTCAGTGAAGGAACAATGGTCTTGCTATAAGTCAACTTCTTGTTCAACATATCTAGGGATCTTTGTGAAAGAAATTACAGGTACAATGTTTCTTTTTTAAATTGATCCATTTAAATTTAATTTCATTTGGAGATAACATTTGCAAATTATACACATGTTAATAGGTAACTTTTGTATTTGGTTGTTACAGATGTCTTCACGGAGGAAAAATATCAGTAGCATACTTACAGTGGAGGTCTTCAATAGGAAAGATAATGGCGGTAATTGGATTTGTGATAAGTATTATAAGTTGGATTGGATTTTGATGCACCCAAGTACTCAAGGGAGTTTCAAGGTCAAGCGCAAGGATGTTGCAAACCCTAGCAAACATTGGAACGGTAGAATTCTAGAGTTCAGAAAAGTGTTTAATGGCACAAGTGCAGTAACAGAAGTGTTGATTCAACATGTTTATACGCATAAATAAATCTCTGTACACGACGAGAACAACATTGCAAATTATAAACAAAACAGTAAGTTGTTAAATTTTATCATTGATTATTCTTTTGTATCAGAGTTGTTTTTAAAAGTCTTTGCAGTATTCTAATTCAGTCTTGTTTGATTGACAGCTCTATATCCATCGACTTTGCATGAATGGCAGAATGTGGAATGTTTAAGCGGCAAGATACATGTTTGGCATGAAGAGATAGGTTCTTTGATCTATGATAATACCTCTACAAGTCAACTTGCCACTCAAAATATCTTTTTTTATAATTCATTGTATGTGGTAGAAAGCCAGAGATTGCAGCATGTCCCATTGCCGCCATTGTCTAGTGGTGAATGGTTCATTGGTAGCTTGGAGTTGTCAGGAGCTTGCAAGTCGAAGATAAAATCTGACATCAATAGTGCTATGAAACCCACCACAGGCTCCAAAGATGTGCATCTTAATTGGTTTATTCCATTCTCATTGTTTGCACATTTGTTTGGTTCATGTGATGTTTTGAAGAAAACAAAGATTACTTATCAATGCAAGTGTCCATCCGAGGAATGGATGAGTCAGCTATTGGGTGAGTCTTGGGAAGTCAAAAGAACACATTTTGATGAGACGATTGAGTGCAGGGTCAACCAATCTGATATTACATTCAGGTAAAACTTTTTTACTACTTTGCATACCTTGATTTAATTGACATAGGTCTCGCTTAGATGAATTGTTATGTTAGTCGCATTGATCACTTACCATTATTTTTGTTTTTATTACAGGTATTTCATTGCTAGACAAACTCTGTGCGTTCGCTTTCGATATAGAAGATGGCGACTTTTGCGAGGGGAGTGGATCAGCTTGGATCAAGATATCCGAGATGACACACATACAGCGCTCGTAGATGTGGTAATCTTGTGGAGTGGTCATAATCCTTTCGTAGTCAGTGCAGAGAGTCATTGGCCCATTTATTTTCTGAGACAAGAAATCCAATTAATGTCTAGTGAGCCCCTCTACAACTTCTATTTCAAGTTAGATAATAGAAAAGTCAGGACTCGTAGTGAGCAATCCATGACATGTAAACAATGTGCTTCTCCACATATCCTTGAGATAGTGGAATCCTTGTAAAAAAACTTTATAAAGAGCGAATACATACCTTTTTTGAACTTCTGAGTACTTTAAATTTTAGTTTACTGTGATCCAAGCGTGCGATAATACATACTGTAATTACTCAATCGTGCAGTTAAAAATCATAATTAAATTGCAGGTTAGAGGTCTATAATCTAGAGAATATTGTCTTTGCACAATGATATATTGTAGCGCATCTCTGCTGCTCGTTTATTACATTTTAATATTAAATTGGATCCAAAGGGAATTTCAAGGCCTTTTAGATTTATTTTCTTTAAAAAATTATATATTTTCTCTCGTTAGACTTGAATATACTCAGCGACCCAAACATATTCGAGGATATAATAATGTAGAACGAAGCGTTTGTCTGTATGAGTAATTTTAACAGTGACTTTAAAGTACTGAAATAAAGAAACTAAGGTAAGAGTTTTAATTTGAAACTTTAGAATTAATAACTTTATAAAGAACCTTTATTTAAAACCCTAGACACATAAAAGCTATAACTCCAAACTCATTTTCGCTTTCATTCTCCACTTCCCTACACTTGTGCTCTCATTCCTTCTCTCTTTGTGTGCCATGGCTACCACTCCCGCCTTCGCCGCATGGATCAGTTCCACATGCTACGCGCACATAGGGGACCAGATATACCCTAGGTTTTGCGTGACCTTGAGTCTAGAGAGCTCGCTTTCCGCTGTAGACCCTGACTCTAGTATACTAGCATCGTTTTGTGATGCAGTGAACCCTCTCACTTGCTCTATTCCCGACTCCACTCTCAGGTGGGTTCCCATGGATTTTTTGTATAGTTTGTGTGCCGGATCCAGCCATGCAAAGGTGATAAGTCGAGCCCTGGTGCATGTGGGGCAACATCTCCGCGCTAGAGCAGTGCCCACCTCGTCACAGGACCACGTCACGATGGATCTCATTGAGAGGGATGCCACCTTTGCCATATATGTTATGTGCACTGAGGTGCAAGAGGACAGTGACGAGGACATCGACGCACCCTCTCGGCCACTATTAGAGTACTTTGAGAGGGAGCCTGAGGAGATCACTTTCGATCTGAGTGTTGAGGCAGCACAGAGCTTGGCCATTGTGCACCCACCTCCCTGCCCTGATGAGATGCCCACGAGCGAAGAGCCACCCCTCTCTTCTCTCCATGCTATCACCATCGAGGGGGTGGAATATCTACTCATGCAGGATGTGCTAGAGTTGTTGGAGCTTAGGGAAGAAGAACTATACTGTATCATGGTGCGTGATGCACCTAGTGATTTCATAGATTTTGATTTACAGGATGCCCCACCACATGTTGATGAGGTGGCTCGTTATGATGGCACGAGCATCGATGACATCTCTGCCATTGTGAGCATCCAGGAGCAGATTGAGGATGCGGCGCCACAGTATCAGATCTCTGATGAGGAGTTCGAGCGGTTGCAGGAAAGCCTTTTTGGTCCTCGACCCGACTATGCAGTGCCTACCCAGGAGAGAGACGAGGGCAGCCCAGTGGCAGGAGCAGACCTGGATGCTCCATTACAGCGGCAGATAGATGATGCAGAGAAGGTAATGTTCTCGGTTTCATATGAAACTTAACCAGTAGGGCCTCTAGGGCATCGGGAGCACACACATGTGTTTTTGTCGGGATCGGGCCCCCAGAAGTGCCCTGGCCGGAGGCAGATTCAGGCCCCCAGACGCGAGCCTCCGGCCAGGGCACTTCTGGGGGCCCGATCCCGACAAAAACACATGTGTGTGCTCCCGATGCCCTAGAGGCCCTACTGGTTAAGTTTCATATGAATATGATTTATATATCTTCAGCACACTCCATGCATAGTGAGTCTGATACTGAACTTGTGTGTTGCAGGAGATTGTCTATATAGATGAGTTTTCATCTAGGCAGGGTGGCCGATCTGGTAGCCAAGGAAGGGTGCAAGACTCGGCATTGAAGGAGTATGTTGGGCAGCTTGTCAACGGCATTATTGTATTTCATAAGACATGCTCCCCTGCTTTTGCAGAGAAATTCTTGAAGTTGAGGGCACTAACAAAGGCTGGGCCCTTCAAGACCATCCCGACCAACTCCAGCCTGGAGAAAGTAGTGTTGCTTCGACGTTCGAAGCTTCTCTACTTATTCACGAGTACTAGGTCTGGCCCACTTTTCTCCATGGTGGCCCGTGGCATGGTTGCCGATGTTGAAGACCCCACTGTCATTAGACAGGAACTATTGGGGCAAAATGTATTGTTGCCTATGATCAAGAATAGCTCTGACCATGGGGAGCCTAGCTCCAAGAAGCCTAGGAGAGAATAGATGTACTTATTGCCTACTGATATCGCATCACTGATGTACTGCACTTTGTAATCTTCTCTTCAAGTAATGAAAACTGATGTTTGTTGGATTCGCGTGCAATGTAGTTTGTGATACGTGTCATTTACTGTTTTTTTTAACTTGAATGTTACATTTATTTATCGAATTTATACGTAACATGATTCGTACCCTAAATTTAATACACAGTGCTTTATCGAATTCGTGCGCAACATGTATTTGTTCGAACGCATGTAACGATAACTCAACGACGTAAATAAAATAAATATCAAGTGACTAAACAAAAATAAGACGCGCCAAAAACTTTGTATTTGTATTAATAATAATTTTACATGGGGTCCATTACGACCAAGGCTTTACAAAATGTCTTCAGAAGCTACATTCCATGTGCTTTTGAGTTTGTACACCTCTATCCTTGCTGACCTTCGCGAGGACTATCTTTCCATCGCCGAAAGAACCTGACTATCCGCAGATCCCTCTCGGTGACAGTGACCCTCCTTGCATACACCGCTGCATAGACTGAGTCTCCAAATAAGTCGACGAGGTAGGCTTCAGCAGCCTCTTGTAGTGTGAGGAGGGCCTGGGCAGTCCAGCGATCCGGTTGTTTCGCGCGTGATGTGTTTGGAAACTGGTTCCTGTTGTTCATGATCAGTATGCCCTCCATGATCTCTCGCACCAACTTTTGGAATGGAGCCTTCGGTATCAGGAGGTGAGTGGTCTTCTGGTAGTGGCGGATCTCGCGAAGAGCCACTGTGCCTGGCTTCCATCGACGCTTGCGATGCTGGCGTGGTGGTGGTGGTGGTGGAGCTGGAGGACGTGGCTGCCGTATGGAATTTCCAGGGGGGTATCTCCGGGCCGCTTGCTTGGTGCGTACCATGTCTTCTAGGAGAGAGAACTCAGAACTCAAAAGTGAAATGTGTAAAATGAGGTGAAACTTTAAACTTATAGCCAAACTTTTCAAAAACCCTAAAATTTCAATTAATGAATCCACGCTTAGGAAAAATATCACCAGTGCTCCCATTCACATGAAATTTTACCTGTAGGCTCCTCAAGGACACATCAACCATCCAAAATTTTTTTGGCCCCAACAGAAGCCTCTGGATCACCTGTCCGGAGGCTCGCGTCTGGGGCCCTGAATCCCCAGATTCAGGGCCCCAGACGCGAGCCTCCGGACAGGTGACCCAGAGGCTTCTGATGGGGCCAAATTTTTAATATAAATGAGTTTTTCTAATGCCCAGCATGAGGGTGAAGTTTCACCAGATTCCGATTTATAAATTTGACGGTTCAATCTTTTTTTGAAAATGCGTTAACTGCATTATACTGCACTGATAATGTATTGTCAACCTCGCAACTGTAGATTAAATGTATTGATAATGAGTGTGTGCAACTGCAGATTAAATGTATTGTCAACCTCGCAATGCGAAACATTGGAAACTTAAAAATTGACAAAAAATAAATCATGGGTAAAATGGAATATCGCATCAGATATACTGTTGCCAAACCACTAAATATAGTAAGGATATAGTGCATCGGCCCATGTACAACTGATCACCGACGTGTACGTGGTTGCACATTGAATTTATCCTCAACAAAACTACTTACAAAATTGGAAACTTGAAAATTCACACAATGCGAAACATGGTCAAAATAGAATATCACATATTGGATTTAGCATTGCGAAACTATGAAATACACGGTAGATAGTGCATCGCACCAAGTACGACTAGAGCTAGGGAAAATTTAGCTCCATTTTGCAGGCCACTACTATCAAATACTTGAAGGTCTATTGGAAAGATAACCCAAAACTAAGATCCTTACAATCTACAACCAAACCTGAGCTAAAAACATAGATCCAATTACAAGGTAGCTTCTCAAAGCATATTGTTGACATTAAGATTAAATGCATCCTTGTTATTGCGGATCCTGCGAACAAGAACCAGATCTATGGGCTTAATAGTGATACGTCGGGCATGAATGGCTAAAAGTTGACCATCACTCATTAGATCAATCAAGTAGCTTTCAACTGCTTCTTGGAGAGCAAGCAAGGCTTGGCTTGACCATCGCCCCACATTCCTTGCCTGGTTCCTCGAAAAGAACTTGTGATGATGCCCTGACTGTAGATCTTGCAGTATTTCTCGCACCAACCTGGAGAATGGTGCCTTAGGAATAATCAAGTCGGCACTCTTCTGGAATTTCCTTATCTCGCGTAGCGCAGCTGTGCCTGGTCTCCATCTTCGCTGGAGCAGTAGTGGGAGGTGGAGCAGCTGGAGCATGTGGACCACCATTTCTGGACAATGGCGAACCATCATTATCGACCATACCAGGGCCACCATTGTTGGCCACAGTAGCGCCACCATTATTGGCTGCAGTAGGGCCACCGTTATCGGTCACCAGGGGATCTTTGTCACTCACAGTACGCTCACTAGATTCGGAAGAGTGTTGAGCTCTTGCTCTCGCAGGCGCCTTTTTGATAGGAAGCTTGGAACGTGCCATGGCTGTGATAATGAAGGATAGAAAGGTGGAGGGTAGAGTGGAGAGCAATGGGAAAAAATGAAAGGAGAGACGACTTAAATATGAAACTTTCAAACTTACTGTGGTGTAAATGAATTTTAAATTTATCATTTCATTTCATTTCTCCACCCCATCCCTACCTCTCTCTATCTCCTGACACCCCCCTCATGCCCCCCCTCTCTCTCTAGGCCAATGAATGTTCCAATGTTTAGAATTTTCATATCTTTGTCTTAGGATTTCAAAATGGACTTTTCATAATTAAAAAACAAAGTTCGAAATCGACTTTGAAAAATATAGTGACAAACCTTTGAAATTTTAAAGAAAATTTATAAGACATCTCATGTTAGAGATATGAGTATTGATGTGTCATATCCTTGGGACTTGTGCTCTCTTGTGGACTCTAAATGCATCAAAATTATTATCTTTATCTAGGTCTCCATTTTTTGCCATCTCTCTCTTGGGTTGCCAACCATTCTGCGTGCCGTTGTCTAGCTGTGCTG
This sequence comes from Lygodium microphyllum, assembly GCF_053477565.2. Lineage (NCBI taxonomy): Eukaryota > Viridiplantae > Streptophyta > Polypodiopsida > Schizaeales > Lygodiaceae > Lygodium > Lygodium microphyllum. The sequence goes on from NC_141149.1 coordinate 124,099,261, forward strand.
TTTTCATATCTTGCTTTTCTCACTTCATATATTGCCCTACTTATAGATTCTGCTTGAGATGTTTTGGACTTCTTTTCTTTTTCCTCGTATCGTATCTCTAGTCTCCTATACCACCATTGGAATAATTGCCTCATAGAATTGGAATCATTGATGCCACCTCCATGATCAGTTGCCTTTTGAAAAGCACAGCGAGCTTGCCAGTGAGATCTTTCCATGCCTTGAGTTGACCATATTGCCAAACTTCCTTGATCTGCAAAGTATGGACCATGTGCTTCAAGTATATGCTGCACAAGAAAAGAGATTAGAAACACAAAGTAATTCGAAATGATGATTTTTTTTTGCAATGGTGATAATACTGACCATGTAGTGTGTTATGCTATTTGTAGTCCATGCCTCCACCATGGACTTATGAAATTTAGCAGCTGTCTCTTTAAATGCATTGGCATCACCATCCATAAACCCCAACTTCTGTAAGAGAGCTGCTAATCTATCTAGGTGTATCCACACTTCTGCCTTCGCAATCCTCGTTCGTCCCCCATTGCTCCAATCTGAAACAGCAAGGTGCAACTTTTTCCATGCTTCGTACTTATCTGGTTGTTTTACTAGTATATTGCCTTCCTCATCTCGAGGTGGAGATAAAAACTTCCTACCCTTGGGTCCGCCAAAGCATGGTTTACAAGGAACATTTCCACTCTTCCCCGATTTTTTCTCGTCCTTTTTTATTTCTACTTGGCCTCCGTGCAATCCAACTTCAGAGAGGACTTGTTCTACCTTCTTGCATGTAGCATCAGATTCTGACACGGGCTGCATCTTGTATGCAAAGCATATATATTCATATACTAGCTTCTCAATTATTCTAACCAAACAATGCAATGTGCAAAAGTGAACCCGTGTTAGTGGTATTTCCAAAATAGGGCGCCAGTTTGGATCCACTAGAATTAGCATTCCATTTCTCATGACTTTCTGATCACGTGTCGGAGCACCCTGTTGTCCTGCCTTGGCAAGCCATTCTTTCTTTCCATCTTTCCCTTTCTTCCTAGTTTGCATGCAGTATATGCACGGAAATTTTGCATTTGCTGCATTTGATAAACCAAACATACACTTCAATGTTTTTAAATCACCTGCAAGATGCCATTCAACTTGATAGTCCCCAAACCCCTCAACATGTAAAACTGCTCCATTATTTTGCTGTTGAATAACACTGGGTATATTAGTGAGGTTAAAAAAAACTTTAAGTACTTCATGGTCCTCCTTTGGTACTTCAAATGTTGCAAGCCACCATATTTCATTCTCCGATTGTACACTGAAGTATAAAGGATGTTTTTCATCGATGTTGGGATCCAATGCTCGATTCATAAGTGTTATACTCACACGCTCAAGTTTTTGCCCCTTGATAATCTCACTCTCATCAAGTTTGAGGACAAACTTAAGCTTGCCTCTACATTCTTCCATAGACATATTGTAAAATTTGACCATAGAAATCTGAACCCTACATATATCCAATACAAAGTTGTTGGATGCATTCAATACAAAGGCAACTTCTTTGGAACCATACTTCAATATGTGTGTGTGTTCCAGATGCGTAGGCTCACCAATTAGTTCTAAAACTTTCTCATTTAGTTGTTTTCGAGCCTTCTTCACGTGAAATGGTTTTGGCAGAGGCATTACTCGCTTAGTATTGAAGACTTGCTTAAAACCTGTATCCAATTGTTGATAGAGCATACTATATGACTCAGAACTCATTCCCACCTTGTCACATAATCCCTGAGCATCTGTAGCAGTAAACAAGTTGCTCACATCCCTAAGACGTTCACTAGCAACACCATCCACAATGTCCCTGAATTTACGATTTTCCAATGCATTTTTTACCATATTCTTGCTAAGGACTTTTGCAATAGTATCATTCTCTGCATGAGGAAACATATTTCTCATTGTAGTAGATTGAGCATATATCCGTCTATGATATTGTCCACTTCCTTTGGCTAATTGGCCAATTGGTTTAACGGATCGGATGCGCCGACGTGCCCCTTTGGTTTTTAAAGTGGGCCCAATCTCCAAAGTTTTTGTGAGCTTCCTCTCTATGTTTTGATTCTCCTTCTCCAAGTCATTGACTTTAGACTGTAACTCCATATTCTGCACGTGTGTAGCATGCATAGCATCTTCAATGACAGACATTGCTTGTTGTAGGTTCTGGTTCTCTCTATCCTTCTCAGCCAATAATCTATCCTTTTCCATCAAAGACTGCATATTCCCTTGTAATCTTGTCTGCATATTTGTCAAGGTTTGATGAGCCCCTGCTATTCCTTGTGTGACAAGTCTGCATGTGTATCCATACAATCCTTCATTGCCTTCACAAGCAAACTTTACAAATGATGTAAGCCCTTCAAATTGTGGTGGCCTTCGAGTGAGTGGATCGGGTGGATAAATGCACCCATCAACCCAAAGGTCCACATTTTTTTTCCCTGCATTTCTTTCTTGTTGCATCCTGCATCTTATTGCATCATCTCTTTCCACAGTTCTTTTGAACATTGGTGCATATTCATCCTCCAATTGAAAGTGAATATCTCTCTTTCTCTTGGTACATCCTGCACCTGCATTCTGCAAAAAAAAAAAGTATGCAAATGTTAACTTGGATTAACATTCAAATAGCAGAACTACACCCCTTTGATTCACTATATCTGTGTTTTTTTTAAAACCCAGTTGGTTCTTGTCTCTTTCTCTTGCTTTCAGTCTTGATAGACCCTAATCAACCCCTAATCAGCCTGTAATCTTGGCTTTTAATCTACCTCTAATTAGCATCAAATCTTATCTTTTGTTCTATCCAAAATATTCTCTCTCTCTCTCTCTCTCTTTCTCTCTCTCTCTCTCTCAACAAAAATTCATCAAGGAAACCCTAAACACATTCATACTGAAGCTTGGCTAGTGGAAAACAATAACATCATCTTATCTTCTACCCTAATTTACTATCTGTCACTCTATCACTTATTTTCTTTGTTCATCTCACACAGTCCTCTCTGTCCCCCCCCTTCTCCCCTCCTCTCTCTCTCTCTCTCTCTCTCTCTCTCTCGCTCTATGAATTGATGCTTAAGGACTGAACAACAACTGTGAAGAATAATAACATCACAAAGATTTAAAAAATAAAGATACCTCCATTATCACTGGATTGCTTGTAGTATAGACTGTTGAAGACGGAGATTTCTTACTGCATATTTCTGAAGAGGAAGATGGCTTGTAGCAGGGTAGAGTGTGTTGTAGATAGAGATTCTTTGATTTCAACAAATGGTATCAAAACTACTCCTCAATGCTGCTTCAGAAGAACTCGTATGCAAGAAACCATATTCTGGAGGGAAAGAGAAGAATGCACAAAATTTGGGACAAAACTAGAGCTTTTTGAGGGAATGAAAAAATGCCCAGAAATAGGTATATACTTGTCCAAAAAAGACAAAAATTTACAAGGAAACTCTTGAGTCAAAAAGGTGTCTCTGGGTAAAAAATAATCTTAAAATATGATGTGTACGTCATTTTATATCGTTTTTTAACTTCCGCCCTTTTAAGAAGCGAGAATGAGAATGATTGAAAAGTCATGAGGGCACTAAAGAGGGCATTAAAGAGTCATGAGGGCATTAAAGAATGATTGGCTGCGTTTTTAGAAAAAATAGAATTGTATTTTTTTAGTTATGAGGATTTTGAGAAAAAGTGACCTTATCCTGCAGTTTGGGAATAAAATAATAGGTGAAATCTATTGAAAACACAAAAACGAGATTTTCTTGATTGTAGAAGATCTCTTTTTATAATATTATTTTGGAATCTCTTTTTTTTAGAGAGAGAGAGGTGAGAGAAACCCCTTAAGGGGCAAAAAAGAGAGTCCATATTTCTCCTAATGACTATCCGCTCTTTAGGTCGCTGAACCGGCTTTATTGCCTCTTTTTAACTTTCACCTTCTTCCTCGGTGGTTCCTTATCCTTCTTAACATCGGCTTTACTCTCCACGGGCTTCAAAGGTCCCCCTTCCATGGCAGGATCCAAAACTTGTGTTCCTTTGTCGCCCTGTTTAGGGTTTCCGTTCGATAGGCTTATCCTTGTCGGCCTCTCTACCCTTTTGACCTCTTGTAATGATAGCTCGCAGATTAGAGGTTTCATCGTCATTAACACGTACAGCCTCAATCAAACTAACCCCACTACCACTAGGCAGCTCCTCCACTCTAGTCTTTGGTTGTTGGAGTATTTGTTTAGGCTCGTCTTCTCGCTGGGAATCATTTCCTTGCGCACGATGATTAACAGGCCCTGGTTCCGACTACCTCGCTGGAGGAAACTAATCTTTCCAGCAACTGGCTGCTAAATGGCCGGATTTTCCACAGATGTTGCACTTGACATTTGGGAAATTTCGTGGATAATGTTGCCCACCACACCATTTGCAGCTAAACCTCGAAGGTGCACCCTCATCCGGGTATCTACTTCCTATCAGATTTTGTTGTTTTTTAAGAAAGTTGACATCAACCGCTATTTGTAGATACTGCTCCGTAATCACATGGGTATAATGCTTCATCATGTCCTTAACCTCGCCAAGAACATTGGAAGCGCTCGACTCGTAGCCTTGATCATTACCCAGTCGTTCCATCGGCCTAACAATTCGATTAGGCACTGGTTGTTGAACCATAGGCATGGTACTAGGATTAACTGCCTGGCCTCCACCATTTAGAGCCATTTGACTGCCCGTAGGCATCGAGATGCTAGGGGGGAGCTGGTAATAAAGGCACATTCTGCATCATGTTCCCTCTCCCATTAGGATTAGCCATCGCTATCCCTTGGCTACTACTGCCATTGGCCGTCGCCATATTATTTCCCAATGCTAGACCCATATTCGAATTGCCTCGAGAGGCATAGGCTGCTTGTAGTCGGGATTCCACTTCTTGTGCTCGTGTAATGGCACTATCTATATTCCCCAAAGGGACACTACTCAACTGCAACTGGATATTAAAGTCCAAACCATGGAGAAAATATTGCAATTGGGCAGTTGCAGGGATAGGAATAGAGGTGTCCAACTTACGGAAAACCTCTTTTAGTTTCTTCGCATAAGCACGAATATCCTCGTGTGGTTCTTGGCGGGTCACGTTAAGTACACGCAACCAATATTGCCCACCCCTTTCAGGGGCAAACTCCCTTCCAATAGCTCCATAAAATGCATCAATATTCAATATGGTTCCGGCTTCTAAACCATGATACCATATGGCAGCTCTTCCTTTGAGAGTCATGTTGAAGAACATCATTAAATGTCCTTCTTGGATGCGACAGTTAAACATCAGCTTTTGAAACTCCCTGATGTGGAGTTCCGTATCTTCCTCAACTAGCCCATTAAAAATGGGTAGCGGGTAACCTAGAGCCGACAAATCCGTCGTTCCTGCAGGAATTGCAATAGGCTCCACCATGACGGAAATTGAATTTGCACTAGGAATAGGGGACGGTGAGGTTACACCTCCCGCACTTGATGTAGACTTGCTTATGGAAGGAAGGGGAGGACTAGAGCTCCCTCCCTCTTCTAACTTACTGCTTGTGGCACCAAGACCACTAGATCCACTGTCTCGTAAGGGTTCAGCACCGTGACGCTTAGGGGAGTATCTCCTAAGAATTTTAGCATGTCGCCTAGCTCTTTCGTCTCTCTCTTGCTTTTGGATTTCTGCTAGACGATGCTTATCGATGAATAACAAATCAATCTCAGTATCCTTTGGCATAAACTGCTAACTGGTCCCTAGACAACCAAGATTCGAGGACCGCCACTTCTAAGTGGCTCCTGGCAGACACACCACTGATGGGACCTAAAACGGGCCGGCACTGGCTCATGCACTAGCCGGACCTCTATCATGCGCTCAACAACCCCACGGCCTCACGGCCAGGAGCGTGGATGACACATAGATCATCTTCCTAAACATCTTGCATTTGTATCACGTATCGTAGTCCAACTCTAACCCAATTAACACTCCTGAGAGGGAGTCCCAACACATTGCCAAATAGCACGAAGCAGAAACATAGGAGGTCCTCCCACGGGTGACTGCCGCTACCTCACTGCGACTCTCTTGCACCTTGGGGATTGGCCCCTTGATGCGTCGCTAAACATATATAACATTTCGCACACAAACTTCTCTCTTTTATGATTCGCATATTTCCAAGAGATATACCATGCTTCCTCACTTTCTTTCCCCTTAGACCCAATGCCTAGCCTACAGCTTGGACAACCTTACTTACTCAAGGTTGGTCATGTTTCTAGAAAGCAATTGCCATGCATCAAGGAGATATTATCTGATACTTCTTAAATTTCATGCTTCATGCAAATTGTGAATGTCCACGTGCTTAAACAATTAAGAAAATCAGCATTGGTGCACATATGGAAAACATTTCTTTCAATGATTTCGACTATTGCTCGTATGCGGCGTTGCATGAACCTAGCACCGAGAAACCCTCATGCTATTAGGTCCTTAATTTTTAATTATCGACCAACCTAAATGGTATGCATAAAAACCAGCAAGCTTTTCATCATTTCATTCAGCATTTAAACACCTTTCATACACTCTACCCCCTCACCCATTTAGGTTGTGCATTATTGATCGGTTTAGGATTCATTTTTCACATTTTTTTTGTATGAAAAGCAATAAAAACTCACTAAAACATAAAGATAGGACTGAACTAAGGCTAAACCTCATACTTCAGACCCCCCATACATCCACAAACATGGTTCTTATTTTTCCTTAATTTTCGGCACTCAAAATCCATTTTTCCCCTATTTTTAGTGGTTTTTTCCTATTTTTCTTGTATTTTTTGCAATATTAAATGACTGAAAATACAAAATGAGTTTTGTGCTGTGGCCCTTAGGTTCACTTGCAGCAAAAACACAAATTTAGTTGGTGTGTTATTATATTTTCCATTGATATCTCAAAAACACCCAATTTTCCCATATTTGGCATGTTTTACGGGTTTTACACTATTAATTTCATCCACAACACTTATGGTTTTTTGATTTTCTGATCTCAAACGTTTTGAAGACATTGCAAACAACACTATAATGCATAATCATCCCATGGGAACAAGTTTTCATGAAGCAAATTGCATAAAAACACCATTTTCCTTTGTAAAAATGAGATTACCGTTCTTTGCGGGTTGCGGGTTTTTATTTGCCATATCTCGGGACTGATTTCCAGCGGCCATTAATGCTCATGACAGTCCAGAATCAGCAATCTTCCTTCCTCTTGCACCACGGAGCAATCCGGTCTTCATTGGAGAAGCATCCGTGATCCATTCTTCTTCTTCTTCTTCACCTCATGAATCTGCCTTTAGGGGAGAGGGAGGGAGGAGAGAGAGAGAATGAAATCAGAATTCTTCATAGAGACCACCATTTCTCGGGTGAGAGGCGGCGATATGATCAGCAGGGAGAAGGTAGACAAGGCCAATGATCATTTGCATAGGTTGTGTGCAGCAGGCATGTTGCCTCCTCCCATCCCATGGCGTGATTTTCGGCGCCATCTGTTCCTCACCTTTCTTCATCCTCCTCATCCCACGATTTGTCATGTTGCATGCCTTTTGGTTGGGGGGTTAAAATTTCCCCAAAGGGCACCCCCCCTTTGGTCCATGTTGTAGCCACCCTTTCAAATCTTGACCATTTCTTGGCCTTTTTCCCGTCCAGACTCAGAATTGAGCTCTGAAAAATCTTGGGCGTCTGGCTTGGCATCCCGCATTGGCCAGTAACTCATGTCATCCTGCACGACTGTCTGAAAAATTATGAAAAATCAACAAGTGTCACTCGGGCGCCTTTAAAGCACTTTGCTGCTTAAAATCGTCCTAGATCGAGCCGCCGCCTTCGACGTTGAATATTTTTCCCTTGATATTCATAATTTTTAGCTATTTTTAAGCACTTCTCGGCATCAAAATTCCACTCTCAACCATGCAGAAAACTACTCATATCTTTCGAACCATAACTCAGATTACCAAGATTTAAAAAGAAAAAATGTAGACCCACTCGTGATCTACAACTTGTCTGAAGACACATTGACCAAATTTTGAAGATTTCAGCCCCTAAAATTTTATGTGCAACCTGCAATTGTTCATTACAGCATATAGTCCTAGCTAGACATTAACCTTCATGACTCTGTATCTCTTGCATACAAACTCGGATGTTAACCAAACTTCGTAGGACCCTTCCCAAGGTATAAGAGCCCATTTTGTATGTGTCGGTCACCATTAATCCTCTCCCAATTAAAACAATTTTAGACATCTTCAGTTCAGCCCTGCCTTGTCCATTGTAGTCTCCTACTTGATCAAACATCCATTGGATAGTTGACCAAGAAGGCACACATACATGTAGGACATCCCCTTCTTAGAAGTGGTGCAGCAATGGAAGCATAAACATGTGCTGAAATAAACTATTGAACATAAGACAAAAGAAAAGAAAGAGATAACACAATACAAATGATAACTCAAATGCATACTTGGGAAATGGAATCCATATACCAAGACATGAGACAGTACAGATACAATGTGAGTCACCGGCTATGGAGTCACTGGGACCTGCTCCCTCTCCAAGAACTATCCAGTGATGAGTGGAGGAGTGATCCACACAATATATATGACAAATAAATGCCCAAAATATGACTGGTCGGCCACCATTAAATGATGGTTGACTGGCTACAAATAATGCCAAATCCCCATAAACAATGGAAAATAAAATGCCTAAAATGTCTCTGTGCCCAACTTGCTGTACCACAAGTACAGACTCAACCATGAATTGACTAATCTGCTAACACCCTCTCTCAGATCATGGGTGATCTGATACAATACAATATGCAATGATAATGTCGCATCATAGTACACACAACAATGTCCATCATAGTAGAACCATGGATACCCAACTAGTGGGTGCACAAGCCACTACCAAGGTGCCTCGGAGAGAACCTGATGTCGATGTCGATCGTACTAGCTCCTGAAGAGATAGAGAAGATCATAACAACTCTCAATGTTTGTTAATAATGCCTCTGAAGTAGTACACGTGACCATCCTGTCACCAATGCCGCAACACATAAATGACCATGGATTCCCCTTCTTTGGCTAGACCGCCAAACTATACCCTCATCTGAGCTCCAGACGAAAGCCACCCACTCTCTGTCAAGTAACTAGCCCAAAATGAACCTAGATATCAATTCCAACTCCAGGATTTTACCTGTCAGACTTCGGTTGATGTGTAGGGATGTTCTTCTCTGGATCCTATGCATCTGTATACATTGTCACCACTAGAAAGCAACTGAGGAAGGGGTCACTAAGCCCTTCCCCCGATTCGAAGAAGAGAATCCTTGCTATGCCTTGGACTTCGCCTGGCTGGAGGATCGGAATCGGAATCTGAGGCAGAGGATGACTCGTCGGAGGAGTCCGCATCCCGTTTCATCTTCTACTTCTTTTTCTTCCTGGAAGCTACTAACTCTTTGCAGTCCTTCCTTAAATGACCCTTCTTGCCACAATGGTAACACTGGGCCTTCGACTTCTTTGTCTTCAAACCCCTCTCTGAAGCTACAAAAGCATCACTAGAATCTCCATGTGGCATATCATCACTGGATGTGCGCAGAGGAGCCATTTGGAGAGGATGTAGAAGAGAAGTAGAGAAAAGAAGATAGTTGGAGAGGAAACACAGCCAAACCATGAGCACAGACTACAAAAAGCAAGAGTTCACATATAGTATAACCCAAAATCTGGTAAAAAAAGCAGTTCAATGCCAGAAACAACAAAAACGGCCTGTTCTGCCAGTTGCCCAGCCCAAAATAGTGCTGAAAATAACAAAAGACAAGCTGCACACTGCATAAACAGGTGTAGGGATATGTCACCAACAGCCTGATGTTGAAAACACAGGTAGCATGAGGTGTTGGTTAGCAGGCGATGGCAAATCTGCAGAAAATGCATGTCAAACAGGTCGCATGTATGGAGCAACAGCCGCCTGATTAGCAAGGGTGAAAAAAATCCTGAAATTAGCAAGAAAACATAGCATGAGCACAAATCTGGAAATTTGATACCATGTCAAAAGTGGTTTCACTTTCTTGTCAACACCTTTGTACTTGGTTTAAACCTTAGCTTCACTCTTTTTCTCTTTTAAACCCAACTTTTGTTGCAAATGGGCAGCACCCAACTCTGTCAGTTGAAATAAATTAGTCATGTTCTCTTTGGACTTCATATAAATAGCACCAAACTTTGTATGCTGAAATGAATCGGCATAAAACTCTTTTGGCTAAAATAACTCAACCCACTGTAACTACGTTGGCTGATAATTCAGCCCTCTTCTTTGTTTGCTGAAATACATAAGAAAATAACTCTTTTTGTTGAGAAAAATCAGTACCCAACCCTCTTTGTTGCATAAAATCAACAATCTCATGGTACATATCTAAGGAATGTACTTGCACAAAATTGGAACCACTTTGCACCTCTGTTTTCAACATATCTTCAATCTCTATAATAGTATTCACATAAGATAGCCCATCATACATCCCATCTATGCACTCCTCATCATGCAATAAACTTGCTCTTCTCAACTCCTTTTCCTTTCTTCATGCATATTTCTTGGAAGATCTACACATCTTTGCAACTTTGTGAAAAAAATAGAACTCTCAACTGAAAGATCAATAAATCTTTAAGAAAAAGCATCGTTGCTAGGAGGCGAGAGCTTTTCTCTCGAACCACCGTCATCTTGTAGGACAATGAAACCTAGTGAAAATTTAACTCTTTTGCGGGTAGAGGAGAATCCCACAATGTATCTTTGTTTCATGGGTGATTTACACAAATTGTCATAAATTGCTCAACTATTTTCCCATCTTTGCTTTGGATCTGCATACATGTAGATCCATCATCTATGACCTTTGCTTCCATCTGTGCTTCATGATAAATGGCTGACCCAAAATGACATCATAAGAACATGAATCCTGCATTAAGAAATGACAATCACTCTGAACATTCCCTATGGACACCCTCATATTCGGACATGTTGCATATAGCTCTCTTGCAATATTATTGGTAGCTCGCACTTGTCAACCATGTTCTACATCTACAGGCCACTTCCCACTCTCATACAAACAACAAACTATAACATTTATCTTTGAGTTGTGATCTCTCTCTCCAATCTTAAGCATGATCTTAGTGGTTGTTCGTGCCCAATGACTTTTAGAAAAATGCATGTAGGTAATCATTACAGGTGCATGATCCTTTGGATAGAGCATTGGTTGTATACTCTTCACAATCTTTGGATATACTGCAATACGCTCAATAAGAATTTCATCATCACTCTCCTTAGTCAGCTCCTCAATTGTGATACCTTGCATGACAAGCTCTTCTATAGCCTGAATCACATGTTTCTTTCTCTTATGATGTCTATAATTTCTTCATGAAACTCTCTCTTTACAACTCTCAAAATCTCTCCTAAGGTGAATTCAATCTTGCTATTCAAGTTTCTCTCCTTCAACACGCTTTTAAGATCTATTGTGGACTCAACATTTGAAGCAAGCTTGTAACTTGGTTGATTCTTTGGTCTAGCATCTTGTTTCTTCTACTTCTTTTCTGCATCCTCTTTATTATATTCAAGCCGTGGTCTAGAAGGTGGTGTTGTAGGCTCACCCCCTCTAGTTTTCTTGGAAGTTCTAAGACCATTATCATCCCTTTCTTTCTTTTCCTCAACAATCACTTATGTACCTAGGGTCTTTGTTAAATAGGTATAAACTGAGTATTTTTCAATTGAAGATCGCCAACCAATCTCTATTGTGATGCTTTTCCTTGCACCAGATAAATATGCTTGCTACACTTTGTCCTTATTTGTAGTTTGTAAAGCAAAAGTCGATAACTAATTTGACTTAGAATTTGGTTTCTTTTCAATCTAAAAACCATAAGCCAAAGCATCTCCTATGGCTACATAATATGTTCGAGTAGTCATATCCTCAAAAAGCTTCTTCATTCCATCCTTACCAAAATTTATAGCAATATACTTATCAATCTCGGTTGCACAAATCTTTCCATCCAACCAAAAAACAAAATTTTCTTACACAACATTCTTAAATGATTCACAATCTTTGTGCTCGTGCTTAGGGCTATCATGCTACATGCATCCACGCACAACATTATTCCTAGGCGGAGCTTGTGAATGACCAGTTTTCCCAAAATCTTCCTACTTAGCCAATTTAATTTGCAAATCCTCCATAGTTTTTCACTAGCTTTATCAATGACATCCTCTTTCCTTGAAACTTTAAACCTTTTATTACTTTATTATTTTCATAAAAATTATTCGCCAATTGATTATAGGATATCTTTGGTTTGGAGAACAAATCGCCACACTTTCGAAAGTCTAAAATACAAGTTTTGCCACATATTCTATAATATGAAAGTATACATTGGCTCTTAAAATCATCTATGCTTCTTATGCATTTTCTATGTATACCTCTTCTTGGTGCTCGCTTTCATAGCTACCTTCCAACTCACAATAGAGGAAATTTGTCCATGTATTTGAGGAACTCTTGCCAAAGTACAACCTTGGATTGACTCCTTGCAACTCAACCACTTTATTAGCCTATCATTCGAGCACTACCATAGTTCACCTTGCCACATAGTCCATCATGGAGCTACTCGTTTGAGGCTCCATCATCCACATCCAGGGTCATAAGTACACCCTTTCCACCAAGTGGGTCCAAGAGAAGTTGTGCCTACCTAGCCACGGCAACCTCAACCCTCCATTTCTCTCCACCTTGGCCTCAAGGAGCTCTTCCTACTACATGGGCCATCAAAGAGGCATTTAGCGTATCCAAAAATTCTAGTTCTCTTTTCTTCTCTCCTTTAGCTCTTCCTACTACATGGACCCATGTCTTTTAGGATTGCCTCTTAAAGAAGCAGGCCAACACTACCCTCTCTGAACAACTTTGACAGAAGAGCTCCACACTCTACAAACATTAGCAAAGACTGGAGGCATAGGTGGCCTTTGCAAATGGCATCAAGAGCAGAGTGCAATAGCTAGAGAGGGAGAATCTCTTCCTTCAATTGTGTGTTGTAGGAGTGAATCACCTAGATGGTGTGACCCCACCTTGGGTACGTTATCATGAATATATGTGTGCATCACATGGGCTCAAAATAAGGTATTTTTAAAATACCATTTTTATACATTTTTTACATACATAAGGGTGTAATATAAAGGGGTTATTTACATATTGAGTAGACAAGGGTTATGTTTTATTTACAAAAATTTCATAGATAAGGATATTTATAAATAGGCATTGAATGCACGTAATGTAGAGGATATACATATAGTAACTTCCTCGAGGACCCCACTCAATCTAGAGATTATCAAAGAGCTTCAGTTGTAAGACGATGAGAAGGAGTAGCTCAACCATTGGGAAAAGCTTAAGCGTAAGACCTCCATGCCCATGACAAACTCTTACTTCAAGTTCTCATCCTTTCTAGACAAACCATATGAGTTAGACTCGAATGCTAAGTCTTCTGCCTCTACCCAACCTCAAACCATTGCCACTCCACCCATTCCATATCAAAACAAGGTGAGAGTACCCCTACTAGTTCTACCCCATCTCACTCACGCTCTACTTCTAGCTCTATTGCTAAGATCAAATTGGTGGCCCTACCTCGAAGAACTGATTTTTCCACCCTTCAAATCCTCACAGATCGAGCATCTAGGGATCAAGGGATAAGCACCAAGAGGTCCTCTCCTCCACCTTCAGGGAAAGGGAAGGAGCTTGGTAGGAAAGAGCCCACCATCACTACTGTGAGTGACAAGGACATGTCACCAAAGACTCCTACTGCTGTAGAATTCTTCGACTTCTTTGCTAGTACTAGCTCTATAGATCCAAAGTGATAGATGATGGTAGAATACTAGCAAGCACTACAAGAGAAAAAGTTTGAGGTTGAGAAGTGAATTCAAGTACAACAAGTAGTATTAGAAGTTAGAATCCATCCCGACCTTCTCTAGCATTACATTCCAGAGGAACATCAAGCAAGAGTGGCTCCAAAAATAAAGAAAGTTGACATTTTTGTTCCTAATCAGGATTCATCAAACCCATCCCCTCCATCAAAATGCCTTTGGAGAGCTCTTCTCTAGCCACCGTGGGCCAAAGCCAAGAAGGAAGTGTGCACAAACTAGGAATAAAAATCCCCAAATCCTTGTACGAAATCAGGGAGAGACATGGACACAGGCTTAGGCCAGAAGGGTAGCAGACATGCTCCCTTTTCATCCCATTATTATCAACACTAAGAAGTCAACTGTGTACAACACACTCATACAAAGACACATAACCTAGATCTGACCATGGTTAAGTTAGTATGACTTAACCTTATTCAACTAAGGTAGAACACTGACCAAAGACTATGAGCTTGAATCTCAACACTCCCCCTGAAGCTCAAGTGGGGTACTTCACTCCAAGTAGCTCTTTGAAATGCACAAACTTATCTTTACCCAATGACTTGGTAAAGATATCTGCAACTTGGTCTTCTGTGCTCACATGGACCAAATCAATGTCACACACTTACAATCACTTTTTCTATGATAAAGTGATATTGTACCTCAATGTGCTTAGTCCTAGCATGATAGACATGATTATTGACTAGGAGCACACTACTCATGTTGTCAAAATAAAGTGTGACAGGCCTGACTTCCTACATGCCCAAATCATCAAGAAGCTTCATGAGCCATGCTAGCTCACATGCTGCTAGTGCATCACCTCTATACTCTACCTCAATACTAGAGAGTGCAACTGTAGGTTGCTTCTTACTACTCTAGCTGACCATACAACTCTCAAGGGAAAATGCATACCCACTAGTAGATCTCCTATCATAAGTACTTCCTACCCAGTCATCATATCTATATCTTATAAGCTCCAAAGGCCTACTATGCTCATAGAATAGACCATAATATGATGTAGCCTTCACATTTTTCAAAATCCTCCTCATTGCATCCAAGCGAAGCTTCATAAGCTTCTACATGAATTGGCTAATCAGTTCAACTGAATAGCTAAGATCCAGTCTAGAAATGGTAAGGTAAATCAAGCTACCCACCATTTTTCTATACATAGTGGCATTCTCAATCTCATGTCCAATATCTGCAAGTAGCTTAACATTTTTCTCCAATGGAGTGTTCAAAGACTTGCAATCCAACATACCATACTTGTTAACATGTCCTGTGCATACTGCTTTTGCAACAACTAAGTACCATGAAGTGTAAATATAACCTCAATCTCAAGGAAATGCTTCAATTCACCTAAATCTTTGACCTGAAATTCAGCAATGTAACATTTCCTTGATCTCTCAAATTCCTATAACATCATCACATGTAATGATCAAGTCATCCAGATAGATTACTAATATCACATAATCAGCCCTTGTATTCTTTGCAAATAGGCTATGATCAGCCTTGCCCATAGTGAAACCAAGTTTCTGTAAGCATGCACTTATCTTAGCATTCCAAGCTCTAGGTGCTTACTTCAGCCCATACAATGATTTTTTCAATCTACACACACGTGTAGGAAAATCTGGATTTACATTGCCTTCGGGATGATCCATGTATACATCCTCAACCAAATCACCATTGAGAAAAGCATTCTTCACATCCATCTCATACATACTCCATCCTCTAGATGCTGCCAATGCAATCATTGTTCTCATGGTTGCCATTTTAGCAACAAGGTTGAATGTCTCCTCATAATCAAGTCCACATTGTTGTGCATACCCTTTTGCCACAAGTCTTGCCTTGTATCTTTTCAATGTGCCATCTAATTTGCACTTCACTTTGTGTACCCATTTGCAACCAGTACCCATTTTTCCTTCAGGAAAATCAACCAAATCCCAAGTGTCATTTTCAGCCAATTCTGAATATTCCTCATCCATTGCCTTACACCAATTATCATCCAAAATAGCTTTAGAAAACTTTGTGAGTTCCTTGAAGCTAGTGACTTTTTCCATATATGCATAGTGCCCCACTGTGTAGCCACTATATTTAAGCCTATCCATAGGCTTCCTGACTCTTTCTGATCTCCTCAATTGAGGTGCAATATAAGACTCTCCTCTCTCATGAGGTGGTACGTATGTATGTCTCACACCAAGAGTCACATTTGATGGAATACCAAACTCACTATCCAAGCTGCCTGTGCCAAGTGAATCATAACCACAAGTGAGTGGCCCTATAACATCATCAAGTTTTCCTTTTCCTTTATCCACCTTTCTCCCCCTCACTAACATACCCGTGTCAGTGGACAAAGATGCTAAAGTCCTCAATCTACCTATCCAAGGACTAACAGATGTAGTAGCATCTTTAGAAGGGCCAAAAATTTTTGCACTCTCATTTGTACCTGCATGTACATAAGTCTCCTGATAAACATCATCATCATTCATCGAGGTGATCTTCTCCTCATGCCATGATTTCAGCTCATCAAATACTACCTCTCTTGAGACCAATGTCTCATGAGGGATTGTAGCATTTTTATGCTTTCCTATTTTGTGCATACCCAATAAAAATGGCCCTTTCTACTTTTGGATCAAGCTTCTCTCACGAGGAGTCATTTCATGTATCCCTGCTATTGGTGTATGATTCATGACATACACAAAAGCCATTACAACCTCTGTCCAATATGCATTTGTTAGGCTCTTCTCATTCAACATGGCTCTAGTTGATTTCATGATCACCCTGTTTTTCCTTTCTACCACACAATTTTGTTGTGGTGTGTACCTACATGTCAATTGCCTTTTAATCCCATGGATTGCCAAGAAGTGATCAAAATCTTTAGAGACATTCTCCACCACTATTACATCTCAAGCATGAGATGTAGCACGCCAATTCTTTCTCCACATGTCTCTTGAAGTCTTGAAAAGTATCCATGCCATCACTCTTGTGCTTCAACACATACAACCATGTATACCTACTATAGTCATCTATGAATGACACATAGTAGCGTGATCCCCCAAGCGATGTATTCTATGAAGGTCCCCATACATCAAAATGTACAAGCTGTAATGGTCTAATAGTAGCGCTTACATGCCTCATAAATGGAAGCCTTGATTGCTTCCCAAATTGACACGACTGACATACATGTCTCAATTCCACATGCTTAGACTTAGGGAGTCCAATTACAACTTGCTCATGTTGTATATTCTTCATCTTTTGAACATTTACATGACCAATCCTTTTATGCCATATCTCAATGTCCCTTATTTGCAGCATTTTCATGTGAGTACATAGCAACATTCAATGCCAGAATTTTTGTATCCAATTTAAACATCCTGCCATTTCTTTTGCCTTTAGCAATGAGTTTGCATCCTTGACCATACTCTTGAATGTAGCATCCATCTCTATTGAATCTAACTTGTAGATTCTTTTCAGCCATTTGTCCCACAGAAAGCAAGTTTTTGGTTATGGAGGGTACATGTAACACATCATAGAGACTCTTTTTCCTGTCACCATGCATCATCAACGGAACATTACCTATATGCATAATGTCATGCTACGTATCATCCCCTGTGTGAACATATCCATGAGCACCTTATACCAATGTGTCAAACCACTCTCCATGAGGAGTCATGTGGTTAGATGCCCCTAAGTCTATATACCATACATCATCTACTTTGCCTTGTGTAGGAAACCCTTTATTCACATGTTGCATTGCAAACAACTTGCCATCCTCTTGCATACCACTAGAAGAAGCATAATTACCATGTTGCCTTCCTCTTGCTCTTTGATCATTCTGCTTCTTGTAGCAATCCTTAGCTACATGCATGTATTTGCCACAATAATGATAATCCTTATTTGCATTTTATTATTGTCCATGACTCATTTGAGGCTGTTGCCAAGTGCCTCTACCTCTATTTGAATAACCCCCTCTTTCATGAGAATTTGAGGCACCTCTATTTGCTTGAGGCTGCCTATTTTGCCATCCAGTACTTTTCTATCCATGGGCTGCATATGCATTTCCAACACCTCTTGCTCTAAAATTTGACCTTCCTATTCCAACTCTATCCCTTTGATCTGAGTAGAAGACCCTGTCCCTGCTGTTTTTAGACGCATTGGAACTTGTATTGAGTCTAAGTTTCACTTCTTCATGCAAAGTAAGTACCACAAGTTCATCAAAGTCAGGCTGCTTCTGACGTACTGATATGGAAGTGTCAAACTGCTTAAACTCCTCTCCAAGACCATGGAGGGTAGTGGCCACCAAATCATCATCCTCAACTTCAGCTCCAATTGAGCCTAGTTGTTCTACAAAGGTTCTAGTCTCACTAACATAGTCTTCAATAGACCTTCCATTCCTGGATATGTGGCTGAATTTTTGCTTTAGTTGTGTCTTTCTCGCATGAGTGACATGCCCATAATTCATCAATAAGTGTCTTTCTCGCATGAGTGACATGCCCATATGTGGCTAAATTTTTGCTTCAGTTGTGTCTTTCTTGCATGAGTGACATGCCCATGATTCATCAATAAGTCCCAAGCAGATTTTGGGAAAGTACAGTTTGCAATTTGCATAGCTTTTGTGTCTGACACACATAATGATAGCCAATGCAAGACCTTGTTGGCCTTTTTCAACCATGTCCTATGTGCCTTTAATTGATCATGTGTTGGAGGTCTATCATCTAGTAGCTTGGGCTCATCTTCAAGACCTGTGACTAGGTCCCAATAGCCTCTTCCAATTAAGAAATTAGACATCCTGAATTTCCATAGAACAAAATTGTTGTATCCAGCTTCTCACCAACTATCTAAGTGATAGTGTCCTTCTCTCATGTGTTTGCCATTTCAAAGTCTTCAACTTTGCAAAACCAGTAGATTTTAGTTCACAACAATATCATACATTTCCAAAAATGTGGCAAAGCATCTAAATGTAATAGCATTCCAACCAAGTAGCATTGTTTGATCAATAGACATGTAGGCATATGCAGCATTCAATGACTGACAATAATCTGTAACCAGTAGTTTGTAAGTAACCAGTTATATATTCTATATTGAAATGAGGTTATTCTCAGCTTAAACAAGTCATAAACCACACAACCAGGTGTTACAACCTTTGGGAGTCAACACATAACTCAATAGACACCAATGCTTGTCTAGCTCTTCAGGCAACAATGCCACATAAGCTTGCTGCAAATTGTTAACAATCAGCCCCACTGCAAAAACTGTAGTAAATCAGTTCAAAACCTGAGCATTTAATGCTCACAACATTCACAAGTCATTCAATACCCATGTGATCTCGTCAGATTATTCCAAGACTATGACAACAGTCTGTCTGTTGTGAACTGCCTATACATGAAGCTCAATAGCTTCCACAAGTGCTTAACCAACCAAAGTTATTGACATGATCACTTATCACTCATTGTATCCTCTGTCGGTATGAAATTCATTAGCAATGGGCTGCCATTAATCATTGCCAGTGCATAAGAGAGAATCAAGTACATTTCAAGCTAAACCAAGTGATCTTCAAGCCTACTTGATACATTCACTGCTGCTACAAACATGAGACAAATACAAGCTTCAAATAGTGTTCATTGATACCAATTGTACCCTTGAATTGAACGCTCAGGACTTGTTGTACAAAGCAAACATGACCTGTAGAAATTGTCTCCATAATCCAGAAGTACATGCACATTTTTTCCTTGCTATCCACATTGATTACTGCTATAGTTATTCTCCAAAATACACAATCATACATGCTCAAGATGTTGCAAAGATTCTACTCTCCATTAGTTGTGAATGACATTGACCAAAACCTCGACGCAATCAGTTTGAATCTGCACCCTTTTATGTTGCTGACCGAGAACTTAAACCAAGATTTGGAGTCATTGAGCATGAAGCTGGGTGTTGCTGTACTTGGACCTAACAGGGTTGCACTTAGTTGTGCAATTGTAAGAGCATCAATACCATCTCCAATTTACAACCTATCACAATCTTCTAGTCATATAGCTAATGAATGGCATTGAAGGATCCATCAGGAGTCTCAAAATCGAGAGTGGATCATCTTATCATCTTCCCACATGTGCGCAATTGTATAAATCTTATACATCAATGCAAAAGATGGGGCATGCTTGTTCTCATCAAACTTCAATATAGAATGAAAAACATGTCAACCAAGCTCTACAGTGTCAAATATGATTGATTTGCACCTCCAGTGGGACTGATTGCCAAAGAGAGTATTAGACCATCGAGTGGGCTATTGAATCTGAAGTGTATTCAGATATGAGGGGGATAACATCATCATTTTTATGGAGTTAGACGTCTCGCTGCTGCTGGTTGTTCCTTTTTCTCAAGGCATTTTTTATAGGCTTAGATGGAAGTAGCACTTTAGGTCAGCGAACTGGCTCCCTTTGCGAGTAGGTGAAAGAACTGATTAGCAAAGGTGTCGAGATAATACTTGTGTCCTCTAGAGCTGTTAGAATTGGCAGACACAAAAGCTACGTTATTAGTGCCTTATGAATAGCATTTTTGCAAATCTTCAAAAGCCTCAATTAGAACTATATGGAAAGCCTTGTGTAGTAGTTGGACACAGTGGACTTATGGCTCTAATACCATGTACGAAATCAGAGAGAGAGATGGACACAGGTTTAGGCCAAAAGGGTAGCAGACATGCTCCCTATTCATCCCATTATCATCAACACTGAGAAGTCAATTGTGTAAAACACACTCATACAAAAGACACATAACCTAGATCTGACCATGGTTAAGTTAGTATGACTTAACCTTATTCCTCGGGGCGGGGGGGGGGGGTCAACCACCTTATAGAAGCACACTATATAATGTGCATTCAAAGGATACTTTAAAAACCCCTTTTTAAAAAAATTTCACCAGTTTATATACCCCTTTTGTGAATTTTGAAGGCAATAGTTATATCCCCTCTATAAACCTAAAATTTGAATCGAATGTGCATTTTCATGGCCCCTTCTGTACAATTCAAATTATAACATGATACTACCATAGTGACTAGTTCTCCAACTCAGCTCTTCCAAATGGAAAACCATGCATTGAGAATCATGTTTCCTTTTACCTCATCAAGTGGAGCATTATGAGCATTCATTGCTCATACAAGATCCCAAGAAACTACCACACTAGTTAGGCAATTACCCTCATCTACTCTTTACATCCACACCCTTGATTGTGGTTTTGTACTTTGAGTCTCACTTTTGTATGAACTATTGGGCCAAGTCAAACAAACAAACATCCACCAAACAAAAATCATTGCCTTCATGATCATTGCAAGCTTGTGAGAAATCTGTTGCAACACCCTTGGTCTGATGTCTTGATTTCATTGGGGTGACCTCTTGGGCAACTCAAAGAAAACATCCATCACCTTTGTGATCCTCCTAGGTCCTTGACTAGTCCGAAGTGACACCCTTGGCACAATGCCTTAATCTCGTTAGGGTGGGATTCTTTGGGTCAAGACTAGAGACTTTCTTTCACTCTCTTTGATCACCATTTTTGAGCATGAGGAGTGTTAGGCTACCTTAAATTGCCTTTCAAAGTACCATGGTTCTTATATCAGCCCCAAAAAGTAATTTTGTGTTTTAGACATCACACAAGACATTTCATAAGGACAACTAGCTCAAAACGTTGTATTAAAGAGGACCCAATGTGCACTCCCATTTTTGTAAGTCGATCTTTGTGATTCATTTATATAGAATGTTTTTTTCAATTTTTGCATTTTAAGAAAACCTAACTACATGGTTGGTAGATGTTTTTTTGGATACAACCATGATGTGAGACTTTGACTTGATATGCTCTGTGAAAATCGTGTGCAAGTTTGATCTTGAAGGGCACAAATGCAATCATTTTTTATCATACTTTTGCATACACCTCTTACTCTCCCTTTATCTTTGTAGTTATTCAATGTTGCCTCAATAAGCTCAAAATCAGATCTTGTATAATTTCAAGTCAAGACTATCACAAATTAATCTCCAAAATGATTAGAAATTAGCCCTAAGATACATATACAAAAGTGATTTTAAAACAAATCCAAACCTTACTAAAGCTCAACTCTTTCATAAAACGGTAATTATCATATATGAAAATAACATTTTACTAGAGGTTTCAATGGTTAAAAAGATATCACTTACCATCATGAGTGTTATTAAAAATATCCATCTCCTCTACCTGCAGCTAAAACTGCAACTATATTATCTTCATTGCTTTCTTCTACGTCTTTTGAGCTAGACTTCGCTCCCATATTCAACCCTTGATTTGTCAAATATCTTATTTGATGCACTTGACCTTCCAATATATGGGTTCTCATGAAATTAGAAAGACATGAGTAAGCAGATTGCTTGCCAATGACTCGCGATCCATAAGGAGCTTTTGTTAGGAAGGTGGCTAAAGTCAGGTTTGCACCTTAACAATAGCTTCCTAACATGAGTGGAAGACAATGATTGGCTTATCTTCTTGCCTTCTATTCAAAGAGGGGGGGTGCTATCCATACTAAGATGCAATTTACTACTAGACCATTGTGCCACTTCTATTTTGATCACTATCCATGATAGTTTACAAGGTTGAGCGAGTTGAGCAACCTCTTGATTGCCCTCCTCCAACACTTCTAATCTGCCTTAATGTAACCAATGCCTAATTTTAAGGACTCCCTTTTTTTCGAGATCCACAACTCTTGACTCATAAAATGGGCCACTTTACTCAAGATAGTGAACCACTTAACTTGAGTAAAGTGTGGCTAATTTTTTGGAGCCATGCACCACCTTGCCATGCGCCATTTTACTAGTATCTGCCCTAAAGGGAAAGGCTAATAATATTGCAAGGAGAGGAAACAACTATGGATGCTTTGCCTCACCCAACAAAAGCACCTACCATTTTGCATATAATCCTCAAACTTGGAAGTTGTTTGGATTTTAATGTGAACACAAGGTAAATTCATATTGATGAAAAGCTATGATAGAATCCACTCCCCCTCCCCCATGCTAGTTATAAATATTTGTCTTATGAGAACATATATGCCTTTATGTATTGATTCCCTCCCCCCATCTTCCCCCCACACATCCCCTTCCCACCCCACACACCCCCCCTCCCCCCTACCTCCCTTAAAAAGTGTGCTTCTAAATTTTTTTGAATAAAAACACCCCTAATGTAAATTTTACATGAGGTGCATTTATAAACCCCTTCTTTTTTTGGAAAATTGTAAGTCAACATAATAAAAATACCCTTTCTTTTGAACTCACGTGGTATATTACATGTTCTATAAGGTGACCCCCCCGAGCCTTATTCAAATAAGGTAGAACATTGACCAAAGAATATGAGCTTGAATCTCCACAATCCTAATGATGATCCGACCAAGGATCACAGAGATAGAGATCCTAACCTTGATTAATATTAATCAACTCTAGGCCTGCTTGGCTAAGTCCAAACCCCTATCCTTGAAGTGTTGGCATTGCATGCATACACTCTTGAGTGCCAAGTCCATGAAAAAATACGAATTGGATGGTTTGCAAGCCCGCCTCACTAGAATCACATTCAAGTGTGACCAGCTCTAATAGGGAGCAATCTACTGGGAAAAGCTCGCTGCCAAGCTCATCCTTCACCATGTGCTACAGCCTTCCTTGTGGACCCATATGGACCTCTAGCTGTAATAGTACTATCTATAGTACAACTTGCTCCCTCAATTGTGACCCCACCCTCGCATTCTGACAACACCCAACATTTGGACTCCACTAAACCCCAACCCACCACACCCCTTACTTCCTACCATCCCTCCCCCACATTCAATACTTTCATTGCTTGATATCCGCAACAAGACCAAATCCAAGAAGACAATGCACCTACCCCACTGAGGATGAAGGCAATATCAAGAAATAAATCTATGGGTCTGAGTCCACTATGCATGTTAGCATTAGGGATGGCAACAATTAGTGGTATCTAAAGCAAGATGACCAGTGGTGCATTAATGAGTAGACAAATGTGGTAGCAACTATGATCATCAGCATGGCACATGAGTGAAGAGAATATCACAACTATCCAACACAATGTATAAGGGAACGTTGTGGTAGTGATACTTACACCCAATTGCAAGCCTATATCCTTTGCTTATTTTTGGGTTTATTGTCCATACATTGGCTGTAACTAATATTTTGCATATGTATTTATGGTATCATTGTCTTGGGCACATGTCTTTAAAAAGAATGAAAGTATGGACCCATTTGTACTATCTCTCATCCTTGGATTACTCTTGCTTTCATTCATGTGATCATTGTATTTATGCCAAACAAACTCATAATTTACATAAAAAGTTTGATTTTATGTATGCGGGTGAGCCTTTTTCTTTTAAACATTTAGATGTTCATGTCCCCATATCCTATTGGTCCTTGGGTGGTGTGAAATATGCTTTTTACGTTCATAGATGATTTTTCACATAAGGTTTAGGCCAATCCCATTAAGTAGAAATCATATGTTTTTCATATGGTTCAATGCTTTCTTGCCATGGTTGAGAACCTATCATGGTACAGGCTAAAATACCTATGGTTTGACAATGGGAGTGATATGTATCTAAGGCTTTTGAGCACCTATGTGGTATAAAGTGTATTAAGCATTAATTGACTACCCCATACATCTCACCCTAGAATGGTATGGTAGAGAGCATGAATAGGACTATTCAAAATAGATTCCATAGTATGCTTAGTCAGGTCAGCTTATCCAAACATTTTTGGACTAAGGCTATTACTATTGCCATCCACCTCATTTAATAAATTCCCATGCACTGCTCTTGGTGGTAGAGTTGGAGAGGAGATGTGGTCTAGTAAGCCTTCCTTATATGTACAATTGTGGGTCTTTAGATGTGAGACTTTTTGCCATATTCACAAAGATAAGTACAATAAATTGGATTTGAAGTCTATCAAATGCATATTTCTTGAATATGGGGATGTAGGTGAGATGGGCTATCATCTTTAGGAACCGCAAGCTTAGAAGGTTATCCATAGCCATGATCTTATCTTCCATGAGGATAAGATGCATATGAGATTAGAGTAGGTAATTGAGGCACACAAGGTAATCTTTCATGAGGAGCCTCCTGTTATAGTTTAGCCACTCCCAACGAGATGGTTTGTAATAGTTGATGATGTAGTGGCTCAAGATCTGCCTATTATGCAGGATCATGCTACCGAACAAAGAGGATATGCCTTAGAGGCCCCATCGTTAGTTTTGAGATACAATGTTAGAGCTTCATATCCTCCTAATTGCTATGATCCCTGTGTGGATTATATCATGGTGATAGACTCTATTGAGTCCCTTATCTATGAGGAGACTATATGTAGAGGTGATTCTCATACTTTGTGAGAGGGCTATGCAATCTAAGTTTGATTCTTTACAAAAGAACTATACATGGAACTTAGTTTCCTTGCTTGATGAAAAGGGTACATTGCCATGAAAGTGGATGTATAAGTTGATGGTGCGCAGATCGGATGCTGTATGCTCGCGTAGTGAATGTCGGAAGGTCCCCAAGAACAATGAAACTCTACTTTTTGCACAAATTACAAGGTAAAAAGCATGAACGACAAGAGCAAGAGACCAATTGGGTGCAATCTCCCCCCCCCATGCATTGTGTGAGCGCTCCACAAAGCATGTATTTTATGTATATTTCATCTTCAAGCTCAAATAATAGCCCAATTTACAAAATAGCAAGCTTTTAGCTTTTGAGTTTGCTTTAACACAAAAATAAGAATAAAGCTAATGGACGGTGTCCAAAGAGTCTGGCACGCTCAATACAATGTCCAAATAGAAATAACATAACCGTGCGTCCATGCGCATACAAAATAATAATAAATAATCGATGCCTCAATAAATAGGTATGACAAAATATAGGCGTGGCGCCTATCAAAATATAATCCATAAATCGAATACTCGCTATCCTCCAATGCTTTCCTCCACCACTGCTGCTATCTCTACACATCAACTGAAGCATTCACAATCGTTAGTAAAATAATACAATTAAACTAATAAAAGTGAATACCTAGTAGTCTTCAGCTACATAAATAAATCAACTAGTTAGAAATAAATCCTAACCTTAATTTATTATGAGTGCGCACTCTAAACTCATAAACGTTTATTAATTTAATATGCATTTTGCGGAATCACCCGCTATGGAATCACCCATGTACACACTAAATTAATGAAACGCCCGAAAAGGACAGGCGTCCCCATCAACTTCTCGCACAAAGAATCCACTTTGTGTATGAGCCCCGGTCATCAAAGTTTACAGAATCCACCGTAAAACCTCACGGAATCCACTGTGGCACGGAATCCACTGTGAAATATGCCTCCTGGCATCAGGTGAAGAGTACCCCTAGTCACTCTAAGCTAGCATATAAGTTCAAATTAGCTTCTTAAGGCTTTAAGCAAGTAAAAAGAGTTGATTTTGATGAGATCTTCTCTCATGTTATCAAGATGAGTACCCTAAAATTGGTTTGGGCCTTGGTTTCTTAGTTGGATATGTATTTGTATCATCTGAATATTAAGATAACTTTTGTACATAGGAACTAACATGAGGACATTTATAAGTAGTAGCTTAAGGGTTTTGTGAGAAGAGGTAGGGACAACTTAGTGTGAAAATTGAAGAAGAGTCTTTATGGACTTAAATAGGTACCTAGGGTCTATCAAAGGATTGCTATTGGGATTATTTGAATCATTATCACCAACTTGTGATCCTTGAGTGCAAATTGATCACTTGCTTGAGTTGTTGCACAAAAGATGAAGCTCATTCAAGAGGTCCACGAGAAGAGACATGGAGGCTAAAATATTTTCTTGCTAGTTTTTTATTCTTCTTTCACACACAATATAATGCACACAAAGTATAGATAAGATACATCATAAAGAAAAGTGGCCTACTAAGTCAAATAACGTACAACTGACTATACTAATTGATTGGCACTATAACTATGCCAGTCTCACTATAGGTAGGTGCAACAAACTAAATAAAATAAGTGATAAGTTAGTGGTCATTTGAGGATCAATGACCACTGACATGCGAAGTGTAGACATGCGGACCCAACTAACCAGGCTGTCCATCATCAATGTCTACTCAACACTCCCCCTCAAGCTCAACTGTATCTCTGCAACTCCAAGTAAGCCTCAAAATTTTTGAAGCTTCTCTACATCCAATGCCTTTGTGAAAATGTGAGCTATTTGATCTTGTGTACTGACATATACCAAGTCAATCTCTCCTGAAAGTGCCTTCTTTCTCACAAAGTGGTAATGTATCTCAATGTATTTTGTCCTAGCATGGAATGCTAGGTTCTTAGCTAACTGTATGATGCTTATGTTGTCACAGTGAATGACAACTGGACCATCTTCTTCCAAATCAAAATCATCCAATAATTTTTGCAATCATACCACCTCACATGTTGCCATAGCAGTACCTCTATACTTGATAAAGCAACTATAGATTGTTTTTTGATGCTCCATGTAATTGCTGCACTAGCAAGGGAAAACATGAATCTAGATAGATCTTCTGTCACTCATGCTATTAGTCAAATTTACATATGTGTATCCAAACACATGTATATCCTACCCTTCCTTATAAAGAAGTCTATAATGCAAAGTGGACTTCACATATCTCAATAAATGTCTAATTGTATCCAAATGAGGGTTTTTAGGCATCTACATAAACTAACTAACAATGCCAATAACGTAACTCAAGTTTGGACTTGTGATAATCATGTAAATCAGACTCCCTACTATCCTCCTAAACGTAGTAGGGTCTTCGATCTTATCCCCAACATCAGTACTCAACTTCACATTTTACTCCAATGGCATTGAAAGAGTCTTACATTTGTCATACCATACTTGTGTAATACATCTAAGCCATGCTTCCTTTGGGATAGCCATATACCATCATCACATTTGATCACCTGAATACCAAGAAAGTATCCTAGTTCAACCAAATCCTTCATCTTAAATTTCTTCTTCAAAAAGTCCTTAACTTTAGCAATGCCACTATCATTATTACATGTAATGATTAAGTCATCTACATAAATGACTATGATGACCAAATCTACATCTCCCTTTCTCACATAAAGTGAGTGGTCAACAATCAGAAACATAAAAGACAATGTTGAAAAGATACTCTTCGATCTTGTAAGACCATGCTCTAAGTACTTGCTTTAGCCCATAGAGTGTTATCTTTAACATGCACACATGTGTGAGATACTTTTAAACCCTCATAACTTGCTAGATGCTCCATATTCACCTCTTCTTGCAATTCACCATGCAAGAAGGCATTCTTAATATCCATTTTCTATAAACTTTGACCTTTGGCTACTGCCAAAGCAATCATGTATCTAACAATTGCATACTAGCAATTGGACTAAATGTCTCTTCATAATCTATGCCGTATGTTTGATGATAGCCTTTTGCAACTAGCCTAGCCTTATACTTGCTAATAGAACTATCCACATTATGCTTGATTTTGTAAACCCACTTACAACCAATAGCTTTTTAACTCTTAGGAAATGGTACCAAATCCCAAGTCTTATTGTCTTCTAATGCAACCATCTTCCCATCCATTGCTACATCCCAATGAGCATGACTAACAACATTCTCAAAGCAAGTGGGTTCAACATCCTCAATCACCTTTATCATATAAGCATAATGGTGAGCTACATAACCTTGAAAAAAAAATCTTTTAATAAGGCATCTGACCCTGCTAGACCTACATACCCTTAGATCACTTAGTAGATTCTTTACATTACCGTGTGCTCATCATCTAAACTAGTGCCTTGGCTGAAGGAATACCAAGCTCATCATCCAAACTCCCTGAACCACTGGAATCTCTATCGAATCCCAAATGACTAGTAGATGCATCATTACCATCCAACACTTTCTTTTTTTCTTTGTCTTTACCTGCAACACTTGCAGATGCACTTAAAGATGTGGGGCTACTCCTTAGTCTCCCAAACCAAGCACTAGCTATAGATGTAGCACCGGATGATGTTTTTGGTTCACTAGGGATTCATGATTCTTGCTTTTTTTTTGTATATAACTATCATTATCATCATCACCATCCAATACATCACATTACATGCATACCAACTACTCATCTCATAAAAAACATCATCCTTGCTCACTTTGAACTCGCTCGTGATAGGGTTATAATAACAATACCATTTTGCTCTAGAAGAAGAAAGACTACTCTTTTAGCTTTCTATATTGCGTGCATTCTTTTTATGTGTTTTGTATCTTGCAAAATCTCATGCTCGCTATTTCTGCACCCATCTGTTCAAAAAGCGCCTCAATTTTTGAACTTGGGGCTGTTCTATCCTAGATCAATGATAACAATCAAGTTCATCTAGTATCCTTCCAATCAATAAGATTCTTTGTTTGCAGAAATCAACTATGAAATTCACGATTAAGAACTTCTAGCTATTATGGACTTCTTAGAGACTTGGCAACATCTACTTGAAGGTGCCCCTTATAAGATCACTATATATATAGATCATAAGAATCTTGAATATTTTATGACATCCCTTATCTTGAATCATTACCAAGCAAGATGGAGTGGTTTCCTTATCTAGATTTGACTTTGTCATTACCTATACGCCTAGCCACCAATAAGGAAAGCCAAATGCTTTATATCAAAGATCCAGTATGGTATCAAAAGAAGGTGATGAGGCCCATGATTAACAAAATTCAGTAATCTTGAAATTATCTAAGCAAGGAAAGTTAAGAGCAACTATCAACAAAGCCCCAGAAGACTTTGAATTCTTATCAAAGGTTAAGAAAAAAATCACAAAAGACTCATTCACCAAGGACACAAGGAGGAAATTACATCAAGGCCAAGAACAAACTCAAGGGATATTTAGGACATTGATGGGTTGCTCTATTATTAAGGACTTCTCTACATTTCTCCCCTGGTCCTTTACAAGTGGATATACTCAAGAAGAGACATGATCTCCCCTCAATAGGGCATTTTCAGGTAAACAAGACAATCAAGCTAGTTTTAAGCAATTTTTGGTGGCCACAAATGTGAAAATTAGTCAAGGACTTTGTACATTCTTATGACACATGAGATCAAGCTAAAGTCCCTTTTCATGGACGTCATGGCCTTCTTTAACCATGACCTATTCAAAGTAAGATATGGTCATCCTTAGCCACAGATTTCATTGTTGAACTACCTTGTTCTAGAGGATATGATTCTATCTTGGTGGTGGTTGATCATTTCACAAAAATGGCACACTTTGTCCCACAACCAAATAGTATCAATAGAGAAGGGACAACAAGGCTCTTCCTAGAACAAGTATATCGATGCCATGGTTTATTTGATGATATTGTTTGTGATCATGGTGTCCACATTATATTTGGATTTTAGAGAAGACTTGTTAAACTTTTGGGAGTACAAGTGAATCTTTCTTCAACCAATCACCCCCACAGAGTGATGGACAAATAGAAAGAGTGAATCATGTCTTGGAGCAATACCTTAGATGCACAATCAACTATCATCAAGATAATTAGGTGGATTTATTACCACATGTTGAGTTTGAATACAATATTTCCTCCCATGACTCCACTCAATTCACACTATTTTTTGCTAACTAAGGTCAATGCCCAAGGATAGACAATCATGTAAGATCATAAGAGAAGAGTTTTGTTGTTATAGTCTTGGATTAATACCCCTTTGACATTCATAAGGACTTGCAAGCGCAGATCAAACAAGCTCAGGAGAAATATAAGAGAAATGTAGATAAGCTTCGCATGCAACATCCATCATAAAAAATTGAAAATTGCATTTGGCTTATTTGACATTATCTATATTTTTCTCGCCCCTTCCAAAAATTGGATTATCGATGACTTTGGACCTTCAAGATTCTTTGCCAAATATCCAATCACCTATCATCTCCAACTTCCCGAATCCATGAAAATCCATCTTGTATTCCATGTTTTAATCTTGGATCCATATCATACATCGAGTATCCCTAGAAGAATACCAAAGCCAGTGCCTCCAATCATAATTGAAGATCACCAAGAATATGAAGTAGACAAAATCTTGGATTTGAGAAAATTCTCTATTAAGCTTGCATCCCGTTTATATTCCACATGTGATAAGCAAATAATGTATTGAATAAGTCCTCCAAGGCATTCTTTCCATGCATGCGCTATCCATCAATATTTCCTCCCATGACTCCACTCAATTCACACTATTTTTTGCTAACTAAGGTCAATGCCCAAGGATAGACAATCATGTAAGATCATAAGAGAAGAGTTTTGTTGTTATAGTCTTGGATTAATACCCCTTTGACAATCATAAGGACTTGCAAGCGCAGATCAAACAAGCTCAGGAGAAATATAAGAGAAATGTAGATAAGCTTCGCATGCAACATCCATCATAAAAAATTGAAAATTGCATTTGGCTTATTTGACATTATCTATATTTTTCTCGCCCCTTCCAAAAATTGGATTATCGATGACTTTGGACCTTCAAGATTCTTTGCCAAATATCCAATCACCTATCATCTCCAACTTCCCGAATCCATGAAAATCCATCTTGTATTCCATGTTTTAATCTTGGATCCATATCATACATCGAGTATCCCTAGAAGAATACCAAAGCCAGTGCCTCCAATCATAATTGAAGATCACCAAGAATATGAAGTAGACAAAATCTTGGATTTGAGAAAATTCTCTATTAAGCTTGCATCCCGTTTATATTCCACATGTGATAAGCAAATAATGTATTGAATAAGTCCTCCAAGGCATTCTTTCCATGCATGCGCTATCCATCAATATTTCCTCCCATGACTCCACTCAATTCACACTATTTTTTGCTAACTAAGGTCAATGCCCAAGGATAGACAATCATGTAAGATCATAAGAGAAGAGTTTTGTTGTTATAGTCTTGGATTAATACCCCTTTGACATTCATAAGGACTTGCAAGCGCAGATCAAACAAGCTCAGGAGAAATATAAGAGAAATGTAGATAAGCTTCGCATGCAACATCCATCATAAAAAATTGAAAATTGCATTTGGCTTATTTGACATTATCTATATTTTTCTCGCCCCTTCCAAAAATTGGATTATCGATGACTTTGGACCTTCAAGATTCTTTGCCAAATATCCAATCACCTATCATCTCCAACTTCCCGAATCCATGAAAATCCATCTTGTATTCCATGTTTTAATCTTGGATCCATATCATACATCGAGTATCCCTAGAAGAATACCAAAGCCAGTGCCTCCAATCATAATTGAAGATCACCAAGAATATGAAGTAGACAAAATCTTGGATTTGAGAAAATTCTCTATTAAGCTTGCATCCCGTTTATATTCCACATGTGATAAGCAAATAATGTATTGAATAAGTCCTCCAAGGCATTCTTTCCATGCATGCGCTATCCATCAATATTTCCTCCCATGACTCCACTCAATTCACACTATTTTTTGCTAACTAAGGTCAATGCCCAAGGATAGACAATCATGTAAGATCATAAGAGAAGAGTTTTGTTGTTATAGTCTTGGATTAATACCCCTTTGACAATCATAAGGACTTGCAAGCGCAGATCAAACAAGCTCAGGAGAAATATAAGAGAAATGTAGATAAGCTTCGCATGCAACATCCATCATAAAAAATTGAAAATTGCATTTGGCTTATTTGACATTATCTATATTTTTCTCGCCCCTTCCAAAAATTGGATTATCGATGACTTTGGACCTTCAAGATTCTTTGCCAAATATCCAATCACCTATCATCTCCAACTTCTCGAATCCATGAAAATCCATCTTGTATTCCATGTTTTAATCTTGGATCCATATCATACATCGAGTATCCCTAGAAGAATACCAAAGCCAGTGCCTCCAATCATAATTGAAGATCACCAAGAATATGAAGTAGACAAAATCTTGGATTTGAGAAAATTCTCTATTAAGCTTGCATCCCGTTTATATTCCACATGTGATAAGCAAATAATGTATTGAATAAGTCCTCCAAGGCATTCTTTCCATGCATGCGCTATCCATCAATATTTCCTCCCATGACTCCACTCAATTCACACTATTTTTTGCTAACTAAGGTCAATGCCCAAGGATAGACAATCATGTAAGATCATAAGAGAAGAGTTTTGTTGTTATAGTCTTGGATTAATACCCCTTCGATATTCATAAGGACTTGCAAGCACAGATCAAGCAAGCTCAAGAGAAATATAAGAGAAATGTAGATAAGCTTTGCATGCAACATCCATCATAAAAATTTGAAAATTGCATTTGGCTTATTTGACATTATCTATATTTTTCTCGCCCCTTCCAGAAATTGGATTATCGATGACTTTGGACCTTCAAGATTCTTTGCCAAATATCCAATCACCTATCATCTCCAACTTCTCGAATCCATGAAAATCCATATTGTATTCCATGTTTTAATCTTGGATCCATATCATACATCGAGTATCCCTAGAAGAATACCAAAGCCAGTGCCTCCAATCATAATTGAAGATCACCAAGAATATGAAGTAGACAAAATCTTGGATTTGAGAAAATTCTCTATTAAGCTTGCATCCCGTTTATATTCCACATGTGATAAGCAAATAATGTATTGAATAAGTCCTCCAAGGCATTCTTTCCATGCATGCGCTATCCATCAATATTTCCTCCCATGACTCCACTCAATTCACACTATTTTTTGCTAACTAAGGTCAATGCCCAAGGATAGACAATCATGTAAGATCATAAGAGAAGAGTTTTGCTGTTATAGTCTTGGATTAATACCCCTTTGATATTCATAAGGACTTGCAAGCGCAGATCAAACAATGACAACACCTAAAAACATGCCATTTATTGCAACAATTTTTTCGCAAAACTGTATACAATTGACACCTTATTACTAAATTTTTACATGAATTCAATGCAGATGCGGTGTTCGTTGTTGCTGTCTTTGGAAGCCGTGTCCTTGCAGTCTGGCCAAGGAATGTAGGTACAAAATTTAATCTTTTGGCCTATCTACAATCACAGGAAACTCTTATATCTCATTTAGGAGGCACAAGCTTTGGAGACCTAGAATTAGAGACTATAGGACTTTGCAAAATGGAATCCTTTGAGTTTATGCAATCCACATCCTTAGATCCACTAGAAATCATGTCATTCATGGAAGATTATGTAGTTCTCTTTGAGCTTAATGAGCCTAGGTTACAACAAAGGAGAATTGTGTTAAAGTCGTCAATAGAAAATTGAGATGGCACTAAAGGTACAATAGCATTAAACAAAGATGATCCATCATTGTGGATTCCCACTCATAAGATGTCTGACCATTCCCTTAGCTTCTAAGGATATGAATAACGGCAAGAGAACCTAGAAGAACTAAAGAGAACTCACTAAAACTCAAAGTGTGCCAACTGTATGAAGCATAGTAGTAGCACTAGCTAGCAATATCGACCAAGCCACTTAGTATTTACAAAGGGCCTTTTTGGGATGGATATATCCAGAGACGTAGCTGCAGTTGCACATGAAGTACACTGGGCAGCAAGGTCATAGGATTCAAACATTGATTTGCAGAGGCCATTTGGTTCTTTAGGCAACATGAGTTTACATCCCATGGCAAAGGGGATCAAGTCAATAAATTTCTTCCAAAGCTTCAAACTCAGGCCATGGTATTTGTAAGCCATGCATGAGGGATTACCAAATGGCGTGGAAAGCAATTGCACAACCACAACTATCATGTACCATAACCTTTTGCAAGTTAAAATGCACAAAGGAGATTCCTTCTTTGCTAGGTAAAACACACCCCACATTTTCTCTTATTAAATTAGTGTTACTATCCTTGCTAGCTATGAATATGTACCACCTTGCCTCAATACTCCAATATTTACTATAGTGTGTGCATGAAATTCAACTCTATCTATATTAATTTCCTAAAATGTGTGTGCAAAAAGTTAAAATAAGATAGGTTGGGGCTTTCAAAAAATGCTCTCTCTCAACCATGTATTAGAGGGGACATAAGTTCAATATACAATAATTGACACTCTTTGCACTCCTTATGATCTACTCTCTCCTTTGTCTAATCCAAAGAGAAATACACATGATATAGAAGGCAAATATGACCCTTGTCATAGGTCATAGAAGGCTACCAAGACTAGGCATACTATAATGAAAGCAACCTCTATATTGTCTATGATAATGCATTGGACTATTCATATGGGTGTGGTAGTTATGCGTGGGAAAGGGGGGATGCGAACTACGGTGAGGAGAGAGAGGAGGTGCCGATTGATGAGGGAGGGGGAAACGGTTCAGAATCAGAAGAAGAAGGAGAGCGAGAGAGAGAGAGAGAGACTTCCTGTCTCTTTGGCAGGGATGGCCTTCCAATGCTTTGGTTTCTGGGCTCAGGCCGATTGATGATGGTGGAGACCTCGGCATGATGAAGCTTGGTTGGATAGGGGGACCGTAGAGCCTGAAAATGGAGGGGCTGGCTACCATCTCGGCCTCTTTCTACGTCACATATCCATTCTATGGCAGAGGTCAAGCCCCCCTTGAGGGACGTCGCAGTGCCAGGAACCGTCCATCTCATGCTCACTTCATCCTCTTTGGTCTCAAATTTTGATAGTCTTCATCTGATTTGATTGTAGAAGAGAGAGGGAGATAGAAAAGGTCGCCATGGTCTGTGATTCTGAGAGAGGGGGTGATGAGAAAGGGCGCGATCTTGGCGGAGTCGGTCTACAGGAGAGGGGCGCCAAGCAATGAAAATTTGAAGAGGGGATTGCCAAGAAAAGGAAAGATAATAGAGGTTGCCATGTTGAAGAGAGGGCGCCATCATTGTTTTCAAGGCGTCATCATTTTCAAGCAAAGCGACATCATTATTAGTAATTTCTCATCATTCCAACCATTTTAATGAAGTCGAGAGAGTAGAGAGAGAGAGCATCTTCTCAAGGCGGCACTTCTCAAGGAGAGAAAGAATGAAGGGCGCCATTTTTGGCCATTCGATTGCTAATTGGAGTGAGAGGGAAGTCCAAGACAGCAGAAAGAAGTCAATTCAATTTAATTAATCTTCAAAATAATGCCAATTATTGTTCTTGTCGTCCATCGCCATGTCTTTCCTCTAATAGCCAAAATGGAGCATCAATGTAACCATATAATCAGAGATCATAGGTTGGTAGAAGAATTTCTTCTCGTCAAATCGCTCTATCTCGCGCAGGAGTTGGTGGACAGATTAAAAAGATATTGAATTAGTCTCCATCTCCCTCATAAGTCGTCGCCTCCTCAACTTAAAACCATAGCTAAAATTAACTCTTCAATCCTTTTAAACCCTTTAAGGGTGGTTTACATTGAGCTAAAGAGCAATAGAGCGCGAGAGATCGAAGGAGAAAAAAAGACTATAGTATAAGCTCACGATCGAGATGATTGGCTGGAGGATACCCTTGGCTGGACTGTAGGGGGACACGGTCTCCAAGGACGTGACCACGACCCGCGGTTTTACACGTAAGTGTCTTAATTCGTTTATCTAAAGTAAATGATATGGCATGATAATTTCTTTAGTTTAATATTTTTAAAATATGTCTTTAAACCTGTTTTCTCATGCTACATGGTTGTTTGCATTTATCTGAATTGGTTTTTATTTATTAAAAATCAAAAACAGTCGAAAACACTAAAAAATGACTCAAAATTATCATAAATAAAATTTTATAAAATTACTGATTGAAAATTTATAAGTTCTGATATTTTTCCTATAAAGCCTATGAGTCAGGGAATTTACTGAATTTCTATCAAGATTTTTAAAGATGTTTTGTTATATTTAAAAATTAGAAAAGAGTTATATTTAGGGAAAAAGCATAGTTTTCCTTTACATAAAATTGTTATTTATTGATATAAACTATGGATTCTTAGTGAAATATTGGAAACAAAATCTTTGATTTGTTAGTGCATTTATGTTGTAAGGGTTAAAGTAAAGAAACAACAATTTAATAATATTTTACTAAAAAATGTTTGTATAAAGATATGGTGTTTTGGTTTTGATAAGAGGAATTACACATGTCGTGGACATTTATGAAACATGGGAGGGTACAAATAAATTAAAAAAACTTAACAACACTTTATAATAATTAATAATGTTATGTTGCTATTACAAAATTTAGTTTAAATTAAAACCAAAATAAAATCAAATAATTTAACGATTGGATGGCATGGGGGAAAAAGCCTCAGCATCTATATTAAATTTTTACATGTTATTCATTTTACAACCAATTTCTTAAATACATGGAGTGGAGGGCCACTAGGATAATTTAAAGAAAACTAAGGGGATATACGGGATTTAAAATGAACGTTGTATGTGAACCATAAGAGTGTGGAAAGAACTTGTTTTATCATGCTTGATACTGGTTATAGAAGAGGAAAAGAAAGGACGTGATTTTCGCAGAACGAAAAAATTATTTAAAAATTAAAAGCAACGACGAAATTTATATACGGAGTGGGAAACGTCTACCAAGGGAGATTAAAATTTAGGGGTTTATGGTACGTCAGAAAATTTGATTTGAATGTTTGTTTAAAATTAAACAAATAAAAAGAATTAATTTTAATCAGGTGGAGAAAAACATAAAAAGGAATTTTAAACGGAGATATACAAATAGATCTAAGAGATCTATATCCCTGAAACAACCTTTCCAAAGTCAAACATTAAAAACATTTCCTGGATAAACCGCCACTAGCATGGCAGGAGAACATTATGAGGAGCTGCCCCTGAGAGATGGGGAGAAACCATAATCATCTTAGGTTTGGCAATTTAGTGCCCAGTATAATTTATTGAAGTTTAGAATCTTTGCAGTTGGACTACTACAAACAACGTTGTAGATATTAGGGAAGGTTAAGTCGAATTAAAACAATTAGTGCAATAATCACTTGTTTAGTGCAACAACTCTTAGGAGTTGGCTTGTTAACCTGGGTAAAAGTGGCTTGGTCTTTGGCCAGTCATTTTTTGGTGCGTCTGCCGGGAGCCAAGTGCGCTCGAAGGAGTGATAAATCTTTCGAGGGTATTTTAGATCCTAAGTGTTATTTATGAGTGAATACGCAGTCTCTTTTCTAAGGGACTATTTTCCTAATTTGCCCCAAGAGTGCCAAAGAAATGTGCTAGACTGGGCGAGAGATACAGAGTTAGTAGAGGGAGGCACATATTTTGGGCCACAATTAACGGTGGACGTCGAACAATTATCCTCTTGGAGCTGGGGTTATAACGACTGTGCGCAAACCATAGTTCTATTAGCGACACACTTTGGGTTAATAGACGCAGTGGAGTTAAATACAATCAGTGTATCATACCACTTTGATTGGTATCACCGCGCAGCTTATCGGACGTTTAGAAGAGTAGTGTGGGATGACGTGTTGCCTTGGATACGTGTATTGAGAGGTTTAAAAATTACTTTCGACACGAAAGACGTTAGAGAGGTTGCTGAAATTCTAGGCTTAATCCCTGAGCAAGAAGAAAAGTTACCTTTTGGGGAGATAGACCCAGAGTTGCCGACTATTTTGAACCTTCTAAGTGCGCATATAAGCGACAACCTAATTTTATAGCTTCCAATAAAACGAGCGTAATTTTGGAGTATGACAGTAAAAGCTAGTTTAGTACTCGTGGATGAATTCAGAAGAGAGACGGAAGCAGCAAAACGAAGCTAGGGATCAGCGAGTTAGAGAACGAGCAGTGCGACAAGAGGCTTGGCTATTAGAAAGGCTAGAGAGGGTCAACGCATTGCTGAATTTGGGAGTAGACGCTGTGTCTAACTCAACGGTAGAACCTCTTCAGCCTAGCTTATCAACTGATGGAACACTATCAAAGGAAAGTGAAGCAGCTTCATATCAATGGGATCAAGTTGTTTCCAGTACTAGCAGTGTCACTGGGGAAAGAGGTAGGCAAAATAGTGAAAATAGGGAGAGTGAAGCTAATGCTACAGTCGGGAGTATTGAACTGCTCTTTGACTAGGATTTAGAGTCAAATTTCGGATTGCATCAATTATTTAAGAAACCTCAGGAACCCCCGTGGTTTGATACTATCAACGATTTAGGGTTAGGGCTATTATTTAGAGAAACAATGGCTCGCAACCCAGTCAGATTAGCTGATTTCACGCAATTCGGGGGGCTATGGGACGAAGATCCCGATGCCCATTCGCAAAGATTTGAGGTGACTTGCGTCGCCAATGAGATAATAGATGATGACCAAAAGCTTCATATCTTCCCTCCAACATTAAAAGATGAAGCAGCGAAATGGTATGGGAATTTAGATGCTCAACATAAAGGGACCTATGATGCCTTATCAAGAGCTTTTCTAGAAAAATTTAGACAACAAGGTTTTCAAGATAGATTGGCTCTTCAACTGGATTATCTGTCCCAAGGAGCAACTGAAAGTGTTGAACATTATGTTGAGCGCATGGAGACAATCATTCGTAAGATGAATCCTGCTCCTGACGATCCCACGCAAAAACGTAAGTTTATTGATGGACTTAATCCTGAAGTTCATCAGCATGTTAGTTTACAACGACCAGCTACGTTGGCAGAAGCTAAAACACATGCTAGATGGTGGGAAGAAGTGCAGCTTAGTCAACAACGACGGAGAGATCTATTCAAAGAATCTCGGACAGAATATCCAAGCACTTCAGGTGGGGTACCTAAGAACGTGTCTTATGTGACCGTTCCTTTAAATCCCTCGGTAACCGCAAGCTCAAACATGTCAAGTGTACCCTTAAATCCGTACACTTCAATTCCAGCCTATATGATGCAGACAGGAATGCCTTCTATGCCGCAATCTCAATCTCCTCTGGATGAAGCAAAAGTAGCAGATATTATTGCGAAATCTCTAGGAAAATTAAAGGAGGAAATTATGACTACAGTTCAAGTGCCTTTGAAGGAAATTTATTCGATAACGACACAAGGATCTAGTGCTCAACAATCGTCGGGAAATTCGACTTCAAACCCACCTCGATCTAATATCTGGTGTGGTAAGTGTCATGGTTACGGCCATGTGGCTACAGAGTGTGCGACGCCTTCAAGGTTAATGCCCGATCATCCACCGTTTTGCTCTTTTTGCCACAAGACTGGTCATTTAGATACAAATTGTTGGCATAAATTAGGTCAAGAGCAACAACAAGCTCGTTCAATGCAAACGAATTACAATTACATGGTTCGTAATAATAGGACTTATGAGATTGGACCACCCAATCAACCTTTTAGGCCACGAGGATTGCCCACCCAGGGTAGACCCCCAGTGCCTCGAAACAATTACAACAGTGATGGCAATCGAGGGAGAAATTCTCCTCTTAGAAGAAATAATGGAAATTTTCGTAATCCAATGGGACAAGGTGGTCAACAAAGACCTAGGGGACCAGTAATTTGTTATCGATGCCAACAAGAAGGTCACATAGCCACATATTGTCCAAATGCGCGTAAAAATCAAGACTATACTCCTCTTTGCAGGAGGTGCAGTGGTGAAGGACACTATGAAGAGAATTGTCCTAAGCGAGAGGATAATAAAATGTCTGACAAAGGGAAACAAACCTCTAACGAGAACCTTCAACGTCTGCTGCAAATTTAGTTGAAGTAGAAACAATAAGGAAAGATATTGGAATTAAGTCAAAATTTATACCTCGTAAGGTGACCTTTAGGGCTGACCCTATGATTGGTGTTATTACTCGGGCACAAAAGCAACAGCAAAAGGAGCAAGGTTTAGAGGAAGAGAGTCCACAATTAAACGGAGCAGTGAAGGATAAGTCTAAGGACATAGATCCTAATATAGAACTACCTGAATCGGATTCTCTGCAGCATTCCTCTGACCATCCATTATTACCTGTGCCCTTAGTAAATCCTAAGATTCAAGTGGGAGTAGCTCCTTTTCCCGAAAGATTGGTTCCTCCTAAGGAAGGGAGTAAAGATTTTGTAGAATCCGTAAATAAGACCTATGATCTTTGGGCTGCATTAGAAGAAATATCATTGACTATTAACCTTCGGCAATTGCTAGAAATAGCGCATGTTTGTCGGAAACAACTTTACCATAAATTAGTTCGGCGTCGAAGGAAGAGGATTGAGATAAACGCTTCTAAAGTCAGTGAAAATTCTTCCAAAGGAAAAACAACTAAGGATGTAAAAATAGTAGATTTATTTGTGGACCCAGGAGCTCCAGTTATCGATACTACTATTAATGGCCACTTGCTACATGAAGTGCAGTTGGATGGCGGTTCAGCAGTTAATTTGATGACAGAACAAGCTATGCAAGAATTAGGGTTGAAGGATCTAGAACCTACTCATATTGTTTTACGTGTGGCTGATCAAAGAAAAGTAACTCCTTTGGGGTTACTGCGAAATGTGAAATCTGTAGTAGCCGGATTAGAATTTCATGTGAACTATTTGATTGTTCGTTCGCAAACAAATATTTCATCATATTCTGTCCTGTTGGGAAGACCTTGGTTATACCAAGCAAGATGCATTCAAGACTGGTATAAAGGTTCAATTGTGATTGGTCCTCGAAATGATAGGGTTAAAATACAAGTTATTTCAAAAGGATTTTTGAAAGATTCAGGAGATGAAGCAGTTAGTGGAATGGATGAGAAATCCAACAGTGAGTTTTATGATTCAGATAAGGAGGGGACTGATCATGAAGGGCCTTATGCCTGGTTTTTTAAAACACCACACCCAGCAGGAGCAGAGAAAGTGGAGGTCAATATAGTAAATCAGCCTCACAAGGTAGAACAGACGGGTATTGGTGAATATGCTGTAGCGTTTTCATCTGACAATGATTCGGATAGCGATATTACTCAGTGGTTATCTACATCCGAAGATACAACCCTCGACTGCTTAATGCTTTCAGCAGAAGAAGCAGAATATCTTGATGATTCGCTTGAAACATGTTTTCAATTATCTACGGATCAAGAAGGAAATAATCAAGAAGATGTATTTTCTGCTTACAACAGGTCGGAAGTGATTTCTATGGATGAATTAGAGGAGGAAGAAATGCATGAGTTAATGATATCTGATGTGGCTGACATTTCAATAACCTCTTCAGAAGGTATGGGAGAAGATGATGTTATTGATAATCATAATAGTATGCTTGAGAGTAGGATTTTAGAAGCTCTTCCTTATGGGGAAAATGCTTTACCCTTTGGATTTGGACAACTGCCAGATAGAGCTAAAAGGATTTATTACTATTAGCTAGAAGCGAAGGAAAGAGAAAGGAGAAGTAGGCATAGGTGCAAACCCTTACAAAGACCACTATCTCGTGAGGATGAGGATGATTCAGCTTCGGCTTTTAACAGGTTTTCGCAGACTTCTCGTGAACATCATGGTAATTACGCTAGGATTATTAGAGAATTGGAAGAGGCATTGGAAGTAGAGCGTGAGGCAGCGTTGACTGCTGTAAATGAAGCAATGAAGAAGATTACTGAGTTGCAAAAGGAAAAGGCAGAGTTTCAGTTTAGAGAAAGGCGATATCTAGATGAAATCTCGCTTTTAGAATTTTATTTAGAAGAAGAGAAATCTAAATTCAGTAGGGGTGAGTTACAGATGGACCAAGCGTTATCTATGGATACAAATTATTGGGAAGAACATGAAAACACTGATAGGTTTTTGGAAAAAAATAAATCTAAGAATACT
The DNA here is from genome assembly GCF_053477565.2 of Lygodium microphyllum. Taxonomy (NCBI): domain Eukaryota; kingdom Viridiplantae; phylum Streptophyta; class Polypodiopsida; order Schizaeales; family Lygodiaceae; genus Lygodium; species Lygodium microphyllum. The sequence continues at coordinate 124,141,811 of NC_141149.1, forward strand.
TTTGAGCCAGAGACTCAAGAGAAAAACCCTACAAATGTTCCTTGGTTGTGTCATTCTTTTAGGCGTTCGACCGGAATTGCGCAGAAGATTTATTTATCGCTGTTCTAGGGGACCGATAATTGGTTATCAACGAGTCCAATCTGAACCTACTAAGGTTAAATTGCACAATATGCAAGCGGTGGTGTTGCCTCATCCAAAAGAAAGAGTAATGGATTTTACTATTTATGGGGATGGGCAAGAGCCACAACTTAGATGGTTTGAACCTGCAGCACCTAGGAATTTTGTGGAACTGAAACAAGTTATACATTATTTGGGCTGTCGAATTCAGGGCGAGGAGGATGAGAATCTACATTCATTAATTCTCAAGCTTAAAGATAATCAATGGTTTTGGAGTTTAGATGATCAGGAATGTCTAGAAAAGAATAACGAAATTTTACGTCGATATCGCCGTAGGTTACATGCTCAATATCCATGTAATTCAGAGCAGATACCTAGCGTAATTGACTCTGTAAGAACCTCATTTACCATGAAATCTCGTAAAAATGTAAATGTCAATAATGGCGATTTAGATAAATATGGGAAGAGATATATTGAAAAATCCTTTCCTGAGTTAGTAAATGTCTATGGAGTAGAAGTTGATGGTGCTACGCAAGATAACCTGGCTATTATTCCTTATAGGGCTTTACCCTTAGTAAATTCTGTGAGTGTGGGAGAAGAAGCACTGGAATCAAGTACTAAGAATAACCTGCTTGAAAATGTATTGATGTAGATATCCGAAGATGTGCCCACAATTAAGCCACGAAGAATAGACTCTCTATTTATTGAAGAGCCTGAAGTTGAAGTAGTTAAGCTTAAAATGGCAGAAGGAAAATATTTAAATTTAGGAGACCAATTGGAATCGCCACATCGTGAAAGATTCGAAGAAGTCTTACGAGTGCATGTTGACGCTTTTGCTTGGTCATATAAGGACCTTAAGGGTATCAAAGCTGAATTATGTCAGCATTTTATTGATCTAGAACCCGGCACAAAACCTGTATGTCAACGTCAACGACGAACAAACCCTGTGTATGCAGAGTTAGTGAAAGCTGAAATTACTAAGCTTTTAGATGCTGGATTCATTTATCCTGTTGCATACAGTGGATGGGTATCTCCTATTGTGGTAGTACCCAAGAAGAATAGTAAGAAGATTTGCATTTGTGTCGATTATAGAAAGCTAAATAGCAAAACACGTAAAGATCATTTTCCTTTGCCATTTACTGATCAGGTACTTGATAAGGTTGCTGGTCATGAGCTGTATTCTTTCATGGATGGATTTAGCGGTTACAACCAAGTACTAATTCATCCTGAAGATCAATCCAAAACTACATTTACTACTGAATGGGGTACATTTGCTTATAGAGTAATGCCTTTTGGTTTGTGCAATGCACCCGCAACATTTCAGAGAGTTATGATTTCAGCTTATCAAGATTTTCTACGTCAATGGATGGAAGTTTTCTTAGATGACTTTTGTGTCTATGGTACGGCAAAAGAAATGCCTGAGTTACTAACGCAAGTATTTGAACGTAGTGATGAAGTAGGTATATCCTTGAATCCTGATAAATGTGTTTTTGGAGTACCAAAAGGAACCTTATTGGGGCATATCGTTTCTAAAGAAGGTATTGCCATGGATCCAGCTAAAATTATTAAGATTTCTGCACTTCCACCTCCAACAAATCTTAAGCAATTGCGTGGATTTTTAGGACATCTAAATTATTATCGGAGATTTATTTCCGATTTTGCAAAGGTGGCATCACCTTTGACAAATCTACTACGAAAGGATACTCCTTTTACTTGGGATGGTGTCTGCCAGAAAGCATTTGAATTTCTTAAACATAAGTTAATTGAAGGACCAGTACTCGCACCTCCAGATTGGACAAAAGAATTCCATATTCATGCTGATGCATCTATGTATGCTGTAGGAGCTGTTTTGTGCCAAGCAGATGATAATAAGGTGGATCATCCAATTTATTATGCGAGTCGAAATTTAAGTGATGCAGAAAGGAATTATACCACCACTGAGAAAGAATGCCTATCAATGGTATTTGCGGTGGAGAAATTTCGTCATTATTTATTAGGGAATAAGTTTACTATATATGTTGATCATGAGGCGTTAAAGTATTTGCTTAATAATGCAGAACTTTCAGGACGTGTGATTCGTTGGATGTTGTTATTCCAAGAGTTTGATTTTCAAATAGTTACTCGTCCTGGTAGAGCTCATGTGCTAGCAGATCATCTATCACGATTATTAACATCAGACAAGGAGGAAGGTGTGGAAGATGATTTCCCGGATGCATCACTTTTTACTGTGGAGACACAAGTTCCATGGTGTGCTGATATTGCGAATTTTCTTAGTACTGCTCGATATCCACCTGGTGCTGATAAGCGCAGGAAACGTCAGATATTAATGCAATCACGCTCCTACGGATTATTAGGGGGTTACCTTTATAAATTTTTTCCACGCGAAGGTATCTATCGACGTTGTGTAAGGGAAGATGAAGTACCAGTGGTTCTTAAGGCATTGCATGATGAGCCGTGTGGTGGCCATTTTGCCGGTGAATTGACTGCAAGAAAAGTTCTATTAGCTGGTTATTGGTGGCCTACTCTATTTAAAGATACTTATTATTATTGTCGCAAATGCGATGTATGTCAAAGGACTGGTCGTCCTTCTAAGAGTTTTGCTACGCCTTTGACACCTATATTAGCATTAGCACCTTTTGAGAAATGGGGAATTGATTTTGTAGGCCCAATTGATCCGCCTACTAGATATCGATCGAATCGTTATATCTTAGTCTGTACTGACTATATTACAAAGTGGGTGGAAGCGAAAGCGCTTAAAACGGATAAAGCCATTGATGTGGCTAAGTTTATGTATGAGAATATTATTACGCGTTTTGGTTGCCCACTGGAATTAGTAAGTGACCGAGGTTCCCATTTCTTGAATGGTCTTATCAGCGAGCTAATGGAAATCTATAAAATTAGACATCGCAAATCAACACCTTATTATCCCAGAGCTAACGGTCAGGTTGAAGTAACCAATCGCATTATCTGTGGGATTTTAACTAAAACGGTTGCTTCCCACAGGCGAGATTGGGATGAACGTTTATATGAAGCGTTATGGGCCTATAGAACTACTTATAAGGTGACAGTGCAAAATACACCCTTCAATTTAGTTTATGGTACTAATGCTATATTCCCTATTGAGCAAGAGTTGCCCACTTTACGAGTAGCTCTATCATTACGACTAGGTGAGGTTGAATCTTTGAAACAACGGATTTTACAATTGGTAAAGTTGGATGAGGAAAGATTATTAGCTCTACAAAGTCTAGAAGCAATGCAAAAACGTCGTAAAGCATGGCACGACCAGAATATTAAAGTACGGGAGTTTAAAGAAGGCGATTTAGTTTTACTTTATGACAGTCGTTATTATAAATTTCCTGGGAAGCTTAAAATTCGTTGGTTGGGACCTTTTAAGGTGATTAATGTTTATGATAATGGTTCTCTTGATGTGCGGGATATTAATGCTGAAAATGAGATATTTAGGGTTAATGGCCTGCGCCTTAAACATTTTGTGACTTAGGCTAGCTAGGTATGGTTAGGTTAGTAGTTACAATAATATTTTGACTAATCCACCCTTGGATGTCTTTTCTTTCTTGGGGGGGGTTTTTTTTTTTTTTAATGGGATGCAGGTATGGCCTTTTTGTGGATGGATGCGCTTTACCCTCGTATTGATGCCGATAGTACTGATCCTGTTCATGCTGGACCTTACGATATTCCACGTTTTCAAACGCATGACAGGTTTTTATATGCACCGAGAGGGGAGGCCTGTTGTGGTTCTTCTTTTGTGATTATTTTTTGTTTACAGTATCATCCACCTTTTGGTTGTAGGTCCTGTCAGCGGCATTTATTTGTGCGTGCTCAGCTCTTGTGTTGGCAGTGTCGCACATACTTTCGACGCTATGGTACCACTGCCATGCAGGAAATGATTGGTTATACCTACCAGCGTCATGATTATAATAGTGTTTTTTCTCCTGAGCGCGGCGCTGGTCAGTCTAGGGTAGGTAGAGAGCAGGCAGAATTTGCGAGATATCGTTCGACTGTCTACCGCCTTACTCCATCTTACCATGATTTGCAGACTAGCGTTCCATGTCCTTGTTGGGATTATATTTGTTGGTACATGGATGCGACCGAGGGGCATTCCTTAGATGCTTTACCAGTGGCCCCTATGCCCTACTATGATGATGCAGCTTCGGCTTCGCTCCATGATGTGATGGAGGTTCTTAGCGATGCAACTGATAGCGGATCTGTGACTTCTGATATGTCTACGCTAGAGGCTATTCTTGAGCATCCTATAGATGATAGTTTAGTTAATAGGTTTGACTTAGATGGAGTTGATGATTTCGGATTAGGATTATTGTTTTTACTAGAAGATCTCAGAGACTTTGAAGATTTTGGTCTAGATATTTTGTTTTCTTAGTCTTTTATGTTTTTCTTTTATTCTATATTTTGAAAAAAAAAACAAACAAACAAATATATATCATTTAATTTTTAAAAAAACATACAATACTTTGAGTTATTGATATCCTGTAGGTTTTCATGCACTTTAGTTTTATTTTCCACGTAGTTAGGTAGTTAGTTTTACGCACGGTCAGGATATTCCTTTCAGTGCTGGAGTTTGGGATATTTAAGTTGAGAGCGAAGGCCTCATTGCTACGAAAGGAGTTTCGCTCACTGTCCACCATCACTATTTACACCCCGGCAGCAAAGCTGATAGGGAATGCCTCATTCCTATCAAAGAAGTTTCGCTCACACGGTCCACCTTTCCGAAGCGCCACCACTTGCACACTCAGGCAAACAGCCTACCACCGACCTTCGAAATCATTTCACATGAGGATTAGCGCAATAAAACAAACCTGGATCGGCTTTACGTGCTTACATTACTGAGGGAGGCTAAACATTTGCGAAGTTCATGTTTGATGGAGATCAAAGGACACATTCGGTACATGCACGCTTGAGGCGGATGGAAAGACTGTTTGAAGATCAAACAGTACCATTATTGACTACTCGCACCTTAAGAGCATAGCTGAGAGCGAAGGCCTCATTGCTACGAAAGGAGTTTCGCTCACTGTCCACCATCACTATTTACACCCCGGCAGCAAAGCTGATAGGGAATGCCTCATTCCTATCAAAGAAGTTTCGCTCACACGGTCCACCTTTCCGAAGCGCCACCACTTGCGCACTCAGGCAAACAGCCTACCACCGACCTTAGAAATCATTTGACATGAGGATTAGCGCAATAAAACAAACCTGGATCCGCTTTGCGTGCTTACATTACACACGCACATTCGTTGTATGGAGAGAAACGCAAGGGGGTTTTAAGAATCAGACGTAAACAGAGGCAAGAAAGAGATGTCGCAACTGCAAGGACAGTGCAAGAAATCGTTTGTAGAACTGATCGGCACAGGGAGCAGCTCTGATACCCTATCTGTTACTTTATGAACGTTGGAGATCGGAAGAAAGGGGCGCCGAGATTGTACAAGAACATGCCACCAGCTGGAAATGGCAGCGTGGCCACTGGCAGCCCATTAGAGAGCCCAGGTGCGAGCCGTTCGAAAGAAGAAAAAAACGACACATGGTTGGAGAAAGTTTGATTGCCAGTAGGTTGGTTCAATTAATATTTACTTATGGTACAATAAGCGGCGGATTAGCGCGCCTACGCATGCAAACAGAGATATTCCATCAAAATGAGGCCTTCGCTCTCAGCTATGCTCTTAAGGTGAAACATTTGGCTTATTTGACATTATCTATATTTTTCTCGCCCCTTTCAGAAATTGGATTATCGATGACTTTGGACCTTTAAGATTCTTTGCCAAATATCCAATCACCTATCATCTCCAACTTCCCGAATCCATGAAAATCCATCTTGTATTCCATGTTTTAATCTTGGATCCATATCATACATCGAGTATCCCTAGAAGAATACCAAAGCCAGTGCCTCCAATCATAATTGAAGATCACCAAGAATATGAAGTAGACAAAATCTTGGATTTGAGAAAATTCTCTATTAAGCTTACATCCCGTTTATATTCCACATGTGATAAGCAAATAATGTATTGAATAAGTCCTCCAAGCCATTCTTTCCATGCATGCACTATCCATCAGTATTTCCTCCCATGACTCCATTCAATTCACACTATTTTTTGCTAACTAAGGTCAATGCCCAAGGATAGACAATCATGTAAGATCATAAGAGAAGAGTTTTGCTGTTATAGTCTTGGATTAATACCCCTTTGATATTCATAAGGACTTGCAAGCGCAGATCAAACAAGCTCAAGAGAAATATAAGAGAAATGTAGATAAGATTTGCATGCAACATCCATCATAAAAATTTGAAAATTGCATTTGGCTTATTTGACATTATCTATATTTTTCTCGCCCCTTCCAGAAATTGGATTATCGATGACTTTGGACCTTTAAGATTCTTTGCCAAATATCCAATCACCTATCATCTCCAACTTCCCGAATCCATGAAAATCCATCTTGTATTCCATGTTTTAATCTTGGATCCATATCATACATCGAGTATCCCTAGAAGAATACCAAAGCCAGTGCCTCCAATCATAATTGAAGATCACCAAGAATATGAAGTAGACAAAATCTTGGATTTGAGAAAATTCTCTATTAAGCTTGCATCCCGTTTATATTCCACATGTGATAAGCAAATAATGTATTGAATAAGTCCTCCAAGCCATTCTTTCTATGCATGCGCTATCCATCAGTATTTCCTCCCATGACTCCATTCAATTCACACTATTTTTTGCTAACTAAGGTCAATGCCCAAGGATAGACAATCATGTAAGATCATAAGAGAAGAGTTTTGCTGTTATAGTCTTGGATTAATACCCCTTTGATATTCATAAGGACTTGCAAGCGCAGATCAAACAAGCTCAAGAGAAATATAAGAGAAATGTAGATAAGCTTCGCATGCAACATCCATCATTAAAAATTGAAAATTGCATTTGGCTTATTTGACATTATCTATATTTTTCTCGCCCCTTCCAGAAATTGGATTATCGATGACTTTGGACCTTCAAGATTCTTTGCCAAATATCCAATCACCTATCATCTCCAACTTCCCGAATCCATGAAAATCCATCTTGTATTCCATGTTTTAATCTTGGATCCATATCATACATCGAGTATCCCTAGAAGAATACCAAAGCCAGTGCCTCCAATCATAATTGAAGATCACCAAGAATATGAAGTAGACAAAATCTTGGATTTGAGAAAATTCTCTATTAAGCTTGCATCCCGTTTATATTCCACATGTGATAAGCAAATAATGTATTGAATAAGTCCTCCAAGCCATTCTTTCCATGCATGCGCTATCCATCAATATTTCCTCCCATGACTCCACTCAATTCACACTATTTTTTGCTAACTAAGGTCAATGCCCAAGGATAGACAATCATGTAAGATCATAAGAGAAGAGTTTTGCTGTTATAGTCTTGGATTAATACCCCTTTGATATTCATAGGGACTTGCAACCGCAGATCAAACAAGCTCAAGAGAAATATAAGAGAAATGTAGATAAGCTTCGCATGCAACATCCATCATAAAAAATTGAAAATTGCATTTGGCTTATTTGACATTATCTATATTTTTCTCGCCCCTTCCAGAAATTGGATTATCGATGACTTTGGACCTTCAAGATTCTTTGCCAAACATCCAATCACCTATCATCTCCAACTTCCCGAATCCATGAAAATCCATCTTGTATTCCATGTTTTAATCTTGGATCCATATCATACATCGAGTATCCCTAGAAGAATATCAAAGCCAGTGCCTCCAATCATAATTGAAGATCACCAAGAATATGAAGTAGACAAAATCTTGGATTTGAGAAAATTCTCTATTAAGCTTGCATCCCGTTTATATTCCACATGTGATAAGCAAATAATGTATTGAATAAGTCCTCCAAGCCATTCTTTCCATGCATGTGCTATCCATCCACTTTCTCAATAGCTTGTATTAGACCCCCTTATAATAATATGCTTGAATAATAGTAACTAGAAGGCTAGATTAAAAATTTAGTTAGTATTCAATCTTCGTACTCAAATTTTAAGTGAATGCAACTCCATTTGAATCAACCCAGTGCGACTTGAAATGTGCCAAAGAGGCCATGGCGCAATAATGAATTTCTAGATCTACAAGAATTTAGTTTCTTTTACAAGCTTGGGTACAAAGTCTTCGATCAAACTTTTAGCATGTCCATAGGCATGTTCTAGGGCCAATAGCATAGCACCAATATTTTCCAAAAATTAACCCTAACGTATGTTTAGCTTGTATAATCAAACCCCTTGTATCCATTCCACATGTACGTATGGTATCCCCTTGTATAAAAAATGCCACTTCAAATTATAGACAATGTACATGTTCTTTTTCTAATCACATCTGAGCACCACTGTGAAGAAGATATAAAGATTATCCCTCAGGTGTAGCTATATATGACATGAAACATTTACAAAACATAGCTACCCTAAAGTTAGGGAGCAAGTGAATAGTAGAGTACATGTGCAGTTGAGAAATGTTGCGAAACATGGC